>NC_064617.1:305359634-305984634 GCF_023898315.1 Schistocerca nitens
TGCGAGTTCAGTGTGCTAACCACGGCGCCACCTCGCTCGGTAAATTTCAGTTATAGAGACGAAGTCAAAGATTGAGGAAGAAAAAAAAAAAAACTCGGGAGGAATCAAAAGAATATCAATGGGCCTAACCGTTGAAGTCGATGTATACTGTAAGACATTTATTTGTGCAAAAGTTATGATTTAATAGGTGTCCAATGCCCCACTCTCACCAACGACCGAATGTATTAGTATTTACGATTTGTACAGAGGACAGATGGCGGTTGTAAGAGTCAAGGGGCATTAAAGGGTTCAAATGGCTCTGAGCACTATGGGACTTAACTTCTAAGGTCATCAGTCCCCTAGAACTTAGAACTACTTAAACCTAACTAACCTAAGGACATCACACACATCCATGCCCGAGGCAGGATTCGAACCTGCGACCGTAGCGGCCACGCGGTTCCAGACTGTAGCGCCTTTAACCGCCTGGCCACACTTGCCGGCGCATTAAAGGGAAGCAGTGGTCGGGAGGGGAGTGAGAAAGGGTTGTAGTCTATCCCCGATGTTATTCAATCTATATATTGAGCAGGTAGTAAAGGAACCAAAAGAAAAATTTGGAGTAGGAATTAAAATAAATGGAGAAGAAATAAAAACTTTGAGGTTTGCCGATGACATTGTAATTCTGACAGAGACAGCAAAGGACCTGAAGAGCAGTTGAACGGAATGGACAGTGTCTTGAGAGGAGGATATAAGATGAACATCAACAAAAGTAAAACGATGATAATGGAATGTAGTCGACTTAAATCGGGTGATGATGAGGGAATTAGGTTAGGAATTGAGACACTTAAAATAGTAAATAAGTTTTGCTATTTAGGGAGCAAAATAACTGATGATGGTCGAAGTAGAGAGGATATAAATATACACTGGCAATGGCAAGGAAAGCGTTTATGAAGAAAAGAAATTTGTTAACATCGAGTATAGATTTACGTGTCAGGAAGTCTTTTCTGAAAGTATTTGTATGGAGTGTAGCCACGTATGGAAGTGAAACGTGGACGATAAATAGTTTAGACAAAAAGAGAATAGAAGCTTTCGAAATGTGGTGCTACAGAAGGATGCTGAAGATTAGATGGGTAGATCACATAACTAATGAGGAGGTGTTGAATAGAATTGCGGAGAAGAGGAATTTGTGGCACAGCTTGACTAGAAGAAGGAATCGGTTGGTAGGACATGTTCTGAGGCGTCAAGGGATCACCAATTTAGTATTGTAGGGCAGTGTGGAGGGTAAAAGTCATAGAGGGAGACCAAGAGATGAACTCACTAAGCAGATTCAGAAGGATGTCGGTTGCAGTAGGTACTGGTAGACGAAGACGCTTGCACTGGATAGAGTAGCATGGAGAGCTGCATCAAAGCAGTCTCTGGACTGAAGACCACAACAACAACAACAATAACAGAGGAACTGTTCGGAGACGATGATTTTTTTGTATTAGCATTATACATCTTGTTATAAAGCAGCATCTGTAAGGAAATGGTTTGTGGACAGTTAACATTCCTGAAATGGCCAGGCTGACCCAGAATCCCGACGTGAACCTAATGGAATACCTGTTCGCCCCAGACCCCTGCGTCCAACATCACTGCCTTCTCTGGTTTCGGCTCTTCAAGAAGAATGGGTTGTCATTCCTCACAGACATGCAGACGCATCAATCGAGAGTATCCTCAAATAACTTACGGGTTTGCTGCCGGGTGACGTCGTCGGACACCGCCGATATTTCGACAGGAGCACACCCTGCCATTCTCAAGGTACAAATGCAAGGAAGAAATAATGTGCAAGCAAATTTAATAACTCGGTTCATAGAGGAGAAACAAGGAAGATACCACACACAGAACAAGTGTCAACACAACCAAAGATAGCCAACATCAGAAATATCGATGGTTATTATTAATCAACAGGTGAGGTAGCACTAATTTTGTCCCTCTGTTTTTTGAGGAGGGACAGAGCCGGATTCCAAGCAGCATTTAAACAAAATCCATCATCTCTGTTAATAAGGTTGCTTGATAGTCTGATTTCAACAGCTTCCTTAATAACACTACGTCAAACTATTGGGATAGTGTTATTAAGGAAGCTGTTGAAATCAGACTATCAAGCAACCTTATTAACAGAGATGATGGATTTTGTTTAAATGCTGCTTGGAATCAGGCTCTGTCTCTCCTCAAAAAACAGAGGGACAAAATTAGTGCTACCTCACCTGTTGATTAATAGTAACCATCGATATTTCTGATGTTGGCTATCTTTGGTTGTGTTGACACTTGTTCTGTGTGTGGTATCTTCCTTGTTTCTCCTCTATGAACCGAGGTATTAAATTTGCTTGCACATTATTTCTTCCTTGCATTTGTGCCTTGAGAATGGCAGGGTGTGCTCCTGTCGGAATATCGGCGGTGTCCGACGACGTCACCCGGCAGCAAACCCGTAAGTTATTTGAACATTCGATTCGCCGGGAAAAGTTAAGGTCTCACGAGAGTATCCTCGCTGGTGTGTGTGTGTGTGTGTGTGTGTGTGTGTGTGTGTGTGTGTGTGTGGGTGGGTGGGTGGGTGGGTGGGTGGGTGGGTGGGTGGTTGGGTGTGAAATCTTGTGGGACTTAACTGCTGAGGTCCTCAGTCCCTAAGGTTACACACTACTTAACCTAAACTACCCTAAGGACAAACACACACACCCATGCCCGAGGGAGGACTCGAACCTCCGCCGGGACCAGCCGCACAGCCCATGACTGCAATGCCCTAGACCGCTCGGCTAATCCCGCGCGGCTATTCTGTGGTGTTCAAGCCGTCATAAAGGCGAAAGCTGGACTCACCGGATATTAACGTCGAATAATGTTTATGAGGTAATGTAGACGACCATGGCATGCGTGATTTCTGTTTTATACTGCTTATGAGGATGATGTGTCCACATCATTGTGCATTTGAGAGTATGCTATTAGCGCCTAGTGAAGTACTATTTTAAAATAACAGCCTGTTCAAAACGAAGCGCTTCTTTAAAGATGATCTTGTCGTCTGGAAGCGATTAATCAGTCGTGAAACTGCCTTAAACGAAGTCTAGTCGCAGTTCGTGTGCTTTCGTGTGAACCCCTATAATTGCACGCCGTGTAACGTACTCTGGCTAATCGCCGCCTTGAGACACTGCACCACCTTCAGCCGTATTAAAATTATCAGTGAGTGACTCTTTGGGTTACATACCGGAGTACATCCCACTTGTGTGGTACGACTTCGTTCGTATTCCCTTAGTACAGACCGAAGTGGCACATAGCTAAGCCACTGGTCTCGCTTTCTGAAGCACGGTGCTTGAAATCTCCTCCCAGCCATCAACATTTCTATTGTTTTCATAAATCGCTTAAGGCAAATTCAGGGATAGTTCCCTTCAATAGCGCATTGCAGATTCCCCTCCCACTGCTATTTCATAATCCTAGCAAGAGCTCCGCCTCTAATGACTTCATAGTCGACAGGATTTCAAACTACAGTCTTCTGTCCTTTTTTATTAATGATGTGCGATTGTACTCGAGGTTAGCCCGGATAAAATAATCTCCTTAGTACTTATCAGGGTATCCCGGCTGATTCGGTAAGACTTTTGACCAATAGGGATCGCTCCGTAAAAATGTCCCTCAGCGTTTACCACCGACGCATTGCCACCGCGAGGCGCTGAGACGAAGTCTGTGGTCGGAGAAAGCGCGGAGAACTCGAACAGGCTGCAGTGGGACTTTTTGACTCGTGCTCGCCAACAACAGGGCGCATTATCGACCTGCTGCTCTGCAGGTCCCGCTAATTTCACCACTTTTCTCCGCTTTCAGTTTTTCCTTGGCGCCAGCCTCCATCAGCAAATGTAATATTAGGATGCAGAAAAATATCCGCTACCAGTCACAATAAAAGGTTATTTATCTGTCGCACGACCGGTTTCAGGCTTGCGCCCATCCTCAGGTGTTTATATATTCGTGTACATGGTTCAAAATGGTTCAATTGGCTCTGAGCACTATGGGACTTAACATCTGAGGTCATCAGTCCCCTAGAACTTAGAACTACTTAAACCTAACTAACCTAAGGACATCACACACATCCATGCCCAAGGTAGGATTCGAACCTGCGACCGTAGCGGTCCCGACTGAAGCGATTCCAGACGGAAGTGCCTATAATCGCTCGGCCACACCAGACGGCCTATTCATGTACATGTTTATACTGCTAGAGATCACTGCATAAATACAAAAAAAAAATATTTTCTGGTGACTAAACAGATACAAGTGGGACAATTGTAAGTGGCAAGGTAGCATTTGACGAAAATATATCTGTACTTACATAAAGATGAAGCACGATTATTATAGCTACACTGTGGTGATAGTTTTGACACTTAGTTACACACTTATTACCGTTTTCATGTCCATATTTCAGTTTTATCAAGTTTAGCTGCATATTTCACTATTACGATGTGTACTCGTGAAATACACTATGAGCCGGCCGCGGTGGTCTAGCGGTTCAGGCGCTCAGTCCGGAACCGCGCGACTGCTACGGTCGCAGGTTCGAATCCTGCCTCGGGCATGGATGTGTGTGATGTCCTTAGGTTAGTCAGGTTTAAGTAGTTCTAAGTTCTAGGGGACTGATGACCACAGATGTTAAGTCCCATAGTGCTCAGAACCATTTTTGAACCAAATACACTATGTTTACATACAAACATATGGGCTGTGGTCAAAGAACTCAGACGTAGCAGGTGTAAAGATGTTGCTCATACTGAAACATATAGGTTGTGGTCAAAGAACTTAGCCACAGGAAGTGCAAGGGTGTTGCACATATAGAAAATTAAAAAGCTATTATTGACTGCGAAGTTTTTTGATACATATTATGAAATTTTTTGATCCATATTTTGCCGACCGCGGTGGTCTAGCGGTTCTGGCGCTGCAGTCCGGAACCGCGGGACTGCTACGGTCGCAGGTTCGAATCCTGCCTCGGGCATGGGTGTGTGTGATGTCCTTAGGTTGGTTAGGTTTAAGTAGTTCTAAGTTCTAGGGGACTTATGACCTAAGATGTTGAGTCCCATAGTGCTCAGAGCCATTTGAACCATTTTTTGATCCATATTTTTGTCGGAGAACGTAGATCTAGGAAGTACAATGATGTTATATATATATATATACATACATACACACACACATATATATATATATATATATATATATATATATATATATATATATATATATATATATATATATATATGAAATTACTAAAAGCTATTACAAATTAAAAAAGACAGCTAGAACACAAGCTGCGACAGCTAGAACTGTTTTGAGCCACACTGTTGTCAGAGAACTTAGATCTAGGAAGTACAATGATGTTACACACATGAAATTTTGAAAGCTATTACAAATTATATAATGACAGTTACAGCTTGTCTTTGCAGTATGACTATTACAAATTATGATAATGACACTTGGACTATTGTATGACTGCTACATCGAATTTCCATAGAATATTACTTTGTTATTATATCAGAGGATAATTAGTTTCTGTTTTTGAATATTTCATGAAATATGTGAAGAGAAGATTTGCTAGCAAGCTCCACTTGTTCGTTGAGAATAAGGTCTGATGAATTAGAGCTGTGAATATAAATTTCTAGCTACTCAAGCAGATTAATTTTCTTTTCGTTGTTCATAGTGTGTAGTATGTAGGTTTTTCTGTAGTGGCTGTGGCTGAGTGACCGCAGATAAAATTCATTTTAAGGTAATGTTTTTTGACTTTCTGGCTGCTGTTATCGCCGTCACTTAGTAATGTAAGCTTTTGCTGTATCGACTATCCCCTCGGCTATACGGATAGACCGACGACGTTTGGGTCGGTGATTCGTTAAGCCCGTTTTACACGAGCTACTTCCTGGCGGAAACCGAGTATTCGTTGTGAATACACGTCATGCGTTTGCCCGTACATCAGCCGCCAACCACTTCGCGAGTGGGTCCATGTTGTTAATGATCACTTAACTGTGCCCAGCGTGGAGTTCTAAATTCTCGTGTATGTTGCAGACTGTGCATGCGCTAAAGTAGGGGACAGGCGTCGTCTGCTGAATTCAGATATGTTTAACGAGAAAAATAATTTTCGATGCTTTTAGCAATTTGAAAGGAAACAAGATAGCATAAATTAAAAAGCGCTATTTACTGCTATTTAAAAATTGTTTAATGTGTTTGCAAGTACATATTTTCTCGAGGAAATGACTGCGCTTTGATCGTTATCATTGCATTTTCCTACATTCTCTTACTATATTTCGCGTTTTTCGTAAATTGGATGATCCCTCAAAAGCTCACATTTGCCTTCGAGGTGCCATACTGCACAGCAGACACCCCACACACACGCAGTTTAAGCGCTGACGTGCAAACGAAAACGACCACTATATCAGCGAGTTTAGACTAACAACAGGTCCCGCGAATACCAATAAAATGAGATAATTGTTAAAACTCATTCCTTGTCCAAGCTGTTATTCCTGACTTATTAATGAGTAAATTGTACAAATATGAATTGAATATGATAAATATCATCATACAAGAACAATTACACTGTGCAATATTTTTCAAAATTAAGAACCATTTTTCTCTTCGACTGGCACTTAGTTTCAAGAATAGGTTCCACTGCCAAATGTATTTGTCACTTCATTTGTCTTTGTAAACAGGAATTTTAAAGTTTGAGGATATCTCTAATGTTTCATTATGTACGTATGTAATTTGATTTTATGTTACAATTATGCGGCTTTTATTGTAATGGTGCAATCCCGTTAATGCACAGTACTTCGTTGGCTCCTTATCTCATTTAATTATATTTTTTAATTAAATCAAATCAGTGTTCTGTTTGTATCATCATGTGCAAAAACTGCATCTGGTGAAATATGCTCTGTCCGAAACCAAATAAAAAAAATTGAAATAAGGTAGTCGAGTGAATCAAGAACTTCGCTCGTGTGTAAATTAAAACGTGCTTCAGTGAAGCGGCCATGAATGACATTCACTCCAAAAGTTGCGGCCCCACCTCAAACCTATGTTCCCATTATCACATTTCAATTTTCCCTTTAATCTTCCAACTTATGAAGGTGTCCAAGGACTTTTGACTCGCCCTGTATAATCACAGCCTTTGACGTTATGCTCATTACTAAGATAATTAGAAACAGTTTCCGCCTTGGAGGTGGATTCCTCCTGTCGCTATGGAGAACGGAACCATTGGGTCTGTTACGTGCCTGGGGCGTAGGAATCTGAACTTGCCATCGGAGAGACTGTCGATCACAGGCTAGACAACATCTGCAACAACTACGCGTTTCATCGTGATCATACCGTGGGCGCCTGATACATGAGACTCCATTTTCAAGCTTGTGTAAGCACTGAGCTTTTCACGTGCCAAGAATATCAAGGGTGTACTGCGAATCCTGCGATTCGAGGAAAACAGCCACCTACGTCAAATATGACTAGCATGGACAACAACTCCTTGTAGAAGGAGCTAATTTTTAACCATCGCAGCTTACAACAGGGGATAGACGAGCCACCAAGTTACACGCCAGTCCAGTGCTGGTCATCGTCAACCAAAAAAGCAACCATAACATCCGGAACCGGGGTGTATAGAAGCTACCGTCCAACAAATGGATGTCTGCTGTCGACAATGTCGCAAAGTAGAAATTAGTAAGGGCACACGATCACCGAAATTGGACGCTTGAGGCGCGGAATAATATCGTTTGGACAGATGCATCACGGTACTTGCTGAGGGAAGCGAGCGAATATCTGGAAAATCAAATGGGATGATTGCCAACAGGCCACCGTGTCGGAGATATTCTTGTGATGCAATGGAGCCCCAAATACAGTCTGCAGCTGAGCAGAGTGCGTATGACGGGAATGCGGTAGCGAGTCATGTGTGTTTTATGCTGTACTATATAGGAAAATAGAACATGCCATGCTATGCCATGCTATATGCACATATCCATGAATGCAATTACGTCAACACTGTAATTGTGAGAGACCTGAAGAGGTTCGAGCAAATAAATATACTGCCTGACAAAAAAAAGTGAAGCACCCGGAAGACGGGAATGGATGTCAATGTAACTTCCTTCATGTACACACACCATCGGCGAGTATATAAATTATCTGTGACGTGTAGTACGGGCAAACGACTGCGCTAGTGTCGTTCATGTTCGGTGTTTTCAGCAGGCCTGGTAAGGTACACTACTGGCCATTAAAACTGCTACACCACGAAGATGACCTGCAACAGACGAGAAATTTAACCGACAGGAAGAAGATGCTGTGATATGCAAATGATTAGCTTTTCAGAGCATTCACACAATGTTGGCGCCGGTGGCGACACCTACAACGTGCTGACATAAGGAAAGTTTCCAACCGATTTCTCATACACAAACAGCAGTTGACCGGCTGGTGAAACGTTGTTGTGATGCCTCGTGTAAGGAGGAGAAATGCGTAGCATCACGTTTCCGACTCTGATAAAGGTCGGATTGGAGCCTATCGTGATTGTAGTTTATCGTATCGCGACATTGCTGCTCGCGTTGGTCGACATCCAATGACTATTAGCAGAATATGGAATCGCTGGGTTCAGGAGGGTAATACGGAACGCCGTGCTGGATCCCAACGGCCTCGTATCCCTAACAATCGAGATGACAGGCATCTTATCCGCATGGCTGTAACGGATCGTGTAGCCACGTCTCGACCCCTGAGTCAACAGATGGGGACCTTTGCAAGACAAAGACCATCTGCACCCACAGATCGACGACGTTTGCAGCAGCATCGACTATCAGCTCGGAGACCATGGCTGCGGTTACCCTTGACGCTGCATCACAGACAGGAGCGCATGCGACGGTGTACTAAACGACGACACTGGGTGCACGAATGGCAAAATGTCATTTTTTCGGATGAATCCTGGTTCTGTTTACAGCATCAAGATGGTCGCATCCGTGTTTGTCGACATCGCGGTGAACGCACATTGGAAGCATGTATTCGTCATCGCCATATTGGCGTATCACCCGGCGTGATGGTATGGGGTGCCATTGGTTACACGTCTCGGTCACCTCTTGTTCACATTGACGGCACTTTGAACAGTGGACGTTACATTCCAGATGTGTTACGACCCGTGGCTCTACCCTTCATTAGATCCCTGCGAAACCCTACATTTCAGCAGGATAATGGACGACCGCATGTTGCAGGTCCTGTACGGGCCTTTCTGGATACAGAAAATGTTCGACTGCTGCCCTGGCCAGCACAATCTTCAGATCTCTCACCAACTGAAAACGTCTGGTCAATGGTGGCAGAGCAACTGGCTCATCACAATACGCCAGTCACTACTCTTGATGAACTGTGGTATCGTGTTGATGCTGCATGGGCAGCTGTAGCTGTACACGCCATCCAAGCTCTGTTTGACTCAATGCCCAGGCGTATCAAGGCAGTTATTACTGCCAGAGGTGGTTGTTCTGGGTACTGATTTCTCAGGATCTATGCACCCAAATTGCGTGAAAATGTAGTCACATGTCAGTTCTAGTATAATAAATTTGTCCAATGAATACCCGTTTATCATCTGCATTTGTACTTGGTGTAGCAATTTTAATGGCCAGTAGTGTATTTAGGGCCGTGAACAGCATAAGATGTCGAGTCGTTTGAAGGACACGGAGACGCCGTGCAATAGTGTGAGACAACGTTTTCAGCATCTGAGAGAGTTTTAAAGAGTACACGTTGTGGGTCGCTGTTGGGCCAACAGTTGTGGGTCATCTTGCTTCAGGATGGGATAAAATAACATTGCAACACACCTCCTGACTGATTTAGTGCATTCATCCAGGCAACAGGGGATATAACATCATACTGATAAGTGAGCTCATATTGAAAATTTCTTTGTAAATTTGTAATCACTGAAATAACATCGTGTACCCTCTCAGCCAGTGAAGCTTAACTTTGAAACTTCCCGGCAGATTAAAACCGTGTGCCGGACCGAGACTCGAACTCGGGCAAGTGCTCTACCAACTGAGCTACCCAAGCACGACTCACGCCCCGTCCCCGTCCTTGGAAGGGAGGAGACGAGGTACTGGCAGAAGTAAAGCTGTGAGGGCGGGGCATGAGTCGTGCTTGGGTAGCTCAGTTGGTAGAGCACTTGGTCGCGAAAGGCAAAGGTAACGGGTTCGAGTCTCGGTCTGGTACACAATTTTAATCTGCCAGGAAGTTTCATATCAGCGGACACTCCGCTGCAGAGTGAAAATCTCATTCTGGTAAGTTTAACTTTGTTTCTTTCTACCGTTCCGGGGACTTTTTTTATCAGGCAGTGTATTTCGAAATGGAAGGTAGAATTACATCGAATCTATATGATGATAAAATTGTAGCTATAATGTTGCAACCTCGGAAGCATTTCCGCCCTACTGCAAAGGTGAGGTGTGGACTAGGTAAGCCATTGTGGCAGCCACTAGTGAGAGTTGGGCGCCAACTTTCTTCGAGGCCGCTCCCAAAGCCTTTTGTTTGTTTACGGCGCTCTCTTCAACAGCGAGCCACTCCCACAGACCGCCGGGTCGAATATCGGCGGCTATTTATAGCCTTCAGGTCGAGGCCCACGCTAGCTGTAACTGTTGGTACACACGGACAGGTACACGTGCCGCCCGGCACCGGCGGTTCCGGGGTCGCTGATCCGCGCTCGCCAACTGCCTCCTGGGCTCTCAGGTCCGCTCTAGTTAGCGATCGGTGTCTACATCTCTGTGGACCGTTGTCTGGGATTCAGCTTGTCCCACCGAGCCTTCCATCTTTTTTGATATCTGCATGATTGCTAAACGACTGACCCGAGGCAGACTCCCAAATGCAGGATGCCTATCTGACGGATACCAGGAGCGGCAAAAATTTATTTTCACTGTTTAACATAATTATAACCGAATTTAAAACTTTAAAACACTATCGTAATTACTCATTAAGAGAATTGTTAAAGTTAGAAACTGTGCTTACGTCTTGGGGCTGCGAGACTCATAAAGCGCGTATTGCCTGGACTGTATTCATTCAGTATTAGAGAATGAGAGTACTTATCGACTCCCAACAAACTTAGCACACATCTTCAAATCTTTGCGAAACTTTTTCTCGCTCATGTTCCTCACAAAATTATGAAAGGGAAAAGATCTATCGCTTACTACACTGCTGGCCATTGAAATTGCTACACCACGAACATGACGTGCTAAAGACACAAAATTTAACCGACAGGAAGAAGATGCTGTGATTTGCAAATGATTACCTTTCCAGAGCATTCACACAAGGTTGGCGCCGGTGGCGACACCTACAACGTGCTGACATGAGGAAAGTTTCCAACCGATATCTCATACACAAACAGCAGTTGACCGGCGTTACCTGGTGAAACTTGTTGTGATGCTTCGTGTAAGGAGGAGAAATGCGGTACCATCACGTTTCCGACTTTGGTAAATGTCGGATTGTAGCCTATCGCGATTGCGGTTCATCGTATCGTGACATTGCTGCTCGCGTTGGTCGAGATACAATTACTGGTAGCAGAATATGGAATCGGTGGGTTCAGGAGGGTAATACGGAACGCCGTGCTGGATCCGAACGGCCTCGTATCACTAGCAGTCGAGATGACAGGCATCTTATCCGCATGGCTGTAACGGATCGTGCAGCCACGTCTCGATCCCTGAGTCAACAGATGGGGACACTTGCAAGACAACAACCATATGCACGAACAGTTCGACGACGTTTGCAGCAGCACGGACTATCAGCTCGGAGACCATGGCTGCGGTTACCCTTGACGCTGCATCACAGACAGGAGCGCATGCGATGGTGTACTCAACGACGAAGCTGGGTGCACGAATGGCAAAATGTCATTTTTTCGGATGAATCCTGGTTATGTTTACAGCATCGTGATGGTCGCATCCGTGTTTGGCGGCATCGCGGTGAACGCACATTGGAAGCGTGTGTTCGTCATCGCCACACTGCCGTATAGCCCGGCGTGACGGTATGGGGTGCCACTGGTTACACGTCTCGGTCACGTCTTGTTCACATTGACGGCACTTTGAACAGTGGACGTTACATTTCAGATGTGTTACGATCCGTGGCTCTACACTTCATTAGATCCCTGCGGAACGCTACATTTCAGCAGGATAATGCACGACCGCACGTTGCAGGTCCTGTACAGGCCTTTCTGGATACAGAAAATGTTGGACTGTTGCCCTCGCCAGCACATTCTCCAGATCAGTCACCCATTCAAAACGTCTGGTCAATGGTGGCCGAGCAACTGGCTCGTCACAATACACCAGTTACTGCTCGTGTTGAAGCTGCATGGGCAGCTGTACCTATACACGCCATCCAAACTCTGTTTGAGTCAATGCGCAGGCGTATCAAGGCCGTTATAACGGCCAGAGGTAATTGTTCTGGTTACTGATTTCTTAGAATCTAAGCACACAAACTGGGTGAAAATGTAATCACGTGTCAGTTCTAGTATAATATGTTTGTCCAATGAATACCCGTTTATCATCTGCATTTCTTCTTGGTGTAGCAGTTTTAATGGCCAGTAGTGTATATTTTAGCTGTTCATGCAGTCAGACTTCAACATCAGACGTGATGTTTAATTGTTTCTATTCGCAACACATTTTACAGACAGTATTCAGTATTCACATTTACTTCTGAATGTACCTGCAATATTGTATCATAGTACGACGCATCGTTCAGGAGATATGAGGTCACAAACATCGAACTGCGTAAAACAGGTAAATATGTGTACAAATGCTTCTGAAATATGTTAAATATATGTGAAATATATACCACATGTGCATACAGGAGTTGAAAAAGGAGCGAAAATTACACAGGATATATTCATACAATGTTTGATAATAACAGAACTTAGCGACTTCAAACAAACTTGAAACTTCATTTCAAACATTTTCTATAATATTTCTCGCTTACACACTTAACGTCAAATATCTAACACCATAACTCACTCGTAAACTAATCGGAGGTACGAGGCTGTTTTATACACGAGAATTCGATTCTTTGACGAATAGGCGGTTGGGATTTTACTGGTCTCAATATCAAGAGATAGAGCAGTTATTTAAACGTACGAAAGAGAGAAAGTGTTTTGCATTTGTCATTGCCAAGAGATTTTATCTTGATTTACGCCCTAAGACCGGCCAGATTCCACTTGTACCAGCTATCGAAACTACGTCTCACTTACAGGCAATGGTTACGTGCCCTGTACATCAGATTACTGTAGTTATCATTAGGGTCGTGCATTCAAGCGATCTCCCTCCTCTGAAAAAAACGTAACAACAACATTTATGTGGACATACAGCATTTTTTAGGAATTTAATAGCGATCACATACAGTGAACAACCAGAATACTAACAAATTGTACGATAGAAAAATAAATTACTCCTAGCCGTGGGAAAACGATGCACTGGTTAAAACAAAAGTGATGGAATAAGTTCAAGATATATACATGTGATGAGTTTTACAGTGAAAGCAAAGCTTCATTTAACTCTCGAAGACGGCCTAGTACCAGCACAGACGGCGAAAAATGGAATATAGACTGAGGTGACAAAAGTCATAGGATAGCAATACGCACATATACAGATGGCGGTAGTATCGCGTACAGAGTGCGAGCTACCACGGACGAGAAATACCCATCTGCGAGCTTCGCTGGGTCGAGAAAACCATTTGCGACGTGATACGGTTTCTCTCTATGCACGAGATCAGGAGAAACACACTTGTTGCACTGAGTAATCACAATAATTTTAGTTCTAAGTCAGTTATCTAGTAAAACTAGATGGCTCGAGCCCCCATGTGCTTCTGCACAGAAAAAAATAACAATTATCACCCAAGTACCTACATACCATGCATCCCCTTGGGATTCCGTAAAATGTGGTTGGACTTATGAACTAAATTGGCTACGTTAGGTCTGAGGGGTGACAACCACATCCGCTGCACTGTCCCCAGTAATTTTAAATTAATGTCAAGTTTATGAAAAATGTTAGCACGCAGGAATAATTTTTACTGAACACAACACAGTTTTAACTAACTGGAGTTTACTTTAACTTGTTCAGGACAGATTTGACTGAAATACTGTAAAGTGCTCTTGATTTGACCTCAGATATTTACCGAGTTAGTTCAACAGCGCCACTCAAATATGAATCACAATCATTCAGCATTTATTCACTTAATGTTTCTTTTAAAATAGCTGAAACCCCAAGATGAACAAAGTTCCGAGCGGAGAATACTTCTCGAAAAATAAGAATAAATCAAACACAATCCGAAGTCGAACCGCAAGCTGAAATCACTATATCCCACAGCGGTTGTTCAGAGTTGAAGTTCGACACGACTTCGCGGCATGAAAATATTCTAAGTTCAGCTCGAGCGCGAAATTTTCAAACAGAGAACTCTTCAAAGTCCAGCAGCACCCAGCTGTGAAAATCACAGGTTCCACGCGACTTCGCGGTTCGAAAATATTTTAAGTTGAATTCGTGCACGGACTTTTGCCAGTCACACGTGCTACCCCTTTCAACTCAATTGAATGAGTGCCCCCTACCACAGAAAACGGACGCCCTTAAAAGCCCTCGGTTTGAACACTCTGAAGTCAAATCAAGTTTGCACATAAAATTTACTTTTACACTTAATATAGATACAATAAAATGCATGTAACACTTCTATACAAACGGAAATTTTCCGCTGGATTCAGGTTCATCATCAGAATTTCTGTATGGGATCTTATTCTCATATTATTAAAACTTATGTGTCCTTCATATAGAACTTTTCATTATTTAAAATACTTTCAATACATAAATAACTGATATTATTATTGTATTATCTATTTCCTTATGTCTACTTTTCCGTAATGCCACTATCATTATAGTTACTATTTTTTATTTATCAAAATTCTGCATTTTTAATCACGAAAATAGCATTCCGGCTCCTCATTTGAATTTTTGAAACATATAAAGAAAATTGCATAGATATCTTAATACTACTGATTCAGATCTTTCATTTGACACATCGGTTGTAAAATTTTGCAAAGCGTCTCCAAGATGTCCAATTTACAATCTTACTTAGTTATTAAAATATTCACTTTATTATAATTCAAAAACTACCAGAGCGACTGGAGGCGCGTTTATATGAGCGCAACCGTCCAATTTTCTGCTTTAAAATGAGCCTACAAGCTCCTTTTTGCCACATTGGGATCAGTTTTTATTTATTTCTACATCATAAATTCATTTTAGCTCTATGCTAAAAGCGGCCCGGAGAAAGCCCGCCATGGCTCAGCGTGCCGGCCGTTGAGTTTCCCCGTCACGTGGCTGGGCACCAAACTGACCGTACTCATTTTAAAGTACCTCCATCTGTCGGTCAGTGCCGAAACTAGGACGATTCTGCTGTTGTCAAGACGGCTAACACACACCCATCTTAGATGTAAACACGCCAGATTCTCGACTCTCACTTTGCCGCAGTTTTTACTACAGAAACTGCGGTCTTCACATCTACCTCCCAAAGTCTGTCACCTCACAAGAATTCGATTCTTTAAAGAATCGGCGGCTGGCATTTTACTCGTCTCAATATCAAGAGATGTGTAGGGCAGTTATTTAAATGTACGAAAGAGAGAAAATGTTTTTCATTTGTCATTGCCAAGAGATGTTATCTTGATTTGCATTCTAAGACCCTAAGGTAAAAAAGGGTGGTGCACTGGCGGAGCCATCATTTGTACTCAGGTGATTCATGTGAAAAGATGACCGACGTGATTATGACCGTACGACTGGAATTACCAGATTTTGAGCGCGGAATACCAGTTGGAGCTAGACGCACGTGACGTTCCATTTCGGAAATAGTTAGGAATTCAGTATTCCAAGATCCACAGCGTCTAGTGTGTGCCGAGAATACCAAAGTTCATGCATTACCTCTCGCCACAGGACCCCACGCAGCCATATACCCAAGTCGTCAACAGGGCACTGTGCAAGCTTGTGGTGGCTCCATAATGGAGTGGGCTGTGTTTACATGGAAAGGACTGGGTCCTCCGGTGCAACTGAATCAATCATTGACCGGAATAGCTTATGTTCGGCAACTTGGAGACCATTTGCAGTTATTAATGGACTTGTTCCCAAACAACGATGCGCCGTGTCGCCCGGTGACAACTACCTGCGATTGGTTTGAAGAACGTTCTGGACAGTTCGAGCGAATGATCTGGTCACCCAGATCGCTCGACATGAACCCTATCCAACATTTATGGCACATAATCGAGAGGTCAGTTCGTGCACACAACCCTGCAGTGGCAACATTTTCGCAGTTATGAACTGCTATAGAGGCAGCATGGTTCAATATTTCTGCAGTGGACTTCTATCAACTTGTTGAGTCCATACCAGGTCGAGTTTCTGCACAAAGCCGGTAAATAGGTGGTCCGAACGATGTTATGAGTGACTTCTGTCACCCCAGTCTACTGATGAGTCGGGCTTGCCTTTACATGGAGGCGTAATACACATGTCGGCTCTATTCAGGTACTCTTGGCGACTGCATATAACTGAGTAAGTAATTGAATGAACACCTGAGTGAGAGCAAGTAATCATTTTTCGGCACCTTTAGAGCTTTGTTGTCCAAAACCTGCCGTTGAGTGATTGCCTCATCCACCCGATACTGTCTACCGACAGACATAGGTGTGTCCGAAGAAATAGCCGTTACCTGGGATACATCAGTGGTAGGCTTCTCCATCGGCTGGCAGCTCAATGGCAAACCAGTGCTAAGTGAAGAAAGGTCGGATTAAATTTGGCTATGTTTTATTACAGTATATAATATTAAGTGAAGTGTTAGCTAGTTTTTTCTGAAGGTATTTATCTGGAGTGTAGATCTGTATGGAACTGACATGTGGAAGATAGACGGGACAACAGAAACTTTTTAAACGTAGTGATACTGGAGGATGCTGAAGATCAGATGGGTAGATCGGCTAAATAATGAGGAGATACGGAACCGGATCGAGTACAAAAGAAGTTTGCGGCACAACTACACTAAAACAAATGACCGGTTGATGGGACACTTCCTGAGGTATGAAGGAATAGTCGGCTAGGTAAAATATGGAACTGCAGAGGTCAAATATTGTACAGGGAGATCAAGGCTTGGGCAGGATAAGCTGGTTTAATGGGCTGTACACTGAGGTGACGAAAGACACGGGTTACCTCCTAATATCGTGTCGCACCTTCTTTTGTTCGGTGTAGTGCAGTAACTCGACGTGGCATGGACTCATCAAGTCGTTGAAAGTTCTCTGTAGGAATATGGAGTCATGCTGCCTCTATAGCCGTCCATTACTGCGAAAGTGTGCCGGTGCTGGCTTCTTTACAGGAACTAACCTCTCGATTATATCCCATAAATGTTGATGGGATTTCTGTCGGGCGATCTTGGTCGCCAAATGGTTCAAATGGCTCTGAGCGCTGTGGGATTTAACATCTGAGGTCATCAGTCCCCTAGAACGTAGAAGTACTTAAACCTAATTAACCTACGGACATCACACACATCCATCCCCGAGGCAGGATTCGAACCTGCGACGTAGAGGACGCTTGGTTCCAGACTGAAGCGCCTAGAACAGCTCGGCCACCACGGCCGGCGGTCGCCAAACCATTCGCTCGAATTGGCAGAAGGTTCTTCAAACGAATCGCGAATAATTGTGGCCCGATCACACGCCGCACTGTCATTCAAAAAAATTCTATCGTTGTCTAGAAACATGACATCCATGAATGGCAACAAATGATCTCCAAGAAGCTGAGCATCCAGAGGACCCAGTCCTTTCCATGTAAACACAGCCCACAGCATTATGGAGCCATCACCAGCTTGCACAGTGCCTTGTTGAAAACCTAGGTCCATGGCTTCATGCGATCTGCACCACAGTCGAACCCTACCGTCAGCTCTTACCTACTGAAGGTGGGGCTCATCTGATCAGGCCACGGATTCCCAGTAGTTAAGGGTCCAAGCGATGTGGTCATGAGCCCAAGAGAGGCGCTGCAGACGATGTCGTGCTATTAGAAATCAGCCTCTGCTGTCACAGCCCATTAACGCCAAATTTTGTTGCAGTGTCCTAACGGATACGTTCGTCGTATATCCTCCATTGATTTCTACAATTATTTCACGCACTGTTGCTTGTCTGTTAGAATGCAGACTTCGCAAACTACGCAAATTCCGCTGTTTTCGGTCGTTAATTGGAGGCCGTCGGCCATTGTGTTATCCGCGGTGAGAAAAAAAAAATGGTTCAAATGGGTCTAAGCACTATGGGACTTAACATCTAAGGTCATCAGTCCCTCAGACGTAGAACTAACCTAAGGACATCACACACATCCATGCCCGAAGCAGGATTCGTACCTGCGACCGTAGCTGCAGCGCGGTTCCGGACTGAAGCGCCTAGAACCACTCGGTCATAGCGGCCGGCTCCGTGGTGGGAGGTAATGCCTGAAATGTGGTATTCTCGGCACACTCTTGACCCTGTGTATCTCGGAATACTGAACTCTCTAAGGATTTGCTAAACGGAAAGTCCCATGCGTTTAGCTCCAACTACTAATCCGCGTCTAAAGTCTGTTAATTCACGTCGTGTGGCCATGATCACGTTGGAAACTTTTTCACTTGAGTCACCTGACAACAAGTGACAGCTCCGCCAATGCACTGCCGCTTTACAACTTGTGTACGCGATAGTACATCTATCTCATGACTTTTGTCGTCTCAGTGTAGATTACAATACTTATGTAGAGACAAAGAAGCTTGCACAGAATAGACTAGCGTGCGCCCGCATCACGTGGTCGTGCGGTAGCGTTCTCGCTTCCCACGCCCGGGTTCCCGGGTTCGATTCCCGGCGGGGTCAGGGATTTTCTCTGCCTCGTGATGGCTGGGTGTTGTGTGATGTCCTTAGGTTAGTTAGGTTTAAGTAGTTCTAAGTTCTAGGGGACTGATGACCATAGATGTTAAGTCCCATAGTGCTCAGAGCCATTTGAACCATTTGACTAGCGTGCAAAACTGCATCAAACCTGTATTCGGACTGAAGACAACAATAAAAATCTCTAAAAGACTTGAGATTAGATCCAGTCACAAAGAAAGATGATCAAATGGAGGCCGAGACTGGTGTGCCTTCCGAAACTGCTTCACCAAAGAGCGTTATAAGAAAATTCCTAATTTAGATCGTCGCAATGATGCGAAAATGACAATATACTGGGTGAATCACCTAAATTTTGCATCGCATATATTGTGGAAATGAAGAGTGCTATTGATGTTTGGTTTTCACAGACTGGATGAATTGTCAGGGCCCCTATTGTATGCCAACAAACAGATTGTGATAGTCATTAAGACACCGAAAGCAGGGTAAATTAGAATGTCAGTGACCTGTGTCACAAGATTATAGTGCGAGTCGTTTACGAGATATCGTGTTTTGAAAAGTTCTCATACTGACACATGTACAATACCTACAGTAGCACACACTAAAGAAAGACACAAGTGCATATACTAGTTATGTGGATTCTGACCAGTAACGAGAAAATAGACCATCACGGGTTGTGTTCAAAATGACTGCCGGCAGTGGCAGTACACGCTTCAAGTCTGGTACAGAACGAATGCTGAACATATGCCACCATTTCAGTGGAGATGTCTGAACGGGGTGCAGTAATACATCATTGCATATCATTGGATGTAGTTAGTAGTAGCGGAATACAGATCGGCAATCTGCGTGTTCCCACATTTATTGGTTCAAATGGCTCTGAGCACTATGCGATTTAACTTCTGAGGTCATCAGTCGCCTAGAACTTAGAACTAATTAAACCTAACTAACCTAAGGACATCACACACATCCATCCCGAGGCAGGATTCGAACCTGCGACCATAGCGGTCGCTCGGCTCCAGACTGTAGCGCCCAGAACCGCACGGCCACTCCGGCCGGCCCCCATATTTATTCAACATGGCGGCTCTCCCTGGGTGGTATCTCCACTTCATCTCTGTGGGGGATGGATGTGGCAACATTGCACTTATTACGTTACGAGGCCCACTCGTCCCCCTCCCAACTTCCCCTCCACTCCCCTATTCCCCTCCCCTCCCCCAATTGTGAAAAAGACGCAGTCTGTGCTGAGGTACTGAAGAGGAAGGACATAATCCACTGTCTTGGTAATTGTGTTCATTTATTTACATGTGTAGTATGCTGCTGGAAGGATTTCCTAAATTTTGGTGGGGAAACCAAATTGACAGCTACCCCACAGCCTTCCTGCTTGAAATTCAAATAAACTCAGCCACTTAAAATTGGTGGGACAGTGGAAAAATGTTCCCATGAAAAACACATCTCATTAAACGAAATCGGCAGTAAATTTTAGCAGTATACTGTTTATTTATTTGAATATTAATTAAATTGCTGGGAAATGTGTTTAGCTGACGAGAAGTTGGTGTTGGACGGAGAGGAGTTTAATAAGTGTAAGCATACAGCTGGTACTGCATCCATAGCCTCCTACTTGAGGAGTGGAAGGAGGTGATGATGGATGAACATAGGGAGAATACTTTTCAACAAATAATGGTGATGCAGCAGGATGGACTGAGAATGCATTTCACACCTCATAAAGACTATTATATTGCCTTTGCTGGAGCTCCTCATGTTTTTTGAAATGGCTGGTCGTTCCACAGTGTAGGAGACAACTTCCAGCCAATCCACTTTTGCAGACTGAATGAACCAGAGGTGCTCGCCTTGTTGTATGGTGTTTGACTGAGGATGCTTGAAACTGGTTTTATTCCCCTTTCCGATTGTGTACATAAGTTAACCTTCCTTTGTGCTCTAGTTCACATTACCACTCGAAATTGGCGGGGAACTGATCTGTAGCAGCTACCAGGAGAATTGCCTCCTACCGATCTATAGCTGCTGAGGAACTTGTACAGAGATATGTCTCATGAAGGGATGGGACAGCATATTATCTCTAAAGTGTAGGGATAGTAGCCTCCTACCGATCTACATGTGTATATCTGCTGGGCAACTTGTACACACACATACATACATGTTAAGAAAGGATAGAGCAACGAACCACCACTGAAGTGTAGCAGGGCCAATGCACACTACCACAACTGATGGAAAATGCTTCACTGCTCTAATTACACATCGATTTTATCATGAAAAAACCTCAACTCATAAACAATGGATCATCGTGCAACACACACTGGCAATTGAGAAAAATATTTGTAGTAACACAACTAGCACAAAAATCAACTCAGAAAGACCTCGCCAGGAACAAGTGGTAGTAGCTGCACATTCGTTCACCTCGATGTGTGGATACAGACTGAGCAGCTTAGAACCACTCTTACCTCCCACCTTACTTACCTCCCCTTCTCCCTCCACTTCACCCCCTGTAGTTAGGGATACCGGTTTTCCACGTCTGTTCTTTCACTGATGATACACAAACACATCCATCTTCTGGCAGCGATACACTGTTTCCAGTCTGTAAAAATTAGTCAAAGATGGATGAAAGGCTCAAGAACAGCATGTGGCCTACAACCCGTTAAACGTATTTTTGGAGAAACAGGCCCCCTTGGAACAATATCGAAATACCTGACTATTTCTCAAGGACGAAGAACTGAACGGTCAGCAGCAGTGCCCTTTCAAACGTTCTGGATGTGCCAGCACTGTCTGAAAGTGGCCTTTGGCTAAGTGAAATGATCATTATACTGATCATATCACTGTGCGCTGATCTGTCCATTCTAACAAAAACAGCTGTAGAGCACTGCCCACACTTGGTAGCCTCTGAAAATGAATATGGCTATAACAACCACCGCTCTCAATTATTCTACTTCTTCAGGTAAACTGTACAAAGGCTGCCTGCTAAAGGTTTCAGACACTCCACTCTACCGAATGACAGCTTCACCTGTGTGTGTGTGTGTGTGTGTGTGTGTGTGTGTGTGTGTGTGTGTGTGTGTGTGTTTTCATATACTGTGGGAGGATGAGAGCCCTGCTTTACAGACAGTAGAGGAATGTCACTGTGTGTGTGTGTATCTGAAGTGTTGCCATTCATTGCAGCTCAGCTGTGGAAATAACACCTCATTTATTTAAAAAGAAGTCACTGAATAAACATGAACACTCATTTGTTGCATGAAGTATTTCCATCATGTATTCTCCATGTGTGATTCTTATGGTTGCTACGACAAATATTGTACCAACAGATCTGACCTCACATCGTGTAAATGGTGTAGTCTTTTGCTTTTAAAACGATTACTGTGACAATACAAATAGTGGACATAGTACAAAAATCAATGAAATCTTCAGCTAAACAGGTATAAACTCAGTCTCATGATATAAACTAATGCTTGCTACAATGAATATTGAATCAAGAATATTGAATTTACCGGTGAATATACTGTGAAATAAGCACTTCTCACTATCCAACAGTCCTTAAACCTACATTCAGATAGCAAGTCCCACACACTGTGGTGAATAGAAGGCTTTACCAATAACGTAATGCTGGTAGGACAAATCAACAACACAATAAACAATACTGAGTGAACATTCCTGAATGGATAGGCATACTTTTCTTGTGAGGAATACCAGTGTGTCTTAAGAGGAGACAGATGTAATCGTCTTATAAGCAAGAAACTATTAAAAATAACACAATAGTAACGACTATGTTACAGTACGAGTACATCTTGGCTTTGTTCAACAGGAAGACGAAACACTAATAATATCACACAACTATAGAAAAAAATCTTCCACTAGAACAGTGCATGCGTCTTCACCTCAATGTGTGGATACAGGTTAAGCAGCTTAAAGCCAGTCTTACCTACCACCCTCCCTCTCCTCCCTTGTAGGTAGGGATACTTGTTTTCCATGCCTGTTATAACCTGTCGCTGATGGTGCATAAAGAGGTCCATCCACTGTAGGTGCCCTGTTTGGTGCAGGAAAATTCTTGTACATGGGAACAAGTGTGTGACAGCAAGAGGAATAGAAGAAATGGTCGACACGGAAGTGCTGGAAACCAGGAAAATGGTAATTGATCGTGGACAGCGACAGAACAACTGAAGTAGACTGTTCAACGTGGATGACTATAAAATGTGGAATCAATAAAGACAAGATGTGATCCTAAAATTATCAGCAACCACCTTACAGATTTTTATAAAGTGTCTGGACATGTGGCTACGATAAACTTTATGTCATCCTTAGCTAAGCTTGAGGGCTGCATTGTTCAAAGACAGAATGGATGACATGTTTGACCCTGTGTAAGACTGTTTGAGTATTTTAAACTCTAACAAACAGTATTTACAATGTGCTTCTGTTTACTTCCTACCAATCACAACCATGTGGTGTCAGCTAACGAATACCTTACAGAACAGTTGCTGCATGGTTTTTAACAACATTCTGCAGTATATCTACTGAGGTAATAGGAACACATGCAAGTTGACTGCTGTCTTGGATACGTTCCTAGAAAAGAGGACTGTCTTTGTCTAAATCGACATGGATCTGTGTTAAAGGATGATGGAAAGTAGATGCAGCAATCGCCTGAGAGAGGTAGTAATGAGATCTACACATACTAGATCTACACATACTACAGCTGGCAGAGGACTTCCAACGCATTTGTGATAAATCATGTCCATCAAACTGATGGAGAAACTATTTCGGCATCCTCATCTAGGCGAGCAAAGATGCATGCAAATTTACACCAGTTGCCCACCACATCTTGGACATAAATCGAGTCTTCTGTTTCGTAATTGTAGTGACAACTCGAATACAATTGCATGTTCTGGCTGTGGCTTGGAGCGCTATCTAACTGCAATGGTTAACAGCAAACCTCTCCATGCAACAGACAGAAGAGGACTTCCTATGCATGAGTGATGAATCATGTCCACTAAAGCGATGGAAAACCTATTTTGGCACCCTCCTCTACACAAACGAAGATGCACTTGAAGTACTCCACTCCCCTGCCACACCTTGAACATAAATCGAGCCTTCAGTTTCATGACAGCAGTGATTCTAAGTCAGTGACAGGTGTTTGAGAGGTACTACAATCCTTGTGTATACATTTGTTTGATGGCTGTTGTGTGTAGAAGGCACTGTGTTCTGTTCACAGAGTTAGTAGTTAGTGCACCATGGTATGTAAATACACTTGCCAAATGTTGCTGCTATGCATTTATCTATTTCGTCAAAAGATGCCATTGTTTACACCATTGCTGATGATCATTTTATAGGACTGGCGTGAGTATAGTGTAATTTCTGAACCATAATCAGATGTGAACAGGGGTACAACACACCTCTGGAAACCTACATAGCACATGTATCACAAAGGATCTATGTTTTATTCTTGGTGTCACCATAGTAAGTGGGATAGAAAACTTGCAACATGAATGTATGTCAGGTGTTGGAAATATATTTTCTGCATTGGAGTACCAACAGCATTGCATTTCACGACTAACATATCGGAAATCACACTGCCTTATCATTACAGCATGTTTAAATATAGAACAATTTAGCCTTAGGAGTGTGTGTTTATGTTCTACGATTATTTCTCTTTCCAATGCATTCTTAGTACGGACTCCAAACACTAGAACAATACTCCAGAATTGATAGCAAAGGTGCTTTGCATAAAATGTTTCAAACTCCTTCCATCTGGAGCTTCATAATGCATAAACCATTCATTTCTTTCTTCTTAACCGTCTGTTACACACCATAATACTATCAAATGCATCAGACTCTTATCAACCATGCCCTAGTAAGGAGTGCTAACTTCATCAGCGTGCATCCATCTAGAGAGACCGTGACTACTGATAATTGTTGATGTAAATAAGACTGGTACAGACCAGTCTTCAAAGAACGGCAGTTACGGTCTATATCACTAGCATTGTTCGATTGTGCAAGTTTGGAAAGTGTGGTTAAAAGAGAGATGGCCATCTTACCAAATTTATAAAGTGTTTCAGCTAAGAGATGTAGATTGTACACCTCCTCTGCTGGCTATTTCCCACACTACGAAACAGTATTTGTGTCAAGTGATACAGGCAGTGTAATGGGGTTCAAAATATGTCCACATGTACATAGCACTCGCAAAGTAATTGAGGAGGTGGTTTAGATATGTTGAGTGCAGTCCTGGAGCTGTCTCTCACCATCTCAAGACGTAGCCGTGGTCCATAGCATGCTGATGGCATTCTAATCCCAGAGAGTTGTCTTTGCCCCATCTATGACGAATAGTCAAGTATTTTAACGCTGTTCCAGGGTCCTGTCCTAGAAATACGTTTCTCTTCTGCCGAACTGAAAAGTATATCATTCTTAACTCAACAACGACCAAAGCAGAGCATCGTCAGCAGATGGATCTCTTTGTGTACCATCAGTGAGAGGTTAGAACAGGTCTGGCAGAGAAAGCAGAAGCACTACCTACGGGAGGGTCCAGCTGCAAACCAGAAACAGTGTATCACTGTCAACCCAAAACTGACAAAAAGCAAAGCACCTGCAGTGGTTGGACCTCTTTGTGTACCATCAGCGACAGGTTAGAACAGGCATGGAAAACAAGTATCCCTACCTACAAGGGGAGGAGAGGGAGGGAGGTAAGACTGGTTCTAAGCTGCTTAACCTGTATCCACACATTGAGATGAAGACGCATGCACCGTTCTGGTGGAAGTTTTCTTTTTTTTCTATAGTTGTGTGGTATTATTAGTGTTTCGTCTTTCCGTTGCACCAAAGCTAGCATGCACTCGTGGTGTAACATAGTCGTTACTATTGTATTATTTTTAATAGTTGCTTGCTTATAAGACGATTACATCTGTCTCCTCTTAAGACACACTGGTACTACTCACAAGAAAAGCATGTCTACACATTCGTGAATGTTCGCTCAGTATTGGTTATCGTGTTGTTGTGTAGTCCTACCAGCATTATGTTATTGGTCGAGTCTACTATTCACCATAGTGTGTGGAACTTGCTACCTGAATGTAGGTTTAAGGACTGTTGGATAGTGAGAAGTACTTATTTCATAGCATATTCACCGGTAAATTCAATTTTCTTGATTCAATATTCATTGTAGCAAGCTTAAGTTCATATGATTAGACTGAGTTTATACTTTTTTAGCTGGAGATTTCATTGATTTTAGTACTATGTCCACTATCTGCACTTCGTTTTAAAAGCGTAAGGCTACACGCTTTAGATGATGTGAGGTGAGATATGTCGGTACAATATTCGTTGTAGCAATCATAATCTTACCTGGAGAGTGATTTTACACGTATCTGGCTGGAGATTTCATTGATTTCAGTACTATATCCACTAGTTGTGCTGTCACAGTAATCGTTTTACAAGCTTAAGACTACACCGTTTACATGATGTGAGGTGAGATCTGTTGGTACAATATTTGTTGTAGCAACCATAAGAATCACACATGGCGCCTAAGTGGCGTCAAATCGAAAGACTTGCATTGGAGAACGGTCTACCCGACGGGAGGCCATGGTCACACGACATTTACATTTACCGCAGTTGAGCTGCAATGAAAGGCAACACATTAGGCGGACATACAATGTCTTACTCCTTGAGGAGCAAGTGACATGTGTAAAATTCCTCCACCGTCTATTCCTCCGCCGTCTCTAAAGCAAGACTCTCATCCTTTCACAGTATATCAGAAACACACACACATACACACACACACACACACACACACACACACACACTAAGCTGTTATTAGCAACTGAAAGCTCTACCAGATAGCCTCTGTACAGTTTACCTGAAAAAGTAGAGCAGCGATGGATTATAACCACATTCAGTAGCAGAAGCTACCAAGAGTGGGCACTGCTCTACACTTATCGGCGGCAGAGCAGATACATCAGTGCACAGTTACATGACTATTACAACGATCTGTGTGTATCTCATTTATGCTGGATATATTAATTCAATGCTTTCTCTACATGAGACTTACTTAGCCAAGGGTCACTTTCAGACAATGACGGCACGTCCAGAACGTTTGAAAGGACACCGCTGTTGATCGTTCAGTTCTCCATCCATGGTCAGGTATTTTGCTATTGTTGCAGGGGAGCCAGTCTTTCCGAGAAATATGTTTAACGGCTTGCAGCAAGCTTTCTGTTCTTGAGTCTGTGACTGATTTCTGCTGACCAGAAACAGAATATCTCTGCCAGAAGGTGGACCTTTTTGTGCACTATCAGCGACCGGCTTGAACAGGTGTAGAAAAATTGTATCCCTACCTACGGAGGAGAGAGAGGGAGGAAGGGAGGTATGATTCGTTCTAAGCTGCTCAGTCTGTATCCACACATTGAGGTAAATGCATGAGCAGCTGCTACCACTCTCTCCCGGCGAGATCTTTTGGAGTCGGTTTTTGTGGTAGTAGTGTTGTTCCAATGATTATTCTCAATTTCCAGTGTGTGTGTTACATTATGATCCATTGTTTACCAGTGGTAGTTTTTTCATGATAATTTCAGTGTGTAATTAGAGAAGTGAAGCATTTTCTGTCAGTTGTGGTAGCATGTATTGGCCCTCCTTCACTTCAGTGATAATTGCCTGGCCTCAGCAGCTATACACCTGTAGATCGGTAGGAGATAACTCTTCCTACACTTCAGTGATAATTTGCTGCCCCATCCATTCTTACTACGTACGAGTGCGTGATCCGACTTGCAGATCGGTAGGAGGTAACTCTTTCTACACTTCAGTGATAGTTTGCTGTCCTATCTTTTCTTACCATTTGTCAGTGTACAAATTCCTCAGCAGCTCTACAGTTGTAGATCGGTAGGAGGCGACTCTTCTGGCAGCTGCTGTAAATCAGTTCCCTACCAATTTCGAGTGGTATTGTGGACTGGGGCACATAGGAAGGTTAACATGTATACACACACAATCGGAAAGGAGAACAAAACCCGTTTCAAGCACCCTCAGTCAAGCACCATACATCAAGGCAGGCACCTCAGGTTCATTTACGAGGTGCATTCAAGTTCTAAGGCCTCCGATTTTTTTTCTCCGGAGTGGAAAGAGATAGAAGCATGCGCATTGTTTTAAAATGAGGCCGCGTTCATTGTCAATACGTCCCAGAGATGGCAGCACCGTATGGCAGATGGAATTTTACCGCCAGCGGCGAGAATGAGAACTGTTTTAAATACTTAAAATGGCGACGTTTTCCTTAGTTGAACAGCGTGCAATCATTCGTTTTCTGAATTTGCGTGGTGTGAAACCAATTGAAATTCATCGACATTTGAAGGAGACCTGTGGTGATGGAGTTATGGATGTGTGGAAAGTGCATTCGTGGGTGCGACAGTTTAATGAAGGCAGAACATCATGTGACAACAAACCGAAACAACCTCGGGCTTGCACAAGCCGGTCTGATGACATGATCGAGAAAATGGAGAGAATTGTTTTGGGGGATCGCCGAATGACTGTTGAACAGATCGCCTCCAGAGTTGGCATTTCTGTGGGTTCTGTGCACACAATCCTGCATGACGACCTGAAAATGCGAAAAGTGTCATCCAGGTGAGTGCCACAAATGCTGACGGACGACCACATGGCTGCCCGTGTGGCATGTTGCCAAGCAATGGTGACGCACAACGACAGCATGAATGGGACTTTCTTTTCTTCGGTTGTGACAGTGGATGAGACGTGGATGCCATTTTTCAATCCAGAAACAAAGCGCCAGTCAGCTCAATGGAAGCACACAGATTCACCGCCACCAAAAAAATTTCGGGTAACCGCCAGTGCTGAAAAAATGATGGTGTCCATGTTCTGGGACAACGAGGGCGTAATCCTTACCCATTGCGTTCCAAAGGGCACTACGGTAACAGGTGCATCCTACGAAAACGTTTTGAAGAACAAATTCCTTCCTGCACTGCAACAAAAACGTCCGGGAAGGGCTGTGCGTGTGCTGTTTCAGCAAGACAACGCACCCGCACATTGAGCTAACGTTACGCAACAGTTTCTTCGTGATAACAACTTTGAAGTGATTCCTCATGCTCCCTACTCACCTGACCTGGCTCCTAGTGACTTTTGGCTTTTTCCAACAATGAAAGACACTCTCCGTGGCCGCACATTCACCAGCCATGCTGCTATTGCCTCAGCGATTTTCCAGTGGTCAAAACAGACTCCTAAAGAAGCCTTCGCCGCTGCCATGGGTCCATGGCGTCAGTGTTGTGAAAAATGTGTCCGTCTGCAGGGCGATTACGTCGAGAAGTAACGCCAGTCTCATCGATTTCGGGTGAGTAGTTAACTAGAAAAAATATCGGAGGCCTTAGAACTTGAATGCACCTCGTAGTATGGGATAGTGGAATAGGTCGACGTTGTCTCCTGCACTGTGAAATGACCAGCCATTTCAAAAAACATGAGGAGCTCCAGCACAGTCAATAGTCTTTATGAGGTGTAAAATGCATTCTCAGTACATCCTGTTGCATCACCATTATTTGTCTGAAAGATTTTTCCCTATGCTCATCCGTCGTCACCTCCTTCCACTCCTCAAGTAGGAGGCTGTGGATGCAGTGTCAGCTGTATGCTTACACTTATTAAACTCCTCTCTGCCCAACACCAACACATCATCAACTGAACACATTTCCCAGCATTTTAATTAATTAATTAAATTAATGTTTACATAAAGAAACAGTGTATTGCCCATATTTACTGCCCATTTCATGTCATGAGATCAGTTTTTTATGAGAGCATTTTTCTATTGTCCCACCAATTTTAAGTGGCTATGTTTATTTGAATTTCAAACAGCAAGGCTGTGGGTAACTGTCAGTTTGGTTTCCCCACAAAAATTTAGGAAACCCTTCCAGTAGCATAGTACACATATAAATAAATAAACACAATTCCCAAGACAGTACCTTATGTACTTTCTCTCCAGCAGCTCAACTTAGACTGAGACTTTTTCCTGTCAGTTAACAAGTGGAGGAGGGGTGGGTAAGTCAGGTAGGGGATGGTGGAAGTGGGTATGGGAAGGGGAATTGGGGGGGGGGAGGAGTGGGTGTTATGGTGTCATCAGTGCAACGTTGCCACATATACCCCTTCCCCCACAGAGAGCAGGTGGAGGAACCACCACCCAGAGAGTGCCACCATATTGAATAAATTTGGCTACAATGCAAAGTGTTCCAGAATGAATGTTATATCACTACTGCTGGTATGTCCTTGTAGACAGCATCTTTTCGCTTTTCCTACAGAACAGGCCAACCAGTACAGGTCCTCTGCACCAAATCCAATGATTAGGAAACAATTTATGAAAACATACTGTACTACTTTCATACCACAGGTTCAACTAGTCTGGAGTGGAATGTCTTGAAGCATCAGTGGGAGATGGCCTGTTAGGAGGGTGCTATAATTGTAGATGTTCAGTGTTCCACCTTTGGAAAGTGGGCATTGAACTGATGGTTCACTATCCTACACCAAACGTTTATACTCCATAGATGCTGACATTCCACCTAAGGAAGCCAACAGGGTTTTAAACAAACCAATAGTGCATATTTCCTGTGGTACAATTAGTAAATGTGGTTTCATAACTAAATAAGATAAATGGTACATCTGGAGTATTCTGTCTCAATGCCCCTGTGCAGAAGGTAACACGATTCTCAATCATTTCCATGGAGCTCTTGATGGAGAGAGATGTGATAGGGATGCAACCTATGTCGATGGAGTATGCTTAGGAAATTTCTGATTGATGCCACATGTGTGAGATAACATGTGGATCCACTGCAACACCAGCAAGAAAGTTAATTTCCCCTTCTTCTGCCATCACTCATTTCCTTCTGTTAAGTTCTCTAGGAGCTACACTACCACTTTCACATAACTGGTTGAAGAGGTTGATAAATAACTGCCAAGATGGTTGATGCCTACTGGAATATCTTGCCACATACACTGTACAAGAATGAATTGCATTCTTCCTACACTCTCCATACACCATGAGCATATCAGCTCTTTCCACATTGGTAAATCCCATCATCCACTCACAAGCTATTTGGACTGTCACACACTAACTGACTGTTGTTGTTGTTGTGGTCTTCAGTCCTGAGACTGGTTTGATGCAGCTCTCCATGCTACTCTATCCTGTGCAAGCTTCTTCATCTCCCAGTACCTACTGCAACCTACATCCTTCTGAATCTGCTTAGTGTATTCATCTCTTGGTCTCCCTCTACGATTTTTACCCTCCACGCTACCCTCCAATGCTAAATTTGTGATCCCTTGATGCCTCAAAACATGTCCTTCCAACCGATCCCTTCTTCTAGTCAAGTTGTGCCACAAACTTCTCTTCTCTCCAATCCTATTCAATACCTCCTCATTAGTTACGTGATATACCCACCTTATCTTCAGCATTCTTCTGTAGCACCACATTTCGAAAGCTTCTATTCTCTTCTTGTCCAAACTATTTACCGTCCATGTTTCACTTCCATACATGGCTACACTCCATACAAATACTTTCAGAAACGACTTCCTGACACTTAAATCTATACTCGATGTTAACAAATTTCTCTTCTTGAGAAACGATTTCCTTGCCATTGCCAGTCTACATTTTATATCCTCTCTACTTCGACCATCATCAGTTATTTTACTCCCTAAATAGCAAAACTCCTTTACTACTTTAAGTGTCTCATTTCCTAATCTAATCCCCTCAGCATCACCCGATTTAATTTGACTACATTCCATTATCCTCGTTTTGCTTTTGTTGACGTACATCTTATATCCTCCTTTCAAGACACTGTCCATTCCGTTCAACTGCTCTTCCAAGTCCTTTGCTGTCTCTGACAGAATTACAATGTCATCGGCGAACCTCAAAGTTTTTACTTCTTCTCCATGAATTTTAATACCTACTCCGAATTTTTCTTTTGTTTCCTTTACTGCTTGCTCAATATACAGATTGAATAACATCGGGGAGAGGCTACAACCCTGTCTCACTCCTTTCCCAACGACTGCTTCCCTTTCATGCCCCTCGACTCTTATAACTGCCATCTGGTTTCTGTACAAATTGGAAATAGCCTTTCGCTCCCTGTATTTTACCCCTGCCACCTTCAGAATTTTAAAGAGAGTATTCCAGTTAACGTTGTCAAAAGCTTTCTCTAAGTCTACAAATGCTAGTAACGTAGGTTTGCCTTTTCTTAATCTTTCTTCTAAGATAAGTTGTAAGGTTAGTATTGCCTCACGTGTTCCAACATTTCTACGGAATCCAAACTGATCTTCCCCGAGGTCCGCTTCTACCAGTTTTTCCATTCGTCTGTAAAGAATTCGCGTTAGTATTTTGCAGCTGTGACTTATTAAACTGATAGTTCGGTAATTTTCACATCTGTCAACACCTGATTTCTTTGGTATTGGAATTATTATATTCTTCTTGAAGTCTGTGGGTATTTCGCCTGTCTCATACATCTTGCTCACCAGATGGTAGAGTTTTGTCATGACTAACTGACTAGCAAGTCGCAATGCACTCAAGGAACACACAAGCACACAGTAAGCAAACAGAACAACATTGCCTAACAACTATTCAGGTTCACTGGTAGAAACAAGTGTCAGTGTGGAATTTTTTCAAAATACAATACCTCGTAAACGACTCGTACTAAAATCTTTCAACAAACACCACTGACATTTCAATTTACCCTACTTTTAGTTTGTTGATGTCAATAACCAATTATTACATAAAAAAAGTGAATGTTTGCACAAAAAATACACTTTCTAAGTATTACAATCTGTTGATTGGCTAACAATAATCCATTCCATGAAAACAGTGCAAACACAGCACTTTCCATTTCCACAGTATTTGCGGTGCAAGTTTTAGGTGATTCACTATGTATAAATAAACAGTTGAGTGCAGGGCTGGAAAACAGACCAGATCGCTCAGTGGAAGACCAGGACCAGAAAAGGACCAGATGGCGTGTCGGTTATACAATTGGAAACAATCTAGTGAAAATAGTCGATTCAGTTGTTAGAAAGAATCGACTCATTTAGGTGTAGCTTTATATACCGGTTGAATTATTCATTCGTTCTTTTGAGTGAAACCAGTCTATGGGAGCAACTGAATGGAACCAAGCAAATCATCCAGCTGTAGTTTTTTTTTTACATATCAGTTGGATTATTGTGCATTCATTTCTTTTGAGTGTAACCGGTCCGTAGGGGCAACCGAATGAAAACAGTTGACACAATCCTGTGTTCAAAAAATGTTCAAATGTGTGTGAAATCTTATGGAACTTAAATGCTAAGGTCAGCAGTCCCTAAGCTTACACAGTACTTAACCTAGATTATCCTAAGGACAAACACACACACCCATGCCCGAGGGAGGACTCGAACCTCCGCCGGGACGAGCCGCACAGTCCATGACTGCAGCGCTTTAGACTGCTAGGCTAATCCCACGCGGCACAATCCTGTGTTGTTTTGCTTACTGACTGAGTTATTTATTCTTTCTTTTCAAGTGAAACCAAAGCAGTCTTTTTTTAGTTGTATCTGAGCGTCCCACACGCTTCACGTAAGCGACCTGCTGCTGCCAGGGCCAGGGAAGCAGCCGGTGCGAGGAGGTGGCCAGTCGCTACTAGCGAAGGTCTAATGGTAGTGCTGCACTCGCGCCAGCCACCGCGCTAGCTTCTCGCGTCTGCTGCATACCTGCCCCTGGCAGCAGCAGGAGGAGGCTATATGGTGGTGGCGTCGCGCGCCGGCCCCAATGACCGTCGTCACCTCCCAAGGAAAATGGCGAAAAAGTATTGCAGTGAAATCACTCAAACCGAGAGACTGAGTGAAAGCATTCAGATAACTGGTGTAAACCGACAGTTGTCTCGCATTAAACCACGGAAACAAACCAGACATAACGGCTGCAGTCAGTCTCTGGTGAGTGAAAACACTCATTCGTATGACAGCCACAGCCGACGATCACTTGTTTCATTCGGTTGCTCGCATTGAGTGAAACCACTTAAATCCAGTGAGTGGGTGAAAACATTCATATAGCTGACATGGCGGCAGGGAATAGTTTCCTTTGGTTGTTTCATTCGACTGAAAAAACCGACTGGAGGAAAAAACTGACCAGTCGGTTGTTGAAAACATTGGTTGTCCCATCACTAGGTTAGACTCTATGAATCTTGCTAGTAGTATCAGTTTTCCATAGACCACTGGAACAAAGCACTTGACGTGTAACTTTGAGAAGGCGCAGGTTGTCCGAATCCATAAAAACAGTCGCAAGACTGACGCACAGTACTATGAACATATTTCAAAGACGTAAATTTCTGTAAAATTATAGAACTACGTATATCGAAATCGCGTATGTTGACTTTTCCGGGTCTGGAACCGCGCGACCGCTACGGTCGCAGGTTCGAATCCTGCCTCGGGCATGGATGTGTGTGATGTCCTTAGGTTAGTTAGGTTTAAGTAGTTCTAAGTTCTTGGGGACTGATGACCTTAGATGTTAAGTCCCATAGTGCTCAGAGCCATTTTTTGACTTTTCCGGAAACGGAACAACACATAAGTAGGACACAACATAGTTCCCACAAGCAACGACTGAATGAAGCAAAGTTAGTTCTGTTCGTTCATGAGATACAGAATGTAATTCAGGGTGAACCCGAGATCCACCTATAAAATTTCGAATGTTGTTTAGGGATATTTTCTGAGTACTTTGGTATTAGGGATACTTGGTCTCTGGTGGTTCATTCCTCATATTCTTCTTTCACTCAGTGTAAGCTGCAACTAGTACGGGGTCCGATGTAGTCAAGTTTTTGCAATTTTATTTTACTTCACTTTGCTGCTGGATGCTTCTTGTCACCGCAGTCGTTACTTAACTAAGGGTGGGGGGGGGGGGGGGGGGACGTCATGTGCGCCACCTGCCTGTGTATTGCGTAATTTTGTTCTGTCTGAGGTCTTATTTTACCTATCGTGCATCGTTTTTCCTCAAGTGGCTGAACATTTGGTTAAATAATTTGGGAAACCGGTGGCTCATTATAGAGTAATAACGTAATTATGATTTCTTAGGTTGCCTACCCCAGTGATCTTTGCTTCTGTGAAAATACCGACACAACATGAAAAAAACCCGTAATATGCAAACACCAGAACATACAACACGAAACACAATGTAATGCAACAATTCTCAGATGAAAAAAAAGTGACGTTGGTGTCGCTGCGGAAACAGCTCACCACAGCGCCATTGTGGTCACTCAGCCAATCCATACACGAAGTGCGTTATCAGCCACTTCGCACCAGTAAACCTATTCATACTGCTTATTTTAAAGGCACAACTAACACAATCGGCAAAACAAACCCTATGCAAGGTGCATGGGGGCTTAATTAAATAGAATGCAAATAATTTTAATTTTTGTCGGTTTGTCTGGCTACGAAGTCTCGTAACCGGTTGGCCCTGACTAGTATTAGTACACAATCTGACTGCATAGAACAACAACAAAGAATGAAACGAAATTTCCGTTAACACAATTAATTAATTAAGTCCCCAGCAACTATAAAAGCTACGAAACAAAAAAGCACAAATGTAACTGTTCTGTGTGTGGAAGTGTGACTCAACGTACACATCTGGCACGGTTCTTCCTCAATACAACAAGATGCTTTAAAGCACCATTTACACTGAAGTAATTAAAAAAAACCAGTAATACTATAATTGCACATACAAACCAGAATTACACTCTAATACATGAACACAAGCCAGATGCTTTGTTGACTGAACCTGTGACAAGAGACATTGTTAGTTAGGACATTTGAAATGAAAAAATAAAAAAAATGTTTTTTTTACCTTCATATATATTGACTAAAAATCCACTCTGATCATTACAACATCTCCATTCGAACAACATCTGCTGTCTAGCCCATCAAAACAACTGCACACGACATGGCCTCAAAAAGTACAGCTATCAACATCCTCTCAGCAAAGCACTAACCACCACCACTTCTGAACAAGCACTCTCCACGACGAATTCTCGACAAGCCCTCTCCACTACCACATCTCAACAAGCACTGCCAGTGGTGGCGGCTGAATAATACTCTTTGGCGCAATCCAGGCCCCCACAACCGCACGAGTGGTCGACTGTGAAGAGCGGACAAATTGAATAGCTGGCCGGCGGCCATTAGAGTGGTAAACTGACGCGCGGAGTTCGAATGTTTATACATAGCTTTTGGTTATAAAATGCCTTCCCTCGAGTTAGGTCACAAACATAATGCCTCATTTAAATACGTTACTACAATATACTTTTTAATTTATAAACAAACAGCAACTAGTCTCTGTTTATGAATTTATCTTACGTTCTACATGGTATCTGCCGTAGCTATAAGTTATGTACTGGACCCCTAGCATTTTTCGTAGTTCCTTTACGATAAATGTACGCAAAATGCATCAAAATACTCGAAGATTTGCCCACTATATGGATATTTTCTGACTCTACCTTGCTTTAGATTTTATGACGAGAAGTGCGTTATATATGGCATAGCGCTTTGGCAACCCACGACCAAATTATCAAGTTTCAACTTAACCTAGACCATGAAAACACTACCGATCAGACAACTTTATTCAAAATGATCAGAACATATAAAATGGTATTCTGTCGGTCAGAAATCTTGCCTCCTGACAGCGTATAACCATTTTTGTAACAGCTGTGGTTTTGAGAAAGGAAACCTGCAAATAGATGCACAGACATTATGCTAATACCGTGTTACAAAAACATTTATTAAGCAAGTGCACTGACATACAAAACAACTTAAAATATCCACATACCTGTGAAATGTAATATTCGTTCCTTTCTCGTATTTATTTGTACAATTAATCGCTGCACAACTCTTCACCATTGTACTTCTTTTGATTGGAACGTACAGACAGTAGAATTACGAGTAACAAATACTGTATATACGCCCGAACCAATATACAACGTTGAATCAGGGTCTTCATAAACAACAATACTACACAACACATCAGACTACAACCACTATAATGGCGTCCAGCCGAAGGTTCAAATTATCCCGCCACTGCAGCGCCATCAGAGAGTCTAGTTATTTTTTACAAGGTCTTTGGCGCAATCACTGGCGCTGTGACTCAGTGTAGCCACCTTTCATATGCCCCTCCTCCACGGGCTAGAATTTGATGATATTTTTGCCAGCATTGGTGGTGAAAATACCACCAAATTCGTCCAAAAAATACAGACAAAAATTAAAAAGTAATATTAATAAGTAAATATCACATAACTAAATAAATTTTGGCTTTGCACTGACCCTTCAATAACCTAATATATAAAATACATTAAGGAATACAAATGCTTTCATACATATGATTTTACATAATAGTTTACACAAGTATCATGTGGTTAAACAATTCAATCAATAGCGTCAGCCATGACGAATAGGTGCAGGTAAGAGTCTCATAACATCTCATAAACAGTAAACACACATAAAATCAGTTCATACAAATATTCACATAAAATCCTTTCAATAGTTCAATAAACAAGTAGGACTCCTCAGAGTAGTTGACAGTTCCAACAGTAGCACCCAGCATTGATCAACAGGTGCAAATAGCAGTCTCATAACATTTCATCAGCAGTATTTAAACAGCTTCAACAGTGGCACCCAAAAATGGCGAGCAGGCGCAGAGATCCACAAGTGACATTATCTCAGTAGAAGCAGCCCATTAGTGGCACCCAGTAATGTTGAACAGGTGTAGACACCAACAAGTGACATCATTTCAGTAGAAGCAGTCTATCAGTGGCACCCAGTAATGTTGAACAGGTGCAGACACTAACAAGTCACATCATTTCAGTAGAAGCAGTTCCATCAGTGGCACCCAGCAATGTTGAGCAGGTGCAGACACCAACAAGTGACATCATTTCAGTAGAAGCAGTCCATCAGTGGCACCCAGTAATGTTGAGCAGGTGCAGACACCAACAAGTGACATTATTTCAGTAGAAACAGTCCATCAGTGGCACCCAGTAATGTTGAGCATGTGCAGACACCAACAAGTGACATCATTTCAGTAGAAGCAGTCCATCATTGCACCCAGTAATGTTGAGCAGGTGCAGACACCAACAAGTGACACCATTTCAGTAGAAGCAGTCCATCAGTGGCACCCAGTAATGTTGAGCAGGTGCAGACACCAACAAGTGATATTATCTCAGTAGAAGAAGTTCCAACAGTGGCACCCAGCAATGTTGAGCGGGTGCAGACACCAACAAGTGACATTATTTCAGCAGAAGCAGTCCATCAGTGGCACCCAGTAATGTTGAGTAGGTGCAGACACCAACAAGTGACACCATTTCAGTAGAAGCAGTCCATCAGTGGCACCCAGCATTGTTGAACAGGTGCAGACACCAGCAAGTGACATTATCTCAGTAGAAGCAGTTCCAACAGTAGCACCCAGCAATGTTGAACAGGTGCAGACACCAACAAGTGACATCATTTCAGCAGAAGCAGTTCCATCAGTGGCACCCAGTAATGTTGAGCAGGTGCAGACACCAACAAGTGACATCATTTCAGTAGAAGCAGTCCATCAGTGGCACCCACTAATGTTGAGCAGGTGCAGACACATTATCTCAGTAGAAGAAGTTCCACCAGTGGCACCCAGTAATGTTGAGCAGGTGCAGACACCAACAAGTGATATTATCTCAGTAGAAGAAGTTCCAACAGTGGCACCCAGCAATGTTGAGCAGGTGCAGACACCAACAAGTGACATTATTTCAGCAGAAGCAGTCCATCAGTGGCACCCAGTAATGTTGAGTAGGTGCAGACACCAACAAGTGACATCATTTCAGTAGAAGCAGTTCCATCAGTGGCACCCAGTAATGTTGAGCAGGTCCAGACACCAACAAGTGATATTATCTCAGTAGAAGAAGTTCCAACAGTGGCACCCAACAATGTTGAGCAGGTGCAGACACCAACAAGAGACATCATTTCAGTAGAAGCAGTCCATCAGTGGCACCCAGTAATGTTGAACAGGTGCAGACACCAACAAGTGATATTATCTCAGTAGAAGAAGTTCCAACAGTGGCACCCAGCAATGGTGAGCAGGTGCAGACACCAACAAGTGACATTATTTCAGCAGAAGCAGTCCATCAGTGGCACCCAGTAATGTTGAGCAGGTGCAGACACCAACAAGTGACACCATTTCAGTAGAAGCAGTCCATCAGTGGCACCCAGCATTGTTGAACAGATGCAGACACCAACAAGTGACATTATCTCAGTAGAAGCAGTTCCAACAGTAGCACCCAGCAATGTTGAACAGGTGCAGACACCAACAAGTGACATCATTTCAGCAGAAGCAGTTCCATCAGTGGCACCCAGTAATGTTGAGCAGGTGCAGACACCAACAAGTGATATTATCTCAGTAGAAGCAGTTCCAACAGTAGCACCCAGCAATGTTGAACAGGTGCAGACACCAACAAGTGACATCATTTCAGCAGAAGCAGTTCCATCAGTGGCACCCAGTAATGTTGAGCAGGTGCAGACACCAACAAGTGACATCATTTTAGTAGAAGCAGTCCATCAGTGGCACCCAGCATTGTTGAACAGGTGCAGACACCAACAAGTGACATTATCTCAGTAGAAGCAGTTCCAACAATAGCACCCAGCAATGTTGAACAGGTGCAGACACCAACAAGTGACATCATTTCAGCAGAAGCAGTTCCATCAGTGGCACCCAGTAATGTTGAACAAGTGCAGGTAACAGTCCATAATATTCACTATCACTAATCAGATAGTTCATCAGAGTTCATTAGCATAAATTAAACATTTCCAAGGGGCACCCATCAATGATAATAGGTGCAAGTACGATCAACAGTTTGAATGTGCACAGTTGCTTTTTCAAAATTGTTATCAATGCTCTTACACTAAACATACAAATTATAATAAATACACAAATGATATCAGTTAATTGTCATATAAAATATTACAAACACACAAATATCAGTAAACCTATAATATTTATGGGTGTCAGTGCCGGCCACAACAAACAAGTAAAATATTATTTAGGAGATAGATCGGTACCAATTATTTGGGATTAGGAAAGGAAAACACACAAAACACACTCACTCATCTTTCATCCACATTTAAGTACTACTGTGTAATTAATAGTGTTAACTGTGTAAATGCAATTCTGTCCAAAATTTTATGTTCAACTTGTGTATCAAGTAGTAGTGGCAGCAATGTATAACAGTCAATAATAGTTAGTCAACGTCGTAGTCATCATGTCAAGACCAATGTTTGCCAAGCCAAATCGAAATGTACGGTTTCTGAACAACTGTCAGTGTGGCAAGATATGCAAATGCTTCCTCTCTCCAAAAAAAAAAAAAAAAAAAGTATATACTGCTTACTGATTTAACGAAGTGTGTGTGTAGACAATCTTCTTTCCACTTGAGTGTTCTAGTCTGCCATCTTCATCCTCCTTGTTCCATATAGACCAACAAAAAAAAAATGCTCCTCACTTACTTCACCTCTTATCCACCAAAACTCCAATAATCATCATCATCACATAATCTTAATACTTCAATAATACTTCTTACGTCGATACATATAAACCTTATCATCAATATCATTTACCTTACCTCTTGTCCACCAAAACTCCAATAATCATCAACTTCACATAATCTCAATACCTCAATAATACCTCTTCAATACGTCGATACATATAAACCTTATCACCAATATCATTTCACTTCCATAACAACTCTTTCCTCTAGTCAGTCTCCTCGAACAAGTACAGATAAAATCCTAGTGCAAACTTCAATTCGTCATCCCATACAATCCGAAGACACAATGTCCACACACAACCTCTGTGTAATCCATCTGACCCAAATCTTCTACTCATTATGAATTATAAAATACATTTTGGTTACCTTGTCCATCATAAAATAAAAGAAATGCATACATGACCTCTAACAGCCTTTAGTTTGAATAACTCTCAGTAAGTAAGTGCGAGTACGTAGTATGAAAGATCACATAAGACTTTGAGTGAATAAATCGTAATATTTCACAGTGTGTACACCACTTCAAGAATTATGGCAAAACAGAAGCAAACATGTGGAGTATTTCTTGTGTCAAGTGTCACTTGTTATTTCAATTGCTCACGAAGAATGCAGTGTAATAACTGTCAATGGTCTAAACCTAGTGTTGGTATGTCATGTCGTTAGCTTCCTTCCTATTAGCATAAATTTATACTGCTTCCATAAAACCTCCAGCGCATGTGACTTCAATGAAGTTTCTTGTACCAATGTCGTTCGTAGAATTATAGCAGTTCATTTTCTTATCTTAAAATATAAGGCACTGAGCGTAAGCAAAACATGCAACAGCGAGTAAATATACCAGTAGAGAACAGAATGTCAACAAGTGGATGCAGCACAATTCCTACAACGAGGCTCTGCCAAGCGAACAATGTATAATTAATACCATAATGTGACCTAAACTCCATGTTTGTACACCGTATATCAGCATTTCTATATACCAAATTAAAGAGTAGTTATGACAACAAACAGAAATGTATAAATAAGCAATCCATACGCAAAGCAGCAAATATGTATCTTACATAATAAACAGGTCATTAGCATCATATCAGCATAAGCAAATAAATGTTCATATGTAATCTTAATAGGTAAACATGAAGGCGCAAGCAGATACATCACAAAGTATAACCTACATACATAACCATATCAGCACAATTAATCATGTGACAATTATAATTTAAATAAATAAGCACAGCAGGCACATAATAAAAAAAATATGACGTCAGTGAAAAAGCATAGCAGCCAAGCGATGCATAATATACACAAGTAACAACCCTGTTCATTAATCAATCATTGTCAAAATCAGTTAATGTACGCAAGCACGTCGCTTCACAAGTAAATTCATAGAACATGAAATTTAGTACAAAGTATGAACCACGTAATCGCGAGCAGCAAATTACGTCTGAAGTACGTACCTAAGTGGAAATATGTTACCTGAAAAATAAACTCAATTAATAGTTACCTTTTTAGTTTATTAATTTTTTTTTTAAATTACATTCTTCCTGAAATTTTCTCGATAGCAAGTCCTCTTAACGTCGGACACACACAGAATTCACCTGAAGTTCTTAAATATTTTATACAACCGCATCCTGAAAAATACTGAACGTTAATAACATAATTTATCAAGTCACTATACCTTTATACTTTCAAATGGCTCTGAGCACTATGGGACTTAACATCTATGGTCATCAGTCTAGCTTTATACTGAATTTATTCGAAGAAATTAGACTGTGTATTTGTTTACGGCTGTCAGTGCATTCGCACTGAGCGCTCGATCAGCTGTAGGTACGCGTGACGTAGGTAGTAATTGTTTGCGGTCAACGACTGCCTTGTGCGGCGCGCAGACTTGATTGTTGCTTTGAGTATGTGCCGCCGCCGGAACACGGCGCGGTATCCTTTGCATTCTCCGTGTGTTTACGTAAACTGTTAGTTTCTCAAAAGTATGTCATTCCACAAAAAATTTTAACGTTCGATATATGATGTATTCCCTTAGAGCGCCGAGATTAAGAGTTTCTACTTCGACAGTGTTATCATGAATAATTTTGCGAACCCTATACGGACCGTTATAAAGCAGAAAAAATTTGCGACACAAGCCTTTTCCTTTGTGAGACAAGCGGTGAGACTTAATTAACACCTTTTGACCAACTGACAAGGTTTTTAAACGACCAGGACGTTTAGCTGATTTCTTTCTTCTAGCAGCCGCAGATGCAATATTTTGCAGAGCCAGGTTCACAACTTCAGAATGCCGCAGTTTCCGTGAAGGCGGAAAAGGAACGATTTCAGAAATGCGATTTGTCGGTGCTTTATTTTTTAATATCAATATTGGCGGTAAAGAAGTTGAATCATTAGGGATTTCATTCAGAATGTTTTGAAAAGTATGAAGATACTGATCTCACGTTCAGTGATTCTGATGAAAGTAAAGTCGACACAATTTATTGATTTCCTTCATCCATCTCTCTGAAGCGTTAGATTGAGGGTGAAAAAGTGAAATGGAAATTGGTTTAATCTTACGACGCCAAATTTTAGAACGAAACTGTGATCCATTATCTGATATAAACTTATCAACATGACCCACTTCTTTAAGAAAATGTTTGATGAAAGCATTAGATACTGAACGAGCTGTTGCTTTGCGTAAGGGTGTAAAACACACATATTTTGATGTCAATTCCACTGCTACCCAAATGTACGCAAAACCATTAGTAGAACGAACCACTGGACCGAACAAATCGACTGCAGCCATCTCCTTTAATTTCGCTGGAATGATAGGAAACAACGGTGCTCTGTGAGAAATAGTTGGCGGCTTAGCCTTTTGACATAATTTGCATTTGGCAAGAACAGATCGAATACGTTTTTCCATGTTACTGAAGTAGCAATTTTCTCGTAATTTATGAAAGCATTTTCTGGGACCAAAGTGTGCATAACTGAAATGTGTGTACCAAATCAATTTATTGACCCACTCATCAGGAATACAAACTAACCAAACAGAGTTGTCGACCGATTTTCGTTTAAAAAGAATATCATTGCGAACTAAATAATACTGTCTAATCGCTACGCTTTCCTTTCTCCTCCATTTCTCCTTAATGTCCTTCCAGATTGGATCCTTATTTTGCTCCTTAGCGATGTCCTGGAGCGAAGACGAAATAAAATTCTCAAACGCAACACCTTGAATATACATCAGACAATAATTGTTTTCTTTGCAATCCTCTTCAGCACTTTGTTTCAAACCCATCGGTGCACGTGATAAAGCATCAGCAATAATATTTGAAGAACCCTGTATTTAAACAATACTAAAGTCAAATTCCTGTAGATACAGCGCCCATCGTGACAATCGTCCATGAGTTAATTTTGCTGACATAAGAAATTCCAGAGCTCGATGATCGGTGTAAACCTTAGTATGTCTCCCATACAAAAATATGCGAAATTTTGGAAAGCCCAAACAACAGCCAAGGCTTCAAGTTCCGTAATCGAACAATTCTTTTCTGATTTAGAGAGAACACGACTTCCAAATGCAATAGTTTTCTGTACTACAACGCCGTTTTCTTCTATCTCTTGAAACAAGTGTGCACCTAGGCCTTTGTATGATGAGTCCGTCGCCAAACAAAAATCTTTTGATAAATCCGGATGTGAAAGAAGTGGAGCAGCAACTAAAGAATCACGAAGTTGTTCAAATTCTGATTGAGCTTCCTCATCCCAACACCAACTAGAATTCTTTCCAGATAGTTCACATAAACGAGGTGTGGCCAAATCGTCCAACCTAACAAAGCGCCTAAGACAATTACAGACACCAAGGAAACTACGAACATCACGTTTTGTAGTAGGGACAGGATAATTACGAATAGCGTCTAGTTTCTCTGGATCAGGAAGAATACCTTCTGTAGAAATAATATGACCAAGAAATTTCACCTGAGAACGACCAAATTCAGATTTTTCCAAGTTCACTGTAATGCCAACTCTTGCAAAAATACGTAATAATGAATCCAAAATTTTGTTGTGCTCATTCCAAGAACGTTTGGCAATAAGAATATCGTCAACATATGAAGTAATATTGTCACGAAGATAAACAGGTAAAATTTCGTTTAAACTACGAATGAATGCTGCAGAAAATATAGTAAGTCCAAACGGTAATTTCCGAAATCTCTTTTGGGTAAAATCGTCATATCCGGTTGATCTTTACCGACTCTCTAGATAGATTGATAGTAGAAGAGTTATTTTGATAGATACAAAGAATAGTAGAAGAGTAGGCAGCAGTGCAGAAAACTAAAAGGGAAATAGCACTACTACAGCTCGGGGCCCTGTGCACGCTACGGCACATATTCACTTAGTGTAGTGAATCCCCTGAGGACTTTTACATCTTCCGGCTAAAGCAATGTGTCTTATCGATTGTGGCAGCTTAATTAAACAAATGCGAATTAATTCAGTCGGGCTATAAGGGCTGGAAAGGAACTGATTCTTTCGAATCATGTCTTCAAAGTATTCTGCTGGCGTGCGGAATTCAGACTGTTTAAAATTACGCTGCATAATAAGACTATGTTTGACTCTGTCTTGCGTGTTTTCGGACCAATATGCCGATAGAAATGCATGAAAAAAACCTTTTAGATTATTACAATCTCTAATAAGTGCGCGCATCCGCGTCGCCGGTTCGTTTTCTAAATATCCACACATAAATTCCAGTTCGTGACTTAGTGGCCAATTTGGTGGAAGTGCGTACATAAATTGATCTAACCATGAACATGGATGTATGTCATTCTTAGAATTGCGAAAGATCTTAAATTTCCGAACAGTTAAAAAGTGTTTATAGTCAAAGTTTTCGCCTCGTGGCGACAAAGACCTACCGCGTCTGTCCCAGTGCGAATGTCGATTATTGTCAAGTTCGCGCGCCTGGCGCTCTCTTGTTGCATCTCGTAAATGAAACAAATTATTTTCTTCAAAACCAGCTGCTATCTGTGATTCTAAATTTCTTCTACTGTCCTTTCCTACGATTTCGCTTTCTATTTGTTTGACTTGCTTTCGTAACGCCTCAAATTCCCTTTTAACGCGTTCATTAAATTTTCCCTGATTTTCAAAAAAAAAAAATGTCTCTGAGCACTATGGGACTCAACATCTTAGGCCATAAGTCCCCTAGAACTTAGAACTACTTAAACCTAACTAACCTAAGGACATCACACACACCCATGCCCGAGGCAGGATTCGAACCTGCGACCGTAGCAGTCCCGCGGTTCCAGACTGCAGCGCCAGAACCGCACGGCCACCGCGGCCGGCCCTGATTTTCAACATGTTTATTTATGCTCTGGTACTCTTCGGTTTCTGAAAATTGCAATGGAGCTGTATCATCTGAATCTCTGTCCCCATTTAAACTAATACTTGTCAATTTATCTGAAATCTCTTCAACTCTTTCCGATAAGTCACCTATTTGTTCTTTCTGTTTATTTACGTCTTCCGTAAGTGTCGCGACTCGGATTTCAGTATTGACACATTTAGTAGTTAACTGTTCATATTGTGATTCTTGAGTTTCTCCCGGCGTATTTGATAATCAAAATATCCACGGGTGTACTGCCGGTCTACAGTGTCCAACGGGCACAATATTTCGGCGATCATACATGTCGCCATCATCAGGTGAACTGACGGACTGAGCTCCTGTGAACGTGCCGGCACGGAGATCCGTACACTATGGCTGCTCAGGTGGAACTGGGTTCGGTCGCGGCGGCGGCGGATTTAAATACCCTCCGCCCGCGGCGCGCTCACTCCGCCGTCCGCGCCCCGCGCCACGGTCGCGCGGTGGAACAGATTGCGACGGCGTCTGAGATGACGTCGGTGTGATGGCTCCGTCCGCCGTGGTCGTCACAACTATACATTTGCTCGATTTACTCTTGATTAACCCAATCGCTGGTTCCCAAGCCTTGCGAAGATTATAATCACAGTCACGATTTATGAGGTCCTCATTGGTGCGAATTTCAATGGCCTCTCTAACAACGCTGTCCCAGTATCTCGACGTCTGTACCAGAATCCTCGTGCGTTCATACTCCATAGCGTGATTTTCCGACAAACAATGTTCAGCGACCGCCGACTTGCTCGGATACATCAGTCGAGTGTGCCTCTGGTGTTCACGGCATCGATCATCGACGGTACGCATCGTCTGACCAATATACGACTTGCCACATTGACACGGAATCTGGTACACGCCGGCCTTCCTCAAACAGAGGTCATCTTTGGCGCTCCCCACCAGTGCACGAGTTTTATTCGGAGGACAAAACACCGTTCCGACCCGGTGTTTTTTCAAAATGCGGGCGATCTTTCCCGAGAGTGCGCCTGTATATGGGATAAACGCAGTGCCTACCTCCTCCCTCGTGATTTCATCCATATCCACAGGTTGTGCTGTAGTGGTTGGGCGGAGAGCACGTTGAATCTGCCACTGTGAGTACCCATTTTTTCGAAATACAGTTCTCAGATGTTCCAATTCCTGGGGTAGACTCTCTGCGTCAGAGATAATGCGCGCCCTATGTACTAGAGTTTTAAGTACCCCATTCCTCTGTGAAGGGTGGTGGCAGCTGTCTGCGTGCAAATACAGATCAGTGTGCGTTGTCTTCCGATACACCCCATGACCTAGGGTGCCGTCAGGCCTTCTCTTGACCAAGACGTCAAGGAAAGGTAATTTACCCTCCGTTTCAGTCTCCATAGTGAATTTGATGTTGGGGTGTATGGAGTTTAGATGTGTAAGGAAGTCAAGGAGTTTATCCATACCATGTGGCCAGATGACGAAAGTGTCGTCCACGTAACGGAAAAAGCAAGTAGGTTTCCATTCGGATGACGACAGGGCTTCCTCCTCGAAGTTCTCCATGTACAAATTCGCTACCACCGGTGAGAGTGGGCTACCCATGGCGTCTCCCTCCGTCTGTTCGTAGTATTCTCCATTAAAAAGAAAATACGTGGAAGTCAAGACATGCCTAAAAAGTTCAGTGGTCTTCTCATCAAACTTCTGACTAATCAATTCTAGTGACTCTCGCAGGGGTACCCTCGTGAACAGGGAAACGACGTCAAAACTCACCATGATATCTGACTCACCCAACGTGAAGCTATCAAGGCGTTTAACAAAATCCACGGAATTACGGATGTGATGAGGGCATTTACCCACGTAAGGACTTAATATTCCCGTCAGGTATTTGGCCAACAAATATGTAGGTGCCCTGATGTTGCTGACAATGGGGCGTAATGGTACCCCCTCTTTGTGAACCTTCGGGAGTCCATATAGTCTAGGCGGTACCGGACCTTGGGGTAACAATTTCTTAGCGTCACCCTCCGGTAAATCTGCGTCCTTGAGAAGCGACCTCGTCTTGTTGTCCACCTTCTTTGTAGGGTCAACGCTGATCTTCCGGTAAAATCGTGACTGTGGCTATAATCTTAGCAAGGCTTGGGAACCAGCGATTGGGTTAATCAAGAGTAAATCGAGCAAATGTATAGTTGTGACGACCACGGCGGACGGAGCCATCACACCGACGTCATCTCAGACGCCGTCGCAATCTGTTCCACCGCGCGACCGTGGCGCGGGGCGCGGACGGCGGAGTGAGCGCGCCGCGGGCGGAGGGTATTTAAATCCGCCGCCGCCGCGACCGAACCCAGTTCCACATGAGCAGCCATAGTGTACGGATCTCCGTGCCGGCACGTTCACAGGAGCTCAGTCCGTCAGTTCACCTGATGATGGCGACATGTATGATCGCCGAAATATTGTGCCCGTTGGACACTGTAGACCGGCAGTACACCCGTGGATATTTTGATTAACTGTTCATATTGTTGTGTTAGGTTATTGATTCTGTCATTTGGTACGGATTCCTCGATTCTCTCAAATATTTCTTCCTTGTCGTGTGCACGTTGTAAATTTAACTCTGAAAATTTTTGTACTATCACGCGATCTCTTTCTTCCTGTTCCCTATCCTGTTCCTTTTGTCTAATTTCTATTGCAATTAATCTGTTATTGTGAGCATTCAAAATTGGTTGTACTTCTTCTCTAATTTCTTTCTTTAATTCATCTTTCATGTTTTTGAAACATGCCCCTATTCGTGAGTCTAACCGTGTTTGCATTGTTCCCATATCAGTTTCTAACCGTGTTGCCACTGTTTTTAATTCAGATCCTAAATGTGATCCCAGTGAGTCTCACCGTGTTTCCATTGTTCCCATCCGTGATCCCAAATTTAATATAGCACCCATCAACTGCTCCATATTAACTGGTTCGAAATTCTTTTCGCCCCTAACATTTCCCCCAAAACCAGCTTCCTTCGTCATAGCTGTGAAGCTATCTGTGTTCGATACAATTCGAGAATCTTCTGTCGTTAATCTCGTATTCTGAAAATTTTTTTATTGTGAAAAGTTTTGAAATGGTTCCGGACTATTTTCCCGACTTATTAAATTGTTTTCAACTTCATTATTCATCATACTGTTCTCCTGTGTTGGCGAGGTCGCCATGTCAACAATTTCGTCATTCTGACTATCCATCATTTTTGCCTTTTTCATCGATCGCGTAATCATTTACAAAACATACAAAACTCGTCACTATATGAAAATTACACACAATGACACTTTATATCCAACAATACCATTCACACGAAATGCTTCCCGACAAACACGATTAACGAACAATTGAAATCTTCATAATTGCGCAAAATTGTCAAACCCGTATACAAGACATCAAAAATTAAATTCTGCAAAAATACCATTAGAAGAAAGACAAGACAGCTACAAATGTTCATTACCAAATCTACACATGCAATATAGACTACAATTACTAAACTACAAATTACTACAACAATACTACTGTCTGCTATTTTTACTATCAAAAGAATTCCAAGGGACGATCCGAAGCATCGGTCGCCACGTGCATGGGGGCTTAATTAAATAGAATGCAAATAATTTTAATTTTTGTCGGTTTGTCCGGCTGCGAAGTCTCGTAACCGGTTGGCCCTGACTAGTATTAGTACGCAATCTGACTGCATAGAACAACAACAAAAAATGAAACGAAATTTCCGTTAACACAATTAATTAATTAAGTCCCCAGCAACTATAAAAGCAACGAAACAAAAAAACATAAATGTAACTGTTCTGTGTGTGGAAGTGTGACTCAACGTACACATCTGGCACGGTTCTTCCTCAATACAACAAGATGCTTTAAAGCACCATTTACACTGAAGTAATTAAAAAAAACCAGTAATACTATAATTGCACATACAAACCAGAATTACACTCTAATACATGAACACAAGCCAGATGCTTTGTTGACTGAACCTGTGACAAGAGACATTGTTAATTAGGACATTTGAAATGAAAAAATAAAAAAATGTTTTTTTTACCTTCATATATAGTGACTAAAAATCCACTCTGACCATTACAACATCTCCATTCGAACAACATCTGCTGTCTAGCCCATCAAAACAACTGCACACGACATGGCCTCAAAAAGTACAGCTATCAACATCCTCTCAGCAAAGCACTAACCACCACCACTTCTGAACAAGCACTCTCCACGACGACTTCTCGACAAGCCCTCTCCACTACCACATCTCAACAAGCACTGCCAGTGGTGGCGGATGAATAATACTCTTTGGCGCAATCTCTGGCGCTGTGACTCAGTGTAGCCATCTTTCAAAGGGTACTTGTGAGAAATTTTCAAGGTAGGGGAGACGATACTGACAGAAGTAAAACTGTGAGAGGTGGTCGTTAACCGTGCTTGGATAGCACAAGCCGTAGAGCACTTGCCTGCGAATGGCAAAGATTTCAAGTTCGAATCTCTGTTTTAATTAGCCAGCAAGTTGCAATTCTTGGTTAGTGTTTGTTGGTCTCGCATCTTTAAGATGTAGACTCAATGGAAGATACAACTTATCAGTTTCTTCACATCTGGAAATGTTTGGTCATGAGAAAAACGCCGACCTTTACTGTGGTTTGGAGTGTAAGTTAAATGGTAGATCCCTCTATGAGAGGCTGCATTAGTTAACACAGAGGTCGGTGCAGTGCAATGGCATACCATCTCCAGTATGGCAAGTAAGGAACTGTGGTGTTTAAATGTACCTTCGAGGTGATTACAGATTTACCTCTTTTATTACTATAGAAAAGATTATAGTAAGAGCGCCATAAAACACCACGGATTTGTTTACTCAACATGAAAATGTCATAGAAGTGCCCAACAGACTCCAATGGAAACGTCAGAAGAAAGATGCTGCGCGTGATGGACACCCTCACTGTCAAAACTCAGAGAGCCCACGTTCCTGTACGAATCAAAGAAATAATATTTCTCTATTCTTTTAATACTTTTCATTCCCTAAGTGGAATGGGCTGGTTTGATGCGTTACAGCCTTAGATGTTTTAACCAAATACGGGGTGAGCTAGTTTTGGTAAAGAGATGCAAATACTTGGGTGGCGATTCCACGTTGCAACATTTGTCTTACAATCAATGGAAACCTGCGAAAACCTTGGTTAGAACTAGAGGACAGCAACTGCACTGCCTGACAAAAAAGAGAAAGGCAATCAGAAGACATGCTCGGATGACATTCGAAATTTGTACACTTGCACATCATCGGCGGCTGTGTAACTGATTAGATTTCCAGTTCTTTGTATCAGCTAGAATGAACACAGAGCGCTTCAATGTTCTTCGTATCTTTGTTACGAGGCGTTGTACAGTATCTAAGGGGTTGCGTGATCACTATGAAGGACAAAGAGATTTCATGTACGCGTGTGATACAGCGTTATCAGCACCAGATAAGGGACCTCATGGTGGGTCTCCATTTCGCCACCTGGTTCATTCGTGCAATATCCAGGTTTTTGGGGCATTCGGATGTGAGAGTGGCCCGAAGTTTTATTTTGTGACGGGGTGTGCTCCTACAGCCATCTCAACTGTGGAACGTCTATTATGACGATACGAACGTAAGCCAATACAGCACCCAGTCCCCAGCAGATAAAATCTCCGACCGATCTAGGGATCAAACCCATATCTCTTCGGTTTGCAAATCGAAACTCTGACTCTTCATGGGAAGGTGAGAACAGGCTTATTCCTCGTCGTCTGCTTCTGACCACCACAAGGGAGGAATGCCATATTGTGCACCAAGCATATCGTAATCCCCTTCACATCTGCACCTGGAAACAAATAATGGACTCCCTGCGCCATTCTGTGTCTTCCTACAACTGTGGTTCGAGACGAGCTACAGCTGATCTAGGGAGTTACTGTACCAAGCATGGACTACCATTATCATCATAACACATACAGTTGCATTTGGACTGGTGCCATGACTGGGAAGTGATGAACAGCCTCACATTGTATTCAGAGATGAACAGCAGTTCTGCAGTAGCCAGGATGACCATCGTCGACGAATATGACGGCGACCCGGAGAGAGGACCCATTCTACCCATGTTTTAGGGAGGAACTGTGGTGTTACTCCTGGCATCATGGCGTGGGTGCCATCGGATATGATTTCAGGATCTGAGTGAACTCTGACGGCACAGCAGTACTTCACGGAAATTGTGTCCCCATATGTTTCCACCGACGAGACATTATTGTGGTGCTACCAGCTAGCAGAAATGTGTCAGATCAAGCATTGTATAGAATGGATCGTACGTTGATTAGCCAGAACATTATGACCATCGACCTGCTATCGATATAAACCCATCCAGGCGATAGCAGCGTCACCTGACGAGGAATGACTTGTAATCAGACACACGCACGCTGCGTGTAGTACTGGTGAGCGTGCTGTCCGTGTGTAGAATGAGGAAGGCATGTGATCTATCTGCATTTGACCGAGGCGAGATTATGATCACCCGGAGGCTCGGTGCGAGCATTTCGGAAACTGCACGACTTGTCGCGTCTTCGAGGAGTGCTGTCGTGTTTGTCTTCAACGCTTGGCGAAAACCACGTCCAGGCGTCCTGTGAGCGGGTGGTCATCCCTGAATACGGATATCAGTACGGATATCAGACATCGTAAGCTGGGCCGACTGGTAAAACAGGACAGGCTGCGAACTGTGATGGAACTGACAGCAGACTTTAATGCTGGGCAGAGTAGAAGTATGTCTGAATACAAAGTGCACCGAACACTCCTAACGATTGGCCTTCACAGCCAACGACCCGTGCATGTGTCAATGTTAACACCACACTGACAACTACGACTGAAATGGGCTCGTGGCCTTCGGCATGGTCGTTGGCGCAATGGCAGAGCGTTGCATGGTCTGATGAATCCCAATACCTTCTGCACCATGCCGATGGGAGGGCGCGAATCCGTCAGCCTCCAGTGGAACAGCTCCTTCACACTTGCACTGCACGACGGAGACAAGCTGGTAGCGGCTCTATCATGCTCTGGGGATCATTCATGTGGGCTCCCATGGGTCCAGTGAAGCTTGTGCAAGGCACCGTAATGCCCATGGAGTATCGTCCACTGGTTGCAGACCACAGGCACCGCTTTATGACGATCATGTTTCCCGACGGCAGTGGCATTTCTCAGCAAGGTAATTCTCCATGTCACAAGGCCAGGAGTGTGATGGAGTGGTTCGAGGAACTCAGTGGCGTCAGAGCTCATTGCCGCCCTCCCCCGAATTTACAGGAATTAGGTGACGTGTGTGCAGATATGGTGCCATCTCGCTCCAGCGACCTACCATGTCATGACGCGTCTCCGCTGTTACCCGTGCCAAAGGTGGACATCCGGCTATAAGGTAGCTGGTCATAATGTTCCGGCTGATCAGTGTAAAATGCCCAGAACTTTTTGACAAGGTGTCTAATTTAATTTTAGTTTAATACTTTTCCTAGGAAATATACAGAGGGGTCCAAAAAAAAAAATGTGTCCACTGTTTAAAAGTCCATAACTTGCAAGCTAATTGACGGAATGGTCTCATTTTTGGTGAAAGTGTAGCTTAAAGTCCAGCTTAAAGATATCACTGTAGGTGTTCGAAATGGTCACCATTAACATTCACACACAAACGATGCCGCCGAACTGCAGCACGAACTACTGACTGCAACGTGTTGAGTTGGATATTTGCACATGAATGTACGATGGATTCTCGAAGTTCGTCCAATGTGCGTGGCTTTTGTCGATAAACGACGTCCTTTAGTGTTCCCCACAGGTAAAAGTCACCCTGAGGAAGGCACCTTGCAACAGGCGCCGAAACGTCGGAATTTTACAGATGACATTGCGGCCTCAAACCCAGAAGAATTTTGTTGACTGTGACAACTGGCACGGAAGCCTACGTTTAAATCCAGTAACTTTGTCAATCTATGCAATCCGAATTATTGTTTGCATAACAGCCAGAGATGGTCCTAGAGAAGGTTTCTGGTGATAGGAAGTAGGTAGAATTAGAACTTTCCTATGTTAAACGCATGGAATATGTAAGTACTTCAGCTTAACTGAAGCGTATGTAGTTATGTATTTTCGGAATGTGGCATAGTTATTTTGTTAAAAAAAATCGGCGATGATGGTGGTTGAAATTAAAAGTGCGGAAGTTGCTTTGCTCCTTTCGGACATCAAGGAGTGGAATTTCTAGCAGTGAATATGTTTAGGAAAAGCTAGTCAGTATAACTTCGGGTGAACGTTAGAATAATAGTGTTTTTGAGTGAGTGTGATTTTTATTATTCTTTTTTTCTATGTTTTCGTGGAAGATGCTATTATCTCTTTGTTTTCGTCTCGTACCTCGTGTTTGGTAATCGATGATCCTTTCTGGTCTACCACTGCACTGCAATAGGTTTTCATATGACTAGTTTAATTGTTTCGTGTGTTATAATTTCAGTAAAATATCGTGGGCATAGAGGAAATGTTTGTAACGGTTTGTTTCTGAACGGACCACGTATAAGATGAAACGGTTGGGGGGTTTCTGCCTTGCCGAGTTAATTTTATTTCGTGGTCGCAAAATCATTCTGGTAATGCACCATTAAAATTTCTTACATTTGTGCTTGGTTTAATATCTAATTTCTGAACAGTTAACTAGTAATCAAGTTTACCACGTGCTGAAGTTCGGCCGTTCGTAAGCGGCAGGCGCGGTTTCCATGTCGTATATCTACTCTACAAAACCTTGTGAATCGGATAAAACTCTTTCCAACCTAGAGCATGAACAAATGGTGATAGGTATCTCTCTGAACTATTTCTTTCGTGGGTATGTAGATAGACTGATTGAATTATTGTGTTCCACTTCCCTTTTGTGTGTTTTTTCCTTTTTAATTGCGCTATTCTACCATTTTTTGGCGAATTATTTAGTTATTTTTTTTATTCAGGCAACAGTCATGTGTATTCATAGCGTGTGCATCAAATTCAGTCACGAAATAAATGTGCTACGTAAAAGATTAATTCTGCGTTCTTTATCTTTCTCATTGATGCCACTTTTCAAATTAATATTCTATTCCCTGATTTTTTAAAAAGTTAATCTTAATCTGCTTGCTTGTGATGAACAAAAATGGGAGAAAAAATCAAAGTGAACGGGTGTACTGTCTCAAAATTCAGGGATTCACATTTAATTAAATAAGCTCATTGATGTACGACAAGTAATGCTGTACATCTTGTTAGTTTCTTTGGAAAATTTGCATTCTCACAATTAAATTCTTAATTTAATTAAACTGATAATTTCCAGTTCCGTCCTTTCTTAATTGGTAGGAAGGGCTTGGGCTGGTGGCAACACTGTAATTTTTAAATTTATAACTGTCCTTGTGAGGTGGCTTAACCAGAAATTGCGCACAATCTCCATTATTCTTGGTACGTGACGTATGTCGAGCTCTGACTAGGATTCATTTACAGTTCTACATACATACTTTACAATGTAACAAAGCGTTATTGATTTGCTCAATTTGTGAAGCTCTTTCTCTTGAATAAATCACACAATTTTCTTGAAAGTGCAATCATTTGTTTATTTGTACATGTAATCACATCTATTGATTTCCGTTCCATTCGGATAACTACTACGTGGTGCGTCGTTTATTTGCAAATTATCTAAGCCAAGTCACCGCAAATATATCAGGAACTATAAATACAATTTTATGATATAGAGTGAAGCGCCGAGTAAAAATTTGTTTTTAAATATGAACTTCAGCGGACATTGTAGCGAATGGGGAAATGATGAAATGCATTTAAATGTAATATTTGCAGAACACCCTACTCGCTGATCCTTCTCGCACATTCAAGCTGCGTCCTAGTGACTGTGGATTATGTGTTACCGCTGATAAAATGTTAGTTACATTTCTGTCATCAGTTGACGTATTTTGTTCTTCACACTTACCAGGTTACCTGCCAGATAGGCTGAACGCCTAAACTAAGGGAGGGCGGGAAGTAACATACGCGGCTGTGCGCGCGCGTCTTGAAAGGAGCCGCGATCGAGCGTGCGACACATTTGAAAGCTAAAACCGGGTCTTCCTAACAGCAGGAATTTTGCGTCGCGTAATATGTAATGTGACCTACGTAGTGCGTCTTCCTCTCGACAGTGACAAAATAGTGAAGATATCCGACAGAGCGCAAAGCGTAGTGCGCCACCTGGTTCTGCACTAGTGTAATGTGTTGTACGTTGCAGTCTAGTGAAGCAATTACCGTAAGTCAGGTAAAGCTTGTGTGTAAAATGGCTACAAAGTGTGCTAAAAGGTACAAATGCGGTTCAATGCCAAGGGAGATGAACTGTTAATTGACGCAGCGTCGGAAACAAGTTACTGACTAATTTTCTGCGCCTCGCATAAGTCGAGGAAATAATCATTTCTTCATTGTCCATTATACGTTTAGATATTAGAAAACACAGGAGGTTATTGGCACTTTTGTTAAAGTAACAACACTTTGAACGCTCTCCCCAGACAGCACTTGTGGACTGATTAGTTAATGCGTTTGCGGTTACGCTTGCTGAGAAAACGAAAATGCACAACGTATTTGAATTTCGCCTCCCTGCTGACGCAAAATTTGGAGCAAAATTCCTCATTCTAGCAAAACCCTGCTTAAGATGGTGTGCTGGACGTACTAGACTTTATTCACTTGTCAGAGGCAGTCTGCAAGAAAGGCGCAGCATTCGTCGTTGGATGGTGGCAGGTTTGAGTCACCTGTCTGAGAAGACGACCGATTGTAGACTCTCTGATTGGCGGACACGGTAGAATGAGAAATGCTACCGCAGTAGGTGAACTGTCGATGTGGCTCGGCAGCTGGAAGAACCCGGCGGTGCTCGGCTGTCGGAGAGCAAAATGGACCGGCTGTGGCCTCCATGGCGGAAAAGAGAGATTACTTTTTTTTTGAATCATCATCAGTCTACCGACTGGTTTATTGTGTCCTCTCCTGTACCAGCTTCTTCGCAGTTGTACCCTATGTCCTCAGTTATTTGCTGGACGTACTCCAATCTCAGTCTTCCTCTACAGTGTTCACTCTCTACAGCTCCCTCTGGAACCATGGTAGTTACTCCCTGGTGTCTTAACAGATGCCACACCATCCTGTCCCTTCATCATGTCAGTGTTTTTCATATCTTCCTTTCCTCGCCGATTCTGCGGAGAACCTCCTCATTCCTTACCTTGCCAGTCCACCGAATTTTCAACATTCATCTGTAGGACCACATCTCAAATGCTTCGATTCTCTTCTGTTCCAGTTTTCCCACAGTCATTGTTTCACTACGATACAATGCTGTTCTCCAAACATACATTGTCATAAATTTCTTCCTCAAACTGAGGCCTATACTTTATAAGTACTCTTTTCTTGGACATTAATGCCCTTTTTACCAGTGCTAGATTACTTTTATGTCCTCCTTGCTCCGTGAGTCATGAGTTATTTTGCTGCCTACCTAGCAGAATTTCTTAATTTCGTCTACTTCGTGATGCCCAGATCTGATGTTTTCTCGCTGCTCTCATTTCTGCTGATCCTCATTACTTTCGTCATTCTTCGGTCTACTCTCAGTCGATGTTCTGTACATGTTAGACTGTTCATTCGATTCAACACACCCTGTAATTCTTCTTCACTTTGTTGAGGAAAGCAACGTCATCATGAATCTTATCATTGATATCCTTTCACCTTGAATTTTAATCCCACATCTGAACCTTTTAAACCTGTCTTTTATTTCCGTCATTGCTTCTTCGATGTATATAGGGTCTGAAAACCAAACACCCACCACAACGGAACCATGGAATGGTTCCATTAAAAGGTAATCACCATACACATTAAGACATTTATCCCACTGGGAGACGAGGCGATCAGTTCCTGTTTTGTTGACGCGGTCGGCCGCTGACTGATCAACAACTTCATCCACTCTTGCTCTTCCTCGTCTGACTGAAATCGATGTCCGCCCATGTCTTCCTTCAGGCCGCCAAATATGTGAAAATCACATGGTGAAAGATCCTGGTTGTACGTAAGATATTGCAGTGTTCCCCAACCAAATCGTTGAAGCATAGCCTCCGTCCGATTGCCAATGTGGGGGCAGGCGTTATCGGGCAACAGGATGATTCCGACGGTATTACGACAGCCCGAGAGCAAATGGCAAAGCCAACAGTGGAAACATCCCACATCTCTCCCGCCAAAGAAATCCAATGCTGTTCACACAACTTCCAGTAAGGTCATGATGATCTCCTCTTTGGACTTCAGGGACCCTGTGTTCGACGGCTTCTTCGAGCATGGAACCACAATCAACGGACAGTGCTATGAAGACACTTTGCCAATCTGCGACTCCCCATAAAATCAAAAAGCTCAGGAATCCTATAGGACGAAATGTTCCTGTTGCGCGATAGTGCCCGACCCCACACTGCCAATTAGACGATGGCTATGCTCCAGCTGTTTGGTTGGGAAACAGTGAAACATCCTCCGTACAGCCCGGATCTTTCACCACGTTATTTTCACATCTTTGTCAACCTGAAGAAATACGTGCGTGAACGTTGCTTTCAGTCGGACGAGGGAGAGTAGTAGTCGTTGCGTTTGTGGATCCTTCAGCGGGCGACTGCGGTCTGTGAAACAGGAACTGACAATCTCGTCTCCATGTAGGATAAATGTCTTTGGAAGAGACCATTCCTTGCTCCCATTGTGGCGGGAATTCGGTTTCATTTGACTTCCGCTTATAGGTAGAATAACAGGGGCAAAAGACTACATCCCTGCCTTACACCCTTTTAATTCGAGCTCTTCGTTCTTGGTCTTCCATGTTTACTGTTCCCTCGTGGCTCTTGTACATAATGTATATTGTCCGTCTTTCCCTATAGCTTGCCCCCATTTTTCGCAGAATTTCGAACTTCCTGCTCCATTTGATACTGACGAACGCTTTTTACAGGTAGACAAATCCTATGAACATGTCCTTACTTTTCTTCAGTCTTATCCCCATTATAAACCACAACGTCAAAACTGAATCTCTAGTGCCTTTACGTTTCCTAAAACCAAAGTGATTTTTATCTGACAGATCCTCAATTTTTTTTCAATCTTCTGTATGTTACTCTTGTCAGCAATTGGATGGATGAGCTGTTAAACTGACAGTGCGATAATTCTCGCACTTGTCGGCTCTTGCTACCTTCGGAATGATGTCATCCCCAAAGTCTGGTGGTATATCGCCAGTCACATACGTTCCATACACCAGCCTGAATAGTCATTCGTTTTGTTGCACATTTCCCCTACTGATTTTAGAAATTTCGGTGGAATGTTACATATCCCTTCTGCCTTATTTGATCTTAAGTCCTCAAAAGCTCTTTTAAATTCTGATCCTAAGACTGTATACCCCACCTCTTCCCTAACGTCTCCTAGTCCTTCTTCCATAACGTCATCATATAAGTCTATATCTCACAGATGCCTTCAGTGTACTCTTTCCACCTATCCGCTCTCTCTCTTCTGCATTTAACATGGAATTTACAGTGTACTCTTGATTTTACCACCCTTGCTTTTAATTTCACCAAAGTTTGTTTTAACTTTCCTGTATGCTGCATTAGTCCTGCCGACAATAATTTCTTTTTTATTTCTTCACTTATTCACGCAGCGATTACGCCTTACCTTTCCTGCTTTCAAAAGTTACTTATATTTCTGTATTCCTGAATTGCTTGAACATTTTTTCATCCTCCTTTCGTCGATCAATTGAAGTATTTCTTTTGTAATTGATGGTTTCTACGCAGTTACCTTCTTTGTACCTATGTTTTTCTTTATAGCTTCTGTGAGTGTCTTTTCTAGAGAAGTCAATTCCTCTTCAACTAAACTGCCTTCTGAATTATTAACTATCGCAGTATCTATAGCATCAGAGAAGTGTTTCCTGATTCCTCTGTGAAATATCCCACTTCTTTCTGTACTGATTTTTCCTCATTAGTCTCTTAAACTTCAGCCTACTCTTCATCATGACTAAATTGTGATCTGAGTCTATTTATGCTCGTAGGTACCCCGTACAATCGAATATCTGATTTCAGAACCTCTGACTGACGATGATGCAATATAACTGCAATCTTTCAGTATTCCCTGCCTCCTGCTTCCTCCTCTTGTGATTCTTGAGCAAAGTATTCGCTATTACTAACTCATTACTCTCCTATCTCATTCCCACTACCAAGCAAACATTCTTCCGTAATTTTTTCTTCTACTCCTTCCCCTACGAATAACTTATTCAGTATCCTCATATACTTTATCTCTTCATATTCTGCTTGCGATGTTGGCACGTTTACCTGAACGATTATTGTTGCTGTCGATTCTGATGAGAACAGCCCTGTCATTGAGTTTTCATAGTAAGTCACTCTCTGTCCAACCTTGCAACTCAGAACGAATCCTACTCCAGTTACACCATTTTCTGCTTCTGCTGATATTACCCCATGCTCATCTGACTAGAATTTTCGTTTTCAGATTTCATACCTTCCTTGCCACGTTCAAACTTCTGACATTCCACGCCCCGATTCGTAGAACGTTACCCTTCCGTTGGTTAGTCAGTCGTTTTCTCATGGACACCTCCCCCTTGGAAGCCCCTCCTGGGCATCCGAGTTGGGGACTAGTCTGAAATCTTTTGCCAATGAAGATATCATCTTGAAACTTTTTCAATTACAGCCCACATATCCTGTGGATACAAATTATATGTCTTTAATGCAATGGTTTTGATTGCCTTCTGCATTCTCATGCCATCGTTCATTACTGATTCTTCCGCCTTTCAAGAGCATTTTCCACCGCAAAGGAAAGAGAGCGTACCGAACCTCTGTCTGCTCCATCGCAATTTCTGACAAGGCCGTTGGCAGAATGAGGGCGACATCTTATGCCATAAGGCTTTGGCCGCCATTGCTCATGATTTTCATTCAAGACTAGCGAACCCACCAATGCTGCGCAATGTACTGCAACACATCTTAAATTCCTCCTCCCTTTATCTCTCTGTACGTAACCTTCTCCCCCTCTCTCAGTCCTTCTCCCTCCTCTGTACATCGATTTACATCTGAATTTTCAGTGGCGTATTGTGTAAAAATTTCAAGTAAATTGGTCAAGAACTTTTCGAGATTTCCCCTTTGCGTATAACACACTAAAATATAAGTAGACTATATCCGTCCGAACGTTCATCAGAGAGTCATGTAAAAACTTGTAGCAAATCAGCCAAGAACTTTTCGAGATTTTCGGTAGCAAAGTTTCCCCTTTATACATTACATATGTATTTATATATTACATATATAACACAAGTTTTCCTTGTGAATACATGTGACAGCAGAACTGTCAAACTGAACGTATTTTTTTAAAATTTTCTTTTTCATACCAAAAATACCATTGTGTATATTGTGTATTGAACCGGGGACCTAGAAACGACGGAGACGCTTCGTCCTGCCGAAGCCCACAGTGGTCCACCACCTCATAATAGGCCAACAGGCCACAGCAGTCCACCCACCCCGCCGCCGCCCCACACCGAACCCAGGATTATTGTTCGTTTCGGCCTCCAGTGACCATCCTCCCCCCCCACCCCTCCCGGGAATCTCTCATACCAGACACCAAATGTTTGCGTGGTGTAGTAATGGTGGTGTGTTTGTATGTGGAGACATGTCTGCGCAGAAATCGCCGACATAGTGTAACTGAGGCGGAATAAGGGGAACCAGCTCACATTCGCCGAGGAAGATGGAAAACCGCCTAAAACCCATCCGCAGGCTGGCCGGCACACTGGACCTTGACACTAATCTGCCGGGCGGATTCGTGTCGGGGAGCGGCACGCCTTCCCGCTCGGGAAAATATACCATTACTATCCACAATTACGAACACAATAAAAAAAAGAATCAAATCTGTGAAGCCGTTTGCTACATGTGGAAGTTTGATTTTGATTCAGATAGATTGAAGCAGTGGCGAGGTTCGAACGCGTGGCTGAGGACGCTTTGATTACTCATCAAAGAGGCTACCCCTAGATTACGGGTGCAAGAAATTAATACATTTTCTAAAAAAAAACCATAAAGTCGATCCAAGACAGCTATCAAATAACAAGTACTTCCACAGAAAGAGAAAAATAAGATGAGTGTATGAGTGTAAAAACGCTCTCCGCCTGACTGGTAGTTTCTGAGTTACTAAATATCAAAGTTTTGTAGACCCTAAATATAGTGAACGTTAAAAGTTAATATCTCTCCAATGCTTTGAGCGGTTTTGATAAACTATGGTCAAGAAAATTCAAAGAGCCCTATTAGTCATACAAATATACTTTTCGTAGATATTATAAACACTGTATTTTGAATTATGTACCGATATATGCTTTCTGAGCAAGGAAAATTTCAATTCCTGACAAATTAAACTGATAAACGTAGCAGCAGCATAGTTAATCAAGCTAAGGCATTTACCTACAAATGTATTTATTTCTGTATTTTTATAATTTTTAAGCATAATATTAACGAAATGAACTTTTCCTCCGGAAGAACTGCAATTTATGAGAAAACTAAAAACCTTAACAAAAACCAAAAACACTATCGAAAAGTTTACAACATTTCAGTCTAATATGGTATGTTGTACGTATGTTTAATGTAAGATAAATGTTTAAGATGTATGGAAAAAGTAGCATGAGAATATTTGGAACGACGGACTGAGGTCTTAAACATTTGACGACCATTTTAACCAGGGACAGTCTGTCTCGAGAGCTGGAGCAGGGCAGTCATACGTATCTATCACTGGCTAGTACGTCGCTAGCTGAAGAGTGCAGAAATTTGAAAATTGCCGGCCGCGGTGGTCTAGCGGTTCTAGGCGCTCAGTCCGGAGCCGCGCGACTGCTACGGTCGCAGGTTCGAATCCTGCCTCGGGCATGGATGTGTGTGATGACCTTAGGTTAGTTAGGTTTAAGTAGTTCTAAGTTCTAGGGGACTGATGACCAGTGATGTTAAGTCCCATAGTGCTCAGAGCCATTTGAACCATTTGAAAATTACGAGATCAGGAACTTGTGTAATTCTTGCTAGTTGGTAGTTTAATATTTTTGATAATTTCCCAGAACTATACTTCAGTTAACGTGGTGCGCCTCTCTGGTCAATAAATTGAAGAAATTCTCTCACTGTGATAGTTCAGCCACAAACGAGAATCGATAAGTTAAGTTTATTTTAAACCAAAACCTAATCGAGCTGAGAACATTATTTGAATTTTTATCACCCCATATTTTAATCATGCCTGAATTTTTGTATAACTATTGGACGGTTAATACGAAGATTAATAGGGTCTTGCAAGAATTGTGTTGGTTGTCCCATAGACGATAACGAAGCCCAATAACTTCAAACAACCATGCACCTGGAAACTCTCAAAACTGCATTTGTTAAACTTAACCATACGGTCGCACACTGTCAGTTTCTCGATTTCTTTGAAATATTTGCAAAGTTACGTCCTGAAGGCCTCGCACGTCAGAATCCATTTCACCATGCAGCCACACCGCTGCTCTAACAGTTTGAATGCATTCGCCATAAACGAAAACCGTGTCTACTGTTGTACACTCTGTGAAATTATCGACAGAACCGCAAGCAAGATACGCGGTCGCTACAACGGTACAGCACCAACAGATGGGCTTTGGGAGGATAGGCAAAGAAACTTACCGACCCTGAGCTACGTGCTTGCTTACATTTAGTAAAACAGAGTAGACGTTTGTGGCACCTCTTCTTATGGTAGAACAGCGGTTTTAAGGTGCTGTTATGCCGTTACTATTTGATCAAGTTCCACAAATCGTCGAAGTCATCTTGGAAGATTCTATCCAATATCATAAAAAAACTACATAGTTCTATAAATAAACGAAGTTGGTATCATAATTGGCAGCTATAAACATTTAAAATCACTTATGCAAGTCAGGAAATTCTCTTCATTGTCCACTGTAACTTAGTGAAAACCACACTGTCATAAACACTACTGGCCATTAAAATTGCTACACCACGAAGATGACGTGCTACAGACGCGAAATTTAACCGACAGGAAGAAGAGGCTGTGATATGCAAATGATTAGCTTTTCAGAGCATTCACACAATGTTGGCGCCGGTGGCGACACCTACAACGTGCTGACATAAGGAAAGTTTCCAACCGATTTCTCATACACAAATGGTAGTTGACCGGCGTTGCCTGGTGAAACGTTGTTGTGATGCCTCGTGTAAGGAGGAGAAATGCGTAGCATCACGTTTCCGACTTTGATAAATGTCGGATTGTAGCCTATCGCGATTGTAGTTTATCGTATCGCGACATTGCTGCTCGCGTTGGTCGACATCCAATGACTATTAGCAGAATATGGAATCGCTGGGTTCAGGAGGGTAATACGGAACGCCGTGCTGGATCCCAACGGCCTCGTATCCCTAACAATCGAGATGACAGGCATCTTATCCGCATGGCTGTAACGGATCGTGCAGCCACGTCTCGACCCCTGAGTCAACAGATGGGGACGTTTGCAAGACAAAAACCATCTGCACGCACAGTTCGACGACGTTTGCAGCAGCATCGACTATCAGCTCGGAGACCATGGCTGTGGTTACCTTTGACGCTGCATCACAGACAGGAGCGCATGCGATGGTGTACTAAACGACGACACTAGGTGCACGAATGGCAAAATATTTTTTTGGATGAATCCTGGTTCTGTTTACAGCATCATGATGGTCGCATCCGTGTTTGGCGACATCGCGGTGAACGCACATTGGAAGCGTGTATTATCGCCATACTGGCGTATCACCTGGCGTGATGGTATGGGGTGCCATTGGTTACACGTCTCGGTCACCTCTTGTACACATTGACGACACTTTGAACAGTGGACGTTACATTCCAGATGTGTTAAGACCCGTGGCTCTACCCTTCATTCGATGCCTGCGAAACCCTACATTTCCGCAGGATAATGCACTACCGCATGTTGCAGGTCCTGTACGGGCGTTTCTGGATACAGAAAATGTTCGACTGCTGCCCCGGCCAGCACATTCTCCAGATCTCTCACCAATTGAAGACATCTTGTCAATGGTGACCAGGCAACTGGCTCGTCACAATACGCCGGTCACTACTCTCGATGAACTGTGGTATCGTATTGAAGCTGCATGGGCAGCTGTACCTGTACACGCCAACCAAGCTCTGTTTACTCAATGCCCAGGCGTATCAAGGCCGTTATTACGGCCAGAGGTGGTTGTTCTGGGTACTGATTTCTCAGGATCTATGCACCCAAATTGCGTGAAAATGTAATCACATGTCAGTTATAGTATAATATATTGGCCAATGAATACCCGTTTATCATCTGCGTTTCTTTTTGGTGTAGCAATTTTAATGGCCAGTAGTGTATTTACTTATTCTAGAATATTTTGCCAACGGCCTTGCCGCAGTGGTAACACCGGTTCCCCTGAGATCACCGAAGTAGAGCGCTGTCGGTCTGGGATAGCACTTGGATGGGTGACCATCCGGTCTGCCGAGCGCTGTTGGCAAGCGGTGTGCACCCAGCCCTTGTGAGGCAAACTGAGGAGCTACTTGGTTGTAAAGCAGCGGCTTCGGTCTCGTAAACTGGCATACGATCGGGAGAGCGGTGTGATGACCACCTGCACCTCCATATCCGCATCCAATGACTCCTGAGGGCTGAGGATGGCACGGCGGCCGGTGGGTACCGTTGGGCCTTCGTGGCCTGTTCGGACGGAGTTTAGTTTTTAGTTTTTTAGAATGTTTTGAGGCCTTTTTTAGATGCATTACTCCGTATGGAGTACGTATATGAACTAACGGATAGCACTGAAAGCTCCATGAGCCAGTGCGTAGATGATACTATTGCATACAGAGAAGTAGTAACCTCGGAAAATTGTAGCGAAATGCAGAAAAACCTGCGAAGACGCAACGCTTGGTTCAGGGATCGGCAATTGATTCTTAGCATACACCAGTAACGCACTGCACATAAAAATGAGGAAATACATGTAGTGGACTGACAAGGCAGCCAGTCCACAGAGACGGGTAGCCGAAAGGGCACACGTACACACACGCCGACTGGCGCGAAGTCTGGAACAGGATACGTGATGAATGTGATAAAGAAAAGAACGTAGCTACTAGAACACTTAACTTTTATATCGTCCTTTGGTATACAGCATTCTTGATGATACAAGTGAGACTCTTTAGATTCATGAAGTAACTAATGGCGCCTTGCTAGGTCGTAGCCATGGACTTAGCTGAAGGCTATTCTGTCTCTCGGCAAATGAGAGAAAGGCTTCGTCAGTGTAGTCGCTAGCAACGTCGTCGTACAACTGGGGCGAGTGCTAGTCAGTCTCTCGAGACCTGCCGTGTGGTGGCGTTCGGTCTGCGATCCTGACAGTGGCGACACGCGGGTCCGACATGTACTAATGGACCGCGGCCGATTTAAGCTACCACCTAGCAAGTGTGGTGTCTGGCGGTGACACCACAATACATCCTTATTGTATTACTGGAAGCAGTTATATTCATTAAATACCCGAGAGTATGTGTACGGAGCGATTTAAAGTGGAAGGACTACATAAAAACTGGCCAAGTGCGAATAGGACGTGAGCTCTGAGCGTTCCGTAGAAACTTAATTATTTCAAAAAATGGTTCAAATGGCTCTGAGCACTATGGGACTCAACATCTTAGGTCATAAGTCCCCTAGAACTTAGAACTTCGTAAACCTAACTAACCTAAGGACATCACACACACCCATGCCCGAGGCAGGATTCGAACCTGCGACCGTAGCAGTCCCGCGGTTCCGGACTGCAGTGCCAGAACCGCACGGCCACCGCGGCCGGCCTTAATTATTTGTATAAATAATTTGTCTATGCCGGGAATCGAGAATTTCGATGAGTTTTGCCTATGTCGGTACCGATATTGGCAAGGTATCGATCCCGGGAATTCCAAGACTTTCGAGAATGTTTTAATGTTAAGTTTTAAGTTTACATTTTCTGCGTAATTTCGCGTTTTCTATTGTAATTTTTCATGTACTTCGTTACTGTTGGGGTTATACGAGTATTAACATGCTATGCTAATTAGCAACATCAATTATTTAAACTGTTTTAAAATTCGTTATTGAATAATGTATGAGTAAGTTGAAGCAAAGATAAAAGATCAATAAGCGTAATTTTTTGCGATGTTATATACTCAGGCATGATTTAAGTTTTTAAATTAAAATAATTAAAGTCATTTAATTATGATACAAATTGACAAATAGATACTGAAGTCTGATTTTTCAATTTATGCTATAGGAAATTCCGGAATCTAGGGACTCAAGTTCCCGTCGAAACTAGAAGTAGAAATGTCGTGTGACGACGGCCTCCCGTCGGGTAGACCGTTCGCCTGGTGCAAGTCTTTCGATTTGACGCCACTTCGGCGACTTGCACGTCGATGGGGATGAAACGATGATGATTAGGACAACACAACACCCAGTCCCTGAGCGGAGAAAATCTCCGACCCAGCCGGGAATCGAACACGGGCTCTTAGGATTGACATTCTGTCGCGCTCACCACTCAGCTACCGGGGGCGGACGAAATTAGAAGTAGATATTCACTAATAAATATTTCTAACAAGAAAAGTCCCCGAAACGTGTAACTTCGACACTGGTATTCTAAGGCGAGAGAGATTAGGTATTTACAAAACCATTGCGTCTTCCGCCTCTTCACCCGTAATCAGGCGAGACCGTGATAAAATGCGGGTTTGGTAGTTCGTACGAGAATCAAAAATTAAATTAAAGTGATTACATAAATATTAAATTTGAGCCAAATTTTATGTGATAAATGAAGAAAGAATGTGTAGTACCGCATTGTACATCAAAGTTGGAAAATCCGTTGTAGATAATCGTGTCAGCTCTTGTAGTGCATTGATTTATTAATGGTAATATGGCATTGGAGGGTAAGCATGAAAAATTTGCATTTTGGGGTTTGGTGTTATAATACATGTAGAAATCTCCTACGACAATCGGGAAAGAAATATAAACGATGCCGTTGTTATCGTATGTTGCGGTGTCTATGCATTCTATAGCAATTGTTTACTCATTGTGGCGACCTATTAACAGCAGTCAACCAGACCTCGAATATTTAAAAATGCATACACAATGCGGTGTGGCCGAGCGGTTCTAGGCGCCTCAGCCTGGAGCCGCGCGACTGCTACGGTCGCAGGTTCGAATCCTGCCTCGGGCATGGATGTGTGTGATGTCCTTAGGTTAGTTAGGTTTAAGTAGTTCTAAGTTCTAGGGGACTGATGACCTCAGATGTTAAGTCCCATGGTGCTCAGAGCCATTTTTTTTTTTGCAAACACAATGGCCGTTTACAGCGCCTGGACTATTTACGTATTACATTTACACGATACACCTGTCATAGCATCTCTTAGATTGTGACTTGTATACGCAATGGATCCCCGACCTATATTTGAATTAGCTATTACCAGGCCGTCTACTCTGCACACCTCATCAAAAGCAATAAGCTCGTAAGTGCCGCTACAACATCCCTAGGTTTCAAAAAACAGTGCGGCATGGGAAGAAAGACTGATAGGCTCTGTGATATCTGGCAAAGGGACCAAAAGCCTTAATATGTGACATAAATTTTAGATTGGTATGTCTACCTGTTCCTGAAAAAAAAGGGATCTTCACAGTCGGCTAGGCAGACAATCGGATAACAAGTGGCAAAAAGTACTTCTTCGTGAGATTTTAGGTTGTTTCCCCTTACGTGTGCAGTTGAATGAACCTCGCTTCTTGACAAATTTCTGTATTCTAGGTCAACGCGAAGTAACCTATAGATTTTGATGAGTGAGTCTGCAAGTATCAAAACATGTAACACAAATGGCCGTGTCTTTCGGTTAAGTTGACTTAGAAGCTTCAATTTTGTACACAGCCAAGGGCTACAAATCTTAGCGGTGACTTAAATTTCAACTTGTTTGCCTGTTCCTGAGATAAAGGGTTCTTAACAGACGGACAGACAGACAATGGGGTAACAAATGACAAAAAATATTTTTTCTTGTGATGTAACTACAAATTAACAACTTTAGGATTTTTCCTTAATTTTAGTGTGAAATCCTGCCAAATTTAATGACTTTAGATAAACGGGAGGTTAGCTGTAGATACAGATTCTTCCTGAACAGTAATCTATTTTTCCCAGACACGCAGCAAGGTAAGGCAGAGGGTGTGTTACTGTGAACAGTTCAGTGACCGGGTTGTTCTAATCAGAATCGACAGCAGACCAACACCGACAACGATAGTTCAGGTATACATGCCGACGTCGCAAGCTGAAGATGAACAGATAGAGAAAGTGTATGAGGATATTGAAAGGGTAATGCAGTATGTAAAGGGGGACGAAAATTTAATAGTCATGGGCGACTGGAATGCAGTTGTAGGGGAAGGAGTAGAAGAAAAGGTTACAGGAGAATATGGGATTGGGACGAGGAATGAAAGAAGAGAAAGACTAATTGAGTTTCAGCTAGTAATAGCGAATACCCTGTTCAAGAATCAAGAGGAGGTATACTTGGAAAAGGCCGGGAGATACGGGAAGATTTCAATTAGATTACATCATGGTGCGACAGAGATTCTGAAATCAGATACTGGATTGTAAGGCGTACCCAGGAGCAGATATAGACTCAGATCACAATATAGTAGTGATGAAGAGTAGGCTGAAGTTCAAGACATTAGTCAGGAAGAATCAATACGCAAAGAAGTGGGATACGGAAGTACTAAGGAAAGACGAGATACATTTGAAGTTCTCTAACGCTATAGATACAGCAATAAGGAATAGCGCAGTAGGCAGTACAGTTGAAGAGGAATGGACATCTCTAAAAAGGGCCATCACAGAAGTTGGGAAGGAAAACATAGGTACAAAGAAGGTAGCTGCGAAGAAACCATGGGTAACAGAAGAAATACTTCAGTTGATTGATGAAAGGAGGAAGTACAAACATGTTCCGGGAAATTCAGGAATACAGAAATACAAGTCACTGAGGAATGAAATAAATAGGAAGTGCAAGGAAGCTAAGACGAAATGGCTGCAGGAAAAATGTGAAGACATCGAAAAAGATATGATTGTCGGAAGGACAGACTCAGCATACAGGAAAGTCAAAACAACCTTTGGTGACATTAAAAGCAACGGTGGTAACATTGAGAGTGCAACGGGAATTCCACTGTTAAATGCAGAGGAGAGAGCAGATAGGTGGAAAGAATACATTTAAAGCCTCTATGAGGGTGAAGATTTGTCTGATGTGATAGAAGAAGAAACAGGAGTCGATTTAGAAGAGATAGGGGATCCAGTATTAGAATCGGAATTTAAAAGAGCTTTGGAGGACTTACGGTCAAATAAGGCAGAACGGATAGATAACATTCCATCAGAATTTCTAAAATCATTGGGGGAAGTGTCAACAAAACGACTATTCACGTTGGTGTGTAGAATATATGAGTCTGGCGACATACCATCTGACTTTCGGAAAAGCATCATCCACACAATTCCGAAGACGGCAAGAGCTGACAAGTGCGAGAATTATCGCACAATCAGCTTAACAGCTCATGCATCGAAGCTGCTTACAAGAATAATATACAGAAGAATGGAAAAGAAAATTGAGAATGCGCTAGGCGACGATCAGTTTGGCTTTAGGAAAAGTAAAGGGTCGAGAAAAGCAATTCTGACGTTACGGTTAATAATGGAAGCAAGGATAAAGAAAAATCAAGACACTTTCATAGGATTTGTCGACCTGGAAAAAGCGTTCGACAATATAAAATGGTGCAAGCTGTTCGGGATACTGGAAAAAGTAGGGGTAAGCTATAGGGAGAGACGGGTCATATACAATATGTACAACAACCAAGAGGGAATAATAAGAGTGGACGATCAAGAACGAAGTGCTCGTATTAAGAAGGGTGTAAGACAAGGCTGTAGCCTTTCGCCCCTACTCTTCAATCTGTACATCGAGGAAGCAATGATGGAAATAAAAGAAAGGTTCAGGAGTGGAATTAAAATACAAGGTGAAAGGATATCAATGATACGATTAGCTGATGACATTCCTATGCTGAGTGAAAGTGAAGAAGAATTAAATGATCTGCTGAACGGAATGAACAGTCTAATGAGTACACAGTAAGGTTTGAGAGTAAATCGGAGAAAGACGAAGGTAATGAGAAGTAGTAGAAATGAGAACAGCGAGAAACTTAACATCAGGATTGATGGTCACGAAGTCAATGAAGTTAAGGAATTCTGCTACCTAGGCAGTAAAATAACCAATGACGGACGGAGCAAGGAGGACATCAAAAGCAGACTCGCTATGGCAAGAGACTTGCTGGCAAGAGAAGTCTACTAATATCAAATACCGGCCTTAATTTGAGGAAGAAATTTCTGAGGATGTACGTCTGGAGTACAGCATTGTATGGTAGTGAAACATGGACTGTGGGAAAACCAGAACAGAAGAGAATCGAAGCATTTGAGATGTGGTGCTATAGACGAATGTTGAAAATTAGGTGGACTGATAAGGTAAGGAATGAGGAGGTTCTATGCAGAATCGGAGAGGAAAGGAATATGTGGAAAACACTAATAAGGAGAAGGGACAGGATGATAGGACATCTGCTAAGACATGAGGGAATGACTTCCATGGTACCAGAGGGAGCTGTAGAGGGCAAAAACTGTAGAGGTAGACAGAGATTGGATACGTCAAGCAAATAATTGAGGACGTAGGTTGCAAGGGCTACTCTGAGATGAAGAGGTTGGCACAGGAAAGGAATTCGTGGCGGGCCGCATCAAACCAGTCAGTAGACTGATGACGAAAAAAAAAAAAATAAAATAAATAAAATAAAAAAAACGCAGCAAGAAAACGCGATTTTGCTTTACAAAACAAATATTTTTGTCCTTGCTGCGGAGGATAGCCACGCAAACAAACTTGTTGTTGAGTGAGTTTGGGATTATCAAAATATACCACATAAATGGTTGTATCTTTTGATTCCATACATTTAGAAGGTTAAACATCTCCAAGTTACTAAATACCTTAGTATATAACATAAATTTCAACTCGATACGTCCACCCGATCATGAGAAAAAGGGTTCCCAACAGTTAGACAGACAGACGGACAACAAAGTGATCTGTAAGGGTTACGTTTTAATCGACGGCCATGCCGTTACGCCAACAATCCATGTCATCTCGTTAGCGAACCAACCACTCGATTGTTCAGTTTCGACAGTCGAAAATAGGTTCTCTTGTAGCAGGGATATATGCAGATTCATTGAAACGTCTATGTTCATTTAGATGTAATATTATGAAAGTATCGACATTTATTAATAAATGTAATGGATAACACAAAATAACGAACGAAAAAAATATATGTAGGGTCCCCACAGCAACACCTTTGCAACTGCTATTACTTTATATAGGGTGGACCAGAATTCCACCGACAAACTTTCGAAGGGTTTTTTTTTTTGTTGTCATGACGGCCTGAGAGAGGGGTCGGGGGCAAAGAGGGCAGGGGTTGTCTTCCGAGGCCTGGCCTCAATGTCCCGTTCCCGCCCTCCCAGCGCCAAGGAAAGGAAAGGGGTTCGATAGGATCTAGAGAACTTTATTAGATCAATTTCACTTATTTATAAGTATACATTTCCAAACCGCTTGCTCTGAAGATCAATCGTGTGCCGCGAATCATTTTAAGTGTGCCTTCTAGTACTCAGAACGCCTCAATGAGCAGGAGTATCCTCGAATAATGAGCCTAAATAGTTCGATAGTCGTGTGCGGTACAATGCATGGTGGCGGAACGTCTCATGAGTCGTTGTCAGGTGGACCCACAAGTCCAGGGCGTTTTCTGGAGCGGCTTGCAAAATGTAATGCAGCACCATGCCCTTCAGCCAGTTGACGGCGTTCTTTCTTGTAGTGGGAAAGTAAGTGGTATCTGGGTGTAGGAGTTCGTCTGGCGTGACAGACTCTGGCTGTCGTCGCAACAGGAGCGCCAGCATACGTTGTACAAGATCCCAGCATCTGCCTGTCACAGCACATGTCAGGCGGTGCGCATCCGAATCGACGACGGCACAGTGCGGACACAAAGGGTCATCGGTGAGATTGATGGAATGGAGGCGCTGGTGTGTGGTTAATTTGCCGTTCACCACCATATACCACAAGGAACGAGCGTACGTGGGCAGGTAGATGGTGTGGCCGGCTCACCACACCCTGGTTCAGCGAATGGTTGGGTGTTGTTCGACGTTGTTACGGGGTTGTCGTGCCTGATAGATGCGGTAGTAATCTCTCGTGCTCGGCGTCCTCGTCGCCGGTAGATCCTCGGTCATGTAACTCATTTCGACCAGAAAATCGCGGATGTGGGCAAGAGACGGAGCTATGTGGCCCACGGCGACCGGTGGACGAAGATCCCGCGGCGTGACGATCAGTAGCAGCGTACCAACTGTTGTTGGTCGCGGTCCATGCGAGCCGCATCGTCCGTAGGTACAATGCCCGCGCACGGTTGTGTACGTGTCACGCCCCCTGCCAGTGGAGGCCTCGTTAAAGTAGTGTAGCGAACTTTGAATATATGACCTGCACTCACAAATTGTCCGTACGCCGCCTGGATAGTGCGGGCCACGGCTGCTGTTAGCGGTAAAATGTGCGCAAAATAATTAAGTTTGGACGCTAGGTAAATGTTGACGTAACGCGTTCGGAGAATCATATCCATACTGCGGTACCTGCTATCACAGAGCAGCACCCGGTGTCCTTTGCAGTAGCCGGCTGATATGTGGCTGCCGCGGTTCAGAGAACTGTAGTGGAGAACCTCCCCCCCCCCCCCCCCCCCGTCACAGTGCTTTCAGTGAGGGAACCTTTTGGAAGGGAATCGCTGTAGGGCGTAGAAGGCCTCTCCCGACATCCATGTATCTCGTCTTGCGCATGTTGACGACGCTGCCCGATACCGTGCCATAGCGGCACAACCACTGAAGCGTCGCTTGGATTTCGTCGGTCGACCGCACCAAGAGCACCACGTCGTCTGCAAAGGTAGCACGTGTCGAATGTTGGTGCCTTCCAGTCGTTGGCGAAGGCCGTGCAGTGCAGGTTCGAGGGCCGCCGTGGATAAGACTCCTGATAAAGGGCATCCCTGTCGCACCGACCGACCAAGAGTGATATGTTCAGTCTGGTGTCTCTTGATCATAATCCGGGAGCGCGCCCCGTGGATTAAGCTTAAGACCACCCTTGCTGGCGCCTGCGAGAGGCCCATGCGTTCGAGTACGGCGCGAAGGAAACTGTGGTCGATACGATAAAAGGCGTGATCAAAATCGACCGACAAGAGCGCCTCGGAGGCGGCAGACCGCCGCCAGCGCCGTGACGTTGCGGTAGGCGCAAAGTGCCCTGTGGATGTTGTTGTCTCCGCCTAAACATGTCTGGTCAGGATGGATCATGTGTCCGATGGTGGTCTGAAGACGAGTGCGGAGGATACAGGCACCAGCGGTCTCTGCAGAGTAGTTACATTTAGTTTGATTACTTACCCCCATTTACCACCGTGTGCATCGAAGGTATCAGCAGGAGAACGTAAATGCCGTCAGTATGCGCTGTCTGTCTCGTTTTGAAACAAACTTTTTCCATTCACTCACGGTATTTGCTGTTGACAGTAACAACGCCCGCCTCACTCTGCGCTCTCAAGTCTGTATTCAGTGCTGTTTTCTTCTGTTTAGGTCTGTTTTTTTCGCCAGTGTTGCTTGTACGTTAATAGTAATACATTGCAATAGGTATGGGTGTATCGGTGAATAATTGGCCGACATGCATCTCTTGTATTGGTTCAGTGAATGCGACGGAGGAGCGATATAAGGCTAAGATGGGCTATTCCCGCAGGGACTGCAACCATATCACAGTACTTTTCTCATCGTCTGAGGGTCGTTGCATTATTCTGTGATTTCTGTTGTACATTTTGGTGATTGCTTGTTAGAGGCTTTTTCACTGTTTTGAAGGTATTTTCACAGAAATAATGGTATTTGGGATAACGGACCAAATAAATCATAAATGTAATATGACTTTGTAACGAGCCACCGGAGAGCAAGGGTCCCTTCTACCAAATACTCGGAAAATACCCTTGAACATCCTCCAAACTTTTGTCGGTGGAGTTCTCTTTCACACCTTGTTGTTTAAGCATTGGACCTTGCCGTTGGTGGGGAGGCTTGCGTGCCTCAACGGTACAGATAGCTGTACCGTAGGTGCAACCACAACGGGTGGATATCTGTTGAGAGGCCAGATAAACGTGTGTTTCCTGAAGAGGGGCAGCAGCCTTTTCAGTAGTTGCAGGGGCAACACTCTGGATGATTGACTGATCTGGCCTGTAACACTAACCAAAACGGCCTTGCTGTTGTGGTACTGCGAACGGCTGAAAGCAAGGGGAAACTGCAGCCGTAATTTTTCCCGAGGGCATGCAGCTTTACTGTATGGTTAGATGATGGTGGCGTCCTCTTGGGTAAAATATTCCGGAGGTAAAATTGTCCCCCATTCGGATCTCCGAGGGGGGACTACTCAAGAGGACGTCGTTATCAGGAGAAAGAAAACTGGCGTTCTACGGATCGGATCCCTTAATCGGGCAGGTAGGTTAGAAAATTTAAAAAGGGAAATGGATAGGTTAAAGTTAGATATAGTGGGAATTAGTGAAGTTCGGTGGCAGGAGGAACAAGACTTTTGGTTAGGTGAATACAGGGCTATAAACACTAAATCAAATAGGGGCAAAGCAGGAGTAGCTTTAATAATGAATAGGAAAATAGGAGTGCGGGTAAGCTACTACAAACAGCATAGTGAACGCATTATTGTGGCCAAGATAGATGGTTGGTTTTGGGGAAGGAGACCAGACAGCGTGGTCATCGGTCTCATCGGATTAGGGAAGGATGGGGAAGGAAGTCGGCCGTGCCCTTTCAGAGGAACCATCCCGGCATTTGCCTGGAGTGATTTAGGGAAATCACGCCAAGATAGACACGAAGTCCACGCCTACTACAGTAGTACAAGTTTATATGCCAACTAGCTCTGCAGATGACGAAGAAATTGAAAAAAATGTATGATGAAATCAAAGAAATTATTCAGATAGTGAAGAGAGACGAAAATTTAATAGTCATGGGTGACTGGAATTCGAGAGTAGGAAAAAGGAGAGAAGGAAACGTAGTAGGTGAATATGGATTGGGGCTAAGAAATGAAAGAGGAAGCCGCCTGGTGGAATTTTGCACAGAGCATAACTTAATCATAGCTAATACTTGGTTCATGAATCATGAAAGAAGGTTGTGTACATGGAAAAGCCTGGAGATACTAGAAGATAGATTATATAATGGTAAGACAGAGATTTAGGAACCACGTTTTAAATTGTAAGACATTTCCAGGGGCAGATGTGGACTCTGACCACAATCTATTGGTTATGAACTGCAGATTAAAATAGAAGAAACTGCAAAAAGGTGGGAATTTAAGATGGGACCTGGATAAACTGAAAGAACCAGAGGTTGTACAAAGTTTCAGGGAGAGCATAAGGGAATAATTGACAGGAATGAGGGTAAGAAATACAGTAGAAGAAGAATGGGTAGCTTTGAGGGATGAAATAGTGAAGGCAGCAGAGGATCAAGTAGGTAAAAAGACGAGGGCTAGTAGAAATCCATGGGTAACAGAAGAGATACTGAAATTAATTGATGAAACGAGAAAATACAAAGATGCAGTAAATGAAGCAGGCAAAAAGGAATACAAACGTCTCAAAAATGAGATCGACAGGAAGTGCAAAATGGCTAAGCAGGGATGGCTAGAGGACAAATGTAAGGATATAGAGGCTTATCTCACTAGGGGTAAGATAGATACTGCCTACAGGAAAATTAAAGAGACCTTTGTAGAAAAGAGATGGAAACCCAGTTCTAAGCAAAGAAGGGAAAGCAGAAAGGTGGAAGGAGTATATAGAGGGTCTATACAAAGGCGATGTACTTGAGGACAATATTATGGAAATGGAAGAGGACGTAGATGAAGATGAAATAGGAGATATGATACTGCGTGAAGAATTTGGCAGAGCACTGAAAGACCTGAGTCGAAACAAGGCCCCGGGAGTAGACAACATTCCATTAGAACTACTGACGGCCTTGGGAGAGCCAGTCCCGACTAAACTCTACCATCTGTGAGGAAGATGTATGAGACAGGCGAAATATCCTCAGACTTCAAGAAGAATATAATAATTCCAATCCCAAAGAAAGCAGGTGTTGACAGATGTGAAAATAACCGAACTATCAGTTTAATAAGTCACAGCTGCAAAATACTAACACGAATTCTTTACAGACGAATGGAAAAACTGGTATAAGCCGACCTCGGGGAAGATCAGTTTGGATTCCGTAGAAATATTGGAACACGTGAGGCAATACTGACCCTACGACTTATCTTAGAAGAAAGATTAAGGAAAGGCAAACCTACGGTTCTAGCATTTGTAGACTTAGAGAAAACTTTTGACAATGTTGATTGGAATACTCTCTTTCAAATTCTAAAGGTGGCAGAGTTAAATTACAGGGAGCGAAAGGCTGTTTACAATTTGTACAGAAACCAGATGGAAGTTATAAGAGTAAGAGGCATGAAAAGGGAGCTGTGGTTGGGAATGGAGTGAGACAGGGTTGTAGCCTCTCCCCGATGTTATTCAATCTGTATATTGAGCAAGCAGTAAAGGAAACAAAAGAAAAATTCGGAATAGGTATTCAAATCCATGGAGAAGTAATAAAAACTTTGAGGTTCGCCGATGACATTGTAATTCTGTCAGAGACAGCAAAGGACTTGGAAGAGCAGTTGTACGGAATGAATAGTGTCTTGAAAGGAGCGTATAAGATGAACATCAACAAAAGCAAAACGAGGATAATGGAATATAGTCGAATTAAGTCGGGCGACGCTGAGGGAATTAAATTAGGAAATGACACACTTAAAGTAGTAAAGGAGTTATGCTATTTGGGGAGCAAAATAACTGATGATGGTCGAAGTAGAGAGGATATAAAATGTAGACTGGCAATGGCAAGGAAAGCGTTTCTGAAGAAGAGAAATTTGTTAAAATCAAGTATTGATTTAAGTGTCAGTAAGTCGTTTCTGAAAGTATTTGTATGGAGTGTAGCCATGTATGGAAGTGAAAATGGACGATAAATAGTTTAGACAAGAAGCATTCGAAATGTGGTGCTACGGAAGAATGCTGAAGATAGGTGGGTAGATCATATAACTAATGAGGAGGTATTGAATAGAACTGGGGAGGAGTTTGTGGCACAACTTGACAAGAAGAAGGGATCGGTTGGTAGGACATGTTCTGAGGCATCAAGGGATCGCCAGTTTAGTACTGGAGGGCAGCGTGGAGGGTAAAAATCGTAGAGGGAAACCAAGAGATGAATACACTAAGCGTCCGCAGCTCGTGGTCGTCCGGTAGCGTTCTCGCTTCCCGCGCCCGGGTTCCTGGGTTCGATTCCCGGCGGAGTCAGGGATTTACTCTGCCTCGTGATGACTGGGTGTTGTGTGATGTCCTTAGGTTAGTTAGGTTTAAGTAGTTCTAAGTTCTAGGGCACTGCTGACCATAGCTGTTAAGTCCCATAGTGCTCAGAGCCATTTGAACCATTTGAATACACTAAGCAGATTCAGAAGGATGTAGGCTGCAGTAGGTACTGGGAGATGAAGAAGCTTGCACAGGATAGAGTAGAATGGAGAGCTGCATCAAACCAGTCTCAGGACTGAAGACCACAACAACAAGATCTTCCGCTATCTTTAAAATACCGGTTAATTGCGTTACATGTATACTGGATTCTCTACAGATTTTTGCCCACATTAGTATACCTGTAAGTGACATCACGCCCAAGATAAAAGAATTTCTCAACTTGCTCTGATGTTTCGTTATTAATAACTATTTTCGACCTGACTGGTTCACATCCTCTAATCGTCATCATCATTATTTATCATGTGGAGGTATTTAAAGTATATAAGAAAAAACAGCTCACATTTTACATCTCTTCTGTTCCAGCTAACATCGCATGGTCATCTTGAAAGAGCAAAGTGTCAAGAGTTGCGTTTCTGTTTTAGAGGGTTTTAGTAATAATTTTAGCTAAAGTGTTTATTTGAGACTTCGTCAACATATAAAGAGAGTGAAACTTCCTGGCAGATTAAAACTGTGTGTCGGACCGAGACTCGAACTCGGGACCTTTGCCTTTCGCGAGCTAGTGCTCTACCGACTGAGCTACCCAAGCACTAATCACGCCCCGTCCTCATAGCTTTACTTCTGCCAGTACCTCGTCTCCTACCTTCCAAACTTTACAGAAGCTCTCCTGCGAGAGTAGTTGATAGAGGACACCCTTGTCTATGTCCTTGATTATTTCGGTTTGCGTCATTCCATTCTAGATTGTAACATTATTATTTTATCACACACACTAAATACTTAGTGTTACTCTTACTAAATGCTGCGAAAGACCTTTATCTGCTAGGAATATTGAAGTAGTTTGGTTCTACTTACCTTGTTAAATGCTGTTTTGTAGTTAATAAAAAGTCTATACAGGGTGTTACAAAAAGGTACGTCCAAACTTTCAGGAAACATTCCTCACACACAAAGAAAGAAAATATGTTATGTGGACATGTGTCCGGAAACGCTTACTTTCCATGTTAGAGCTCATTTTATTACTTCTCTTCAAATCACATTAATCATGGAATGGAAACACACAGCAACACCACCTACCAGCGTGACTTCAAACACTTTGTTACAGGAAATGTTCAAAATGTCCTCCGTTAGCGAGGATACATGCATCCACCCTCCGTCGCATGGAATCCCTGATGCGCTGATGCAGCCCTGGAGAATGGCGTATTGTATCACAGCCGTCCACAATACGAGCACGAAGAGTCTCTACATTTGGTACTGGATTTGCGTAGACAAGAGCTTTAAAATGCCCCTATAAATGAAAGTCAAGAGGGTTGAGGTCAAGAGATCGTGGAAGCCATGGAATTGGTCCGGCTCTACCAATCCATCGGTCACCGAATCTGTTGTTGAGAAGCGTATTAACACTTCGACTGAAATGTGCAGGAGCTCCATCGTGCATGAACCACATGTTGTGTCGTACTTGTAAAGGCACATGTTCTAGCAGCACAGGTAGAGTATCCCGTATGAAATCATGATAACGTGCTCCATTGAGCGTAGGTGGAAGAACATGGGGCCCAATCAAGACATCATCAACAATGCCTGCCCAAACGTTCACAGAAAATCTGTGTTGATGACTTGATTGCACAATTGCGTGCGGATTCTCGTCAGCCCACACATGTTGATTGTGAAAATCTACAATTTGATCACGTTGGAATGAAGCCTCATCCGTGAGGATTGACAGATTGTTGGATGAACCATTCGCAGAAGTGTACCCGTGGAGGCCAATCAGCTGATGATAGTGCCTGCACACGCTGTACATGGTGCGGAAACAACTGGTTCTCCCGTAGCACTCTCCATACAGTGACGTGGTCAACGTTACCTTGTACAGCAGCAACTTCTCTAACGCTGACATTAGGGTTATCGTCAACTGCACGAAGAATTGCCTCGTCCATTGCAGGTGTCCTCGTCGTTCTAGGCCTTCCCCAGTCGCGAGTCATAGGCTGGAATGTTCCGTGCTCCCTAAGACGCCGATCAATTGCTTCGAACGTCTTCCTGTCGGGACACCTTCGTTCTGGAAATCTGTCTCGCTACAAACGTACCGCGCCACGGCTATTGCCCCGTGTTAATCCATACATCAAATTGGCATCTGCCAACTCCGCATTTGTAAACACTGACTGCAAAACCACGTTCGTGATGAACACTAACCTGTTGATGCTACGTACTGATGTGCTTGATGCTAGTACTGTAGAGCAATGAGTCGCATGTCAACACAAGCACCGAAGTCAACATTGCCTTCCTTCAATTGGGCCAACTGGCGGTGAATCGAGGAAGTACAGTACATACTGACGAAACTAAAATGAGCTCTAACATGGAAATTAAGCGTTTCCGGACACATGTCCACATAACATCTTTTCTTTATTTGTGTGTGTGGAATGTTTCCTGAAAGTTTGGCCGTACCTTTTTGTAACACCCTGTATAGGCGTATTAAGTTCCCGATGGTTGTCTATTAAATGTGGTATACTGAAAACGAAATCTGAGTGCGACCTAACTCGGTCGGTAATTATTATATGTTCAATTATGCTTAAACATTTCTGACATATCCATTATAAATGGAAGTGAAGTGTTATATGCGACAGTAATCCGTAGATTAATACACGGTGTTCCAAAAAGAATAATCGTATTTCGAATGCATATCTTTATTAAACTTTAAGACATAAGAATGTGAAACTTTACACACATAGTTACGAACCTCTGATGTTCAATGTGTCCTCCATCAGCGACATGAACAGTACCACATCGATACTCAAATTCCTCCCATATTCGGGCAAGCATGTCCTTCGTCACTGATGTTATGGCAGTACGGATCCGGTTCTTCAACTCTTCCAGGTCCTGTGGGAGTGGTGGTACATAAACGTTGTCTTTAACGAAACCCCACAGGAAGAAGTCAGAAGGTGTCGAGTCTTGTGACCATGGACCGCAGCTGAGAGATGCTAAGTTTTCTTCTGGAATACGAGGGTCGCCAGGACTCTTTCCTTTACAGACACATCCCTATCTAGAAACTATCGATACCATCTGCGAATGTTCCACCCATTCGGAGGATCAATTTGTTACCTCAACCTCAAACGTCTATAGTCACGGAACTGCACTTCACAAACTCGAGAACAGAAAATTATTTCTGTTGCGGAGTAGCCATTTGAAACATATGACGGTTACCAAGCAAAACAGAAGACAACTGACTTCTAGAGGCTATTAATATAAACTTGATTATGTATTCATTTCTTCAATAGCCGAGCCGAGGCGCAGCGGTCGATAGTTTGGACACCTTGTATAATATGTCTCAACCACACAGCTTTAGTAATATCATTTGCATTTCATTGAAAATTAAAAGTGTGAGGATGGATTCAAATTGAAATCAAAATGAAATACGAATTAGGAATCACATTTTAATCAAAATGAAATTTGAATTCTATTACTAAATCTATTTATTTGAGCTGAATCATATCATGAATTTGCTTACACTGTTTATAGTAAGATGGCGCCGACAGTTAATAGTAGGTAAAATTCATACTTAATAACCGTACTTTTCTTGTGACATTACATGCTATGTAGTTGTTGGAAAATAATAGTCTTTGAAAAGAAGATACACTTGTTATACATGACATCTTTAGTAGCAGTGGAAATCCATTAATGCTAAAATGATGTCGACGCGTCTGTTTTGTCGAAATGTTAGAGGAAGAGCCATAGATTAAAAGTCACAGCTGCAGCCGCAGACATACAGTACTAGGATGGCAACATGGAGGTAACAAAAAGGAGGGAGGGGGAAATGTGCTGCAGACGTACGCTGTACATTGTTTTGAAGCCTGAGTGGGCGGTGCCTGCCGCCATTCTAATTAGCCCAGAACATTAGCAGACTACTATTTGCGATTGCTTCTTGTTCATTATTTCTATCGTGTGCAAGCAACAGCTGTTTTAAGTTCTAAAATTTACGATGCTTTCATGAATAAGACAGTGTAAGGAAGGCAATTTCGAACGTTTTCTGTTCTCTGCTTTAGTAATACGACACATTTCGGCTCTTTAATGTAGCTTGTTTTAGTTGATATATTTCGGAATATATCGAATAACCAAGAAGAGAAGGAGGTTATGTGAAAAGCAAGCTTTCGTAATCATTTTATTTCACTTTTATTATTCTAGCATCGATAGAAAATGAAGCTGGAATTCCGAAGCCAATGCTTGTTTGCTTACTGGTACTGCTTCTTGTTCGTCACATTTTTAGGTTTCAACTCGTATGCACAACATTTTTAATGTTCAAGGTTGCAAAAGCTTTCCTACGTGTCCTTTGCTAGACCATATACGTGTGCAATGAGGAAAGAAGCTAGGCATGCTGTCGTGTCTTATGTGTGTCAACAAAGTCAACGATTTTCGAAATGTCAAAGAAACTGAACTGTATAGAGGTATACCTCCATGAAGAAGAGAGTTCTTGTTTCATTAGATTGTCAGTGCATTAGTTTCACTGTATTTTATAAATCTTCTTACTATGAAATCTGAATCCTACGATGCGGCATTCAGTGTGACCAATAATAGCAATTTACGGGATTAAAAACCGATATGAGCTGTATATGGTTCAAATGGCTCTGAGCACTATGGAACTTAACTTCTGAGGTCATCAGTCCCCTAGAACTTAGAACTACGTACACCTAACTAATCTAAGAACATCACACACATCCATGCCCGAGGCAGGATTCGAACCTGCGATCGTAGCGGTCGCGCGGTTCCAGACTGTAGCGCCTAGAACCGCTCGGCAACTCCGGACATCAGCTGTATAGATACGATTAAAGGAATGGCCTCAAACGCCCAAACCCCGTAAAATTGATAATTTTCTTTAACATGTACGTAAGTCATTTTTATAGTAATGATAGCCTAAGCTGTGTAATATACAGGCGTATCTTCCCAACAGCCTATATGCTTTTTTCCGAATATTTTTCGCCATTATCTCTATCAGGTTTTCAGGAAGAACAAAACATGTCGCAATTGCAATGTACGTCTACTTTGATCATCTGGTTCATTTTACTTTTGATTTTTTTTAGGGGTTTTTGAAGTGTGTAAGTCTATACCATGCTTTGTGATATTCCAGATGTTAATTACTTAGGCAATTAGCCTCATGTATCATTTGCACAGTAAATCGTAATGATGTGGAACGAGTCATTAGATATTGACATGCATTTTTTAACTATTCCTTCATGCTGATCATTTATTAGTTCTTTGTTTTTCGTTAAAGACAGACAGATGTCTGTGATATCCATCGCGACTCACACATTACAGTAATAGACAAACTTCTGAGGAATGGAAGGAGGTGTTAAAGAGAAACGTTTTCAGTTTATTTTCAAATTTTACTTCGCTGTCTGTCAGGCATTTCATATAAAGAGTAATTAATCAGAACTTTTGGTTGCAGCATTGTGAACCCCTGTTTGTGCTACAGACAAAGTTAGTGTGGTGTAATGAATGTCATTTGTTTCTTCTGGTATTGTAATTACGTACATCATTATTCCTGTTGAAGGGCAGTGGACTATTAACAAAAGCTTCAAGAGGGAATAACTGTTCTGCGAAATTGATAGATTGCTACTCACCCATCGAGCAGCAGGCAGGCACGATGAAAAGAGTGTTCACATAAGTTTTCGGCCAAAGCCTTCTTCAGAAAGGAAGCAAAGCACACAAACACACTCATACACACAAAATTCACACATACATGACCGCCATCTCCGGCTGTTCTAGTCAGAATCTTTTATAAAGGGAGAGGAAATGCGAACAATGATTAATTGTCGGCGGGATTAACTTAGGGCAAGTGATGCTGCCCCAACATTTAGCAGAATGAGACCGTTGACACAATGTAGCTCGGAGGTCGAGGCGTTTGCGATTTGGAAGGAGATGAAAAACACAGAAAAGAAGAGAAAGAGCGCACACTAGTAAGGCACATCTAAAGTCGAATGACAGAAATAAAACCACTTCACTAAAAGTAATCAGTACAACCATAATTTATGAATACAAAGAAAATATTGCTTGAATGGCTCCATTTACAAATGAAATGTGATTCCTTTAAACTTTAGATTGCGATCGGATCGATTAGTAAATCCATAAACAATGCGAGGTGGCATTTTTGGTGAAACAATTTCTTCTCCACAAAGTCAAAGCACCCAACACGCTCAGAACTGGGCACACATATGACAGAGTGACGTCACGCGGAATTATCACCGCGGGGAAACATGAGGATTGACTGCGATAAAACTAATTTTTGCGCTACTTAAGGTGACGGACGTCGGTTTCAAGTCTGTGACGTAATGACAACTGCCTGTTTTTACCTCCATGGCTGGCAATACCGTATACAGTACCGTTGATGCCATTTGCTCTCGACGCCATATTGTGACTCTACGGGTCATATAAATAACTATTTGTGTACTGATAAAACAGTCGATAGAAATTGGGATAAGCTGATATAACTACGTTACCTTTACAATTTTCAAATGGTCAAACGGTCAAACTATGCGTGATCCTTGGCTGTAATTTTTCGTACAGCAGACGGAATGTGTCAATGCATGCCTAAGTAGAACCATTGAGTCATGTATATTTGCTTTTGTACTGAGTGTAAGTCTAAATAATTACATTATAACTTGTCTAACTTGTCTTACCTGAATTACCAACAGTGTTTAAATAATTTATGGATATTTTACAGATTTTAACACGTTTAGTTCTGACAGACGTAGCTTAATGATGTGTTTTTAACCAATGGCACAGCCAACTTGCTGTTGGTTATGTTATTATTGTTTCTCATCTTGTAATTATTCCGATATTTCATGATTTCCAAAAAGGAAACATCTAAGGGGTGCCTGGGTAAAAACAGTTCGCAGGGAGAACCGGTCACCTGCAAATGCTTCAGCATTTTAGTAAATAAGACATGGATTTAACGAGTCAGACGAGGAGACTTCTAGAAGGAACTGTTCCCATTGTATACCCTTCGAATCCATTATATGTATTTTCAGAAAACGGTCACCTCAAGGAAGACCCCTGTTCGTGAAGGTGCTGGTGATATAACTTTACGAATGTGTTATAACAGTTTATCTTCATGTTGTCATGAGCCTGACATAGCAGATCTGTTACCGCTCAAAAGGAGCTTGACGGAAGAGTTGAAGGAAAAAAAAAAGCACAGAGTCAATGAGCACAAAGGAAAAGAAGTGCTAAAGCAGCTAGTAAGTGGTTGGTCTTCATTTGCATATTAACGGCCACGAAAGTTAAAAAAAATAAAGATACAAAAAAATCTGTGTTGTTACTAATTATTCATAATGTACTGATATATCCAGTAACGGGTTGCCTTGTTTTAGTGGTGTTACTGCATTTATTAACCTGTTACCAGTTTCAATAAGTTTTGGATTGTCTTACAATAGTATGCTCCGTATAAAAGTGCTCCTATAAGTAGACCTGCTATTTGTCGTTGATACCAAGTATTCTTATTCATCTGAGTGTTCTCACGAGAACGTAACACAATTGTGCAATACATGCCTTAAACTCAACTACTGCGAACGTATTAGCTTAACTGCAGAACTTGTTTGGACCACCTCGTAATGCATACAACACCATTCCCTTTCAGAAAATCTTGGCTGTAGTATACGCAAACTTCTTGACATTTGGTGAAATAAAATTGCGGCGTCAGGCTACAGTAACAGATGCCCTTCGCCAGTCATAACAGATGCAGCATCTCGGGACAGATTTTCTTCTCGTTGGCAGATTATGAGGTCGCTGCTCATTGCCTGTGTCAGAGTTTCACTTTCGTGCACAATGGCTCGCCGAAAACGAGGCGCATTTGGACACGGTTGTTCTCTGAATAGCTGACAACGCCTACACTCGAAATTGCGTACCACAGAACGTACGTGCGGAATGAGGTCAAGTGACAGGTATACTTATTTCTAATCTGCGACTAGGTTCGTGATGTAGCTACTTGATGACAGACTCGGAGCTGATTCAAAAGAAGGTTAGAATTCTGTCGAAATCGTGCTAATTAGAGATGGAGCAGAACCTCAGCTAGAGAAAGATGTGAAAGGAGTTCTCTCGCTATTTTGTGATCCAATTCTGCTGAATTGGCCACCACTTTTTTCAATAAAAGACTGATTGCAAGCAGTTAGTCGCCATCTGATCGTTTGCCTCCGACTGCAAGCTCTTTTTTACTTTGAAACTAAATTTTAACTTAATTGATTTCTAAAGTAACAAAATAAGCACTTTCGGTTACAACTTGAAACACCTTGTAATTACTCTTCTTTTTGCCCAATAATAATTTTATTTAGAATTACGTATTGTGACATCCTCCTCTAGTATTACGTTTCCTTAACAGTAGTTGTCGATACCAGTATTATTTTTCGAATTTTGGACAGATCAATATTATCTCATCCGCTTTCCTGAAAACTTTCATGTAATTTGATATACAGTATGTTATATATCAAGCTAAAATTTATGACAGGAATTTGTTTTGGATGTTATAATCGATAAGGACTAGTTCTGAATGTACAGTTATAACTACTCTTTTAGAAACATTTGAAGTTACGAATTACTTGGCACAATTACAATTTCAGTTATTAATTATGCAATCTAGTACTGTTTATTATGATTATTTCCGGATTCATTTATGAAATAATAATCGAAACTAATAGAAATTCATTTATCAAGAAAAATTTTAAACCTTTTGGAATATAATTTGCGCTGAGTCAGAGAGTAGTAAGCATGTCTCTCATGTGATCGGACTTAAGTATTATATTTTGAGCGGATAGTGGAGTTTCGGCTTTCTTAATGTGAAAAATCAAAAGACTGTATGACATACTAAAATCTGACAAAATATACTAGCGTAACAACAAAAATTCTGCAACAACGATCTTCAAATTTATTTAAATCAGTTCAACCATGTCCGCCTCCGGTAGCTGAGTGGTCAGCGTGACAGAATGTCAATCCTAAGTGCCCGGGTGCGATTCCCGGCTGGGTCGGAGATTTTCTTCGCTCGGGGACTGGGTGTTGTGTTGTCCTGATCACCATTTCATCCCCATCGACGCGCAAGTCGCCAAAGTGGCGTCAAATCGAAAGACTTGCCCCTGGCGAACGGTCTGCCCGACTAGTCACACGACATTTACCATTTTATTTACTGTTCAACTATGAGGACCTAAAATGTGAGAATTTTAGCTTCAAGAATCAAACCACTAGACAAGAAGAACTGGAGGAAGTCTACGTGAAAAGATAAATAAACTAGAAAGTTTATTGTAATCTTCGCTCCTCTCAAATCTTCATAAAAGACTGATGTGGACAATTGCTGCAACTAGGAAGAAGGAGGCAGATTACAGTACTCTACTATTTGTGTGATTCAAGTCTTCGAATATGATTTCCTTTTTGGATATGTAGGTAGGGTGTTTAGGTTTTTAATGTTGGTAACATCACGTAGCGCTCTGTATGAAAATCACTGACTGTGCTGTGTGAAGTCTGTGGCTGGTTTGCATTGTTGGAATAATTGCTATTGTAGTGTTGGGCAGTTGGATGTGAACAGCGCGTAGCGTTGCGCAGTTGGAGATGAGCCGACAGCAGTGGTGGATGTGGGCAGAGAGATGGCGGAGTTTTTAGAGCGGATGATCTGGACGTGTGTCCATCAGAGAGAGTAAATTGTAAGACTGGATGTCATGAACTGATATATATATATATATATATATATATATATATATATATATATATATATATATACTTCTGACTTCTGTGCATTTTTTTATGGTTTGTATTAACCAATTACACTAGCCCCTCTCCTCACGTTCGGTCTGTGGAATCGATTCGTCAGTATTTGATGTGGTTTACGAAATATATATATATATATATATATATATATATATATATATATATATATATATATATATATATATATATATATATATATGTGTGTGTGTGTGTGTGTGTACAGGGTGAGTCACCTAACATTACCGCTGGATATATTTCGAAATATTTTACAATGCAACAAACGGCACTGATTACGTATTTGTTTATATGTTCAGATGTGCTAATAAAACTAACGTGGTTCCATCTAAAAAAAACGTAGGTTTGTGTTAAGAAACATACTTCCGTGCATTTTTGTATGGTTTGTATTAAACAATTACACTAGCCCCTCTCCTCACGTTCGGTCTGTGGAATCGGTTCGTCAGTATTTGATGTGGTTTACGAAATATATCCAGCGGTAACGTTAGGTGACTCACCTTGTATAATGACTTTTGAACACTATTAAGGTAAATACATTGTTTGTTCTCTATCGAAATCTTTCATTTGCTAACTATGCCTATCAGTAGTTAGTGCCTTTAGTAGTTAGAATCTTTTATTTAGCTGGCAGTATTGGCGCTCGCTGTATTGCAGTAGTTAGAGTAACGAAGATTTTTGTGAGGTGAGTGATTCATGAAAGGAATAGGTTATTGTTAGTTAGGGCCATTCTTTTGTAGGGATTGCTGAAAGTCAGATTGCGTTGCGCTAAAAATATTGTGTGTCAGTTTAGTGATGATCAGAGTAAGTAAACAGAGAAATGTATGAGTACGTTCAGTTCTGCTCAGCTGTTTGAAAATCAAATAAGGTAGAGGTTTCCCACCATAGTAAAATATAAAATTTTTCTAAGAGGATGTTTCAGAAGTTATGCCATTCATTACTAACACCAGCGGAAAATGGTCCTATCGGAGCACAAAAAAAGGCGAATAAACTCCTCTATATTAAAAGACTGACAGAAAAGTGGGGTAAAAAGTGGGGTACGAGCTGTCTCATTCTACCTCCCTCAGCAGCTTTAAAAATTTTCGCAGAATTATTGGTATGCGAATATATTCGCGTTTTTTTAATATACAACTCACCTCTCTTTCCCACAGGCTGCTCTAACTTTAACTCACTCACACACACACTACTAGCCCATCACTGTAAGTCTCTCACGTCCATCCATTCCCAGTTGACCACTGTGACTCATTTATTCGGCCCAGCCTATTGTCATTACCTCTTTGTGGCTCTCCAACTGTCACTGCCTCCTGTCTCACAGCTACTGTCTCTTTCGATCTGTCCTACATTTACTGTTTCTTCTCACTATCACTGTCTCCCTCGTGCTCTCTCTTACTGCTACTGTCTCATCCATTCCTTCCCATTGCTTCTGTCTCTATCTCTCTCTTCCCCGTTGTCATCCTCGTGACTGTCACGCACTTCAGCTTTCACCTTCTCTTTATTCTTCACCCATTGTCACTGTCTCCTTCACTCTTTTCCTAGCACTTGTAATGGTACTTGAATTACGCAACCATTACGGCACCTCACTTGAACCTCTCGATACCAGTAATATTCTACTGTGTTTCTGAAAAGTAGTTGACATATTTCTGAGACAACATTCAGATTTGATTTCATTTGTGATACATCGATATGTTTATATTGCAATGATATTATTCTTTTGTGTATTCTTTCTTCTGTCACTATGATCTTTGACGTACTTGTAACTCTGATTTTTGGGCGCGTAAGCGATTATTAGTTGGTTGTTAAGTTGTTAGAGAGTCGGACCTTGAAAAGGTCAAGTCTTGGACGTCATGTCGGAAAGACGCATATTATAGTAGGCTTATAAAATGTGAGGAAGATGTTTTGAAGTATGTTTTGTATTGTGAAGTGATGTTTTGCGTGATACGTGATATTGCAATAAAAGCAGTTAAAAGGAAGTGTAACTTAAATTCGGAGTGCTGATTATTTTTTTACATCACCATTGTGCTAACTTTTAAAGGTTTAATCTTGAAGAATGTGTTGTGAAGCGCATCTACAAAACTTTTGAATAAAGCAGGGTAAAACCTAGGCCTCTTTGCATCCGAGCCTGGAATCATAACCACCTAGATTTTCAACGATTGAGCCATGATTTTACGACGAGACCAGTGTGGGAAACACAAAAAGATGAGTGCTTAGTTTTTTGATTATTACATGAAATGACTATTAACTGTGCTCTAATGACACCTGCCACATAATATGACTGTTATTGCCCGATAATGCAGTATTTAGCAGCGTGAGCAACACCACAATCGTTATTAAAACTTTGACCTTTGTTGTGGTAGGGTTGTTAGACACCGTTCTCTCACTGCCTAGTATGTTCCATTGCCACTCTGTCTCTCTCTCTCACAATGCCATTGACTCCTATCTTCCAGTATTTATTACTCCTCCGTCTTTTTCCCGGTGCCACTGTCTCCTATCTTAGCATAAAAAAGGGCGAAAATGTTCGCATGCCAATATTTTTGGAAAAATTTTGAGGATGCTGGGGACGGTAGAATGAAGCATCTGGTACCCCACTTTTCAGTCAGAGCATTTTAATAAATAGGAGCATATTCGCTTGTTTTGTGCTCCAAAAGGAGCGTTTTTCCGCTGGTGCACTTCAAGCAAGGCAAGTCACTCATATGGAAAGAATTTTATGGGCCAGTAAAATGTTGGCATTTTGATTATGTGGAATTGAAATAACGCAAAACTAATTTTACACCTCTGGCTGGATTTTATGTGTACAGAAATTTTGTATGTGCTTCAGTACTACAATGTGGAGTTGCCAGAACACTGATGATAACCGAGACACTTTGCATCATATTTCTCCGTGCTACATCACTTTATTAACTACATAATCTCCTCACACTGCATGTTACCTGCATGTTTTACGCGCAGAGATAGGGTAACTTTCAATATCTGTATCTTGGAAACGGATAAACATATCAAGAAAATTTTCGAGCTAGTTAGAGATCATGATCTTAGGGATTTATAACAAAAACTTCAGTCATTATCTGTGCATAGCCGTCTTGGAATCCGAGGCTACGGTTTTGTCCCTGGTTGAGGGAGAAAAAACGTCGAAAAACGCTTTTGGGGTTTTTTCTCAGGAACCACCCCTGAAACTACGCAAATGTATCATTCATTCATTCATTCACAGGTATACCCGTCAGTTTAATTAAATCACTGGTTTATCATGGGTATACCGTCATCAGTAACCTACATCTCTCTCAATCTGCTTACTGCCCTCCTCACCTCCCCCCCCCCCCCCCATTCCCCCGCTTTCCTGATCCCTTGATGCGTCAGTATATATCCTAACAACCGATCCCTTCTTTTAGTCAGGTTGTACCACAAATTTCAATTCTCTCCAATTCTATTCAGTACCTCTTCGATCTACCGATCTGACCTCCAGCATTCTTCTGTAGCACCACATTTCAAAAGCACCACTCCTAGCCGTTTCTTTTACTTTTCCAATCGCAAATAGAATGAGGGAAAAACGACTATATATATATATATATATATATATATATATATATATATATATATATATATATATATATATATATATATATATATATATATATGCCTCTGTCGAGCCCCAGTTCCCCTTATCTTCATGTTCCCGTACGTTGGCGGCAATAGAATCATTCTGTAGTCAGCTACAAACGCCGGTTCTCTAAATTTTCTCAATATTGCTTCCTCCAGGGATTCCCATTTGACTTCACGAAGCATCTTCGTGATACGTGTTGATCGAATCGCCTGGTAGGAAATCTAGCGACTCACCTCTGACTTGTTTCCATATCTTCCTTTAACTCTACCTGATAGGAATCCCAAAAACTCGACTAGCACTCAAGAATGGGTCGCACTAGTGTTTTATACACGGTCACCTTGATATTCTCCTAATATACCGTAATCGGCCATTCGCCTTGCCTACTACCGCCCTTGCGCGCTCTTTCCATTTCACTTCGCTTTCCAACGTCACGCTAGATATTTAGTCGGATTTGACAGTGTCAAGCAGCACGTTAATTTGAATTTTTCTACATTTAGATGAAGCTGTCATTCATCACACCAACTAGAAATTTCGTCAAGTCATATTATATCTTCCTACAGTCACTAAACGACGACGCCTTCCCATACACCACAGCATCATCAGTAAATAGCACTGAGCAGTAAGTAACAGAATAGTGCAGGTTGGTATTTTCTGCGTTGTATCTAAGGCATCTGACGGAGTGAATCACAATGTTCTCTTACTTGAGATAAACTGAGCTTATGGTGCTAATGGTACAGCCAATCAATGGATAACGTCGTATTTAACCAAAATAATGCAGAAAGTTGTACTGACAGGAGAGAAATCACGTATGGGGCTCCCCAAGGTTCAATCTTCGATTCGATATTGTTCTTCATGTATATGAATAATCTTCCGTCAAATATAAAACAAGTAGAATTTGTTCTTTCTGTGGAAGGTAGAAGAAATGGTAAACAATGTTCTTGAAAGGATCATTGACTCGTTTTCTGCGAATCACCTCCCTCTCCATTTAAAAAAGAAAGAACATATTCAGTTCTGCACATCTAGAGGTATTACACCAATGATAAGTGTAACATGTAGTGAGGAAACAGTGAATAGGGTAAAAACTTAAAAAAAATTCTTAGCTGCCCATATTGATGAAAATAAATTGGAAAAAGCACATTTTGGAGCTCTTAAGACAAACTAGTTCAGCCACATCTGCACTTAGATATATTGCCAATAATAGGGAGAGACAAATCAGTAAGTTCACATATTTGTCTATTTTCATTCAATAATGTCATATGTATACAATGAATGAGGAAGTATGTGAGTGTGTGTGTGTGTGTGTGTGTGTGTGTGTGTGTGTTAGCATACTTTTACTCCTTCGCGGTGAAATGGCTGTAAGGATTTGGATGAAATTTGGAATGGAGATAAGTGGCTCAAATGGCTCTGAGCACTGTGGGACTCAACATGGAGATAAGTTATACCCTGAATTAATATATAGGCTACCTTATATATACCTACTTATCAAAGGGATAGGGGTGAAAAAGAAGTGTAGCCCACGACTCGCGAATACTCTATTCATCCAGTATTTTAGAATGAGAGCACTTTGTGACTTGCAACAAACTTTACTCATAATATCAAACCCTTACAAAACTTTATCGATGACAACCTTCACAAAACAACGAAAGGAAAAAAAGTTTATATCTTACTACATTTTCGCTTTCCATTACTTCTTTACTATTAACTGTATTCACGACACATTTTGCAGACAGTATTCACATATACCACTGAATGTATGAGAAAAATATATCCTTGTACGACACAGTAGTTACGGTACAGTAGTTCAGAAAATATGAGGTTATAATCTCTGAGATGCGTGAAAAACTGCCGCATCATGTATGGCTTCTAAATTTATTACTTCTTTGCTACTAACTCTATTCGTAACACATTTCTAAGTGTCGCTGAATATACCTAGAAATATATATCATTGTAAGACACATAGTTCTGGAAATATGACGTCAAATACTGAGACGCGTAAGGAACTACCGCGACATGCGTGACATTTTAATTTATTACTTTTTTATTACTATTTATATTCACAACGCATTTCGCTGTCGGTAATCACGTATACCACTGGATGTACCTGAAACATTTTATTATTGTACGACGAATAGTTCAGAAGATACGGCGTTATAAACATTGAGTTGCGTGAAGATGAAAACGTAGCATGAAACTCGCTATAGACGCAGGTGAAATATGTGTACAAATACGTGAGAAGTATGTTAAATATATGTGAAATATATTTGACATGTGCGTAAACGGCCAAAGCCACGGGTAAATAGCTCATCCCAAACTCATGCAACGATTTCAACCAAATTTGGTACACATATTAATTAGGATCTGGAAATAAATTCTGTGGAGGTACATCTACATCTACATGACTACTCTGCAATTCACATTTAAGTGCTTGGCAGAGGGTTAATCGAACCACAATCATACTATCTCTCTACCATTCCACTCCCGAACAGCGCGCGGGAAAAACGAACACCTAAACCTTTCTGTTCGAGCTCTGATTTCTCTTATTTTATTTAGATGATCATTCATACCTACGTAGGTTGGGCTCAACAAAATATTTTCGCATTCGGAAGAGAAAGTTGGTGACTGAAATTTCGTAAATAGATCTCGCCGCGACGAAAAACGTCTTTGCTGTAATGACGTCCATCCCAATTCGCGTATCATATCTGCCACACTCTCTCCCCTACTACGTGATAACACAAAATGAACTGCCCTTTTTTGCACCCTTTCGATGTCCTCCGTCAATCCCACCTGGTAAGGATTCCACACCGCGCAGCAATATTCCAACAGAGGACGAACGAGTGTAGTGTAAGCTGTCTCTTTAGTGGACTTTTTTGTTTTGGTTTTAGGGCGCAAAATTGCTATGGTCATTAGCGCCCGGTCCGTGACTTAGGAAACAGTAAAAACCGAAACTGGAAACCAGCAGAAATGGGAACGAAACTCAAAACATTGGAGAAACTAAAAGCAGAAGGAAGGCTTAAAAATCCACTACAGAAAGGGGTTGGTTGTCCCCCAAAAAAGCTTCAAATGACTGACGTCATTTCACTGGCACTAATAAACTCAAGAACGCGATCGGCCGAGCGCGTGTCATCTGCTAAAATGGACGATATATATCAGGCGACATCTGTAGACGGGCGCGTAACGGAGTAAAATAGGGGCACTCAATTAAAAGGTGTCTTACCGTCCACAGCTGAGAGCAGTGGGGACAGAGTGGGGGAGGATCGCCGCTTAAAAGATGTCGATGGCTAAAAAGACAGTGCCCTATCCGAAGTCTAGTTAAAATTACCTCCTCCCGACGACGCGTTCGGGAGGAAGAGGGCCAAGCCCAAGGAAGAGCTTTCACGTCCCGCAATTTATTATGGGGAAGTGTCGACCAATGTGTGTGCCATAAAAGAACAACTCGACGACATAAAACGCTCCGTAGATCGGTGAAGGGAATCGATTGAATAGCTGGCCGAAGAAGAGAGACTGCAGCCTTGGCCGCTATATCGGCCGCCTCATTTCCACAGATACCAACGTGTCCCGGGAGCCAGAGGAACGCCACCGAGACGCCCCCCAGGTGGAGCAAGCGCAGACAGTCCTCAATCCGGTGGACCAGAGGGTGGACAGGGTAAAGAGCTTGGAGACTGAGGAGAGAGCTGAGAGAATCTGAGCAGATAACATACTGTATCCGCTGATGGCGGCGGATGTAGTGGACAGCCTGGAGAACAGAGTAAAGCTCCGCAGTATAAACCGAACAGTGGTCGGGAAGCCGAAATTGATTTGGGGTGTCGCCAACAATACAGGCACTCCCTACACCTAACGATGTTTTCGAGCCATCAGTGTAAATATATGCGGCTTCCTTCATTTGTGCACATAGAGCAGCAAATGCCTGACGATAAACAAGTGAAGGGGTACCATCCTTGGGAAATTGACAAAGGTCACGGAGAAGGCTGGTCCGGGGACGGAGCCAAGGCGGCGCTGTACCCCAAGTTGTCAAGAATGTTTTAGGAAAGCGAAAGGAAAGAGAATGGAGCAGTTGACGGAAGCGGACTCCCGGTGGTAGTAGGGAGGAGGGGCGGCCTGCGTACCCTACATCCAAGGAGGCGTCGAAAAAAATGTCATGGGCTGGATTAGCAGGCATGGAAGACAGATGGCTAGCATAACGACTCAGAAGGACTACTCGCCGATTGGACAGCGGAGGTTCAGCAGTCTCAGCATAAAGGCTTTCCACGGGGCTGGTGTAAAAAGCTCCAGACACTAAACGTAATCCACGGTGGTGGATTGAGCCGAGACGACGAAGAATAGACGGCCGAGCAGAGGAGTAAACTATGCTTCCATAGTCCAATTTCGAGCGCACTAAGGCGCGATAGTGGCGGAGAAGGACCACTCGGTCCGCTCCCCAGGAGGTACCATTCAGGACACGGAGGGTGTTGAGGGATCGCAGACAGTGAGCCGAAAGATAGGAAACGTGGGAGGACCAGCACAGTTTTCTGTCAAACATAAGACCCAAGAATTTAGCGACGTCCGAAAACGGAAGGTTGACAGGTCCTTGATGTAAGGAGGGTGGAAGAAACTCCTTACGTCGCCAAAAATTAACACAAACGGTCTTACTGGGAGAATAACGGAAGCCGGTTTCGATGCTCCAAGAGTAGAGGCGATCGAGACATCCTTGAAGACGTCGTTCAAGAAGGCTGGTCCGTTGAGAGCTGTAGCAGATCGCAAAATCGTCCACAAAGAGGGAGCCCGAGACATCAGGAAGGAGACAATCCATAATTGGATTTATGGCAATGGCAAACAGTACAACACTTAGCACTGAGCCCTGGGATACCCCGTTTTCTTGGGAGAAAGTACGGGAGAGAGTAGTGTTCACCCGCACCCTAAATGTGCGCTCTGCCATAAATTCGCGAAGAAAAAGGGGCAGCCGACCTCGAAAGCCCCAACAGAACAGTGTGCGGAGAATGCCTGTCCTCCAACAGGTATCGTATGCTCTCTCCAGATCAAAAAATATTGCTACTGTTTGGCGTTTCCGGAGAAAATTGTTCATGATATAAGTGGAGAGAGAAACAAGATGGTCAACTGCAGAACTATGCTTTCGGAAACCGCATTGGGCAGGTGTTTAAAGACTGCGGGACTCCAGCCACCAAGCTAAATGGCAATTCACCATACGCTCCAAAACCTTACATACACTACTCGTGAGAGAAATGGGGCGATTGCTAGAGGGGAGATGTTTGTCCTTTCCAGGTTTCGGAACAGGAACGACGATAGCTTCCCGCCATCGTCTGGGAAAAGTACTGTCGGTCGAAATTCGATTATAAATGCGAAGGAGGTAACGCAGACTATGGGTTGATAAATGCAGCAACATTTGGATGTGGATACCATACAGTCCTGGGGCGGAGGAGCGAGAAGAATAGAGTGCATGTTGGAGTTCCCGCATGGAGAAATCAGTATTATAGCTTTCGCGATTTTGAGAGAAGAAAGCAAGAGGTTGCACTTCCGCTGCACGTTTCTTCGGGAGAAACGCTGGCGGGTAATTTGAAGAGCTCGAAATCTCAGCAAAGTGTTTACCCAAGGAGTTAGAATTTGCGACGGGGTCCACTAACGTATCACGCGTGACAGTGAGCCCAGAGACCGGGGAGAAACTAGGCGCGCCAGATAACCGTCGAATTCGACTCCAAACTTCCGAGGAGAGAGTGAAGTTATTAAATGAGCTAGTAAAGAATTTCCAGCTTGCCTTCTTGCTATCGCGGATGACGCGACGGGTTCGCGCACGGAACTGCTTATAGCGGATACAGTTGGCCAAAGTAGGATGGTGGCGGAAAACGCGAAGAGCACGTCGCCGCTCACGTATTGCGTCACGGCATGCCTCGTTCCACCAAGGAACTGGGGGGCGCCGGGGCAATTCGGAGGTTCGTGGTATTGAACATTCCGCAGCTGTAAGAATAACGTCGGTAAGATGTGTGACCTCATCGTCGACGCTAGGAAAATGACGGTCATCGAATGTCGCTAGAAACGAAAAAAGTGTCCAATCGGCTTGGGCAAACTTCCAGTGTCGCGGGCGCATATAGGGCAGTTGAGGCTGCAGTCTAAGAACACATGGAAAGTGGTCACTCGAGTGTGTATCATCAAGGGCGAACCATTCGAAGCGCCGAGCTAGCGGAACAGTACCAGCCGAAAGGTCCAAATGAGAGAAATTTGTCGTGGAGGCAGACAAAAATGTAGGGACCCCAGTGTTGAGGCAAACTAGATCCGCATGGACAAGGATGTGGAGATCTCGAAAGGGGGTGGTGGGCATTGAAGTCCCCAACCAGCAAATAGGGGGGTGGAAGCTGACCAAGAAGATGAAGGAGATCAGCTCGTGCCATTGGTGTGGACGATGGAATGTATACAGTACAAAGAGAAAAGGTATATCCAGAAAGGGAAAGACGGACAGCGACAGCTTGGAAGGAAGTGTTTAAGTGGATTGAGTGATAATGGAGAGTATCATGGAGAAGAATCATGAGTCCTCCATGTGCTGGAGTGCCTCCAGTCTGGAACAAGACTTTACAGGACCTGCAATTGCGTCGACACCTTTCTCAATAATGAAAGGGTTGACCGTGGAGAAGTCATGACCTTCGTCAGACTGAGAAACAACAAGGAAATGTGGCAACGATGGAAGAACTGTCTGTGGCTGAGACTCAGTGAACTTACGCTTGTGAGCAGACGTAGTGGAAGGTGAGGAAACCATTGTGGAAGAATCCCCCATGATTACCAGCGTCTCCAATGGCGCGCTCCTCCCTTGTGGGGGCCATCTCTGAGGGCACTGCCGCCTTAGGTGATTGTTCACACCTCAGGTCACATCTCCCGACAAACGGATGGAGGGTCCAATCGGCACTTTCGGAAGGTATCAGCTCGGGTAATCACTCCTCCCTGGGCCTGGCCGTTACCAGGGGGTACGTACGTGTCCTACCTGTCTCCCCGGGGCGGGGAATTACGCGTTACCCCGTCACCGGCTACGCATGGAAATGCGTGGGTCGGCCTTCAGACATGCACAGGGAGGAAAAAAGAGAAATGAAAAGGAAAGAAGAGGGGTCTCAAACGCTGCAGCGGAGAAAAGGGCAAAGAGAAGAGGTAAGGAAAAGAGAAGGACAGAGGAAGGACTAAGACTTGCAAGCGGAGAAAGCAAAGAATTTGTTACAGTTTCGAGTGTCCATCTCCGGACGTAGGCACAAACCATACTCCCAGAGGGGGAGAAAGGGTAGGAAAGAGCCAGAGGTGAGGGGCGGGGCAAGATGGGGGATGGGGAAGGATGCGGAAAGGGAAGGTATGTAGCCCGGAAAGGAAGGAAGGCCACATTAGCTCGGGGTCCTGTGCTTGCTACGCACGTATCCACAAAAGAGTTGTGGACCCCCTGGGGGGTCTTTAGTGGACTCTTATAAGTGTCCTGCCAATGAAACGCAACCTTTGGCTCGCCTTCCCCACAATATTATCTATGTGGTCTTTCCAACTAAAGTTGTTCGTAATTTTAACACCCAGGTGCTTAGTTGAATTGACAGCCTTGAGAATTGTATTACTTATCGAGTAATCGAATTCCAACGGATTTCTTTTGGAACTCATGTGGATCACCTCACACTTTTCGTTATTTAGCGTCAACTGCCACCTGCCACACCATACAGCAATCTTTTCTAAATCGCTTTGCAACTGATACTGGTCTTCGGATGACCTTACTAGACAGTAAATTACAGCATCATCTGCGAACAACCTAAGAGAACTGCTCAGATTGTCACCCAGGTCATTTATATAGATCAGGAACAGCAGAGGTCCCAGGACGCTTCCCTGGGGAACACCTGATATCACTTCAGTTTTACTCGATGATTTGCCGTCTATTACTACGAACTGCGACCTTCCTGACAGGAAATCACGAATCCAGTCGCACAACTGAGACGATACCCCATAGGCCCACAGCTTGATTAGAAGTCGCTTGTGAGGAACGGTGTCCAAAGCTTTCCGGAAATCTAGAAATACGGAATCAACATGAGATCCCCTGTCGATAGCGGTCTTTTATTGGAGTGGGGCTGATCACGTGGAGAGAGTAGGGGTGAGGAGGATATGGACAGACAGAGAGGGGGAAGCAGGAGCTGGACAATGAAAGGAGGAAGAGGAGATGGACAGAGAATGGGAGGAGGAGAAGATAGGGAGTTGGAGGGGAAGGACGAAATGGACAGAGAGAGGGAAGACGAGGAAATCGGAGAGAGAGGAGGACATGGACAGAGAAAGGTAAGAGGAGAAGGTGGATAGAGGAGGAGGAGGAGATGAAAAGCGAAAGGGGGAGGAGAAAATGGACAGAAAGACGGGGAGGAGGAGATCGACAGAGAGTGGGGGTTGGAGCAGGTGGATGTAGAGAAGGCGGGGGGAGATGAGGTGAAGGAGGAGGTGGACAGAGAGAGTGGGAGGGAGGAGACAGACTAATAGAGGATTGGAATAAATCCACATCCTGGTAGTTTTTCATAGATAACTCTTACCTACTGGTAACGGCACCTGTGGTCAAGGGGTAGCGTCTCTGACTAATAAGAAAACAGTCCACGGTCCCGAGTTCGAAACTCGCCACTGCTTAAAGTTTGAATAAAAATCATCAGCAATGGTGGCCAAAGACTTCCAGCATAAGTAGTCACCCTCATGCCAACGGCCTTGTCAAAGAGGATGGAGGAGTGGATAGAGGTTCAGGGCACTGTCTTGCCCTTGGGGTCGGAAACTGCCACTAAAAGGTGGAAGAATCAGCAATGCTCAACAGCATGAGAATGCAGAAGGCAATAGAAACCACTGCATTAAAGACACATAATGTATATCCATAGGACATGAGTCCTGTAACTGAAAAAGTCATGATAATCTCCCCACTGCCAAAAGAGTTCAAACTAATCCTCCATTCAGATCTCCAGGAAGCGACTGCCAGGAGACCGAGGTAGAGAAGCTAGGAAATTTGAAAAGGGAAATGCAGTGGCTCGATGTAGTTGGGGTCAGTGATTTCTGGCGAGCACAAAATATTATAACGGGAGTAGGATTGGTTACGAGTAGGAAAGTAGGGCAGAGAAATAGTTATTGTGAACAGTTCAGTTATATGGTTCTTCTCATCATAATCGACAGCAAAACAACAGTAGTTCAGGTATATATGCTGACGCCGCAAGCAGAGGATGAAGGGACAAAGAAAGTATATGAGGACACTGCACGGATAATTCAGTATGTGAGGGGAAACGAAAATCTAATAGTCAAGGGGGACAGGAATGTGGTTGTAGGGGAGGGAGCAGAAGAAAGCTGTTTCACAGAGGAAGACCGCACTGCAGTTCCTTCTCTAAATCCTCGCACAAACGAAAAACTGGCTGACATCGAAATAAGTGTCCAAGGAATAGAAAAGCAACTGAAATCACTTAACAGAGTAAAGTCTACTGGATATGACGGCCCCCCCTTCTAACAGCCGTGTACCGCAAGTCTCTAGAGGAACGGAAGGTTCCAAATGATTGGAAAAGAGCACAGGTAGTTCCAGTTTTCAAGAAGGGTCGTCGAGCAGATGCGCAAAACTATACGCCTATATCTCTGACATCCATCTGTTGTAGAATTTTAGAACATGTTTTTTGCTCGCGTATCATATCATTTCAGGAAACCCAGAATCTGTTCTGTAGGGATCAACATGGATTCCGGAAACAGCGATCGTGTGAGACCCAACTCGCTTTATTTGTTCATGAGACCCAGAAAATAATAGATACAGGCTCCCAGGTAGATGCCATGATGCCATTTTCCTTGACTTCCGGAAGGCGTTCGATACAATTCCGCACTTTCGCCTGATAAACAAAGTAAGAGCCTACGGAATATCAGACAAGCTGTGTGGCTGGATTGAAGAGTTTTTAGCAAACAGAACACAGCATGTTGTTCTCAATGGAGAGACGTCTACAGACGTTAAAGTAACCTCTGGCAGTGCCACAGGGGAGTGTTATGGGACCATTGCTTTCCACAATATATATATATATATATATATATATATATATATATATATATATATATATATATATATATATATATGACCTAGTAGATAGTGTAGGAAGTTCCATGTGGCTTTTCGCGGATGTTGCTGTAGTATACAGAGAAGTTGCAGCATTAGAAAATTGCAGCGAAATGCAGCGGATAGGCACTTGGTGCAGGGAGTGGCAACTGACCCTTATCATAGACAAATGTAATGTACTGCGAATACATAGAAAGAAGGATCCTTTATTTTATGATTATATGATAGCAGAACAAACACTGGTAGCAGTTACTTCTGTAAAATAACTGGGAGTATGCGTATGGAACGATTTGAAATAGGATGATCATATAAAATTAATTGTTGGTAAGGCGGGTGCCATGTTGAGATTCATTGGGAGAGTCCTTAGCAAATGTAGTCCATCAACAAAGGAGGTGGCTTACAAAACATTCGTTCGACCTATACTTGAGTATTGCTCATCAGTGTGGAATCCGTACCAGGTCGGGTTGACAGAGGAGATAGAGAAGATCCAAAGAAGAGCGGCGCGTTTCGTCACAGGGTTATTTGGTAAGCGTGATAGCGTTACGGAGATGTTTAGCAAACTCAAGTGGCAGACTCTGCAAGAGAGGCGCTCTGCATCGCGGTGTAGTTTGCTGTCCAGGTTTCGAGAGGGTGCGTTTCTGGATGAGGTATCGAATATATTTCTTCCACCTACTTATACCTCCCGAGGAGATCACGAATGTAAAATAACAGAGATTCAAGCCCGCACGGAGGCTTTCCGGCAGTCGTTCTTCCCGCGAACCATACGCTGGAACAGGAAAGGGAGGTAATGACAGTGGCACGTAAAGTGCCCTCCGCCACACACCGTTGGGTGGCTTGCGGAGTATAAATGTAGATGTAGATGAAAAATGTTACGGGGGAATATAGGCCTGGTAGTAGGAATGGCACAGGAAAAAGACTAATTGAGTTCTGCAGAAAATATCAGTTGTAACAGGCTGCTCAAGAATCATAAGACGAGGAGGTATACCTGGAAAACGGGGGAAGTACGGGAAGATTCCAGTTATATATCAGGATCAGGCAGAGATATCGAAATTAAACACTGAATTGTAAGGCTTACTCAGGAGCAGATATAGACTCAGGAGACAATTTAGTAATGATGAAGAGTAGGATGACGTTTAAGAGACTAGTCAGGAAGACTCAATGCGCAAAGAAATGGGATACAGATACACTAAAGAATGAAGAGATATGAAGTTCTCTGAGGCTATAGATACTGCGATAATGAATAGCTCAAAAGGCAGTTCACTGGAAGAGGAATGTACGTCTCCAAAAATGGCAATCACAGAAGCTGGAGAGACAAAAATAGGTACAAGAAAGGTAACTGTGAAGAAACTATGGCCAGCAGAAGAAATACTTCAACTGATTGACGAAAGAAGAAAATATGCAGGGAAATTCAGGAATACGAAAATACAAATCACGTAGGTACGAAATATTTGGAAAGTGCGGCGAAGATAACGCAAAATGGAAGCATGAAAAACGTGAAAAAATCGAAAAAAGAATTATTGTTGGAAGGACTGACTCAGCATATAGGAAAGTCAAAACAACATTCGGAGAAATTAAAGGAAGGGCGGTAAAATTAAAAGTGAGAGTGCGATGGGAATTCTACGAGAGCAAATGCAGAAGAGAGAGCGGGTAGGTAGGAAGAGTACATTGAAGGTCTCTGTGAGGGGAAGGATGTGTAGATGATGTCACAGAAGAAAACACTAGAGTCGGTAGAGAAGAGATAGGGGACCCAGTGAAAGGTGGACATTCATCTGCGGATAGTTTCAGAATGAGTGGAAATTTCATGTTACGAGAGCAAAGCACTCGCGTGTGACGTCTGTTGAATAGTCGACATATGCCACTGGGCAGTAGTATCTCTGAACATGCGCATACTTGGCTCAGTTGTAGAGCGGAGGGTAGCCGAGTACTGGACATGGAGTAAGCTGGCAGAACTTTTAGCGTAATGCATATTCGAGGAGAATTTTTCTGAAGAAAATTATTAGGAATTCTTGATCTGATGGAAGGACTTATCTACATCTACATCTACATCTACATCTATACTCCGCGAGCCACCTTACGGTGTGTGGCGGAGGGTACTTATTGTACCACTATCTGATCCCCCCTTCCCTGTTCCATTCACGAATTGTGCGTGGGAAGAACGACTGCTTGTAAGTCTCCGTATTTGCTCTAATTTCTCGGATCTTTTCGTTGTGATCATTACGCGAGATATATGTGGGCGGTAGTAATATGTTGCCCATCTCTTCCCGGAATGTGCTCTCTCGTAATTTCGATAATAAACCTCTCCGTATTGCGTAACGCCTTTCTTGAAGTGTCCGCCACTGGAGCTTGTTCAGCATCTCCGTAACGCTCTCGCGCTGACTAAATGTCCCCATGACGAATCGCGCTGCTTTTCGCTGGATCATGTCTATCTCTTCTATTAATCCAACCTGGTAAGGGTCCCATACTGATGAGCAATACTCAAGAATCGGACGAACAAGCGTTTTGTAAGCTACTTCTTTCGTCGATGAGTCACATTTTCTTAGAACTCTTCCTATGAATCTCAACCTGGCGCCTGCTTTTCCCACTATTTGTTTTATGTGATCGTTCCACTTCAGATCGCTCCGGATAGTAACTCCTAAGTATTTTACGGTCGTTACCGCTTCCAATGATTTACCACCTATGGCATAATCGTACTGGAATGGATTTCTGCCCCTATGTATGCGCATTATATTACATTTATCTACGTTTAGGGAAAGCTGCCAGCTGTCGCACCATTCATTAATCCTCTGCAGGTCTTCCTGGAGTACGTACGAGTCTTCTGATGTTGCTACTTTCTTGTAGACAACCGTGTCATCTGCAAATAGCCTCACGGAGCTACCGATGTTGTCAACTAAGTCATTTATGTATATTGTAAACAATAAAGGTCCTATCACGCTTCCTTGCGGTACTCCCGAAATTACCTCTACATCTGCAGATTTTGAACCGTTAAGAATGACATGTTGTGTTCTTTCTTCTAGGAAATCCTGAATCCAATCACAAACCTGGTCCGATATTCCGTAAGCTCGTATTTTTTTCACTAAACGTAAGTGCGGAACCGTATCAAATGCCTTCCTGAAGTCCAGGAATACGGCATCAATCTGCTCGCCAGTGTCTACGGCACTGTGAATTTCTTGGACAAATAGGGCGAGCTGAGTTTCACATGATCTCTGTTTGCGGAATCCATGTTGGTTATGATGAAGGAGATTTGTATTATCTAAGAACGTCATAATACGAGAACATAAAACATGTTCCATTATTCTACAACAGATTGACGTAAGCGAAATAGGCCTATAATTATTCGCATCTGATTTATGACCCTTCTTGAAAATGGGAACGATCTGCGCTTTCTTCCAGTCGCTAGGTACTTTACGTTCTTCCAGAGATCTACGATAAATTGCTGATAGAAAGGGGGCAAGTTCTTTAGCATAATCACTGTAGAATCTTAAGGGTATCTCGTCTGGTCCGGATGCTTTTCCGCTACTAAGTGATAGCAGTTGTTTTTCAATTCCGATATCGTTTATTTCAATATTTTCCATTTTGGCGTCCGTGCGACGGCTGAAGTCAGGGACCGTGTTACGATTTTCCGCAGTGAAACAGTTTCGGAACACTGAATTCAGTATTTCTCCCTTTCTTCGGTCGTCCTCTGTTTCGGTGCCATCGTGGTCAACGAGTGACTGAATAGGGGATTTAGATCCGCTTACCGATTTTACATATGACCAAAACTTTTTAGGGTTCTTGTTTAGATTGTTTGCCAATGTTTTATGTTCGAATTCGTTGAATGCTTCTCTCATTGCTCTCTTTACGCTCTTTTTCGCTTCGTTCAGCTTTTCCTTATCAGCTATGATTCGACTACTCTTAAACCTATGATGAAGCTTTCTTTGTTTCCGTAGTACCTTTCGTACATGATTGTTATACCACGGTTGATCTTTCCCCTCGCTTTGGACCTTAGTCGGTACGAACTTATCTAAGGCGTACTGGACGATGTTTCTGAATTTTTTCCATTTTTGTTCCACATCCTCTTCCTCAGAAATGAACGTTTGATGGTGGTCACTCAGATATTCTGCGATTTGTGCCCTATCACTCTTGTTAAGCAAATATATTTTCCTTCCTTTCTTGGCATTTCTTATTACACTTGTAGTCATTGATGCAACCACTGACTTATGATCACTGATACCCTCTTCTACATTCACGGAGTCGAAAAGTTCCGGTCTATTTGTTGCTATGAGGTCTAATACGTTAGCTTCACGAGTTGGTTCTCTAACTATCTGCTCGAAGTAATTCTCGGACAAGGCAGTCAGGATAATGTCACAAGAGTCTCTGTCCCTGGCTCCAGTTCTGATTGTGTGACTATCCCATTCTATACCTGGTAGATTGAAGTCTCCCCCTATTACAATAGTATGATCACGAAACTTCTTCACGACGTTCTGCAGGTTCTCTCTGAGGCGCTCAACTACTACGGTTGCTGATGCAGGTGGTCTATAGAAGCATCCGACTATCATATCTGACCCACCTTTGATACTTAACCCAGATTATTTCACATTCGCATTCGCTAATAACTTCACTGGATATTATTGAATTCTTTACTGCTATAAATACTCCTCCACCATTGGCGTTTATCCTATCCTTGCGGTATATATTCCATTCTGTGTCTAGGATTTCGTTACTGTTCACTTCCGGTTTTAACCAACTTTCCGTTCCTAATACTATATGCGCACTATTTCCTTCAATAAGAGATACTAATTCAGGAACCTTGCCCTGGATACTCCTGCAGTTTACCAATATTACGTTAACTTTTCCTGTTTTTGGTCTCTGAGGACGGACGTTCTTTATCAACGATGATGATGTTCTCTCTGGTAAGCCGTCAGGTATTTTATCGTTTCGCCCAAGGGGGGGTCCACACAGCATCTGTAGAATAAAGAGAACGGATTTGCATTATGGTTCAAAAATGGCTCTGAGCACTATGGGACTTAACAGCTGAGATCATCAATCCCCTAGAACTTAGAACTACTTAAACCTAACTAACCTAAGGACATCACACACATCCGTGCCCGAGGCAGGATTCGAACCTGCGACCGTAGAGGTCGCGCGGTTCCAGACTGAAGATTTGCATGATGGATTTGCTTTTTAGGTAATGATTTTTTGCTGGCGCGTACTGATGATGCTAGCGATTCTTGCAACAGGATAGTCCACCTCCCCATCTCAGTTTAGGTCATTTCAGTTTAATTCATTTCAATTTGCATAATCGTAAAAGTATTGCCTTGTAAGACTTTTCTAAAGAAAGTAAAGTTTTCTGTTTTCTGTGAGTTTTATGTTCTTGTGAAATAAGAGTTTAAAATACAGCATTGTCATTCTAATGAACGGATTAGTACTTTAATTTCAAGTAAGAAATTTTTTTCTAGTGTTGGAAAATCATCCCAATCTTTATCCCAGTAGTTTAGCTTTACTTTAGCAAATTTTAACTGGCGTGATTTCTTCATGCTGTGCTGTTGCTGCAGATTATGCCATAGTTTTTTCAGGTGAGATTCTTTTCATATTTTGTTGCTTCTTTTTTACTCGTCTAACGTTTGCATAGCTCAAATTCTAAGCATTTTCTTTGTAATTCAGATATTTAATGGGGCAGTGAACAGTGTGTGTTCATGGTGTTGCTACGTAATTTCAGTGTTTTAATTTTTTTGGGCAGTGAACAGTTTGATTTTGGTTGTGGGTTTTGAGTAACAGTTTTGATTTAATTTCCTGCAGAGTTAACGCCAGCTAGTTTTGTCTTTATGCAAATGTGTGCACTGAGACACACTGTTCACAATAGTAATTTCAGTTTAACATTTTTTAATAAAGGACAATAGATTCAGTTTTTAGTAAAAACAGACAAACATTTTAATGCTCATCAACGAACGAATGATCGAGCCAGAGCTAATAACTTGTAACAGTATTAGAATCAGAATTTGAAAGAGTTTTGGACGACTTAAGATCAAATAAGACAGAAGAAATGGATAACATTGTATTGGAATTTGTTAAATATTTGGGGGATGTGGCAACAAAACAACTGTTCACGTTTGCTGTAGAATGTATGAGACTGGCGATATACCATCAGACTTTTGGGAAAACGGCGTCCTTAGAATTCCGAAGATTGAAAGAGAGGACAGGTACGAGAATTGTACCACGATCAGGTTAACAACTTATGTATCCAAGTTGCTGACAAAAATAATATATAGAAGAATTTGAAAGGAAAGATCTGTTGGGGGATTATCAGTTTGGCTTTAGGAAAAGTAAAGGCACCAGAGAGTCAGTTATGACCTTGTGCTTCATAATGGAAGTGAACTGAAGAAAAATCAAGACACATTCATAGGATTTGTCGACCGATAAAACGCGATCGACAGTATAAAATGGAGCAAGATGTTAGAAATTCTGAGGAAAATAAGGGTAAACTATAGGGAAAAAAGGTTTAATAAATAATATGTACAAGAGTCAAAAGGGAACAACAAGAGTGTAAGACCAAGAACAAAGAGGTGGGATTAAAAAGGGTGTAAGGCAGGGATGTAGTCTTTCATCCTGTATACAACGAAGAAGGAATGATGGAAATAAAAGCTCAAGATTGGGATAAAAATTCAGGGTGAAAGGATATCAATAATAATGTTCGCTGGTGACATTGCTATAGTGAGTGAAAGTGAAGAATTGACTTGTTGAATGGAATGATCAGTCTACTGAGCACAGAATAAGGACTGAGAGTAGATCGAAGAAAGACGAGACCAATGAGAAATAGCAGAAATGAGAACAATGAGAAACTGAACATCAGAATTGGGGATCACGAAGTAGATGAAGTTAAGGAATTCTGCTACCTAGGCAGCAAAATAACCCATGATGCTCGAAGCAAGGAGGACACAGAAAGCAGACTAGCCCTGACAAAATGGGCATTCCTGACCTAGAGAAATCTACTAATAGTAAACATTGATCTTAATTTGAGGAAGAAATTTCTGCGAATGTACGTTTGGAGAACAGCATTGTATCGTAGTGAAACACTGAATGTGGGAAAACCGGAACAGAAGAGAATCGAAGCATTTGAGAAGTGGTCCTACAGACGAATATTGAAGGTTATGTGGACTGATAAGCTAAGAAATGAGGAGGTTATCCACAGAATCGGCGAGGAAAGCACGTAATGGAAAAGATTGACAAGGAGAAGGGATCGGATGACAGGACGTCCGCTCAGGCATCTGCGAATAGCTTCCGTGTTATTAGGGGTAGCTGTAGAGGGTAAAAAACTGTAAAGGAAGACAGAGATTGGGGTACACCCAACAATTGGTAGCGGACGTCGGCTGCTTACTCATCCCTAAGAACGAAAGTCTTCATTGCTCAGAAACATGCTGTAAGAACTACATCTGGTGCTCACCCACGATCATCTTATAGGCATCTGGTTAAGGAGTTAGGCTTTTTGACTACTGCTTCACAATACATTTATTCCACCATTAGGCTTGTTATAACTATCTGTTGCAGTTCCAAAGGAACAATGATGTACATAATTACAATACCAGAAGAAAAATGGCTTTCATTACTCGACATTAAAGTTGTTTTTAGCGCAGAAAGGGGTTCACAAAACTGCAACCAAAATTATTGATTACTCACACAGTGATTTAAGATGTGTGACATACAGCAAAGTAAAATTTCAACACAAACTGAAAAGTTTCTCCTTGACAATTCCCTCTATTATGTAGAAGAATTTTTATTTTTGAAATGCATACATTTCATAATGAAATCAACCCCTCTGAAATTTACTCAGTCTCATGAGCACCGAGTTCTATGGCCCTGTGCACTAAACTGATAAAATTCCCTATGCAAATAAACAATGAAATACATTTTCCTTAGCTCTTGAGTCGCAACGGATGTTGGTATTCTGCTCTCTCCGCAGTAGGCATCAATCATGCCACAGCGAAGTACAATGCCGGCCGTAAAATTACTTCATACAAATAATATCAGTAGATTGGTTGATAAATGAATAACCTTGCAAATCTTCAGTGAAAATACTGGATATTGGCTCAGCGCTGTGCAGCGCTGCCCGCATTGAAGCTGTTACAAACATTAATACTTTTCTGATTCTGGCACATTAATATTTTTCTGGTTACGATTGAAAAAAAAATTTCTTTAAAAGTATTCATTGGATTTAAATACACACGACATGGAAAAGGACGAGGTATTGATAAGGGGATATGCTAAGACCGAATGCTTCAGTTTGAAAATTGAATTCAAAATAAAGTTTCTCCTTCATAAAACCTAATATGAACCATTTTACATTAACTTCAGAATTAGTGAACCTCTCAGCTTCTACAATTCTCACTTACTGACATAATTAAAAATAGTTGGATTGTTATATGACAAAAATTCTGACATCTTTTGGTAAAATAGATTCAAAAATTTAACTTCTCTGTATCAGGATTACAAAACACATAAAATATTACAAATCGGGTATACCTAATCAACCTACACATTAAATCTGATGGAAAATACTTGGTTCCTACATTCAAGAGTCAGTACTTTAAAATTCATCGAAATCCACAAATTGCGTTGCTGAACACTTAAAATTAAATGTACAAATTTTCATTACCTTACTAATTTGTTCCAGTTGCAATACATATGAGTTACAGTATCATTTATTACTTAATTTTATAAAAAAAACTGTATTATGCTGGGTCCATAGTCCAACAACTAAATTCTCATAGCTAGCCACTACCTTGAAAAATGGTTCAAATGGCTCTGAGCACTATGGGACTTAACATCTATGGTCATCAGTCCCCTAGAACTTAGAACTACTTAAACCTAACTAACCTAAGGACATCACACAACACCCAGCCATCACGAGGCAGAGAAAATCCCTGACCCCGCCGGGAATCGAACCCGGGAACCCGGGCGTGGGAAGCGAGAACGCTACCGCACGACCACGAGATGTGGGCACACTACCTTGAAGCCTTACATCTTACCTATAACAGAGTGCAACGGCAACTGCTACTGCGCTCCACGCGTCGCTTCTTATAATCGATTCGGCCACTCAGGCAACATCTTTGGTTCAGTGGTGTCAAATATACAGGGCTATTACAAATGATTGAAGCGATTTCATAAATTCACTGTAGCTCCACTCATTGACATATGGTCACGACACACTACAGATACGTAGAAAAACTCATAAAGTTTTGTTCGGCTGAAGCCGCACTTCAGGTTTCTGCCGCCAGAGCGCTCGAGAGCGCAGTGAGACAAAATGGCGACAGGAGCCGAGAAAGCGTATGTCGTGCTTGAAATGCACTCACATCAGTCAGTCATAACAGTGCAACGACACTTCAGGACGAAGTTCAACAAAAATCCACCAACTGATAACTCCATTCGGCGATGGTATGCGCAGTTTAAAGCTTCTGGATGCCTTTGTAAGGGGAAATCAACGGGTCGGCCTGCAGTGAGCGAAGAAACGGTTGAACGCGTGCGGGCAAGTTTCACGCGTAGCCCGCGGAAGTCGACGAATAAAGCAAGCAGGGAGCTAAACGTACCACAGCCGACGGTTTGCAAAATCTTACGGAAAAGGCTAAAGCAGAAGCCTTACCGTTTACAATTGCTACAAGCCCTGACACCCGATGACAAAGTCAAATGCTTTGAATTTTCGGCGCGGTTGCAACAGCTCATGGAAGAGGATGCGTTTAGTGCAAAACTTGTTTTCAGTGATGAAGCAACATTTTTTCTTAATGGTGAAGTGAACAGACACAATGTGCGAATCTGGGCGGTAGAGAATCCTCACGCATTCGTGCAGCATATTCGCAATTCACCAAAAGTTAATGTGTTTTGTGCAATCTCACGGTTTAAAGTTTACGGCCCCTTTTTCTTCTGCGAAAAAAACGTTACAGGACACATGTATCTGGACATGCTGGAAAATTGGCTCATGCCACAACTGGAGACCGACAGCGCCGACTTCATCTTTCAACAGGATGGTGCTCCACCGCACTTCCATCATGATGTTCGGCATTTCTTAAACAGGAGATTGGAAAACCGATGGATCGGTCGTGGTGGAGATCATGATCAGCAATTCATGTCATGGCCTCCACGCTCTCCCGACTTAACCCCATGCGATTTCTTTCTGTGGGGTTATGTGAAAGATTCAGTGTTTAAACCTCCTCTACCAAGAAACGTGCCAGAACTGCGAGCTCGCATCAACGATGCTTTCGAACTCATTGATGGCGACATGCTGCGCCGAGTGTGGGAGGAACATGATTATCGGCTTGACGTCTGCCGAATCGCTAAAGGGGCACATATCGAACATTTGTGAATGCCTAAAAAAACTTTTTGAGTTTTTGTATGTGTGTGCAAAGCATTGTGAAAATATCTCAAATAATAAAGTTATTGTAGAGCTGTGAAATCGCTTCAATCATTTGTAATAACCCTGTACAATCTCCTCTACATATGACAATCGTTTCAGGTTATTTTTCATGAATTGTATTACAAAATCGGGCTCCACGTACAAGTGGACCCCTCACAACACTTACATATTTAAAACAAAATAAGATAAAAAATTTGTAAATGGCCAACATGTAGCCATATTTACAAAATAATTTCTGATGTGGTTAAAAAAAATGAGTCATTCCACATCATTTCGATATATCGTGCAAATGATCCATGGAACAGGAAACTAACTCCTAAGCACAGTGTGGTATTACGAGAGGCATGCCAGTTAAGAATTGAATCTAAATGCAGAATATTTGACTGAGAAGCGTGCGGCTGGCAAGTTGCCGATCTGTGGCAGCGAGCTATAGCAGCGAGCTGAGAGCAGACGTGAGGGTTGCAAGGGAGGTTTCAGCGACTCAGCAACTTTTGAATTCGGAAGGGTTGAGGGAGATTGTGCTACCACATGCTAGAGGAAGCGAGGCTAGATGGCCCAGGAAATAATTGTGAGTGTATTAAAACTGAAACTTTACATACTCACTGAAAAAACTAAAACTGATTACAAATATGCTACGAAAGTCCTAAAGACAGCGTCGGAATTGAGATTCTGAGACGAGCTCACTAAACTTATTACCACGTGTATAAAAGTATTATTTATAAAGTTATTAACATTTACACAATAAAACTGTTCATGAAATCAATAGCCGGCCACGGTGGCAGAGCGGTTCTAGCACTTCAGTCCGGAACCGCGCGAATGCTACGTCGCAGGTTCTAATCCTGCCTCGGGCATGGATGTGTGTGATGTCCTTAGGTTAGTTAGTTTTAAGTAGTTCTAAGTTCTAGGGGACTGATGACCTCAGTTGTTAAGTCCCATAGTGCTCAGAGCCATTTGAATTTGAGCCATAAAATGAATAACAAATCAAAAAGACACAAAATTTAAGCATGTGACGCACCGTTACGTTAATCTTGATATCAGCTAGGTAATAACAATATTTCTATTACTGTTAAAGAAATAAACTTGTATTTTAAATTATTTATTGAATATTATGTATCAGAAATCCAATATAGATTTCTCCAAGTGAAAAGGGTTGTTTGGGGGAGGAGACCAGACAACGAGGTCATCGGTCTCATCGGATTAGGGAAGGACGGGGAAGGAAGTCAGTCGTGCCCTTCCAAAGGAACCATCCCGGCATTTGCCTGGGGCCATTTAGGGAAATCACGGAAAATCTAAGTCAGGATGGCAGGACGCGGGATTGAACTGTCGTCCTCCCGAATGCGAGTTTAGTGTGCTAGCCACTGCGCCACCTCGCTCGGTTCTCCACGCCAAAAGAAACAATTAATGTCAGCATGAGAGACTTGCTCCATTATCCTATCAATCTATATGTCTATTTAATGAGATTTCAGTAACTTAATATAAGTGTCAATTAACTAATGAGCCGCTCTTGTGGCCGAACGGTTCTAGGCGCTACAGTCCGCAACCGCGCTGCTGCTGCGGCCGCAGGTTCGAATCCTGCCTCGGACATGGATATGTCCTTAGGTTAGTTAGGTTTAAGTAGTTCTAAGACTAGGGGACTGATGACCTCAGATGTTAAGTCCCATAGTGCTGAGAGCCATTTGATTTGAATAAACTAATGCAGGACGGCAGCTCCAAGGTGAATAGAGTTGCTGTGATGACTAGTTTTTCTGCCGTTTGTGTTATATAAAATTGAATGAAACCAGTTATTACGCCTGTGTTTTAGATTAAGTAATGTTTTATGAGGATAACAGTCAACCGAGAGTATTTGCTGCACATATTCGGAATACTGAAGTATTACAATATGTCTGATCTCATGAATGGTGGTTAAGTTGTAAGTTGCTGTAGTGAGTCAGCTGTTGGTCACATGACCAACTTTTTAGCAGGCAGGCAGAGCAGAGCTCATGGTGTTTCATCCTCATCTTTTGGTCGGCGAAGTTGGTTTTGGTAACGCACTATGAGGTCAGAGAGCTGCTTAGCCTTAAGTGTTACTAGGGTTTAGAAATATTTCAGAACCTGGCATTTCTGGACATAAAAATATTTCGATGTTAACAGTTTGGAACTTTAAAATAGTTTCGAACTGTACCTGTTAGTGGACTTAGAGCCACGCTCGGGACAACAGTGATTGAATATTTCAACTGCCGTAAATTTCTTACTGTTTGAAGCTGTTGAAGTTTTAGATTTAGTTGCAGTTATGGTGATTCATTCACTGCTACAGTCCTTCATTTCACATTGGTTATCATCTGTGAATATCTGATTGCATAGCAAAATTAATCAGTTTACGGTATATTGAATCTACGTTGTGTTCAGTAACAAACTACAGGGTGACACGGGAGGCGGGCAGTTTTTAATGAAATAATACTCAGCCAACTTTAAAATTAATGCATGTTTATTTACATAAAATCAAAGCTCATTATTTGCCATTTTAGTTAGCAAAGTTATTTGTGAAAAATAATGCGTCAAGGTGATGTCCATTTTAAATGGAGGACTCAAGTCTCTTCTCAAAATCCTCCATCACACGGACTGAAATCTCCGCAGGGATGGCAGCAATTTCTAGAATGATTGCATTCTTCAACTCGTCCAAATTTGATGTTTTGTGGTTATAGACACAGTTCTTAAGGTACTCCAACAGAAAAAAGTCACATACTGACAAGTCGGGAGACGTGGGAGGCCAAGGAACATTGCCAAAACGTGAGATAATCCAAACACGAAACATGCGTCTAAGAACTGTCATTGAAGTGTTTGTGGTGTGTGAAGTTGCCCCATCCTGCTGGAACCAAACGCGTTTTAAAGGGATTCGTCGTCTTCTTAGCTCTAGTTTCAAGAATGTTTCACGCATACGAATGTATGGCCCCGTTCTCGTCAAAAAAATGTGGTCCAATAATGCCAACAGAGCCGAGAGCACACCAGACTTACATTTTCTGAGTGTAGAGGGCGCTGGTGGATAAGGTGTGGATGCTCTGGAGCCCAGTAACGTAGGTTTTGCTTATTCACGGTCCCGTTTAAATGAAAGTGAGCTTCATCGCTCATCAATAAAATTTCATTTTCATTCGATCCCAAAATCACTTGCATTCTGTAAGCGAAGTCTTCTCGAACAGCAAAATCAGTTTCCTTAAGTTGCTGGACAATGAGCATTTTGTAGAGATGGAATTTTAATTCTTTATGCAAAATTCGTCTAACCGATTCACGACTGATTCGTAACTCACTAGCATGACGTCTAGCTGTCCGTCCTGGGCTTTTGACTGCCGCTTGCCTTACCCTTTCAACATTTTCGGGTGTCGTTATTCTGCGTCTCGAGCCAGGATGCTTCTTATCCAGTATGTTTCCAGTTGAGCTGAAGTTTTCCACCCATCTGAGGATTGTGTTACGGCTCGGAACAGCTCCATGTCGACCGACATTAAACCGCGCACGAAACAATCGCTGTGTAGCAATAATAGACTCACCAATTTTCACGAAACTGTCAAAGACAAACACTCGACGTTGCAAGTCCCTCTGCTCCATAGTGACTGAGTAAATGAAATGGCGTCTTGTGTGGATCAGAACTATCCCCACCACGACCACCTACCACCACCTCGCCCTCAGTACTACGCAGTTCAAAACCGTCCGTCTCCCCTGTGTCACCCTGTATGTGAGGCCCCATTCAAATAGATTTCTGAATGATTTTAATAATCAAATAATCAAAGGTTAATCCTCCAGTTGTAGCCCACATTATTATCCTGAAACATCCTGTTCTTAATGTTTTCCATTTAATAATCACTGTCCTTTTGTTTAATGGTGTCACTACTTGTCACTGATAATTAAGGTGCTTTATGAATAACCTACGCTTCTATAGGTCTTTTTTTTAGGAACAGTACATAACTGAACCCCCTTTGATTAGATAAGCTGTATTCAGATCTAAGATTATGTACTCGCCGTCTGGAGGTTAGCTGGCAACCACCTGACACTGACTGGGGATTAATTTGTCTTTATTGTTATCTGTGTCCCAGTGAAATAGCATTCTTGTAAATTTTGTTTGGGTGGTTTGTGGGGCCTGAGCTGGCTCCCAATAAAATTTCGGATATGTTTCTTTGGGCTCAGACCAGACGAATTTGATGGCGATGACATCAGCATTAGTTCACTACCATGCTCTTCAAACTACAGCTGTACGATTCCGGCCTTGTCACATAGATAGTTATCCAGGTGGAAGATGCCATCAGGGAAGACATAACGCATGAAGATATGTGGGTGACCCACAATAATGTTCAAGTATTCCACAGCTCTCATGGTGCTTTGATTAGTACCATATGTCCCAAGGAAGACAAGTTGAATGTTCTACATAGCATAATACATCCCCCATTGGTATGCGTCTGTGGCGTGGTGCATGTTTCGAGCACATGTTCGCTTGGATGACGTATCCAGACACGATCACCGACCTGGTGCAACAAGAAACGTGACTCATCCGACCAGGTGACACGTTTCCGTTGGTCGCCGTCCAATCTCGATGATCCTGTGCCCTCTGAAGTCATAATTGACGATGTTGTTGGGTCAACATCGTAACGTTTCGTGGTCGTCTACTGCTGAACCCCGTGTTCCACAGTGTGCGCTGAACAGCCCACAAACTGGTCCTTTCAAAGCGTCTGCTAGCGAGCACTCCTATCTCAACAAACGTCACATTTCTCTTATAACCTGCACCAGTTTTCTTCACACACCGACTCTTCCCAACATTCTTGTATTACTTTTTCCATCCAGCTTATCCACTCCGTTCTCCTCCACCTCCAAGTCCCAAATACTTCTTTTAATGGCCATTAAAATACTACGCTGAGATTGGGTACAGAGGGTATGGGAAGGGCGGGTGGTGAAGGAGGGGAGGGGTTGCAAAGTGTAACTGAGGTAGTTCCACCACTTTGGATCTATTGAATAAAAAAAATTAATTTTTTCTTAACTTTATTGCTTTCTTGCATTTCTGAATTTCCCACCACCGCCATTTTCTATTTTTATATTTCCCAACAGCGCCATCTTAATTTTTTTTATTTTACCACCAGCCGCCATCTTGGATTTTTTTAATATCCCGCCACTGCCAGCTACTGCAATGCTGTGACAGCAATGCCGACTAGTGGTGGAAACTTTAACTATTCCCCGGTTAGTATTACTCAGGTCCCTTCTTCTTAATCGCCTATATGCCTACAATTTCTTCAGTTTGAATCTGTAGTTCATAACCAATAAATCAGGAGCAGAGTGCACACCAGCCCTGGAAATTTTTTACAGTTTAAAATCTGTTTTCGAACTCTCTGTCTTAGCATTAGGTAATCTAGCAAACCTTCCGATATCTCCAGACCTTTTTCACATATATAATCTGTTTCCATAATTCTTAAGGTGTTTAAAGTTGTAAAATTGTGCTCTATAAAATGCTACCAGGCGTGTGCCGCTTTCATTCCTTTCCTCAGTCCATATTTTCCTAATAGTTTTCTTTCTCTTCGTCGTTTAGCTACTAGCACAATTTTCGTTTGGTGGATGTAGGATTTGCAACTATCTTGGCTGCAACAACGCGTTCACTATGCTGTTTTAATAGTAGCTTGGTTGTATATATATTTTCTTATTCATTATTAGAGCTTTTCCTGTATTATCACTATTTCGTTTTATGTTGATTATCATATGCTCACTAGAACAGATGCATTGTTCTTCCTGCAATTGCACTTCCATAATTCCCACTACCCTAAAGAAGTGTAGTAGTGCCCATGAATTATGATTATTTTAGTGAAATATTGTTATCGAGTGGTAGCGTAGAAGTTACTTTATGAGACACAGATAGAAAGGTACCATTTAACAAGAGCAGTATACAGCTTGCAGAAAGATTTCTCATACTTAATTGTGCATAACTGGAGACATGATTTCCTCCAAAAACCAATGACCACTGTTAATATAATTAAAGGAAACGCCCTTTGGATCTTCACTAAATTTGTTATTTGCATTTTCAGTTTCAAGCTAGTGAACAATTATGAAGATGACATCTTTGACAGCTTGAAGCTGATAATCCATATAACAAATACACAGAGATTTCCAAAGAGTGTTACCCGACGGGAGGCCCTAGCCACACGACATTTCATTTCATTTTCCATTAATTCTATACCAAAACAGCAGGACAATCATTAAACTCATTTGCCTCCAGCGTCATATTTTTTCAGATGCCTTGTGTGGCAATTGTCCAACACCACATAGTGAATTTTCTCGGTGTTTTTACTTATAAGGTTTCATACCTCAATCGGTAAAAATGGAACCCTTATAGCATCATTTTTTTGTCTGACTGTTGTTATTCTATCTGTCTGACTGTTAAGCAATATTTTTCTAAGGAATTTGTAGACGTATTCAGTTGAAATTTATGACTGCACTAAGGTCTGTAGTCCCTTGACGATGCAACAAATGTAAGCTTCTATGTCAATGCAGTCAAAAGATACGGTCAATTATGTCACATATTTCGATACTCGCAAACTGACTCACCAAAACCTGTAGGGAACTTTCTGGTGACCCAGAATCATGAAATTTGACCACAAACAAAGTATCACAGTACAAGTAATGGAAAAAATGCGAAAACTGTTAATATGAAATTATATCGCACATTAAAGTTTTTTGTCATTTGTTATACGACTATCAGTCTGTTCATGTGTTGAAACCCCTTTTTATCAGGAATTTTATGATGCCATTTTATCCTTTTCGCCGAAATATATGTGAAACAACTACTACAGAAGGAAATCTCCGCGGCGTGAAGTTTACCCAGCCGTGCTGGCGGCCTCTATGCGGTGTCGGAGTATGTATGTGGTGCTGTTCTCATTGCTACAAGATTCGTGGCTCACCGATCCTGGAATGAAAGTTGAGTTTTTACTTAATCTACCGGCAAGCCATGACTGTCCACATTGTGTCGTTTGGAGTTCGTTGTCGGCTGTTAGGATATTCCCGCAAGCAACAACGTGTGTTTCCAGGTTGGCAAATTTTAGCCACCCTACGGTGGAGTTTAACTGTACTTGGTTATTTGAAATGAAGTGCAGCAGCAGAATCTTCTGCCTTGTGGCCGTTAACGTTCCGGTTACCTGCCCTGGCCAATGACGTAAATTCAGGCAGTGTATTTTCCTCATTGTGTTGTCGCCGTGTGAGTAGTTTGACATCTCAATGTATAACTGGTTGTGGGCGCCATACCTTCTACGTTGTTCCATTGAACTCCCTGTTGTGTGCTGGTCGGGTGAAGCAGAGTTTATCTTCTAGGTGTGTCCGTTGACTGTCTGTCGGTTGGGTTGTCGTCGGATCGAGAATGGTTGGGCCGACTGCCTGTCTCATCTAAGCGAGCGTTAATGTTTGAATTCCAGGCCGACCCTCGGAACTTCTGAGCGCCCTTGGGTGTACTGCCTTTTCTTGTTTGTTCTTGTTTTTTGTACTTGTATGGCTTCTAGCCGAGTTTTAGATTAAGGTTGTTTTGCTCTTAAGGTGTCAGATGGTTTGGGCCTTCAGCCTAATTTAAGAACTGTTTTACGTAAAGCCTTTGGCATTTTTAAAATTAATGTTATTGAGTCTGAAGTGTTGGGCCTTAAGCCGATTTTGAATTTAATTTGTTTGCTCTTAAAGTGTCAGATTCTTTGGGCCTTCAGCCTAATTAAGGAACTGTTTTAAGATAAGGCTTTGCCTTTTTAATTTCTGATTTTGGTTGAACTTTAAGTTATTGGCTTTCAGCCGTTTTTAAATTAAAGTGGTCTTGCCCTTAAGACATGAGATTGTACGTCTCATTCAGCCGCTAATTACGTTACAAAGCAAAAGCTGTGTTTTTTTAAATTTTTCTTGGCTCTTGTAATATTTGATCAAATAAAAGGTTGTATGTTCGAGTGTAACTGACAGCCGCTTATTCGGCCTCTTTCCCACTACTTAAACTACCTGTCCTGTCCTGCGGGTTTAGCAGGGCGCATCACGTGCGTCTGGAGTACAGCATTGTATGGTAGTGGCTGGCTCTGAGCACTATGGGACTCAACTGCTATGGTCATAAGTCCCCTTATGGTAGTGAAACATGGACTGTGGAAAAACCGGAAAAGAAGAGAATCGAAGGGTTTGAGATGTGGTGCTACAGACGAATGTTGAAAAGTAGATAGACTGATAAGATAAGGAATGAGGAGGTTCTACGCAGAATCGGTGAGAAAAGGAATATGTGGAAAACAGTGATAAGCAGAAGGAACAGGATGATAGGACATCTGTTAAGACGTGGTACTAGAGGGATCTGTAGAGGGCAAAAACTGTAGAGCAAATAATTGCGGACGTGGGTTGCAAGTGCTACTCTGAGACGAAGAGTTTTGCACAGGAGAGGGATTCGTGGCGGGTCGCATCAAACCAGTCAGAAGACTGATGACCACCCCCCCACCCCCCCACCCCCCTAAGAAAAAAGACGATTGGAAAACGGTGGACTGGTCAGATGAATCCCGATTTCAGTTGGTAAGAGGTGATGGCAGGGTTCGAGTGTGGCGCATACGCCACGAAGCTACCGACCCAAGTTGTCAACGAGGCACTATGCAAGCTGGTGGTGGCTCCATAATGGTATGGGCTGTGTTTATATGGAATGGACTGGGTCGTCTGGTCCAGCTGAAGCGATCATTGACTGGAAATGGTTATGTTTGGCTGCCTGGAGACCATTTGCAGCCGTTCGTGGACTTCATGCTCTCAAACAACGACGACATTTTTATAGATGACTGTGCGCCACGTCACCGGGCCACAGCTGTTCGTGATTGGTTTGAGAACATTCTGGACAGTTCGAGCAAACGATTTGGCCACCCATATCGTCCGACATAATGCCCATCTGAGATTTATGGGAGGAGGCCATTTCGTCCACAAAATCCTGCATTGGCAACACTTTCGCAATTATGGACGACTATAGAGGCAACATACAATACTTCTACAGTGGACTTCCAACGACTTATCGAGAGCATGCCGCGTCGAGTTGCTGCAATTCGCTGGGAAAAAGGAGGTCGAACGGCTTCTGTCTCCTCAGTGTATAAATCTCTAGAGCTGACCTCATTTCTAACCCAGCTAAGAAATTTTCTCCATGTCTTCGTAGCCTATACAATTCTAAACTCAGATATCTCTGAGAATGTAAGCTCAGTGCTGTAGTCTCCCACACAGCCGTGAATTAGACGCCAATGCTTTCTCACGGTGTATTTCCGGAAGTGGCGGGCGCTAGCTATTCTATGGCGTGTTTTCGACGGCGTCCGCGGGCTGCTTTCGCCGGGAATGACAGCACAATCTCCTTTCTCCGCGGGGACGTGCTGATGCGTGACGGCTATTTTTTGATTGGGCACGCTGCGACCGCAGTAGATTCGCGTCCCAGCGGCAATGTTCGCGTTTCACTACCGCCGAGTGATGCCTTTGGGCCGACTGTACCGCTTCCGGCCGCTGGCTGCTACTTTGAAGGAAAGGCAACTGAACAACAACGACACGCGCAAAATAATACAAGGTGGTATCCAAGAGTTCCAGAAATACGAGGGTGAGTCAAATGAAAACCTCAAATATTTTTTTAAAGATTATTTATTGTGCAGAAGTGGTACAAAGCTGTATCACTTTTCAACATAATCTCCCCCACGCTCAATGCAAGTCCTCCAGCGATTTTTTTTTTTTTTTTTTTTTTTTTTGGTCATCAGTCTACTGACTGGTTTGATGCGGCACGCCACGAATTCCTTTCCTGTGCCAACCTCTTCATCTCAGACTAGCACTTGCAACCTACGTCCTCAATTATTTGCTTGACGTATTCCAATCTCTGTCTTCCTCTACAGTTTTTGCCCTCTACAGCTCCCTCTAGTACCATGGAAGTCATTCCCTCATGTCTTAGCAGATGTCCTATCATCCTGTCCCTTCTCCCTATCAATGTTTTCCACATATTCCTTTCCTCTCCGATTCTGCATAGAACCTCCTCATTCCTTACCTTATCAGTCCACCTAATTTTCAACATTCGTCTATAGCACCACATCTCAAATGCTTCGATTCTCTTCTGTTCCGGTTTTCCCACAGTCCATGTTTCACTACCATACAATGCTGTACTCCAGACGTACATCCTCAGAAATTTCTTCCTCAAATTAAGGCCGGTATTTGATATTAGTAGACTTCTCTTGGCCAGAAATGCCTTTTTTGCCATAGCGAGTCTGCTTTTGATGTCCTCCTTGCTCCGTCCGTCATTGGTTATTTTACTGCCTAGGTAGCAGCATTCCTTAACTTCATTGACTTCGTGACCATCAATCCTGATGTTAAGTTTCTCGCTGTTCTCATTTCTACTACTTCTGATTACCCTCGTCTTTCTCCGATTTACTCTCAAACCATACTGTGTACTCATTAGACTGTTCATTCCGTTCAGCAGATCATTTAATTCTTCTTCACTTTCACTCAGGATAGCAATGTCATCAGCGAATCGTATCATTGATATCCTTTCACATTGTATTTTAATTCCACTCCTGAACCTTTCTTTTATTTCCATCATTGCTTCCTCGATGTACAGATCGAAGAGTAGGGGCGAAAGGCTACAGCCTTGGCTTACACCCTTCTTAATACGAGCACTTCGTTCTTGATCGTCCACTCTTATTATTCCCTCCTGGTTAATGTACATATTGTATTTGACCCGTCTCTCCCTATAGCTTACCCCTACTTTTTTCAGAATCTCGAACAGCTTGCACCATTTTATATTGTCGAACGCTTTTTCCAGGTCGACAAATTCTATGAAAGTGTCTTGATTTTTCTTTAGCCTTGCTTCCATTATTAGCCGTAACGTCAGAATTGCCTCTCTCGTCCCTTTACTTTTCCTAAAGCCAAACTGATCGTCACCTAGCGCATTATCAATTTTCTTTTCCATTCTTCTGTATATTATTCTTGTAAGCAGCTTCGATGCATAAGCTGATTGTGCGATAATTCTCGCACTTGTCAGCTCTTGCCGTCTTCGGAATTGTGTGGATGATGCTTTTCCGAGAGTCAGATGGTATGTCGCCAGACTCATATATTCTACACACCAACGTGAATAGTCGCTTTGTTGCCACTTCCCCCAATAATTTTAGAAATTCTGATGGAATGTTATCTATCCCTTCTGCCTTATTTGACCCTAAGTCCTCCAAAGCTCTTTTAAATTCCGATTCTAATACTGGATCCTCTATCTCTTCTAAATCGACTCTTGTTTCTTCTTCTATCACATCAGACAAATCTTCACCCTCATAGAGGCTTTCAATGTATTCTTTCCACCTATCTGCTCTCTCCTCTGCATTTAACAGTGGAATTCCCGTTGCACTCTCAATGTTACCACCGTTGCTTTTAATGTCACCAAAGGTTGTTTTGACTTTCCTGTATGCTGAGTCTGTCCTTCCGACAATCATATCTTTTTCGATGTCTTCACATTTTTCCTGCAGCCATTTCGTCTTAGCTTCCCTGCACTTCCTATTTGTTTCATTCCTCAGCGACTTGTATTTCTGTATTCCTGATTTTCCCGGAACATGTTTGTACTTCCTCCTTTCATCAATCAACTGAAGTATTTCTTCTGTTACCCATGGTTTCTTCGCAGCTACCTTCTTCGTACCTATGTTTTCCTTCCCAACTTCTGTGATGGCCCTTTTTAGAGATGTCCATTCCTGTTCAACTGTACTGCCTACTGCGCTATTCCTTATTGCTGTATCTATAGCGTTAGAGAACTTCAAACGTATCTCGTCATTCCTTAGTACTTCCGTATCCCACTTCTTTGCGTATTGATTCTTCCTGACTAATGTCTTGAGCTTCAGCCTACTCTTCATCACTACTATAGTGTGATCTGAGTCTATATCTGCTCCTGGGTACGCCTTACGGTCCAGTATCTGAGTTCGGAATCTCTGTCTGACCATGATGTAATCTAATTGAAATCTTCCCGTATCTCCCGGCCTTTTCCAAGTATACCTCTTCCTCTTGTGATTCTTGAACAGGGTATTAGCTATTACTAGCCGAAACTTGTTACAGAACTCAATTAGTCTTTCTCCTCTTTCATTCCTTGTCCCAAGCCCATATTCTCCTGTAACTTTTTCTTCTACTCCTTCCCCTACAACTGCATTCCAGTCGCCCATGACTATTAGATTTTCGTCCCCCTTTACATACTGCATTACCCTGTCAATATCCTCCTACACTTTCTCTATCTGTTCATCTTCAGCTTGCGACGTCGGCATGTATACCTGAACTATCGTTGTCGGTGTTGGTCTGCTGTCGATTCTGATTAGAACAACCCGGTCACTGAACTGTTCACAGTAACACGCCCTCTGCGCTTACAACGTGCATAAATTCCTTTAGAAAAAAATTCTTTTGGTAGTCCGCGCAACCACTCTTGCACCGCGTGGCGTACCTCTTCATCAGAACGGAACTTCTTTCCTCTCATTGCGTCTTTGAGTGGTCCAATCATATGGAAATCATTTGGGGCAAGATCTGGTGAGTATGGTGGGTGAGGAAGTGGTTGGTGGAAGTGAACCCAGGTTTCGTCCCCAATAACGATTCTTGCAAGGAAGCAATCACCTTCTCATTCAAAGCACCGAAGTTCTTCACAAGCATCAACACTTCGTTCTCTCATTTCAGGAGTCAGCTGCCGTGGCACCTATCTTGCAGACACTTTGTGAAACTGGAGCCCATCATGCACAGTGCGGTGTGCTGACCCATGACTAATCTGTAAACATACTGCAATGTCATTCAGTGTCACTCGACGGTTTTCCTTCACTATGGCTTCAACTGCTGCAATGTTCTGTGGAGTCACAACTCGTTGTGCCTGACCTAGACGAGGAGTATCTTCCACTGAAGTCACACCATTTGCGAAGTTCTTACTCTATTCGTAGACTTGCTTCTGTGAAAAACATGCATCACCGTACTGAACCCTCATTCGTCGACGAATTTCAATAGGTTTCACACCTTCACTACGCAAAAACCGAATAACATAACGCTGTTCTTCCCTGGTGCAAGTCGCATGTGGGGAGGCCATCTTTATACTGATACTGCGACGGTATGTGTGCATCTGCACTATGCTGCCACCTACAGGCCATTCTGCACTCTGTTTGTAGCACGCTTACCAACTTACAAGATAACGCCGCGAAATTTCGATTTGTTATTACAAATTTAAGGTTTTCATTTGACTCACCCTCGTATATTTTATTGAAATTATTACATCTTACCTTGATTTCATTCTGCACCCTTGGAAGTGAATATACCGACCAAAACGTTTCTCCCACTTTTGAAATGCATCCTGGAAGTCTGTCTTTGTTAGGCTGTTTAGTATCCTCTACGTTTCCATTTTAATCTCCTCCACTATACCAAATCTTCACCTCTTCCCCAAATTCTATCCCTGCCCAAAAGAACTGGGATAAGCGGTCTTCTGGCTACTGTGGCGTGCAGACGTGTTTGAGGTTACTTACTCCGCATGCACTCTAAAACCAGAAGGCGGCGGCTTCAGCTTGATCGACTATGTATCGAAGAGCACTTCTCTGCTGATGCGCACAACATCCAAAATATAGAAAACAACCCGGCCAGACCGACGGCAGCCTTGTTCGATTAATACTGATCAAAGTCCAAAACAGCTCCCATGTACCTTACAAAGATTCCACCTAGACTCGGTTACGTGCCACAACACTACATGGGAAACACCTACATAACAGGAAGCTGCCTTAATCCCAGAGAGAGGACAGAAGAGAAACTACGAGGGTAAGTCAATTATTATCCGTAATTTAGATATATTTTTGTTTATTTTGGTAGTACTGTCGTTTTACGTTGATGGTCCAAATGGCTCTCAGCACTATGGGACTCAACTGCTGAGGTCATTAGTCCCCTAGAACTTAGAACTAGTTAAACCTAACTAACCGAAGGACATCACAAACATCCATGCCCGAGGCAGGATTCGAACCTGCGACCGTAGCGGTCTTGCGGTTCCATTACGTTGATGACGCATGCTTTGTTTATTTGTTGTTATATCTTTGCAATTTTCAAGCTGCTAGATTAGTTTCACTATCGCTGCTGTGCTGTTAATCATGGCTACTCCGCTGTGTATTTGCACCAAAGAAGAGCAACGTTCAGTGATCCGTTTTTTGTGGTCGGAAGGCGTACCAGGGGCCGAAATTCACCGAAGACTTTCGGTACAGTCCGGGAATAGTGCTTTGCCACAATGGAGTGTCTACGAATGGATGAAAAATTCCGAAATGGTCGAACAAGTCTTACGCACGATGAAGGAGCTGGACGACCGTTTATTGTCACAAATGAAGAAACCATTGAGCGTTCACGTGAAATGATTTTCTTAGGCAGATGATTAACTATTGACGAAGTGGCACATCGTCTGCAAATTAGTCACGTTCTGCCTACGAAATCATCCACAACAGACTTGTGTTTCATAAAGTTTGTGCAAGATGGGTCCCAAAACAACTCACACAGTTGCATAAACAAACGTGCTTGGACATCTGCAAAAAACAATTGGGTCGCTATGGCAACGAAGGGGACAACTTCTTAGACAGGATCATTACTGGTGACGAAACATGGAGCCATCATTACGAGTCGGGGAGTAAACGGCAGAGTATGGAATAGTAACATTCAAATTTGCCGTGCAAGAAAAAGTTCGAGACTCGACCGTCCGCAGGAAAACTAATGCTCACGGTTTTTTGTGACGCACAAGGTCCAGTACTGGAACATTATGGGGACAGGGGCACAACAATAAACAGTGTACCTTACACTGAGATGCTTACTGTCAGACTTACTTTGACTGGCGTGCAATTCGAAGCAAACGCCCAGGATTCCTGTCAACAGGTGTTGTGTTGTTGCACGACAATGCCCGTCCGCATACTGCTGCCCACACTGCTGAAACGTTCCAGAAACTCAATTTTGAAGTACTGGATCATCCTTCATGCAGTCCCCATCTTGCCCCTTCTGACTATCAGTTGTTTGGTTCACTCAGACAGGCATTAAAGAGCTGTCGATTTGCCTCGGACGAAGCAGTAAAAGAAGCGATGCATTCCTGGCTCGCAGCTCAACCAAGAACCTTCTTTTCTGAGGGCATGAGGAAGCTTGTACAACGATAAACCAAGTGCGTCGAGACGCAAGGAGACCATGTCGAAAATGATGTTCTTGTAATTTTCCTATTTGATTACAATAAAATTTTATAACTGCTTTGCGGATAATAATTGACTTACCCTCGTATACTACGCTGTCAGAGATGAACCACTCAAGAATACCATTGAGTCAAAATTTTTGCAGTACTGGTAGAACATCGTATGGCACAATGTCTCCGTTGCGTTTATTACGGCAATAAATCCGCAGCACATTGTTGAAGATTGTTAACAGGACGATATCTAAAAAATGAACATCTTTCAGACACACATCCGATGAACAACTTTCAGACACACATCCGAATCGGACAGACGCCTGCGACTCGTGCAGCGAACCAGACATTCTGGAGCACAGGATTTTGTGTCAAGCGGTCGCAGCCGTTTGGAAAACTGGTTTTAGCCGACACTTAGGATTCTGTGAGGCTGCTACAGTGTTGAAAGCTGGGTGGCCGAGAGGTTGAGACTGGATGGTAGGCCAGCGAGGACACTTAGGATTCTGTGAGGCTGCTACAGTGTTGGAAGCTGGGTGGCCGAGAGGTTGAGACTGGATGGTAGGCCAGCGAGGCCCATGAAGGAGAGGCTCTCAAAATTAACACTTTAGTTCGAACACATATATTGGTGCTGCGGCTTAGTGGAGAGGCGATCACGACCGTACCCCGAAGGAATGGATCGATAGTCGGTCGGCTGGCAACAACATGAGATGGTGCCCTGCTTTGCTGATGACAGCACTCAACGCCAGACCACAGCTATGTTGCACGAGCCACACCACTGATATCAGCGGTACATACTGGAATTTTGCAGAGGTAGCCTCTCTTCAATGTATGACTGCATCGATGTAAGTGAGTGGGAAGAGGTACGCCTACCACATTGTTTGGAGGCGGCTGTTGGTTCTGGAGCGCGACCTGCTGTCTTCTGGCAGGAGTTCAGTTGCTGCTGGTGTGGACCGATAGGATTGCTGCGCTGCGGTACCACATCCGGGAGGCAGAGTTAGTGCAGGAAGCATGTACCCTAGCAGGGACCCTAACCCGCAGCTGCGGCTGGCATCTCCTTGTGTCCTCGTCCAGTGAAGTCCCTACGTCCTTGTGGTACTGCTGGACTTCGAATCTTCTAGAAAATCAATGATTATTTATACGAGGGTTATTCGGAAGGCAAGGAACGATCGGTCGCGAAATGGAAACCACAGTCTAAATCCGATGAAGTTTTGCACAGGTGTGTTGGGCAGTGTCTCTAGTACGCCCATCGATCGCACTACGTCGTTCTTCTTAGTTCTGAGCACACAGGGAGCACATAAAGATACCTAGAACAATAGGGCCTCCCGCCAAGTACGAGGGCCTGGTGAGAAATTTCGCCTGAAGCTACGCAGCCAACATTACATAACTGTCGTGCTTTTTCTTCTTCAAGACAATTCTCTGCCGCATTCTGCAGGGGCCATGAAGATGCTCCTGCATCGTTTTCAATCGATTATCCACAATACAGCCCGTAATTCTCTCCCTGTGAGTTTCATCTCTGGTCACATGAACCGCTGGCCATGAAGACAACCTTTTTGGCACAGACAACGAGCTGTAGGCCAGGGTAGAGAATTGCCGGAAAGCACTGGCGGCTGCCTTCTATAAAGAGGGTATTGGAAAGTTGGTACAACGCTACGACAAACGTCTAATTCGAATCGGCTACTGGTTCTAGGCGCGCAGTCCGGAAACGTGCGACTGCTACAGTCGCAGGTTCGAATCCCGCCTCGGGCATGGATGTGTGTGATGTCCTTAGGTTAGTTAGGTTTAAGTAGTTCTAAGTTCTAGGGGACTAATGACCACAGCAGTTGAGTCCCATAGTGCTCAGAGCCATTTGAACCATTTTTTTGAATCGGCTACTATGGAGATAAATAGCTGGAAGTTGTAGCTACCTGTTGCAAATAAAAAAGTTTTGATTTTCACTGTGGTTTCCATTTCGCGACCTATCGTTCCTTACTTTCCGAATAGCCGTCGAACAAGACAGAAGTGAGCCGGCCAATCTGGCCGAGCGGTTCTAGGCGCTTCAGTCCGGAACCGCGCTGCTGCTACGGTCGCAGGTTCGAATCCTGCCTCGGGTATGGATGCATGTCATGTCCTTAGGTTAGTTAGGTTTAAGTAGTTCTACGTTCTAGGGGACTGATGACCTCAGATGTTAAGTCCCATAGTGCTCAGAGCCATTTGAACCATTCTGAAGACAGAAGTGTGCTTGAGCCAGTGCAATGCTTGTGGTCACGTACTTCGCAACACCACCAAAATCCTGATGATGAAGACATCATCTTGCCTGCGCTGTACGTTACTAGTGTGCTGGCAACGTACACCATGCACGGCTAGCCCATTTGTCATTAGTTTCACATGCTAGATGAGTTAACCCAAATGACGCGCCGTGCACACTGGCTACTGTGGCGAATACAATGTTCAACAGCTTCTTCTCTCAAATTTTACTCTCAACCTAGTAGCGGCGATACATAGTAAACAAATACAGAGTCTGATCAACAGAACTACGCCGGACCATTTTCGTGCTACAACAATCACAGCAACAGACATTAAGCCATTCCTGCTTGGAAGAGATCAACCACCAAGTGCATAGTCGTCCACACAGCGCAGTCCACCTCCTATGTGCGACACACTGAGAAAGAGATTTTCATTACATCCCTAATCATAGCACTGGACTCCCCAAACATAATACTGTGACAAACGTCAGCAGTGAGGACATCCGACAAACTGTTTAACAATAAATCCAAAACCGCCTGGCTTCTAGCAACACAACATCGAGACATAGCAACACCGCGCATCAAGGCCTGGGAAGAAAGACACAGCAACTGGACCAAACATGCAATCCTCTACACAGAGCCGGCTTCCCAGGAACATTCCCACAACGAACCTCCAGCTACGAATGACAGCAAAGGACAAGGATCGGTAAATGGAAATTGAAAGACTTCTCACGAATCAAAGCGAAAGTCTTGTTTCTTGTTAACTACTAATTTGTGTGTTTATTTTTCTTGTTATCTCTTTCATTTTATACCACTACGTACCATTAAGAGTCAAAACGTCTCCATTGCAAAAATATAAAATGTTGAATTAGCTATATAAATTTCATAAGATAGTTAGTGAGACTTGTGAAATAGGTGACTAGCATGGGTGAACTCTTCATGAACAGTCTCATCAACGCAAAACAAACAACTTTAAAAAGGCCTTTGAAAGAAAGTTTGGATCGTCTTAAGGCAATCTGAATTCATTTCAGGCTTCCATGCGATTTTATTTCTAATCGTCCAGAAGAAATCATGGGGCAAGCTTAGCAACGATCGTTTTCATTTTCAGTTTTTCTGACAAAATATGTACATATATACTGCAACTTATTCTCAATGTGTTGCAGAGGTCTTGAAATCTCTACGATATTGCAGAATCCGATGCCTCATTTCCTCAACAATTTCTAGTATCGTACCAATAGACGGGGTCTACTAATTTTCAAGTTGCCACTTGCTATTTTTGTGTAACGGATGAAACTCAGTTAATACGTAACTATATGTAGTCCATGCGCGTTTATCCCTGAATCAGCAAACTCATTTACGACGGGGCAAAATGTGATAACTTGGTGTGGGCACTCCGTGGTCTAAAACTTGAGTACGGCTAGCTGAAAACAATAAGGGATGGTTGTAAATCGTCGTTTTAAGCCCAAATCCTATCACTATTAAGTATTCTTAAAACCTTTTATCAGCAGAGACAAATTAGCAAAAAAAAATAAAATTAAAAAAAAATCAGTATCAAATAGTTCAAAGAAATGTTGTATGATGATAATGCGAGCTAAACGAGATTATTTCAAGTTCGGACCAAATCCTTATTTCATAAAAATATTCACAAATTTCTGCGAATGGTGGCCTTACATAGATGAAATTGATAAATCGGTTGTACAATAGCTGAACCAGCAGTGAATAATGTAGTTACGAAGCGCATGCAAAGCGTTTACATACGCAGCAAGCGCAAAATAGAGTCGTGCATTAATTCACAAAAAAACAGTAGCAAAATCATTAAGTTACTCAGCACAAAAAATCACTATCAGTCACAGCAAAAGCTAATGTCTCCAGTAGTAGTCACCAGTACTATTAGGACATTACACGTAACAAGTCCGTAGAAATAGTAAAATGCAACGATAATATTAAAGTTCACATCTGCCTTAAGCTATTTAAGCAACGATAAGTTCGCGTAGTCGCAAAAGAAAATAACTGAAAGACATTCGAAATTTTTAAGTCCTGACAGAATTCCAGCGCTCACTCCCACGAACTCTCCTAACAAGGGTACCGCACCTACTTGCCGTCACCAATTTCAAAAATGGTTCAAATGGCTCTGAGCACTATGCGACTTAACTTCTGAGGTCATCAGTCGCCTAGAACTTAGAACTAATTAAACCTAACTAACCTAAGGACATCACACACATCCATGCCCGAGGCAGGATTCGAACCTGCGACCGTAGCGGTCGCTCGGCTCCAGACTGTAGCGCCTAGAACCGCACGGCCACTCCGTCCGGCCCCTCACCAATTTCCTTCAAATTAAATTTTATGGTACATACAGAGTTTTACCAGAAATGGAAGTGACAGAAATGGAGGCTTCAGAAGACCAAGCGTTTTAAAAAAATGGCGAACTCGGGCGAGGCGCGAGTTATTTATGTTGAACCGTCCTCTCACGGGACGCGAAAATGCACCTGGACGAGAAGCTGGTGACGGTACAGCGTGGAATTCCTCGTTCCATTGCGCCACAGAACGTGAAATAAAGGATCTGGAATGTTAGATTTTTGCCTCGTGGAGAGGGGTGTGGCCAGTGAGATGCGACATCGTTTTACGTCACAGGCCTAACATAAAAGCCGCTATATTATATGGCACTAAGTATTGTATTTGCTGGGTTTTCTTTCTTGTAGAATACATAGTGCGAATATACGCTGGCCGGCCGAAGTGGCCGTGCGGTTAAAGGCGCTGCAGTCTGGAACCGCAAGACCGCTACGGTCGCAGGTTCGAATCCTGCCTCGGGCATGGATGTTTGTGATGTCCTTAGGTTAGTTAGGTTTAACTAGTTCTAAGTTCTAGGGGACTAATGACCTCAGCAGTTGAGTCCCATAGTGCTCAGAGCCATTTGAACCATTTGAATATACGCTGATCAGCCAGAACATTATGACCATCAATCTACCATCAATATAAACCCATCCAGGCGAAAGCAGCGTCACCTGGCGAAGAATGGCTGCTGGTCAGAGACATGCACGGGTATGTAAGCGTGCTGTTCGTGTGTAGAATAGGGAAGGTGTGCGATCTATCTGAGCATGGCCGAGGGCAGATTGTGATGGCCCAGAGGTCCCGCACGAGAATTTCGGAAACGGCACGACTTATCGGGTGTTCCAAGAGTGCTGTAGTGAGTGTCTTCAACACGCGGCGGAGCCAAGGTGAAACCACGTTCATACGGCCACCCCTCATTACTGACGTCGGACAGTTCTATGGCGCACTGATGATTTATCAAAAACGCGCCTCTTTTGTACAATTTGCACATTAAATTTCAAATAATGGTATGGGTAGATATAATCTTTAGACAGTGCATGTCATATACGGTGATTAAGCAGCAATGTCGAAGCTGTGGTGCATTTGACAGCGTCGTGAGTTGTGGAAACAGCGGTAGCAGATTCGCATCCACCTCCTTAATATATATATTTTCACCATTTGTTTTCTGAAAAATTCTGGGTTTTTCTAATTAATTTAATTCAAGTATTACCTCAGAAGTCGATGTTATTTATCGTAAATGATATATTTGCTGTAATTATTGTTCCGAAGGCCAACGACTGGAAAGTTTCCCCAGTCGCCAGAAATCTTAAAGTGGCTGCCAGTCTGTCAGAAAGTAAACAAGAGTTACACTCTTAAAGTTCTTGCTATTATGAAACTTTGGTGTAATTATATATATATATATATATATATATATGTCTAAGTTCTTGCTATTATGAAACTTTGGTGTAATTATATATATATATATATATATATATATATATATATATATATATATATATATATGTCTATACGATCGCTTGTGTTTGTATCTTGTCGGTAAATATCTTTTTCAGTTATGGTAAGGAGCTTCGAAAGAGTGTGGTCTTCCATTCGAATGAAATTACGAAACGAATCATGACCTTGATAGGTATGTGATGAAGTACGTTATTTCAGGGTGTTGGTTGTCAGTGCAATATCGAGAATATGGATGTTATTAATGCGCAAACTGACATTAGACACTGTACCTTAACTATATTCAATTTAAAACCGAAAACGGGATGAGACTACAATTGAGATACCGGAATAACTTCGACTAGTAGGTATCTTAGAATGTTGTGTTCCTCTACCAGCAATTAATTCTCTGTTCAAGCCATCGACGAGTCCAGAACCTTCTTAGCCATTTTCTCCACTCTTCTCGGACAAGGGCTACATAGTTAACGCAGCTATTTTACGCGCGCGCATCTTCGTAAAGAGACTGCGTGCGTCGACAGCGCAAATCACGTGTGCTGACGGCGCTGTCTCTCGTGACTCTGGGTCTCGGGTCCGAGTCCACGGCAACGTTAGCTGCCTCGTATCTTAGGAGGACGGCATTCGTGTAGCTTCCATGCAGAGGTTGTCGCAGCGGAAAACAGAATAGAACGGTAATCGGAGGGTTAAGAAGTCGAGGCCCTAAGCAGAAACTTATTGTTCTTTTCTATTTTAAATTTTTAAGTTACGTACACTACAAATAAACCGAAACAATGCTCAGTATAAAGTATTTATTAATACACTCCTGGAAATTGAAATAAGAACACCGTGAATTCATTGTCCCAGGAAGGGGAAACTTTATTGACACATTCCTGGGGTCAGATACATCACATGATCACACTGACAGAACCACAGGCACATTGACACAGGCAACAGAGCATGCACAATGTCGGCACTAGTACAGTGTATATCCACCTTTCGCAGCAATGCAGGCTGCTATTCTCCCATGGAGACGATCGTAGAGATGCTGGATGTAGTCCTGTGGAACGGCTTGCCATGCCATTTCCACCTGGAGCCTCAGTTGGACCAGCGTTCGTGCTGGACGTGCAGACCGCGTGAGACGACGCTTCATCCAGTCCCAAACATGCTCAATGGGGGACAGATCCGGAGATCTTGCTGGCCAGGGTAGTTGACTTACACCTTCTAGAGCACGTTGGGTGGCACGGGATACATGCGGACGTGCATTGTCCTGTTGGAACAGCAAGTTCCCTTGCCGGTCTAGGAATGGTAGAACGATGGGTTCGATGACGGTTTGGATGTACCGTGCACTATTCAGTGTCCCCTCGACGATCACCAGTGGTGTACGGCCAGTGTAGGAGATCGCTCCCCACACCATGATGCCGGGTGTTGGCCCTGTGTGCCTCGGTCGTATGCAGTCCTGATTGTGGCGCTCACCTGCACGGCGCCAAACACGCATACGACCATCATTGGCACCAAGGCAGAAGCGACTCTCATCGCTGAAGACGACACGTCTCCATTCGTCCCTCCATTCACGCCTGTCGCGACACCACTGGAGGCGGGCTGCACGATGTTGGGGCGTGAGCGGAAGACGGCCTAACGGTGTGCGGGACCGTAGCCCAGCTTCATGGAGACGGTTGCGAATGGTCCTCGCCGATACCCCAGGAGCAACAGTGTCCCTAATTTGCTGGTAAGTGGCGGTGCGGTCCCCTACGGCACTGCGTAGGATCCTACGGTCTTGGCGTGCATCCGTGCGTCGCTGCGGTCCGGTCCCAGGTCGACGGGCACGTGCACCTTCCGCCGACCACTGGCGACAACATCGATGTACTGTGGAGACCTCACGCCCCACGTGTTGAGCAATTCGGCGGTACGTCCACCCGGCCTCCCGCATGCCCACTATACGCCCTCGCTCAAAGTCCGTCAACTGCACATACGGTTCACGTCCACGCTGTCGCGGCATGCTACCAGTGTTAAAGACTGCGATGGAGCTCCGTATGCCACGGCAAACTGGCTGACACTGACGGCGGCGGTGCACAAATGCTGCGCAGCTAGCGCCATTCGACGGCCAACACCGCGGTTCCTGGTGTGTCCGCTGTGCCGTGCGTTTGATCATTGCTTGTACAGCCCTCTCGCAGTGTCCGGAGCAAGTATGGTGGGTCTGACACACCGGTGTCAATGTGTTCTTATTTCGATTTCCAGGAGTGTATTTTAATATGCGTCATGAAAGGGAAAAAGGAAAATTTGGGATTGCAAATAAATTTTCAAGAAAGGATTGTACTTCCAGCGTCAACAAGAACTCTGCAAACAAGTTTCCAAGTAGGCATTGTAATTAAAGTGTAAACGGCTTCGTATTCCGTTAGTTTAATTTCGACCTTCGAGCAGCTCTCCGCAGTTGCACGCAAACGAATGGTTCCAGGTGCAACGTTAACTACGGCTACGAAACTTAGTAGCTTACTAGCTTTCGATCGAGTAACGGAAATTTTTCAAGAACATTGCGAAAATACAGTAAGAATATCGTGAAAAATGTCGCATAGACAGAAAATATTTGATAGTACAAGTGAAGACTTTGGAGTGCCTGAAACATCGGCAAAACCATTACTTTGATTGTAAATAACATAAAAATTGAAAATAAAAAAGTTTCCGCACGGGTACGCGACTCCATGATCCTCAGATTACCGTTATCTACTCTTTCCGCTGCCTCAACCGATGCCTCAAAACTGACCTAACATAAGTAGCCCATGTCTCGCCCGACCCGCACCAAAACTGTTATTTTATGTAAACGCTTGGCCAACTGGAGCTCGCACTACTGTCACTTTCATTTATGGTTCAAATGGTTCAAATATCTCTGAACACTATGGGACTTAACATCTGAGGTCATCAGTCCCCTAGAACTTATAACTATTTAAACCTAACTAACCTAAGGACATCACACACATCCATGCCCGAGGCAGGATTCGAACCTGCGACCGTAGCGGTCGCTCGTCTCTAGACTGTAGCGCCTAGAACCGCACGGCCACTTCGGCTGGCTCATTTCTGGTCAAGCATAAATCTGCATGACGAGTGGGTTGGTCCCACTGTAAGTCCTGGATCATTTCCAAGTGTTCACCTCATGACCACCCTGAATTTACCAAGTCCTACGAACGCTGTCTTAGACTTGTGGCGCTCTAGGCGCCCCTACCTTACTCACCAACACTCAACATTCGCCATCGAAAGATCCCGCTCCCAGCTCTCTGCTCTCCTTTAAGCATTCAGTCAGGTGAGCTCAATACGTGTTAACAAATTATCGTCATTCCACTGTTAAAATTAATTTCGCATATAGATTGTAGAACATAGAGATAACACTCACGGTCAGCTTCTAACCTTATGTTAAAACTTTTGTTGTTATATTTGCGAGTGTGAATAAATTTACGAGTACCGTGGCACATCCGGCGCTTTAACGTGTTCACATTAAAAATACAAACGATAAATACATTTTAAACATTAAACTATGGTTAGTTATACAATGAGATTTGTTGGATAATGGAATCGGATACTCGTGCTGATCTCATACCGTATTTTCGCGTGTAGAAATCGTGCTTGTGGCACAATTTGGATATACGCCAATACATTGTTTACATTTTTGTTTGCTTATAAAAGTCAAATTTGTAATGTTTATAAACGATAATAATTAGAACCATCGTTATTAAATAACTCGTTTGTAATAAAGGCTAAATTTTCAATGAGCTCGTCTCATCGCTGTGATTCATACAGTGTATCTAATTCTGTCGTAGCCCGTCTGCAGGACATTTTATGTATCTTTCGAAGTATATGACAATTCATTTCCATATTCCTCCGTACATTAATCTCCATGTTTCGGCTCGCTCTGCAAGCAAGCTGTTGTTTCTGCGCTCCAGCTATTATCTCTTTCCGACCGTTCGCGTCCTGCCTGCACTAACCGCCTCCAGCGTAGAGATGTTCCGATACTGTCAAAGCACAGATACCTACTCAAACGAACAGTATTCAAGCCGTCCTGCAGTACTACTTATACGAGTTCTCCAAAACTATTCATATCGATAATTTTTAATTTTTTATGCAATTGAAATAACACTTACTGTTAATATATGTATTTTACTTGATTGCTTATTTTATGTAGTCTAATAAAACACATTACTTTTACTCCTTTATGAATAATAATCTTTAAACAAAATGTTGCCTTTTGGAAGGTATTCCATAGAGAGCAGTTGCTGTAAATATTTAGGATTCAATCCATTTCCATTTTGAATCACAGTTGCGCTAGCTTCTGGAACAAGTACTCACTAGGCACTGAAGTTGCGACGACGATAAGACATTGTTGAGCATAATTGTACAAAAACGGAAAAATGACTTTCGTGCCTTCCCTGCTTTTTGAAACTACACTCCTGGAAATGGAACAAAGAACACATTGACACCGGTGTGTCAGACCCACCATACTTGCTCCGGACACTGCGAGAGGGCTGTACAAGCAATGATCAGACGCACGGCACAGCGGACACACCAGGAACCGCGGTGTTGGCCGTCGAATGGCGCTAGCTGCGCAGCATTTGTGCACCGCCGCCGTCAGTGTCAGCCAGTTGGCCGTGGCATACGGAGCTCCATCGCAGTCTTTAACACTGGTAGCATGCCGCGACAGCGTGGACGTGAACCGTATGTGCAGTTGACGGACTTTGAGCGAGGGCGTATAGTGGGCATGCGGGAGGCCGGGTGGACGTACCGCCGAATTGCTCAACACGTGGGGCGTGAGGTCTCCACAGTACATCGATGTTGTCGCCAGTGGTCGGCGGAAGGTGCACGTGCCCGTCGACCTGGGACCGGATCGCAGCGACGCACGGATGCACGCCAAGACCGTAGGATCCTACGCAGTGCCGTAGGGGATCGCACCGCCACTTCCCAGAAAATTAGGGACACTGTTGCTCCTGGGGTATCGGCGAGGACCATTCGCAACCGTCTCCATGAAGCTGGGCTACGGTCCCGCACACCGTTAGGCCGTCTTCCGCTCACGCCCCAACATCGTGCAGCCCGCCTCCAGTGGTGTCGCGACAGGCGTGAATGGAGGGACGAATGGAGACGTGTCGTCTTCAGCGATGAGAGTCGCTTCTGCCTTGGTGCCAATGATGGTCGTATGCGTGTTTGGCGCCGTGCAGGTGAGCGCCACAATCAGGACTGCATACGACCGAGGCACACAGGGCCAACACCCGGCATCATGGTGTGGGGAGCGATCTCCTACACTGGCCGTACACCACTGGTGATCGTCGAGGGGACACTGAATAGTGCACGGTACATCCAAACCGTCATCGAACCCATCGTTCTACCATTCCTAGACCGGCAAGGGAACTTGCTGTTCCAACAGGACAATGCACGTCCTCATGTATCCCGTGCCACCCAACGTGCTCTAGAAGGTGTAAGTCAACTACCCTGGCCAGCAAGATCTCCGGATCTGTCCCCCATTGAGCATGTTTGGGACTGGATGAAGCGTCGTCTCACGCGGTCTGCACGTCCAGCACGAACGCTGGTCCAACTGAGGCGCCAGGTGGAAATGGCATGGCAAGCCGTTCCACAGGACTACATCCAGCATCTCTACGATCGTCTCCATGGGAGAATAGCAGCCTGCATTGCTGCGAAAGGTGGATATACACTGTACTAGTGCCGACATTGTGCATGCTCTGTTGCCTGTGTCTATGTGCCTGTGGTTCTGTCAGTGTGATCATGTGATGTATCTGACCCCAGGAATGTGTCAATAAAGTTTCCCCTTCCTGGGACAATGAATTCACGGTGTTCTTATTGCAATTTCCAGGAGTGTATTACAGGGTCTGACAGCGGAAAAATTACTTTCGTATCTTCCTTGCGTTTTGAAACAATTACAAGGTTTGACAAAAGACGAGATACATTTGACTACGGCGTGTTTCCTGTTTCTTTTTGCGGCTGTGCCTTAGTTCTTTACGATGCTTACAAAAGCCATATTACTGTGTTACAATAGACGAAGCATCATCTTCATCCGATTCAGTTGCGCTACTTCGTTGCTTATAAACCATACTCTTAAAATTTTGTATGACTCGCTCGCATGCTGCTGGATCTTGAAAACGCAATTTTTTGAACCTTGGGTCCAGCGGAGCAGCAATGGCTGCATGGCCATTAAATCCAGTAACACCTGCCTTTTCTTCAGGTCTCTCAATAAAACATCCTTGCATTCTTTGACAATTGCTGAGACTGTTGTGATACAAACAATTAATCACTGATATAATTTTGTCTATTGTCAAATGACTTTGTCCAGACGTTTCTCCTGTGACCTATTCAACGCTCTTTTAAGACGCTGACCGCAATGAGGCCGCTGGAGGCCACATCAGGGCTTCACACACTCCTGACGTCATTTGCCAGCTGGCGTAACGGGGAAACATCCATCACCGTGCGTGAGACAGTGAACTTGTTAATAAAGCTATACATTCGTTGTGTGTTTCCATCCCCACAATCACAGAAAATGCCAATAGGAAGAAAACGGCACAAAGTTAAGGTAGACGTCGAGTAAGAACGTAGAATTGAGGCAACCATTATTACGAAGAAATTTTTAGCATCGATTTTACGGCTTTGATACATGGACTACAAATTTATGTCGTAAATTCGGAAACTATGTAAGGCCGAAGTGTCACTGATTTGTCGAAAGATGACACTTCCCAGCACAATACGCAATAATTTTACTTTCGACATGTTATTTTCTCAAATCATCTTGTAATTTCCTAATTCAAAAGGAAAGTTACTCCTAGCTACATAGTGAATCAAATTAAATTATTGATAAATGTTAAAATACATCCACATAACCTAGAAAATAATCCTGCATAAATATAACAGTACTGCATCAGAGGATATCCAAAGAGAGTTATTATTAGGTTTATGACAGCAGATTAGAATCATGGAGGTAAAGAAAGAGGGGAGTTGTCATCACGTCAAAAACATGAAGCCGAGTCCGCTGTCTTAAGTTGCCCAAAACATTAGTTTCACCCCATTCATACCTCCGTGATTCGCCGCGGGATCATTCCTCGTGACGTCACTCTGACGTGCCCGTACCCAGTTTCGACCCTGTTGGGTGCATTGATTGTGTGGAGACGTAGTTGTTTCATAAAAAAATGCCAGATTGCGTTGTGTATTGATGTATTAAGCGATCCGATCGTAGTATAATGTTAAAAGGAATCACATTTCATTCGTAAGTGGAGCCGTTCGTGCTATATTTCTTTGGTATACATGAATCATGGTTGTACTACACTCCTGGAAATTGAAATAAGAACACCGTGAATTCATTGTCCCAGGAAGGGGAAACTTTATTGACACATTCCTGGGGTCAGATACATCACATGATCACACTGACAGAACCACAGGCACATCGACACAGGCAACAGAGCATGCACAATGTCGGCACTAGTACAGTGTATATCCACCTTTCGCAGCAATGCAGGCTGCTATTCTCCCATGGAGACGATCGTAGAGATGCTGGATGTAGTCCTGTGGAACGGCTTGCCATGCCATTTCCACCTGGCGCCTCAGTTGGACCAGCGTTCGTGCTGGACGTGCAGATCGCGTGAGACGACGCTTCATCCAGTCCCAAACATGCTCAGTGGGGGACAGATCCGGAGATCTTGCTGGCCAGGGTAGTTGACTTACACCTTCTAGAGCACGTTGGGTGGCACGGGATACATGCGGACGTGCATTGTCCTGTTGGAACAGCAAGTTCCCTTGCCGGTCTAGGAATGGTAGAACGATGGGTTCGATGACGGTTTGGATGTACCGTGCACTATTCAGTGTCCCGTCGACGATCACCAGTGGTGTACGGCCAGTGTAGGAGATCGCTCCCCACACCATGATGCCGGGTGTTGGCCCTGTGTGCCTCGGTCGTATGCAGTCCTGATTGTGGCGCTCACCTGCACGGCGCCAAACACGCATACGACCATCATTGGCACCAAGGCAGAAGCGACTCTCATCGCTGAAGACGACACGTCTCCATTCGTCCCTCCATTCACGCCTGTCGCGACACCACTGGAGGCGGGCTGCACGATGTTGGGGCGTGAGCGGGAGACGGCCTAACGGTGTGCGGGACCGTAGCCCAGCTTCATGGAGACGGTTGTGAATGGTCCTCGCCGATACCCCAGGAGCAACAGTGTCCCTAATTTGCTGGGAAGTGGCGGTGCGGTCCCCTACGGCACTGCGTAGGATCCTACGGTCTTGGCGTGCATCCGTGCGTCGCTGCGGTCCGGTCCCAGGTCGACGGGCACGTGCACCTTCCGCCGACCACTGGCGACAACATCGATGTACTGTGGAGACCTCACGCCCCACGTGTTGAGCAATTCGGCGGTACGTCCACCCAGCCTCCCGCATGCCCACTATACGGCCTCGCTCAAAGTCCGTCAACTGCACATACGGTTCACGTCCACGCTGTCGCGGCATGCTACCAGTGTTAAAGACTGCGATGGAGCTCCGTATGCCACGGCAAACTGGCTGACACTGACGGCGGCGGTGAACAAATGCTGTGCAGCTAGCGCCATTCGACGGCCAACACCGCGGTTCCTGGTGTGTCCGCTGTGCCGTGCGTGTGATCATTGCTTGTACAGCCCTCTCGCAGTGTCCGGAGCAAGTATGGTGGGTCTGACACACCGGTGTCAATGTGTTCTTTTTTCCATTTCCAGGAGTGTATATTGTAGTGGTTTTGTTTCTGTAATTTGAATTTAGATTGCATTTCTTTACTCATTGTGCGTTCTTTCTCTTCATTCCTGTGTCTTCATTGCTTTCTTGTCCGCCTCCACAGTGAGTGGTCAGCGGGGCAGAATGCCATGCGAGGGGCCCGGGTTGGATTCCCGGCTAGGTCGGAGATTTTCTCCGCTCGGTTACGGGGTGTTGTGTTGTCTTAGGGTGTTGTGTTGTCTTCATCATCATTTCATCCGCATCGACACGTAAGTCGCCGAAGTGGCGTCATCTAAAAAGACTTTCAACGAGCGACCAGCCTACTCGACTGCAGGCCCTATCCACACGACATTTCATTTCATTGCTTTCAAAAAAGCAAGCGCACAGACATCCGTTCCACACTGCATAAACGGCCTCGTCCTCGCACAACATACGGTGATGACTGCTGGGACAGTATATCACGCCCTAAATTCCTCCCGCCTACAAATATTCATTGTTCACATTTCCTCCCCCTTTAGAAAGAGATTCGAGTCCTCCCTCGGGCATGTGTGTGTGTGTGTGTGTGTGTGTTGTCCTTTACGTAAGTTAGTCTAAGTTAGATTAAGTAGTGTGTAAGCTTAACAACCGATGACCTCAGCAGTTTGGTCCCATAGGATCGTACCACAAAATTTTTTAGATATTCCCTCATGAAGTTTGATGTAAACAATCCAATGTACTTCAACAGGGATAAAGATGTACATAATTACAATAGCAGAAGAAAAAAATGACATTAAGGTTGTCTTTAGCACAAACAACACTTCACAATAATGCGAACAAAAATTTTGTTTCCTTGCCTTTTGATATAAAATACCTGACAGACAGCAAAGTAAAATTTGAAACTAAATTGAAAACGTTTCTCTTTGACAAGCCTTCCCATTCCTCAGAAGATTATCTACTACTGTAATGTGTGAATCGTGATGGGTAGGAATTACTGATTAACAACTGTCTGTCTTTAATTAAAAAGCAAAAAACTAATAAGTGATCAACATGGAGGCATAGTTAGAAAAAAACTAATGACAATGTATTATAACGACTCGTTCAACATCATTACGATTATTTCAGATGATACGTGAAACATGAAACCAACTAAGTAACTAACTATTGGTATATCACAAAGCATGGTATAGACTTACATACTTCGAAAACCTCAAAACCAAATTCGAAAGTAAAATAAACCAGATGGTCGAAGTAGACATATATTCAAATTGTGTTGTTTTGTTATTCTTGAAAAACTGATAGAGCCACTGCCGAAAAATATTTCTGGAAAGGAAGCAAATAGGCTATTGTTGAAAAGTAGTCCTATATGTTACACAGGTTGGGCTATCATTACTAAAAAGTAGCTTACATATGTGTTAAACAAAACATTCATTTTACGGGGCTTAAACGTTTGAGACCATTCCGTATTTATAATATTGCACAATGCTGGCACATGTTTAACAAATTATGTTGTTTTTTTATCCTGGAAATTGGTATTATTGGTCACACACTGAATGACACACCATACGTAAGATGGTTCAAATGGCTCAGAGCACTATGGGACTTAACATCTCAGGTCATCAGTCCTCTAGAACTTAGAACTACTTAAACGTAACTAACCTAAGGACATCACACAAATCCATGCCCGAGGCAGGATTCGAACCTGCGACCGTAGCGGTTGCGCGGTTCCAGACTGAAGCGCCTAGAACCGCTCGGCCACCATCGGCCGGCTGTGAGATGTGCAAACTACAGTGAAAGTAGTGCAATGGTAATCTAACAGAACAAGAACTCTATTCTGCATGGAGTATACCTCCATGCAGTTCAGTTTCTTTGATATTTCGATAATTGTTCACTTTGTTGGCGTGCACTAGATACCATAGCATGCCTCGCTTCATTCCTCACTATACACATTTATGGGATAACAAACAACATGTAGGTACATTTTTTTTTTTTTTTTTTTTTTTGGCAAACGTGAACATTAAAAATGTTGCACATACGAGATGATAGCTGAAAATACACGAACAAGCAGCAGCCCCAGTAAGCTTTGTTTTCGGAGTTACAGCTTCATTTGCTATCGATACAAATATAGTAAAATGCATTACGAAAGCATCGTTTTTACATCATATACTTCTCTTCTTGATTAATTAAAATATATCAACAAAAGCAAGCTACATTAACGAGCCCGAATGAGCTGCATTACTAGACCAAATGCCCCTTCAAGAACAGGAAAACTTTCGAAATTGCCTTCCTTGCACTATGTTATTCATGTAAGCACTGTAATCTTTAATATTTAACATAGCTGTCGCATGCACATGACAGAAAGAATGAAGAAGAAACAGTCGCAAACAGTAGCCTGCTAATGTTTTGGGCTATTTAAGATGGCGGCAGGCCTCGACCACTCTGTCTTCGAAATAACGGACGTACTGCGGTAATCTGTAGCGCCATTGTCCTTCTTTTTTTTTACACCATACTTAGAGTAAAGGGAAAACGGCGTCATCTATGCCAAGCACAGACGGCAGTTGAGTGGTTGAAGCCCCTCCGTCATCTTGGTGAGTCTTAGAAGTCTGTTTCTCCATTAAAGGCCTGTGTTATACATACCCTCTTAGTGTTAATCCATTGAATTGACAGCCCTTTATAAGTCCATAACTTTCATCCATTAGTGGATGAATACTCATCGTCAGACAGTTCAAACTTGATTTTTTAACGTCAGTTCTCGTTCGTCGCGCATAGGGTACATCGCAGAAAAACAGCCGAACGTTTTATTCCTGTTTTAAGTGAACTCGAAGAGCAGAACTCAAGTACGAACACTTCACTAAGATATAGTTATCTGACATGACCAGTCAGTGCAGGAGGCGATCTATAATTTTGTATTGTAGTCTTCTTTTAAAAACAAATTTATTTGCCACGCACGCTATGTAAACACAATTACTGGATTACTAGTTTCGGTAATATGTATTGCCATACTCAGATCCATAACACCGAGCAGTGGTAGCTACATCATGACAATGCTTATATCAGTCTGTCGTGTGAGGGCTATACAATACGCTGTAAAGTAACAATTGTTATAAAATTCTGTTCATACGGACAGCAACACTCCACAGTCAACATATACTAAAAATGAATACTTCTAATAAGCAAAAAATTTTAAATAAAGACATACCATAAAGAGTTGAGGCATTACAGTGACATGCCAGCTATTCCAACATGAAGTATGTACAACTTTGAACACGAACAAAAGAGATACTTGCCACATCTTGGAGCTTCGTGTTTATAAAGCCATGTTGGCTGCGACAGAGTTACTGAGGACCGGGTTTGGAGTATAATGGGAGCTAGTTCAAAAATGGTTCAAATGGCTCTGAGCACTATACGACTTAACTTCTGAAGTCATCAGTCTCCTAGAACTTAGAACTAATTAAACGTAACTAACCTAAGGACATCTCACACATCCATGCCCGAGGCAGAATTCGAACTTGCGACCGTAGCGGTCACTCGGTTCCAGACTGTAGCGCCTAGAACCGCACGGCCACTCCGGCCTGCAATGGGAGCTAGTGCGGAGAGGTACCACCAGAAAGACGAAAGTTACATACAGATATGAAGACTGAACAACAACAGTTATGCAAAGATTTTAAGACTTTTCAAGCAGAACAGAGAAAACAATGCAAAGAATTAGCGACTTAAACTGTTAATTTTAGTAACTTGTCTGTACCATACAATTGTTTAGCAAGTGACGTGTCGCAGTTGAAAACAGCTTATCGTGATATTCCGGGAGACGTATCAGATTTGTAGAAAGAACAGAAAGAAATACGTGGTACAGTAAATTAGAGAACAAATTGAACACTTTTGTCTTTGATCAGCGGGCGAAAGTGGAAAAACAGCTTAAAGATAAGAGCAAAGTTATTGTTGACGGCTTTTCGCCATAGCTGACTGAAATAGCTACGGAGATAAATGATAAATTAAATTCCGAACGAGTTGCTGAGTGAAACGGTCAATGTCGCCGTGTCAAATTGTGACAATTCTGGTGAATCTAAAGTGTGTCCAGATGACTAGGCAGATTTCTACCATGCAACAAGAAATATCTACAGTTAAAGGTTCACTCAAGTTGCAGCACCGACTGCAAACCCAATATATACTGAAAGTGCTAACTGCACTGTTTTTCTACACCGCACAATAATGCTGAGATCAAGGTACTGTACGAAATACCTGCAACCTCTACGTGCACAATGTCTTGCTTGAAGAAAGCACACTGAAAAACAGACAATTCCAGTCTCGTATCTCAGAAAATGATACTCCACATCGAATTGTATTCATTACGTCCTTCGAAGGTGTATTACCGTCATCCTGGTCGGAGCAGCAAAAGATACGCTTCATGACAGTTTATACACTGAAGAGACAAAGAAACAGGTACACCTGCCTAATATTGCACGTAGGGCCAACGCGAGCACGCAGAAGTGCCGCAACACGACGTGCCATGGACTCGACGAATGTCTGAAGTAGTGCAGGAGGGAATTGATATCATGAATCCTGCAGGGCTCTCCATAAATCCGTAAGAGCAATAGAGGGTGGAGATCTCTTCTGAACAGCACGTTGCAAGGCATCTTATACACTCCTGGAAATGGAAAAAAGAACACATTGACACCGGTGTGTGAGACCCACCATACTTGCTCCGGACACTGCGAGAGGGCTGTACAAGCAATGATCACACGCACGGCACAGCGAACACACCAGGAACCGCGGTGTTGGCCGTCGAATGGCACTAGCTGCGCAGCATTTGTGCACCGCCGCCGTCAGTGTCAGCCAGTTTGCCGTGGCATACGGAGCTCCATCGCAGTCTTTAACACTGGTAGCATGCCGCGACAGCGTGGACGTGAACCGTGTGTGCAGTTGACGGACTTTGAGCGAGGGCGTATAGTGGGCATGCGGGAGGCCGGGTGGACGTACCGCCGAATTGCTCAACACGTGGGGCGTGAGGTCTCCACAGTACATCGATGTTGTCGCCAGTGGTCGGCGGAAGGTGCACGTGCCCGTCGACCTGGGACCGGACCGCAGCGACGCACGGATGCACGCCAAGACCGTAGGATCCTACGCAGTGCCGTAGGGGACCGCACCGCCACTTCCCAGCAAATTAGGGACACTGTTGCTCCTGGGGTATCGGCGAGGACCATTCGCAACCGTCTCCATGAAGCTGGGCTACGGTCCCGCACACCGTTAGGCCGTCTTCCGCTCACGCCCCAACATCGTGCAGCCCGCCTCCAGTGGTGTCGCGACAGGCGTGAATGGAGGGACGAATGGAGACGTGTCGTCTTCAGCGATGAGAGTCGCTTCTGCCTTGGTGCCAATGATGGTCGTATGCGTGTTTGGCGCCGTGCAGGTGAGCGCCACAATCAGGACTGCATACGACCGAGGCACACAGGGCCAACAACCGGCATCATGGTGTGGGGAGCGATCTCCTACACTGGCCGTATACCACTGGTGATCGTCGAGGGGACACTGAATAGTGCACGGTACATCCAAACCGTCATCGAACCCATCGTTCTACCATTCCTAGACCGGCAAGGGAACTTGCTGTTCCAACAGGACAATGCACGTCCGCATGTATCCCGTGCCACCCAACGTGCTCTAGAAGGTGTAAGTCAACTACCCTGGCCAGCAAGATCTCCGGATCTGTCCCCCATTGAGCATGTTTGGGACTGGATGAAGCGTCGTCTCACGCGGTCTACACGTCCAGCATGAACGCTGGTCCAACTGAGGCGCCAGGTGGAAATGGCATGGCAAGCCGTTCCACAGGACTACATCCAGCATCTCTACGATCGTCTCCATGGGAGAATAGCAGCCTGCATTGCTGCGAAAGGTGGATATACACTGTACTAGTGCCGACATTGTGCATGCTCTGTTGCCTGTGTCTATGTGCCTGTGGTTCTGTCAGTGTGATCATGTGATGTATCTGACCCCAGGAATGTGTCAATAAAGTTTCCCCTTCCTGGGACAATGAATTCACGGTGTTCTTATTTCAATTTCCAGGAGTGTATATGCTCAATAATGTTCATGTCTGGGAGGTTTGGTGGTTTGCAGAAGTGTTTAAACTCAGGAGGTTGTTCTGGAGCCACTCTGTAGCAATTCTGGACGTGTGGGGTGTCGTATAGTCCTGCTCGAATTACCCAAGTCCGTCGGAATGCACAATGGACATGAATGGATGCAGGTCATCAGACAGGATGCTTACGTGCGTGTCAGTGATGTATCTAGACGTGTCAGGGGTTCCAACTGGACATGCCCCACACCATTAGAGAGCCCCCACAAATTTGAACAGTCCCCTGCTGACACGCAGGGTCCATGGGTTCATGAGGTCGTCGCCATAACCGTGTGAATATGTATGCGTGTATTGAACCTATAAACGACAGAGAGGCTTCGTCTTCGTCGTAGCCCTCAGTGGTTCACAACCCCACAACAGGCTACAGCAGCCCACTCATCCAACCGCCACTCTACACCGAACTCAGGGTTATTGCGCGGTTCGGCCCCCAGTGGAATCCCTCCACCTCAGGAACGTCTCATACCAGACGAGTGTAACCCCAAATGTTTGTGCGGTAGAGTAATTATGGTGTACCCATACATGGAGACAGTATTTGCACAGCAATCGCCGACATAGTGTAACTGAGGCGAAATAATGATAACCAGCCCACATTCGCCGAAGCAAATGGAAAACCGCCTTAAAAACCATCCACAGGCTGGCCAGCACACCGGACCTCGACACTAATCCGCTGGGCGGATTCGTACTGGGGACCGGCATGATTTCCCGCTCGGGAAGCAGCATGTTACATCGCGCGGCTGACCGGGTGGGCCTCCATACTCATACATGTCCAGCCCCTAGATACAATTTGAAACGAGACTTGTCCAACCAGGCATGTTTCCAATCATCAACAGTCCAATGTCGGTGTTTTCGGACCCACACAAGGCGTAAAGCTTTGCGTCGCGCAGTTATCAAGGGTACACGAGTGGGCCTTCGGTTCCAAATGCCCTTATCGATGATATTTCGTTGAATGGATCGCAAGCTGACTTGCTGATGGACCAGCATTGGTATCTGCTGCAGTTTTCGGAAGGGTTGCATTTCTAGCACATTGAACGATTCTCTTCAGTCTTTGTTGGTCCCATTCTTGCAGGAACTTATTCCAGCCATAGCAGTGTCAGAGATTTGATGTTTTACTGGATTCCTAATATTCACAGCATACTTGTAAAATGGTTGTAGGGGAAAATTTCCACTTCATCGCTACCTCAGAGATGCTGTGCCCCATTGCTCGTGCACCAACTACACGTTCACACTCATTTAAATCTTGATAACCTGCCATTGTAGCAGCAGTAACCGATCTAACAACAACGCCACACATTTGTTGTCTCAGCACCGTATTCAGCCTGTTTACATATCTCTCTATTTGAATACTCATGCCTATACCAGCTTCTTTGGCGCTTCAGTATACACAAGGAGATGGAGCACAAGGGGTAGGGTTGCCATCCGTCCAGATATAACGGGATCACTTCATTATGGGGCTTCTTGTCCCAAAAGCCCCACAAGACACAATGTTGTCCCGATTTTGGAAAATATTGTTACGAGCTTGGCTGAAGTAACGCCATCTGTTAGCGCAACATATAAATACCACCTCACTCAGTTTTATTTATGTCAACAAGTTTATTTTGATAAGGTCGTCTCACAGCTGGCGTTGCATATTGCGTATCTTGTACCTACGATGCAAGCCCCTTCTAGAACTAGTGCCATAATTCGAGAAAATACGAGGCTCTTCCAGTAGTACGGAGATGAAACTATTTAAGAAGCACCAGGTGGAAGAATCAAATCCTTCCACCATCCTCCACACCTACAACTCCTTGATCTGCACCATCCTTTGTTATGCCAGCATTGCTTGAATTTCCGCCCCTCCCAGGTTCTATAACGCCCTCCAAATCCTTGAGTGACATGCACTCCGCCTAGCCTTCTGGATTCGCCTTCCATCCCCCACGCGCATCCTCTACAACCTCATCCCCTTACCCCACCTTCTGTTTTTCCTTGAACATATCTGCACCTTGTATATTGCCTGCCGCCTTGATCCCCACACCCCCTGGCGTCCCCCTTCCTCTCCACCCCCAGCCCAATGCTGCGCCTTTACTGTTGTGTCCCACCCTGTCTCCATCTCCACACTCTCCACCTCCTTTACCAACGCAACTTCCAGCACCTACCCTGTACGTAGGCTGTTTAGGTTTTTATGTTGGCAACGTCACATAGTGCTCTAAATGAAAATCACTGACTGTGCTGTTTGAAGTCTGTGGCTGCTTTGCATTGTTGGAATATTTGCTATTGTATTGTTGGGCAGTTGGATGTGAACAGCGCATAGTGTTGCGCAGTTGGAGGTGAGCCGCCAGCAGTGGTGGATGTGGGGAGAGAGATGGAAGAATTTTGAGAGCGGACGATCTGGATGTGTGTCCATCAGAAAGAGTAAATTTGTAGTATTGGATATCATGAACTGATATATATATATATATATATATATATATATATCAGTTCATGATATCCAATACTATACACACACACACACACACACACACACACACACACACACACACACACACACACACACACACACACACACACATATATATATATATATATATATATATATATATATATATATATATATATATATATATATATATAGACTTTTGAACATTATTAAGGTAAATACATTGTTTGTTCTCTATCAAAATCTTTTATTTGCTAACTATGCCTATCAGTAGTTAGTGCCTTCAGTAGTTAGAATCTTTTATTCAGATGGCAATATTGGCATTCGCTGTATTGCAGTAGTTTGAGTAACGACGAGTTTTGTGTTGTAAGTGATTCATGAAAGGTAAAGGTTGTTGTTAGTCAGGACCATTCTTTTGTAGGGATTATTGAAAGTCAGATTGTGTTGCGCTAAAAAAAATATTGTGTGTCGGTTTAGTGATGATCAGAATAAGTAAAGTAGCGAGTGCTAGGAGCCCTAGCTGATATGGTATTTGCTTATACAACTTTACACATCAGTACCATATTTCTCTAAAACAGAATTACACAGCTATCTGATCATTTAACTGAGAGAGACAACCTTTTTTTTTACTACGTTAGTGACAGATGTTTACGCAATTACACAGCTGGATAACTTCACTCTTATGAAATTGTATTTTGTCTGTTCTGTGTGAACTGTTCACTTTTTTTCGGAACCATTGTGACACTGTGAGAGCTTTGAATGTCATATTTGGTAAGGGATCATAATTTTTGAAGTACGTTTGAGCTAGATGACTTTATAGAAAGTTTTGAAATTATTGAAAGAAGCTGCAACGATTTTGAGATGTGATTGATCTGTTATGATGTTATTTTTACGACGATGATGTGTATTATGCTGTTGAGGTATGTTTATGATCAATTAGCTGATGCTATATGAGGAATTTGATTATGCTATGTATTTATTATGGTGAAATATTGAAGAAGTATCGACGAATATGTATATGTGTAATAAAGAAAGGAATAATGACTAGTGGCTAGGGACTCTGATTTGTGAAAAAGGATGTTGGAAACCATGAATTGTACTTTAAGAGTTATGAAATGTGTGTACATGCGTGAATGTATCACAATGTATTGGACCATGTGATATTTATAGGATTTTCTTTTTACACATTTGGAACGTAAATTCTCGACCTGTGAAATTTTTTATATGAGACTGTCACTGTTGCGCAAACTGCTGTTGTAAATATTTCGGTAAGACAGCTAAGTGACCTTGATGTAATGCATTGTTGGCACCCAGCTGCGACAGTCGCCTGGAGAAAAAGCCATTAGGTGAAGAAAAAGAGGCCATTAACCTCGCTATTAACATTCCTTTGTAGAAAGCATCGCAAATACGACACGCTCATTACTTGGAAACATATGATTACACTTTGGAGCTCGTACTTTGTGCTACTTACTGAAATGCTTATGAACTGATGGGGAATATTCTTAAATCTGCACACCTGATTACGACAAGTGTCTTTCTACGAGAGGTGAGAGAATTTCTACTGACTTATGAAATGCCACATGGCTATTGAATGATGTTTTTATGCTTTGATTTGTACATAGTTGCTTATTTGATATCTGGTTTCCAGCTGTGCTGCAGCATTGGTTTTATAAAATAAAATTAAATGCATTTGCTAATGTGAACACTTTCTTTCAACAGATCTATTAAATAATAATTTTGTGATCCACATTCTTCAAAAAAGGAGCACTTGGAAAGGAAAGAACAATAAGAAGGGACTAATAACAGTAACTGCATACATAATTTTCTTTTCAAGTACTTGGTAATTTTTTTTGTAGAATAAGTTTTTGTGGTGCACCACTTTAATGACATAGACATTAAGATGTGAATAGACATTTCCCTTATCTGCATTGTTGTCTTTAGTGTACTATTTTTTCTGATTGTGGGTTTGTCATGTTTAGATATAAGTTAGTGCATTTGATGCTGCTGTTTGCCAGGCTTAGCGCTACTGAATTTCACTTTGTATTACTCTGTTAAACCAGTTTTACTACTGATTTATTTTTCTTGTTTGCTGCACATTGCCTTATATTAGTTGTAATATTGCATTTTCTTTGCTAATTTAGATACACTGCTGATTGCTTTGCCAATTTGCATTTTTTTGTCACTGCTGTTTGTGTTAATTTTTTTTGCTGCTGCATTGTGTCGTCCCTTAGTATATATATCTGAGCTCAGTAGATTTAAATTAACTTAAGAGGCGGTAGGCTATATAAGAGAATGTGTTATGAAGAATGGGAAAAGAATGCATTGAGAAGTTATATGAAAAAGATTTGGGCAAAAGTGAGTATTGTAGAATGAGAAATAATTATTTTGAAAGAGGATATGAACAAAACAGCAGGCTTTAGGGACAACAGGTTTGGATAGTTTCTTTTTTTTTTGTTTTTTTTGTTTTTTTTTGTTTTGCAGGAACAAATGTTGAAATCAGAGGAAAAATCTATGGAATGAAGATTTGGGTTGGACTGCACCAAATGTTACACTTTCCTTTTGTGTTATTCCGCTATGTGTTTGTGTACCCTTGTATATTTGTGTTTTTCCTGTCTTTATGTATTTAGCGAATAAGATTTATGTTGTAGAATTTTTCTAATACTAAGCTATATTCACTATGATGAGGAATATTGTTATCCTCAAATATAATTTGCATTAATAATATGTTATTTACTTTGTAAAGATGTTTAGACATTATTTTCGAAAGCTATTCTGATCTTATATGTATTTACTTATGTCATATTCCTGTAACACTGATGTATTATTCTATTCTTTTTTAAAGCCTGTATTACTACAAATGTTATCTGTATTATTATGTTTTTTAATGATGTTTTCTGTACCTTTGTAACTTTATTCTCATGTTATAAAATTGTAATTGACATCAGTTCATCAAATTAAGTAACTTGTAAGCATTCATTTCAGTGCACACATTACTGTTGGTCATAGTATATGCACAATATGTGAGAAGTTGGGACTGTCAGTGTTTGCACATGTATTGATAATTCGGCAAGGGACTGGTTAACAGCATTGCTGGTTCTAAGGACATTTCAAAAAAAATTTTTGTGAGAGCACAAATGGTGGTTCATGGACTTGCTATAGTAGATTTTTGTGTTGTAAGTGATTCATGAAAGGTAAAGGTTATTTTTAGTCACGGCCATTCTTTTGTAGGGATTATTGAAAGTCAGATTGCGTTGCGCTAAAAAAAAAATATTGTGTGTCGGTTTAGTGATGATCAGAATAAGTAAAGAGAGAAATGTCTGAGTACGTTCAGTTTTGCTGTTTGAAAATCAAATAATGTAAGAGGTTTTCAGCACAGCCCTTCATAAATTTTTCAAAGGGCATATTTCAACCCCTCCCAGGTGAAGAACTTCGCCATGACGTCAGTCCCTCCTACCAACTCTAACCCCACCTTCCTCCTGCCTTCTCTTCAGGGCTCCCTCTCCTCCCCTCCATTCTCCTGAGTGACTTTCCCCCTCCTACACCCCATCCCTTTCGCATGCTCCCCTTCAGTGACTCTGCACTCTTTCCTGCCTTGTCTTCCCTCTTCATCTTCCACCCTACCCGTCTCCTGCCTCTTGGGGCGCTCCCTGCCCTCCCCCCCTTTTTTAATCTGAATGAAAGGAATCCTGCCAGTTTTATTAGCATGCTAACTAAAATGAATCTGAACAAATTAAAGAATGAGAACCCTAAACATGAAATAATCAATTTGATTTCGAAATTTGAGAAAGAGACAGTCGTTTGCTATACCACTCCACTTTATAACATTTTCTTTAAAAAAATATCAAGTATTCTTTGGATGACGCTGTCAGAAACCCCAGATGGGCTGACGATTGAAAACAGTATTATGTACCTGACTTGAAATGGTGTGAACATTTCAGGCGACAATTGTTTTCAGGAATATGTGTACCTGAAGAACTTTTTGGAAACTAAGCGTGACTCGAAGGACTGGAAGTCTAAACACTCCGTGGAAGAAAGGTGGATTTACCTTCTTCAGGAAACAGAAAATCCTGAACCAAAATGCCAAATGCTAAAATTATAGTGGAAAGAAATTGACTGCTGGAAGGGACTGTGGAATCAATCTTACAGTGCAAGTTTAACAGGAAGCTGACTTGCGTGGAGTTTTAGAGATACGTAGAGGGGAAAAAGACTTGCTGAAAACGGTGAAATCTTCTGAAAAATGTGGTGTACCAACTACTTCTGTCGCAACAAGTTCAATGTAATTGTGCTCTAGATGAGAAATAATTAAATTGAATAAATTTTTACTTCATTTCTTCACCAGCATCTCAGAGTGTCCCGACGAGGTCCCAGCTAGATATGGCAACCCTAACTATGGGCGACACAAACGGCTGAGTAGTGTCAAACTTATGAACAGTTCGAACGAGACTTTTTGTCGAAAGTATTAGAAGAAACTTAGAAACCTGGGTTTCAGCCTAGAACAATTCAATTTTAAACAGGGCAGTATCCGCTTTTACTTCGAAAAGTTGGATGAAAAACTTTACTCGGACGAGACAATCTCGCATAATGATGTGGATGAGAATTTTGAAGGCAAAATTGCCATTAGATATTCGTGAAATGTTAATGCACGTACAGGAAGACGACCTAGAACTTCTTGTATCGGTTGTAGACTCAACTGACATTTTACACGAAAATGGGAAAGGTGATAAGAACAACAATAACGGCTATTAACAGTGCACCGGCGCCGAGCCTGTCGCACGCGTAGCAGCAAGAAATCGGCCTATCGCATGGCTTCCGCAACCCGCAACAGTCTACATGAGTCGGATACGATGCGAGGCGATCTGATCATCGCCCGCCGAATGTGAACAGGAATAATAAAAGGAGATACAATAATAACAACAGGTATCATCCCGGTTATCAGGGAAATGACAATTGACAAAATTGCAGGAACAGTAACAAAGGTTACTGGCATGTACACAATGCAAACCAGACCCAGAGAAATGAAAATGGTTCTTACCTACAGCATAATCAGGTGCCACCCGGTCCACCTGACAATGGCTGGCCCAATTAAGGTCATTCCGTGAATATCATAGAAGTCACGAATGAACTGCCACCCGCTGTTCAAATTAGATTCGACCTAATTAAACCCTCCGATGTTGGTCGTATCACAGGTTAGGAGCAAGGTTGACAGTCACGTGAACATTTTGCGCTATAATAAAGGTAATGGTATTCGAAGAGAACTGTACAACGTGCACCATACAGATTCGAATGAAATGCTAGTCATGGTGCAAGCGTCTATAACTGCAACTGTGGGAACAATCCCTAGTAAGATTCTCCTATATACTGGTGCCTCTGTGAATGTCATGTCACAAAAACTATTTAATAAAATTAAGGAAGTGAACGAAGTGCCAATGCAACCATACAGAATGGTCAGATAACAGGAGCTTTTCGTGTAGGGTCGCAGCTTATCAAATGGCAAACTCAAGTAAAAGTTTTAATACGAAATGGAGTGACTTTATGCCCGTTCCTAATTGTAAAGAATATTATAGTTGACTGAGCTTTTAACGGAGAAGAACGCAACAATCGACCAATCTGTGTGCCGAGAGCGATCATGGTGAAGTCTACTTAATAAGTGTTACAGTTGAACTTGATAAATACTATCAAGAAATAACAGAATGATTTTTAGAGTCTAAGAGTGCATCTGTTGAAGATAAATCTGCTTTCTATAGTAAGAATTATACAGATAACATTAGTATGGTTGATGATGTACTTAAATCATCACATATTGATGAGCAACGACGACAACAATTGGAAGAATTTCTAATGACCCATTTACATGTATTTGATGAAAAATCTAGAGTGATAAACACTTACGCACGTCACATCGACGTTGTGCCACATGACACGTTCTATAGAAAGTGATATCCCATGCCCTGGTCTAAACGTGAGGCTATAGGTCGCGAGATTAAGAGGATTACAATGGAATATTCTCGGGCCTTTACACTCTCATCTCATCTAATGGCCTCACGTTTGGACATAGACGCATATGCAATTAATAAATTATTTTACCAGTACGTACACAATCTGAGAATTTGGAGGAGGAGTTGCAAAAGTTTCAGGGTGTACACCATTTATCTAGCCTCGATCTGAGATCTTCCTATTTCAGATCCTATTAACACTAGAGTCTAGGAAATGCACTTCTTTTCATGCTTGCAGGAGCTATCAGTTTTGTGTTTTATCTTTCAGTCTAAATGGGAACTCTGGTGTATTTATTACAGCGCTAGAGATTGTGCTCGGACCTGATGTGGTAGACAAGGTAAAGTTATATGCTAATGACATTTTTATTTGCTACTCCCATGTGGAAAGAACACGTGGATTACCTAGAATTTTGCGCAAATTTTCACAGAGTGGAGTGATAGCTAATCTACAAAATTCGAAGTTTAGTAGAGACAAAATTAAGTTTCTAGGTTATTGTTTCCCCATTAGGTATAGTGCCTGGTCCCTTAAAAAAAGTGCAATCATCACGCACTAAACGACAGCTAAAATCATTCGTTCGTTTATGCTCTTTCTTCTGTCGTTTAGTGCCGATTCAGGTACTGACCTACACATCACTCTTAGGGTTACTGAAGGAGATCACTGTTTGGTTTTGGTCAGATAGTTGTCAAACAGATTTTGATGCTATTAACGATGCAATTGTGAATTCCGATATTCCACATAACCTTGACGTGAGGTTAGACTTTTATATTGCCACTGACGCATCCTTTACAGGAATCGGAGCTTGTCTGTTCTAGGTGCCAGACAGAAATGGTGAAGATGCGACTGACGTGATGAATTTTGCAAGTAGAACTTTGAGTGTGAATGTGGTTACTCAGCTACCGAGCTTTAAGCTCTAGCTCCCATTTTGGCTTCTAAGAAATTTAATTATGTTTATGATAAATATATCAAGGTGTACTGTGACCATCAAGCACTTACCTTTCTATTAACATGTAAGTTACTGCACCCTAGAGCTGACAGATATAATTTCTTCAAGAATACAACTTTGAGGTGAAGCACATACAAGGTAAGGATAACGTCGTTGCTGATGCTTTATCGCGTTTGCCACGAAGAGTAATTGACCTTTCTGATATCACTGAACAAGTTACAAACTACAGGATACTTTTGATGAAAGACGCCCACTGCACGAAGTGCTATTTACACATATGTAATAACAAGGATTCAGATCCTAGGTGGCATGAAGTAAGAACATTTCTGTCAGACAACCCTTCTGACAGATTTCAACACCATTAAAAGACTCAAAATGACATATTGTTCTACGATGCAATGGTAACAGCAATAACTGGTGTATTTGTATTCCTAGTACATGTAGAGAGTCTTTAGTTTTGCATACTCACTATGTTTGGGGTCACTAGGGTGCTACTAAATGCCTGAGGAACTGAACTTATACAGTTGTTTTCCAAATATGCACAGATACACTGAACAGCTTTTAAAAACCTGTGTCGTGTGCGAGAAGATCAAGCCAACAAACAAATGCTGTCACACTGAACTACAGCCAGAACTACCGACACAACCAACGTATCTACTATCTGTCGATACAGCAGGGCCAGTGTCGACTGCACGAGGCGATGTCGAATATTTACTAGCTTTCTATGATCTTTTCTCTAAATATGTTAAACTATACGCCTTGAAGACACATCACCATCTGGTATAATAAGGATTCAGAAACAAGTCATACTCACGGTTGACAAACCTGTTGTATTCCTTACAGACAATGCATCGGGCTTTACATGTAGAAAACGAAAAGGTATTCCGAAAGACAATGACATTAAGCATGTTTTAATATCCCGCCTTCACCAAGAAAGTAATCCAACTGTACGTATTTTTAGAGAATTTAACCAATTTGCAAGAACATATGCAAATACAAAACACAAATACTGGGTCGAGCTCACAGAATCTATCGAGAAAATAGTAAATAACATGCCAATTTACACCACACCCTACACACCTGATAACTGAGCAGCAACAAACAAGCAAATGAATGGATAAATCCTTTGTCACTTCTGCAGAAGGAGAAGCCACTCAACAAGGAAAGGTAAGAGACACACTGACAGTACTGACAGAACACGCCAGAATTCGAAAGAAAATACACGATAAAAAGATAGGACGATTTGAAACAAACACTCTTGGAGAATCACTTTTGCAGAAACCACATCCGAAACCTCCTGCTCTGCATAAACGCAACAGTGATTGGATATTGCTTCACATCGGGCATAGAAAATCGTTAGCATACTTAACCTGTGGGGTTATCTTTTGGTTTTTCCAAGATCAGAGAAACTTAAAAGTTTATATGCCCACCAGGATCTGAAGAGATATTTACATAGTCAGACACCAAGTTCTCAAGCTGAGAATCATATAAAATATATATGTGTTTACTACCGGTGGATTATGAAATGGTATGATGGATTCAAGTTTTTGTATATGTAATTATATTCTATGAAAAGACACTAATGTTCGTACATTTAGTATATTCAATTGAAGTATTATCTGTATGAAAGGCTAAAGAGTAATCTGATGTCCAAACATCCATTCTTTATTTCTGTTATCTTGTTTAGGAGGAAAAGACTTGCATTTATGTTGAGAGGAAGCAATCTCATTTTAAGTATTTGTCTGCGTTATCAAGAAGCTAGCAGCGGCTAGAAGCGAGATTTATATGTGAAAATGATTTACTGCTTCCATGATGCTAATGTATAACCAGTGTGGACTCTTTGAAAAAACAATTTATCTGAATAATAGGCGACTACTGTGCGGTATAAACAACTAAAAGAGGCATGAATTATACTGTCATTAGAAACTATAAGGGTTTTATGTTTAAGAGAGTAATTTGAATTTAATTGTACATACTAGTTTATAAGTTTTTCTACGCAGCGTAATGCCGACTAAACTGCTACAAGGCTTGTCCAGAAAGTAAGTTCCGACCAGTCGCGAAATGGAAACTACATTGAAAATCAGAAATGTTTTATTTGCAACAGTTGGCTCCACCTTCCAGCTACTTCTCTACATTGTCGCCGCTCAAGCTAGGACATCTGTCACACTGTTATACCAACTTTCCAATACCCTCGTCATAGAAGGTAGCCGGCTGGGCTTCCCGCCAATTCTCTACGCTCATCTGTAGTTTGTTGTCTGTGCGAAAATATTGTCTTCATAGCCAATAGTTAATGTGAGCAGAGGTGAAAAACAGAGATAGCCAATTACCGGCTGTAGTGCGGGTGATCAAACACTACCCACTGAAAACGCTGCAGGAGCATTTTCGTGGCCCCTGCAGATTTCGACCGAGAATTGTCACGAAGTAGGAACCGTATGACAGTTCTGTAATGTGGGCTGCATAACATCAGGCGAAATCTCTCACCAGGAACTCATAGTTGGCGGGAGACACTATTTTCTACGCATCTTTATGTGCTCACCATGTGCTTAGGACCGAAAAGAGTGAAGTGATGCAACCGACAGGTATACTATAGACACAGTCGAACACATATATGCAAAGCTTTATTAGATTTTCAAAGTGGTTTCCATTTCTTGACCGATCGGAACTTACTTTCCGAATATCCCTCGTATATGGCCATTGATACATACGACATGAACTTTTACAGCGAACGCCGAAGAAATGATCTTTATGTAAACATTTTGTCATTGAAGCAGTATGTTAAATGAATATATTTTGTTCGTATGGCAGTTCATGCAAGAAGCTTCGAAGCTTATTTATTCTGATAGTTTTATACAGAATAAAAAACTAATATTTTCTAGTGCAAAAAAGTTTTGATGAAGTTCATTTTATGCAGACTGTTCAGTGATGCTCCATGTTTGAGCTTTTCATTGCCCTGACTTAGCCAACGTGTCACTATAACACGTTTTTGGTTTTTCTTGCTCTACCGTATGTGTGATGTCTTAGACTGTGGGTCTTAAAGCATCGACTGCATACTGACCAGCGCTGTACTGCGGAAAGACATCAAGAACGCGCTGACCAGCGCGCCAATGGAAAGAGTGGGCAGCGCCACACATCCAGGACGACAGAGTTCAGGGCCCCGTGTCAACACTGACGTAACCAGCAGCCCATCGCTGGTCGGCCCCGTTCGGTCGCAGACTTCGAGAGCATTAGTACTGAGTAATAGGAAGACGATACTTAGCCTGCGTTCTGCGAGTAGGAATAGTGTGTAACAGTACTTGCATGTAGGATGCACAAGAAGCACCTCAAACCACCTCATAACAACAAGTTAAGGTATGTTTCTTTTCTTTTTAGAAGTAAATAGTTTTAATAATTTGAAAGTGTTATGTACAGATCATTTTGGATCTCTGCCATCGGCCATCACAACTTCTCTTCACTCCTGTTTCTGCCAGTGGTGACTCCAGTAGTAGCCGATACAAAAAAGTGTGTGAATTCCTAAGGGAACAAACTGCTGTCATCGGTCCCTAGATTTACACACTACTTAAACTAACGTATGCTAAGAACAACACACACACGCCCTGCCCGAGGGAGGACTCGAACCTCCGGCAGGAGGAATTATAATTATATATTAATACCTTCAGCTGCTGACGCGTCGATATATATCAACAGGGACAGGTGAAAGTGCGTGCCCGCGACCAGGACCCGAACCCGGGATCTCCTGCTTACATGGTAGACGCTTTATCCATCTGAGCCGTCGAGGGCACAGAGGATACTGCGACTGCATTGACTGCCCCCGCACGCCTCCCGCGAGACCCACATTCTCACCTTATATGTCCACACACTACATTCGTAGTGTCCCTACCCAACACACTCATTATCGTGGAAGACATTCTTATCAAGTCCCGTAAGAGTTCGGGTAATATGTGTACATCCGCACAGAAGAAGAAGGTCATGGCCGGTATTGCCAGAACTATATACTTATACAGATATGGTGTCTGTTCTTTCGGCCATGTCCCACTCCTCAACGGCGATTCGGCGTATATCCCTCAACACACTCATTACTCGTGGAAGACATTCTTATCAAGTCCCGTAAGAGTTCGGGTAATATGTGTACATCCGCACAGAAGAAGAAGGTCATGGCCGGTATTGCCAGAACTATATACTTATACAGATATGGTGTCTGTTCTTTCGGCCATGTCCCACTCCTCAACGGCGATTCGGCGTATATCCCTCAACACACTCATTACTCGTGGAAGACATTCTTATCAAGTCCCGTAAGAGTTCGGGTAATATGTGTACATCCGCACAGAAGAAGAAGGTCATGGCCGGTATTGCCAGAACTATATACTTATACAGATATGGTGTCTGTTCTTTCGGCCATGTCCCACTCCTCAACGGCGATTCGGCGTATATCCCTCAACACACTCATTACTCGTGGAAGACATTCTTATCAAGTCCCGTAAGAGTTCGGGTAATATGTGTACATCCGCACAGAAGAAGAAGGTCATGGCCGGTATTGCCAGAACTATATACTTATACAGATATGGTGTCTGTTCTTTCGGCCATGTCCCACTCCTCAACGGCGATTCGGCGTATATCCCTCAACACACTCATTACTCGTGGAAGACATTCTTATCAAGTCCCGTAAGAGTTCGGGTAATATGTGTACATCCGCACAGAAGAAGAAGGTCATGGCCGGTATTGCCAGAACTATATACTTATACAGATATGGTGTCTGTTCTTTCGGCCATGTCCCACTCCTCAACGGCGATTCGGCGTATATCCCTCAACACACTCATTACTCGTGGAAGACATTCTTATCAAGTCCCGTAAGAGTTCGGGTAATATGTGTACATCCGCACAGAAGAAGAAGGTCATGGCCGGTATTGCCAGAACTATATACTTATACAGATATGGTGTCTGTTCTTTCGGCCATGTCCCACTCCTCAACGGCGATTCGGCGTATATCCCTCAACACACTCATTACTCGTGGAAGACATTCTTATCAAGTCCCGTAAGAGTTCGGGTAATATGTGTACATCCGCACAGAAGAAGAAGGTCATGGCCGGTATTGCCAGAACTATATACTTATACAGATATGGTGTCTGTTCTTTCGGCCATGTCCCACTCCTCAACGGCGATTCGGCGTATATCCCTCAACACACTCATTACTCGTGGAAGACATTCTTATCAAGTCCCGTAAGAGTTCGGGTAATATGTGTACATCCGCACAGAAGAAGAAGGTCATGGCCGGTATTGCCAGAACTATATACTTATACAGATATGGTGTCTGTTCTTTCGGCCATGTCCCACTCCTCAACGGCGATTCGGCGTATATCCCTCAACACACTCATTACTCGTGGAAGACATTCTTATCAAGTCCCGTAAGAGTTCGGGTAATATGTGTACATCCGCACAGAAGAAGAAGGTCATGGCCGGTATTGCCAGAACTATATACTTATACAGATATGGTGTCTGTTCTTTCGGCCATGTCCCACTCCTCAACGGCGATTCGGCGTATATCCCTCAACACACTCATTACTCGTGGAAGACATTCTTATCAAGTCCCGTAAGAGTTCGGGTAATATGTGTACATCCGCACAGAAGAAGAAGGTCATGGCCGGTATTGCCAGAACTATATACTTATACAGATATGGTGTCTGTTCTTTCGGCCATGTCCCACTCCTCAACGGCGATTCGGCGTATATCCCTCAACACACTCATTACTCGTGGAAGACATTCTTATCAAGTCCCGTAAGAGTTCGGGTAATATGTGTACATCCGCACAGAAGAAGAAGGTCATGGCCGGTATTGCCAGAACTATATACTTATACAGATATGGTGTCTGTTCTTTCGGCCATGTCCCACTCCTCAACGGCGATTCGGCGTATATCCCTCAACACACTCATTACTCGTGGAAGACATTCTTATCAAGTCCCGTAAGAGTTCGGGTAATATGTGTACATCCGCACAGAAGAAGAAGGTCATGGCCGGTATTGCCAGAACTATATACTTATACAGATATGGTGTCTGTTCTTTCGGCCATGTCCCACTCCTCAACGGCGATTCGGCGTATATCCCTCAACACACTCATTACTCGTGGAAGACATTCTTATCAAGTCCCGTAAGAGTTCGGGTAATATGTGTACATCCGCACAGAAGAAGAAGGTCATGGCCGGTATTGCCAGAACTATATACTTATACAGATATGGTGTCTGTTCTTTCGGCCATGTCCCACTCCTCAACGGCGATTCGGCGTATATCCCTCAACACACTCATTACTCGTGGAAGACATTCTTATCAAGTCCCGTAAGAGTTCGGGTAATATGTGTACATCCGCACAGAAGAAGAAGGTCATGGCCGGTATTGCCAGAACTATATACTTATACAGATATGGTGTCTGTTCTTTCGGCCATGTCCCACTCCTCAACGGCGATTCGGCGTATATCCCTCAACACACTCATTACTCGTGGAAGACATTCTTATCAAGTCCCGTAAGAGTTCGGGTAATATGTGTACATCCGCACAGAAGAAGAAGGTCATGGCCGGTATTGCCAGAACTATATACTTATACAGATATGGTGTCTGTTCTTTCGGCCATGTCCCACTCCTCAACGGCGATTCGGCGTATATCCCTCAACACACTCATTACTCGTGGAAGACATTCTTATCAAGTCCCGTAAGAGTTCGGGTAATATGTGTACATCCGCACAGAAGAAGAAGGTCATGGCCGGTATTGCCAGAACTATATACTTATACAGATATGGTGTCTGTTCTTTCGGCCATGTCCCACTCCTCAACGGCGATTCGGCGTATATCCCTCAGAGTGGTTCGTGGGTAACGTCGTCCATAAACAATCCTTTTCAATCTATCCCAGGCATGTTCGATGGGGTTCATGTCTGGAGAACATGCTGGCCACTCTAGTCGAGCGATGTCGTTATCCTGAAGGAAGTCATTCACAAGGTGTGCACGATGCGGGCGCGAATTGTCATCCGTGAAGACGAATGCCTCGCCAATATACTACCGATATGGTTGCACTATCGGTAGGAGAATGACGTCCACGTATCGTACAGCCGTTACGACGCCTTCCATGACCACCAGCGGCTTACGTTGGCCCCACATAATGCCACCCCAAAATAGCAGGGACCCTCCACCTTGCTGCACTCGCTGGTCAGTGTGTCTAAGGCGTTCAGCCTGACTGCGTTGCCTCCAAACATGTCATATAAATAACATCGGAAGTTCACTGAGGCTTTTTGCGGATGATACTGTAGTATATCGAGAGGTTGTAACATTGGAGAATTGTACTGAAATGCAGGAGGATCTGAAACGAATTGACGCATGGTGCAGGGAATGGCAATTGAATCTCAATGTAGAAAAGTGTAATGTGCTGCGAATACATAGAAAGAAAGATCCTTTATTTTTTAGCTACAATATAGCAGGTCAGCAACTGGAAGCAGTTAATTCCATAAATCATCTGGGAGTAGGCATTAGGAGTGATCTAAAATGGAATGACCATATAAAATTAATCGTCGGTAAAGCAGATGCCAGACTGAGATTCAGTGGAAGAATCCTAAAGAAATGCGGTCCGAAAACAAAGGAAGTAGGTTACAGTACACTTGTTCGCCCACTGCTTGAATACTGCTCACCGGTGTGGGATCCGTACCAGATTGGGTTGATAGAAGAGACAGAGAAGATCCAACGGAGAGCAGCGCGCTTCGTTACAGGATAATTTAGTAATCGCGAAAGCGTTACGGAGATGATAGATAGGCTCCAGCGGAAGAATCTGCAAGAGAGACGCTCAGTAGCTTGATCCGGGCTTTTGTTGAAGTTTCGAGAACATAACTTCACCGAGGAGTCAAGCAGTATATTGCTCCCTCATACGTATATCTCGCGAAGAGACCATGAGGATAAAATCAGAGAGATTAGAGCCCACACAGAAGCATACCGACAATCTTTCTTTCCACGAACAATACGAGACTGGAATGGAAGGGAGAACCTATAGAGGTATTCAAGGTACCCTCCGCCACGATGCAGACTGTCTGGTTGAAGGCATATGCGGTACTCATCGGTGAAGAGAACGTGATGCCAATCCTGAGCGGTCCATTCGGCATGTTGTTGGGCCCATCTGTACCGCGCTGTATGGTGTCGTGGTTGCAAAGCTGGACCTCGCCATGGACGTCAGGAGTGAAGTTGCGCATCGTGCAGCCTATTGCGCACAATTTGAGTCGTAACACTACATCCTGCGGCGGCACGAAAAGCATTATTCAACATGGTGGCGCTACTGTCAGGGTTCCTCCAAGCCATAATCCGTAGGTAGCGGTCATCCACTGCAGTAGTAGCCCTTGGGCGGCCTGAGCGATGCATGTCATCGACAGTTCCAGTCTCTCTGTATCCCCCCCATGTTTGAACAACATCGCTGTGGTTCACTCCGAGACGCCTGGAAGCTTCCCTTGTTGAGGGCCCTTCCTGGCACAAAGTAAAAATGCGGACGCTATCGAACCGCGGTATTGTCCGTCAAGGCAAGGTTGAACTACAGACAACACGAGCCGTGTACCTCCTCCCAGGTGGTATGACTGGAACTGATAAGCTGTCGGACCCCATCCGTCTAATAGGCGCTGCTCATGCATGGTTGTTTACCTCTTTGGGTGGGTTTAGTGACATCTCTGAACAGTCAAAGCGACTGTGTCTGTGATACAATGTCCACAGTCAACGTCTATCTCCAGGAGTTCTGGGAAACGGGGTGAGGCAAAACTTTTTCTGATTTGTGTATAAAACCATCTTTTGCGGAGTCAAAAAGGTGACCTATGAGAGCCCAGATGTTGCCTTAAATTGCTTAATGGCATTCATCTATCATCCTCAAAATTACTTAATGAATTCATAGATAGTGACATGCCATTGATTAAAACTGTTTTCAGTACTGCTTCGAAATGAAAGTGGGTCGGGTTGCTGTTTGAAACACCAAATTGCCTCACGGAACAAAAATCATTATCCAGTGAGTCTTGATTGAAGGCCCTCTTGCTTAAAAAAACTTAAGCTTTTTTTTGTCTGTTCCAAGTGAACATCAGCGATCTTATTGTAATTTCCCACCCACTTATGTAACTGAAGATTTTTGTCTCATCTCTTCCTACTCCTGGGTCCAATACTTTCCAATTTTCTATTTCCTTTAAAACACTGTACCACATTTCAATATGTGGTGACTCTGCAGAGAGGACACACTTACCAGATTTGCCATCTTGTGGGTAATAATGGGAGCAGTTTAGTGAATTGAACAGGCCGTTTGTCTTTTCGCCAACGGCCTTGCCGCAGTGGTAACACCGATTCTCGTCTGGTCACTAAAGTTAAGCGCTGTCGGCTGGGCTAGCACTTGGATGGGTGACCATTCGATCTGTCGAGCGCTGTTGGCAAGCGGGGTGCACTCAGCCCTTGTGAGGCAAACTGGGGAGCTACTTCATTAAGAAGTAGCGGCTCCGGTCTCGGAAACTGACATACGGCGGGAGAGCGGTGTGCTGACCAATTGCCCCTCCATATCCACATCCAGTGACGCCTGTGGTCTGAGGATGACACGGCGGCCGGTCGGTTACTTTGGGCCTTCATGACCTGTTCGGGAGGAGTTTGGTTTAGTTTGTCTTTTCAACAAATTCTCCAATGTATATTTCCTCTGCAGATAAAATGTTAAATGCTGCAAACGTCTCAGTAACTGCAGCAACAGTACGGCTAAGCTCGGCTGCAGCTACCTTAACTTTCATTTTAGTATAAGAATCCTTTTGAATTTTTGGCAAAGTCTTAAATCTCTTCTGCTGATTCAGGAGAAAAGCCCTCTAACAAAACTGGTCTCATTTTCAAACCTAAATTTTATTTTATTTTCTGGTAGAGCATTTCTAGCATTCCTCAATAGGTGTGGGACATCGTAAATCATTGCGTTAGGTTCATCACTAACTAAAAAATGAAATGGACTGGATTCAGTTTTTAGTGAAGTAATATGCAACAACCTGCTTTCAACTTGTATGTATGCCTCTGAACATGAATACCAGTACATGGTCTGAACACACATTTGACCTTCCTACATGTCCTAAATCCTGAAACCCTCTGATTTGTTGCTTGCTCACATCATAGTACAAGCCTCCCTCCAAAGACATTTCATCAAACAACAAAGCACAGTATTTATCATTGTTGCACATTGCCTCAACTTCTGCTTCTTTTATTACATTTCTCACTGCAGAATTCAGTCCTGGCACGAATGCTACAACAGAGATTTCAGGTGCCTCACAGGAGGAGTGGAAAATGAACTGACAAATGCCTGTATTGTGAGGGCTTCGCTTGCATGACAGAGGAAATACATGGTCCTCTGATGTACAGTCGTGCTCAAAAGTATCCGAACGACCTGAATTGCATTTCGCCGGATTCGCATGCAACCCACATAACGCAGCTGTCTAGCAGGTCCTCTAATCGCTCCTTGGTACAGTCGTTTGACTATTGAAAATGGTTCCAACAAGTCACCACTAGAAAACACTGCTCTGTATCGCAATAACTCAAGATGTAAAGTAATACTACGATACTACAAATATCAGGGAACATATTGTCACAGATAACATAATTCTCTTCACTTCTCAACCCAAAATAGTCACATGTGGAAAAAGGGCTAACTTCTGCGACATTTTATTCTTTTCATGTTTAATAGACAACCAGGCAGCAGACGCATCTCGAAACTTTTGTATTATGAAAGGGGAGAGCGCATCGGTTCTACATGCATGTAATCAATAAACCGCATGCGCATTTTCAGACTGTTACAGATAACATCAGAGAATTCGCATATATCGTTGATTATTAATTTCTCCCTCATTTTTACTATTGTTTTAACAACACTACAGGAAACCTTAGGAAAATTGTGAGCTGTATTATAAGAAATGTAATAAAACTACCCACAATAACCTTACGACGAAAGTCTGTTTTTATAAAACTGAGTATCTGTACACGAGCGTGCCTCTATCGACACGAATTGGTAAAATACTACTCACTAGATTTTGATTGGGTCTGTGTTTAATTGGTATGCTGTGTCATACTCAAGAGGTATGCAAACGTGGCATTTCATAAATAAAGTTCTGTATTCCTAGAAACCCAAAATTTGCTTGTCAGCAGCGGAAAGAGGCGTTACCTGTTGTGCAGCCTTGTAAGTTTTTCACAATTGCACTATGAGCCGAAAGTATTTCCTTGCGATTTCCTTATCGATGTTTGATCTGACTGTTTGTAGCTCTTTCACAGAAGGGATATAAACGCTACACTCAGTCAGAGAGGAACTGCGAACCATAACAGACGCTTTTTCACAGGTCAGGACGTTACCACAGAGCTGCCGGAGAAGTATGTGGCTTAGCTTCCTCTTACGAGACCAATAGTGGCTAGAACTCGTAAACCGCTATTTGAAGGACGGTTTATTAAAAAAACTGTCGTCTTTTATTTTCAAGTTTAGGTTTGGTTACTGTTGTTGTTGTTGTGGTCTTCAGTCCTGAGACTGGTTTGATGCAGCTCTCCATGCTACTCTATCCTGTGCAAGCTTCTTCATCTCCCAGTACCTACTGCAACCTACATCCTTCTGAATCTGCTTAGTGTATTGATCTCTTGGTCTCCCTCTACGATTTTTACCCTCCACACTGCCCTCCAATGCTAAATTTGTGATCCCTTGATGCCTCAGAACATGTCCTACCAACCGATCCCTTCTTCTAGTCAAGTTGTGCCACAAACTTCTCTTCTCCCCAATCCTATTCAATACCTCCTCATTAGTTACGTGATCTACCCACCTTATCTTCAGCATTCTTCTGTAGCACCACATTTCGAAAGCTTCGATTCTCTTCTTGTCCAAACTGGTTACCGTCCATGTTTCACTTCCATACATGGCTACACTCCATACAAATACTTTCAGAAACGACTTCCTGACACTTAAATCTATACTCGATGTTAACAAATTTCTCTTCTTCAGAAACGATTTCCTTGCCATTGCCAGTCTACATTTTATATCCTCTCTACTTCGACCATCATCAGTTATTTTACTCCCTAAATACCAAAACTCCTTTACTACTTTAAGTGTCTCATTTCCTAATCTAATCCCCTCAGCATCACCCGATTAAATTTGACTACATTCCATTACCCTCGTTTTGCTTTTGTTGATGTTCATCTTATATCCTCCTTTCAAGACACTGTCCATTCCGTTCAACTGCTCTTCCAAGTCCTCTGCTGTCTCTGACAGAATTACAATGTCATCGGCGAACCTCAAAGTTTTTACTTCTTCTCCATGAATTTTAATACCTACTCCGAATTTCTCTTTTCTGGTATTAGCAAAAATTTCGGTAATTCAAGACTCTTCACGGTTAGTCATCAATATGATATGATTAGATTAATTCTTGTTTCATAGATCATGAATACGATATTTCGTAATGATGTGGAACGTGCCATTTTAATGAATGATTTCTTTACATACCATGATTCAATTGCTTTACAATTTTTTACTCTCTCTCTCTCTCTCATTCTTTTTGATTTTTATCTCTCTCTCTCTCTCTCTCTCTCTCTCTCTCTCCCTCTCTGTCACACACACTCACTTTCTTTTTGTATTTTTATTAGTTTGTTGCGCTCGACCATCGGCGAGGCCCGAAAACGTCTGTAAATGAGTTTCTTAGTTTTTAGTACACTTACTAAAGAAATATAGAAACAACTATGAGAGTTACTGATTTATGGTGCTTAGTTTGCAGTCAGTTCTGAGTATTATTAGTAACTACGCTCCAGTCCCTAAACCTAGTTACAGAAATGCGAATCAGACGCATTACGTATTCCAGGCCGTAGCAGCCGCGACTTGGAGACACCAGCTATGGTCACTTCCCAGCCCGCTATAAGATCACATCGGTTCGTCTTCTTCCTGATGGTATTGTAACTGAGATTTGGCAACAAGGCAATGTATGTTTGGCAACTCTGTGATCGACGAGTTACTTCCTGGTGTGCACGGAATTAAGCCTCGAAGTTCACTTGATTTTACCTGCCATTTCCATTGAATAATCTGAGTTATTATCGCTTGAGGTGTAACAAAAGATTGTAAATTTAGGGTTTTCAGCCCAGGAAAGTCGTTGCACGTGGAAATCGCAACTAATCTCGTCCTTCAAATAGCGGTTTACGAGCTCTAGCCACTATTGGTCTCGTAAGAGGAAGCTAAGCCACATACTTCTCCGGCAGCTCTGTGGTAACGTCCTGACCTGTGAAAAAGCGTCTGTTATGGTTCGCAGTTCCTCTCTGACTGAGTGTAGCGTTTATATCCCTTCTGTGAAAGAGCTACAAACAGTCAGATCAAACATCGATAAGGAAAGTGCAATTGTGAAAGTGCAATTGTGAAAGTGCAATTGTGAAAAACTTACAATGCTGCACAACAGGTAACGCCTCTTTCCGCTGCTGACAAGCAAATTTTGGGTTTCTAGGAATACAGAACATTATTTATGAAATGCCACGTTTGCATACCTCTTGAGTATGACACAGCATACCAATTAAACACAGACCCAATCAAAATCTAGTGAGTAGTATTTTACCAATTCGTGTCGATAGAGGCACGCTCGTGTACAGATACTCAGTTTTATAAAAACAGACTTTCGTCGTAAGGTTATTGTGGGTAGTTTTATTACATTTCTTATAATACAGCTCACAATTTTCCTAAGGTTTCCTGTAGTGTTGTTAAAACAATAGTAAAAATGAGGGAGAAATTAATAATCAACGATATATGCGAATTCTCTGATGTTATCTATAACAGTCTGAAAATGCGCATGCGGTTTATTGATTACATGCATGTAGAAAACTTGTTCTGAGTTAAAGCTGTCAAACAAGGTTTGAAGAAGAATAAAATGCCACTACCAGACGAAAGCTAATGGAGAAAATACCTTTCCGACGTATTTTGGCACGATGCGCTCTCCCCTTTCATAATACAAAAGTTTCGAGATGCGTCTGCTGCCTGGTTGTCTATTAAACATGAAAAGAATAAAATGTCGCAGAAGTTAGCCCTTTTCCCACGTGCGACTATTTTGGGTTGACAAGTGAAGAGAAGCCGGCCGCGGTGGTCTCGCGGTTCTAGGCGCGCAGTACGGAGCCGTGCGACTGCTACGGTCGCAGGTTCGAATCCTGCCTCGGGCATAGATGTGTGTGATGTCCTTAGGTTAGTTAGGTTTAAGTAGTTCTAAGTTCTAGGGGACTAATGACCACAGTAGTTGAGTCCCATAGTGCTCAGAGCCATTTGAACCAAGTGAAGGGAATTATGTTACAAGTTCCATTAGATTGATAACTTTAGCAGACAGCAGAATTGCGTTTTAAAAAAATATAGCAGTGAATGTACTCGAACTCGAGACATCTTACCGACCGCGCGCGATACGTAACATTACGCTACTAGCTGACACTTAGCTATAACAGCTCCAGAAGTCAAGAACAATTCCTCCAGAACTTCTGCATTTCACAGCGCTGTGGGATAATGCATATGGCCACGTCAATACTTATGAGAGACAAACAGTTATACCTTTTCTTTTGCACTGCACGACGTTTTCAACAAACAGATAGCGCTCAGTAGCTCAAGTGGAAAGGAACACTTGCTATTTAAATTTCTGCATCCTAAACTGTTGGCAGTTCTGTGTAGGTGGCAGTTACGTGATTTTATTTCGGTGATTACAAAATAAAGTTGAATGTATGCACTGGGTAGCTGAGGCATCTAGTTCATGGTGATTTGGTCAACCAGGTAAATGAATTTACTGAACATGCTGCAAATTGATACAGGCAGCCTGTGTGTCAGAATTCTCAGCCAGTGTGGCACAACGGCGTTATGATAGAAAAATGAGCCGGTGAGGAGAGGATTTGGTGGTCTGTTGGGCTGATGATAGGTTCACATATCTATGGTCTGGATTCAATTCCAACTTCGGTAAGTGATTTTAGATAGGGAGAGACAGATTCCATTCTCTTCTGGCTACATCAAATGAAGAAGATATAATGGCATTGTGATCACCAGTAACCTTTCTGATACTAGTTATTTATTTCTAGTTACGAAACAAACGCTATGTAGGATCACAGGACACTTATTCCATCTTTTTTCTGAGCTTCTGTATGTCGATAAAATTGGTTCTGAACTGGTAATGCAACTCAGACCGCCCTTAACGCGGAATTTGTTCCCTTCGTGACAATACAGCTCGGCTACAATTTGTTGTTTGTTCAAAACTGCAGATTCCTCAACATCTCCACATATTGCGCATGAATGGGTTCGAATCCTGGCCCGGCACTAAAGATTTCATATTTATTATCAAGATCTACCATGAGAACACCTATCTGCTGGTGGATAATAATTTCGATGTTTAATGTGTTTTCATTCATTGTCCACACTAACGATATTTGACGTTTTTGACTCCCAATGAGACACAGAACTATTTGCGAGATCACTGTAAGTTCAAGATGTTATTCCGAGCTGCTGGTGCAGAAATATTTGGTAGCTGGCGTCTCTTTGTGTGTAGTCAACAACGATATGTGTGGAGCTCTATTCCCAGTCAGCACTAAACTCTTCGTCATATTATTTCTAGTTCAAACATGCTCACATGTCGCTGCTGGTGCAACAAAACCATATTTAACTTTCGTTTTCTTTAGAATATAACAGCGATAGGTGCCGGGTTGGAGTCCTTGGAAGGAAAAAATTAATGTTTCGTCTCGTCATTTCAGTTAAAACATCTAGCTACTGCCAAGAAAATGCGATATGTCACAGTTGATTGTGCTTCGATCTCTATCTTATTAGGTTCTGGTTTCGAATCCCTGTCCAACACAAAGGTTTACCTCACGGCATTTCAAGTAAGTTACTTGTTAAGAAACAATATTTAACATCGCTCGTAGTTCGTTAACAGGGACAATAGGTGCTGGGTAGGAATTCGCGTCCGTTAAAAATGTTTGCGTTATGTAATTTAAAGTTGGTATTTGCTAATTGATACTGTCTAAAATCGAGGTATATCACTCTCTGTATGCCTAATCCGGAATGACTGTTAGTTTCCGTCAGTCACGAAATCTTTGCTTAGTCTGCATCACCTGGGTTTGAATCCATATGCAGAACGATACGGTTCGTCGTGTCATTTGATGTTCATACATATTCTCAACTAGCTGCTCGTGAATAACTTAAATTTTTAATGTCATTTTGTGTTTAATAATAAGTACGGTATGTTACCTTGAAGAGGAAATCATGAATACGACGAACTTACTACGTGCATTACCTATCTGATGTAATAATTAGAGTGGTAACATTTCAGGTATGTCATTTATTGTAATAAATGTGAGCTTACAATCCTTAAGGACAGTCTTATCTGTGATAAGATGTTCTCTGATATTTGTAGTATCGTAGTATTACTCTACATCTTGAGTTATTGCGATACAGAGCAGTGTTTTCTAGTGGTGACTTGTTGGAATCATTTTCAATAGTCAAACGACTGTACCAAGGAGCGATTAGAGGACCTGCTAAACAGCTGCGTTATGTGGGTTGCATGCGAATCCGGCGAAATGCAATTCAGGTCGTTCGGATACTTTTGAGTATGACTGTACATCGCCTAAAATTTGCTGGCCGATGGCAGTTGCTTACGAGTATGTGCATGAAATCGCTGGCAACAGAATTTAAATTGCTTTCTATGAAAGAGAAAGTATTACTGTCAGACTAATCTTTGAATGTTTTAGTAACTTTTTCCCGCTATGTTGCTTTGCGTTAAGTTTTGCTAACCTTGTTAAAGTATTCCTGTGAATCTTATACATTTTCGATTTTATTGGGCTTAAATCTGCTTTCGGGACTCCAGTACCCAAAACTGCATTTTCCTCATTAAAAGATGTTTCAGCTAGGCATACATTCTCACCATCTGTAGATTCATTTTGAGAGGAACAAAATATCTACATAGTGTATCACTCAAAGAATTACACTGTTCAGAAAAACTAGCGCTTGGTAATTCACTAGTATCATTTTCACTTCTGGTATTAGCAGCTGTATAACGAACACTTGCCATAATACAGCTAGTGCCTGGTCATCCACTAATACCAGCTTCACCCGATTCACTTTTGATATTAGCAGCTTCATGCTGAGCACTAGTCAGATATTTTGAAAACACGCCACTGTTTAGCCTATGCCTATTTTTATTGATAAAGTCTACTTCGGAGAAATGGCGCTCACAAACAAAAGCGCTAGCGCAGTTCACATTTAAGATAACAGCTTAAACTTTTCCAGTTCAGAAGCAACTCTTGAGGCTGTCTGGGAAACCTGTAGGAATGTTTCTTGTTAATTTTCTCCGATGAACCTACGTACTATCCTGACTGACACCCTGGAGATTTACGGGAGCATTCCAAGGCCTATTTCTTGTGTGGAATATTCTAAAAAAACACAAAATTCTTTATTACATTCACTAGAACAACTGTTAATGACACATCAGTCTCAATTAATAAGCGAAAGGAAACCACACAGCTTAATTCGTGATAGAAAATGATACATGTCATTTATATATAATTAAAATACCTTAAAACAGATATCTTACCTTCGTATTAATGGTGGACATTTTTTCAGCAGGAGTTCTCTCCAGTTTCACGGTAAAGCTTATGAAATTTTAAGTATACAGTCATATTATATCGAATAAAGACTATAAAAACTAACAAAACTGCAGATTACAGTACAGAACAACACTACTGAGTTAGCCGCCATTGGGTCGAATTGGATAGCTCTCATTGGACTGTTTGTGGGCTCCAATCAGCCAATTACACGGCTTTATGACCCTTCTAACGGCTCTAGTGATTTGGAGATGAACGTTTCGATGTGTTTCCAGTTTTTCCATATAGCTCTCACCCCTATAATGCGCACGACAGAAATTAAGTTCAAGAAGCGTTTGTAAACACTAGTCTGCTAGTGTTTTGTGGCCTCTAACATGTCTTGAAAGCAACGTATAGCGTTAAGTCTGTAGCGCGTTTCCGCTTTATTATATCTCAAGCGATCTGTTAATAAACAAGTCGCTGAAGCAACTGCCTTTGTTCGTGGGGTATTTTCCAAAACGTTTGGATTGAAATCACCCTAGTCGTAACAGTTACAATACACAAAGTCCTTAGCATGTCTTCAGCTGTTTAGTTTACAGATGGATGAATATGATTTCATAGTACATAAAGAAACATAGGTTATATAGTAATTTTTTGTGCTTCTACAAGTATTATTCCAACAAAATTTCGGATTAGCGCTATTTTTTTAGATAGACAACTCATCACACAAAACTACGTGGGAGACCAGCAGTTTGTTGTTACAAAGCACCACATTTTATTAACTGAAGATTTGAAATAATTTAAATTTATTTGAACGTCTCCACAAAAAGAAACATTTACGATGACCTACTCGTTTGCCTACTTCTGGTACAGAAAACACAACGTGAAATTCTGAGTAATACATATGCTAAAAAAGGAAACAATAAAAAGAGAAAAAGCTCTTTAGCGTACACATATTTCTGATGTACTGAGACTTACTTAGCACTTCAGAATGACCTCCAATTTTCTATTAATCATGCCTCACATGAGCAAATTCCGTCATTAAACGTGGTTGCGCTGTTTGGCATTTTCCATCTCTCACCACTGACACAGGTGATTTTTCAGGCTATACTTGACTTTTGGTGCAACGTTGTGAGAACGATGTCTTCCTCCCTTAAATTAGCAGGTATTATTTTCGCATTATGTCTTATTCTCTCTTGTCTCTGGTCGCTTACGTATTTTCTCTCACTGTTGTTCTTTCTACAGGCAAGCTCTGTGTTCTGTGTCGGCGGAAAACTCTTTGGATTGTCATTTAATGTAATACATTTTGCAGCAAATGTAGTGGAACCACACGTTGTCTTCATACTACCATGGTGGCAATAAGTACGAAATACCCTAACTGCCCTTTTCTCTTCTTATCATCGGACTTCTCGATGTTCTGATAGTGCCCGCCATAGTTTCCCCTCCCGTGTCAACCTCTTCGTCTCGGAGAAGCATGTACACCCAGTGTCCTCTATTATTTGTTAGATATATTCCAATCTCTGTCTTCCCCCTCTGTCTACTACAATCTCATAATATATGTCTTAGCATGCTGTCCCTTCTTCGAACAGTATTTTACTCATTTTCAGAAAACAAAAGTATCCAGAATAATTATCGTATATGAGCTAAAGCGTACAACGATGCGAGGTACTATTGAATATTCCGGAAGCGGTTTTCATTTTTATATATGAACAGGTTCATAATTTCCATGTTTCTAAAGTTTTCGCACCTACGAATCACATCTCTGCAAAATTTTCTAGAACTATTGTCCTATATCGTGGCAGTTGTCATCTCCTAAGTTCTTATTCGCTGTAATGACATTGGCAGATATTGCAAAATTATGAAGTGGCAGTGAAGTCCTTTCCTTAGAGCAAGAGATGATGCTGTCTGAGAGCATTATCATGAAGCAATAACAAACGTTTCGAAAGCATTCCTTGTCCGCAGACCACAATTTCATCACGCAGCGTAATATTTCTCAGTAATCGTCAATCCTTGTACAAGATAATCCGTCACTGTAACACAACGCTAACGTCAGAAAACAGATAGTGTCTTCTAATGGACAGGAAAACGCGCACTGCTGTTTTATGGCAAACTTCGAATTCACTTTGCAACACACAAAAATGTGATGGACCTAGTTAAATTTGTTATCGAAACTGAAAAAAAGGTTCGTATGTTTTTAACCCGTTTAATCATCTGGTGCCTGTTATATTTGTTGGATTATTAATTGTCACTTGTGGAACAAAAAAGTATATAGTTAAAATATAAGCGTTCCGCTTTTCATTTCGAAAGTATAGCCCAGTAATCTCAGGCCACTGAAGATGCTTATGGGAATAACATGCCAAACGATTCTGCCGTTGCGTCAGTTACAGTAGTCACTACACTAACAGCGAAAAGAACACAAACATCTGTTTTATTAGTTAGTCGTCACTCGTTGTAAGTGCTAGACACGGTTGTGGTCCTGGAAATGTACTAACAGACAGACACAGTGCCATTCTCGCAGCGAGGTAATTCATATGAAGGCTGTTGCGATGAATTCCATGAAGAATATTCTGGTGGAATCTCCAACTGCATTTATTTAAAAGAGACAAAATGGTCATCTTTGATTAGCGCTTCCTCTTTCTTTACCATTTATTTTGATCTTCTTGATTATTCTCCACTGTCGAGGTCAGCTTGGATCTTTCATCATCTACGATGTTCATACGTTGATTTACACTGAGGTGACAAAAGTCATGGGATAGCGATATGCACACACAGAGAAGGCGGTAGTATCGCGTAGAGAAAGTATAAAAGGGCAGTGCATTGACGGAGCTCTCATTTGTATTCGGTTGATTCTCGTGAAAATGTTTCTGACGTGGTTATGGCTGCACCACGAGAATTTGAGCGAGAATGGCGGTTGGAGGTACATGCATGGGACATTCCATTTTGATTAGGGAATTAAATTTTCCGAAATCCGCGGTGTCAAGAGCGTATCGAGAATAACATAATTCGAGCACTATCTCTCATCACGGACAACGCAATGGCCAACGGCCTTTAGTTAACGACCAAGAGCAGCGGCTTTCACATAGAGTTGTCAGTGCCACCACACAAGCAAAACTGCGTGAAATAACCACAGAAATCAATGTGAGACGTACGACGAAAGTTTCCGTTAGGACAGTGTGGAGAATTTAGGAGTTAATGGGTATGGCAGCAGACGACCGACGTGAGTGCCTTTGCTAACAGCACGACATCGCCTAAAGCTCCTTTCCTGGTCGCGGTTGGATCCTAGACGACTGGAAAACCGTGGTCTGGCCAGATGAATCCCGATTTTAGTTGGTAAGCGCTCACGGCAAGGTTCGAGTGTGGAGCAGACCACACGAAGTCATGGACCCAAGTTGTCAACAAGGCACTTTGCAAGCTGGTGGTGGCTCCACAATGGTGTGGGCTGTGTTTATCTGGAATGGACTGGGTACTCTGGTCCAAATGAATCGATCATTGACTGGAAATGGTTAAGTTCGGTTACTTGGAGAAGATTTGCAGCCATTCCTGGACCCTATGTTTGTAATCTCCCCACGGAAAATTACCCTCTACCACGCAATAATTAATAATGGTCAATCAAATCATCCACATTTATTTACGTTTGAAAAGTATCTGATCAGATTTTCTAGTAATATATGCGCCGACAGCTCGTCGACGCCAAGGTATTTTTCTAGTACGTTTATTCTTTGGAATAAGAGAGATACAGATATGTATTCTCCATGGTTATTATAGAGGGTTAAGGGAACAGCTTCGGAAGTATTGGTTGGAAGATTGTCGGATTGCTAAAAGAGACATATTTACTCTTCCTCTCGCTAAAACGAGCTATTAACGTTTGTGCCACTAGCGTGATAGGTAAAGAGAAAGAAAAAACTGTAAAAGCAAATTACTTAAGACTTGGAATCCACAGAAAACGGAACATGTAATGGAGATGGATTGAATATACAATTTTCCTCAGAAATAAGGTTTGTGACCATTTTATTCTAGAGTGAATGACGAATGAGTTCTCTGTCTGAATCATTGATGATTGTCTTGGCCCTGTAATTAGTGGAGAAGTTTCAGCTGTGACGAAGAGAGCCTGCAATCTCCGAGTTTTTTACAAATCGTCCAAAAAGGCTTCGTCCACGTCTGAAATTCTAAATCTGTCGTAAACTGAACGAATTGTTTTGCCAACTGAATGCAGCGCTTAATAAAAATAACAAATGTAAAGATCTTTTCCAGCAAGCCAGCCGCTGAATATTTAGACGAAGGGCTCCACCAGAGATTCTACTAGGCTGATTTCCCGTAAATAATATATTTAAACTGTACACAGATAAAGGACAGAGAGAGAGAGAGAGAGAGAGAGAGCGAATGAAATTCTAGAAAATACTCAGAATCCTCCATTAGCATAATTGTTTTTCTGTCTTACCACGGATCAGCCTAGATATAAAACAGAAAGCCCTAACTTTATTGTACCGATTTATGTGTGAGAGTGAAGGAGTAATAAAGGCGACAGATACACCTCTGTACAGACAAAACATTACACCAAGTTAGCGGCAAGCTGCATTCACATACTTTCATCATTTACAGTAGTAGAATTCATTATAATGGCCAATCCGTGACAGGACACGTTTTTGGACGTTGTTAAAATAATTTTGTTCTCTGTTTCATGTGAACTACGACGAGACAACTTAACTTGGAAAAGAGAAGAAATACTCGCAGTCAAATTAAGTGGATCTACAAATAAGAACTTCACGCTGGGCGAAGAATAGAGGCCAGACCTATTATTCTTTATTAAAGCTTACTAGTATTGATGAAGTATACGCATTTCTGTTTAGTATAATTGGATATTTGAACATTTCATGCTAGATGTAGTTTGATGGACCTGCCCTAGTTGCATTTATCTGTATAAGTACAGTAAGAAAGTAGACACAGAAGTACTCGTGTGTGAAGGGAGATATATATACATATATATTGACGGTAGAACATTTATATGGTTTTAACTAGGGCAATGTTTAAGATGAGTCAAGCAGAACAGAGCAGCACGCAACAGCCTTCAGCTGTTAGCAATGATAATAATGATGTAGTAAGAAGTGTTGTAGACTACAGAGAGCGCAATAGAACGCCCGGTAGACACGGCTGGAGATGTAACAGCAAGTACGCAACATGGATTAGATCCATTGGTCATTATCATGAGGCAGATGCAGATGATAACTGAGACCATAAATAATATGAATACGAAATTAGCCTCAGTTACTGAGGGGCAGGAAAATTTGAAAACCGACATTAACGCGAAATTAGCCTCAGTTACTGAAGGGCAGGAAAATTTGAAAACCGACATTAACGCGAAGTTCGCCTCAGTTAATGAAGGGCAAAATGATTTGAATACGAAGTTAGCCTCAGTTACTGAGGGGCAAAATGATTTGAATACGAAGTTAGCCTCAGTTACGGAAGGGCAGGAAAATCTGAAAGCTGAGATTAAGCAGCAGTTACACGACAGTTTTTCCGAATTAGAGCAGCGGATAGAGGCGAAGACAAAGGAACTTAAAGATCAGGCCGAAGAGACGGAACGAAAATTAACTGCACAAATAGAATTGGTGAAAGCTCAATGTGAGGAATCTACTCACCGCGTACGTGTAGAAATGAAGGAGTATGTGGCTATTAAGATAGATACCGTACGGGAACAGGTGGAAATGGTTCCGCAATTAGTACAAAAGCAAGATGCCATGTCATGTGCAATTGCGCAACTTCCTGAATTGGCACGTACGCAGACTAACCTAAAAGAAAGTGTTGAACATCTGACAGAACGTCAAGACGTTATAGACCACCAAATTAATGTATTAACGGGTAAATTATCCGAAATCACATTAGAAAACAAAAGGCTAATGTGTGAAAACGTTGAGCAAAATGTTAAAGCAGCATTCCAGAGTCTATGTGGCAAACAGGAAGAGAATTTGTTTGCGAAAGGACTTGAGGAAGTGCGACAGCAGCTAGGTGCTGATTTCGAGCATTGGAAACAAACGATAGAAGAGTCGATACGCGTTTCACAACAAGGCTCAGAACAAATGAATACAGGCCAGCAGCAGAAGTTGGCAGCGACTATAGAGCCAGTTACTGCACATTCGCACACGATACCGACTTGTGTAAGTAACGCAAATATTAAATTGCCACGAGCTAGTTGTTCGCGTGAAGTTTTATCTGACGGAGATTACGAAAGCCTTTGCCATGCCGAAGAAAAAATGATAAAGCATCGGCAATTCCAGATTTTTAACACTGACAAAAGGGGGGTCCATCCGATTGTTTTTATTCGAAGTTTTAGAGGAGTGCTACCCAGAAATTGGTCGGAGTGGCAGAAGATCAGTTTCGTTACGGGGTATATACAAGGTTCGGGGGCGATCTGGGCCTCGGACATGACTTCTGTTTGCTCGACATATGACGATTTTGAGAAAGCGTTTTTAGCAAAGTTCTGGTCAGAAGGGGTACAGGAACGCCTAAGGCAGGAGGTGCTCTACCCAGAGCCTTTCTCTTTTTCAAAAGGAAGCCTTAGGAAGTATTTTGAAAAATATATAAATAAAACTAGATATTGGGACAGACCTATGCCCTTGCCAGACATAATAAACATACTTAAGGCAAGACTACCAACTAGCATCCGGAATCAATTAATTTACGGCAACGATAAAGACCTGGAGTCGTTCCTCACGACGTTAGACCATATAGACATTATCGAAGACAACAACCAGAAAGCCCGTAACAACAGATTCCAATATAGGGAGATAGAACCTCCGCCAAATGGTAGGCAAGGAAACGCACAGAGATCGATAAATAGTGGAGAAACCCCTCAAAATCTCAATAATAATACCGGCAATAGTCTTGCGAGGGGCTATCCAAGGAACAACAGGAATGGGAAAAGATACAATCCCGTATGGGGGAACGAAAGGAATTTCAGACCGCAAACCTGGAACAATAACAGTAATAGAAAGTGGAATCAACCGGGGGGAATAAACTCAAATAACCAACATCAGTGGGGACGGACATCTACGAATCAACCGGTAATTACCGAAGTGACGGACGATGTCAACCACCAGGCGAATCAAAATCCAACAAACTTGTAAGGACCCACTCGTGCCCCGGAGGAGCGGTCAACAATTGGTTGAGGGGCAACAGGATATGTGTACCCATGATAACGTATAATGATGGACGATTACTGGCAGATGAATAGACCGAGGACTTAGAACCACAAGATGAGGATAAGGAACATGTGGCAGTAGCCGAAGTGCAAGTCATTTTGGAGACTGTACCTATAGTGGCAGTTTTAGACACAGCTGCAACCACAAATGTTATTTCGGAGGCACTATTCAACAAGATCAGAAATATAAGACGAGTACCAATTTTTCCAGTTCAAAATTGCAGAATAATAGGCGCCGTTGGGGCTAGATCGGCTAATGTAAAAGTGCAGTCACTACTTAGTGTAGAAGTCGGAAATGTAGCAATATTAAGCACATTCCTTGTTGTGAAAAATTTGGTGGTAGACTGTATTATCGGAGTCGACAGCCTACGTCAATACAGATGCAGAATAGATTTTAAAACAGGAAAAGTTTGGTTAAATGTAAATAAACAAGAAATTGAGTGGGACTTGTTGAAAAAAGAAAGCCTTACCAGAAAATATAATAGTGGGATCAGTGTGCAAGTAATCAGGACTGCACAAAATTCTAAACAGCACGTAAATAATGAGTTCCAAGTCAAAGGAGATTTCGGTCAGTTAGTGTATGAGAAGTTAAATGAATCCGACTGCATTACTGAAGATCAGAAGAAGCAGCTCAAAGAATTATTATTAGCGTATGAAAACGTGTTTGATGAAAGGCCAGGAGTTATTAAGGGATACATATGCCATCTCTACGTTAAGCCGCACGAAACGTATTGTAGAACTTTCTATCCTGTTCCCTGGAGGTTAAAGGCTCAAGTTCAAAAAGAAATAGATCGCATGTTGAAATGGGGTTTGATCGAACCCTCCACAACCCCATACTGCTCCCCATTGTTGGTCGTGCCAAAAGCAAATGGGACTGTGAGACTGGTACTCGACGCTAGAGAAATAAATAAAATCATAATTCCAGTGAGAACACATCCGGAAAACATATACGAACTTATACAACGGTTCCACGATGTCCAATATTTGACGAGCATTGATTTGCGGAGTTCTTATTGGCAAGTCAAGCTGGATGAGTTATCAAGGAAATATACAGCTTTCATTTACTCCGGAAGAAGTTACCAATTTACTGTAGTTCCTTTCGGACTCAACATTAGTGCTGGAATCTTTATAGCAGCTCTAGATTATGCACTAGGCCCAGAACTAAGAAGCAGGATAACAGTATTTGTTGATGATTTGCTTATTGCATCGAAGACTTGGGAGGAGCATATTACCTTACTGAGTCGGGTGTTGGACGTGTTCAAAACCATGGGAATAACTGCTAACCTACAGAAATCCCATTTTGCACTAAACAGAATCAAGTTCCTCGGGCATATAATTGACGCAAAGGGAATTTTACCAACCAAGGAGAAGCTAATTGCGATTAGTAAGTTTCCAACACCCAGAAATAGGAGGCAATTAAAAGGTTTATGGGTCTTGCCTCATTTTTTAGAAGATTTATAACAAATCAGGCCATGAATGTAGCAGCTCTAAATAGTTTGCTGAAGAAGGATGTGCCCTGGCTCTGGACATAGAGTGTCAGGAAGCATTCGAAGAGATAAAGAAGCAATTAGTAAAGGCACCGCTTTTGTACCATCCGGACATGCAAGAGGAATTTTACTTGTCAACAGATTCGTCAAATGTGGGGCTTGGAGCGTGCCTTTTCCAAGTACGCAAGATAAATGGACAGCTTACCTTTTGTCCTATTGCGTTTGCTAGTCGTGTTTTGTCCAACTGTGAACGAACTTACACGACGACAGAATTAGAGGCTCTTGCGGTCGTCTGGGGATTTAAAAAATTTCATTATTATTTATATGGTTCAAAGACTATCGTATATTGCGATCATCAATCATTAACGTTTTTACAAACGTGTAAACTGTTACACCCCAGACTGGCTAGATGGACTCTCGCTCTGCAACAATACCAGTTTAAGATCGTACATGTCTCAGGGCAGCAAAACATTATTGCTGACGCTCTATCAAGGTCACCGCAGGGTTTAAACAAAGAGATGGAAGTAAATAATACCTCAGAATTCCCTGTATTGCTGCTGCAGGAAAATCCATTTAAGATGTACTACGTCAATTTGTGTGTGCATATGGCCCAGTTACAGAAAAAAGATGCTCAATGGGGAAGTGTCATTCAAAGGTTACAACAGCAACCTTCGGATCAGATGGCAAATTACTACAAGCTGGTAAATGGCGTATTATTTTTCCGCTGTGGAAGGCCAAACAAAGTCCGTTGGTGTGTTTGTATACCTGAGGCGCAAATAGAGAAACTTGTATGGTTCACTCATTTAACCTGGGGACATTTCGGTGCGACAAAATGTGCAGACAAGATAAGTGGGTACTGTTATTTTCCCAACATGAAGCGCAGAGTGCATGAGGTCTTAAAGAGGTGCATAATCTGTCAAAAAACAAAGCCGGATTCAAAAGGGACTAAGCACCCATTATGCTCTACATTAGTGCAAGAACCAAAAGAATTATTTTCGTGCGATCTGTGTGGACCGTTACCTACTTCAAGAGGTGGTGTTAAATATGTGTTGGCATTTCTCGATGTGTGTACGAAATACGTAAAGCTATACCCGATAAAGGCGGCTACAGCCAAAGTAATTGTATTAAGATTGATAAGGGATTATCTTCCACATGTTGGTACACCTAAGGCGATCATAACAGACAATGCTAAAATATTCACGGGACTCCGATGGAAGCAGCCTTTGTCTCAAGTCGGTGTGAAACACATACTAACATCATTTTACCACCCACAAGGCAATTTGGTTGAGAGGATTTTTAGAGAATTCAATCGATTTATGAGGACATATTGCCATAATAAGCAAACTGCGAGGGCAAATTATGTGGAAGAGTTTGAGCAGATATACAATAACGTGCCCCACTCCTCAACTGGATATACACCTCGTGAATTGATGTTCGAAGCAAAAGAGGAAAACTTCTGGACTGACCATATCCCCAAAACTCAGGAAACTGAGATGCCTTGGGAAGAAAAAATAAGACAAGCTATCATAAATATGACGAAAAAGGCTGATCAGAGAAAACAACGATATGACAAATTAATCAAGAGGGTACAGACATACCATGTCGGAGAGTAGGTACTAGTCAAACGACATACCAAATCCTCCGTAATAAAGAAAAGTATAAAGAAATGGGAGTTACTATATACTGGCCCATACATTATCCTACAAATTCCGAATCCTGGAGCTTATCTATTAGCATACCCGGGATCGAACAAAATAAAAGGGTTATTTTCTCATAACGACTTAAAAAAATATAATGAAGATTAGAAGATAAGGAGGAATGGTGTTCCGAGTGACAGAGATGGACGCTCGTAAAAAACATAGCAATAAACTGTGTGTGTAGTGTTAGAAACCTTTAAATTAAAATAGTTAATCAGTGACATAGAGTATAGAAATAGTGACTAACTATTACTATCGAGTGTTGTAAAGAAGATAGTGGAGATAGGCTTCACCTGTGTTTGGGTGAACATGGAACTTTAGCATTGCTAATGTTATCAAGATTTATAAAGGATCTAACTGACCTTCAAGAAGAATGAAATGTTTCCCGCGAATGACGTTGAATAATCAAAAGAGGTTCCGAGTGAATATTCATATATAATCTCATGTGAACGCTTAGATGTGTAAACGTGTGAAGGGATGTGTTGTGGCAGTGAATCGTGAGTGACGGTTGACGCCGCAAAGATAATTTCCCGCCCAAAACAGTTGACGTCGGCGCGAGAGTTAAAATCGATATAGACGACACAGATATGCTTTGTAAGAGACTCGCACTAAACGCGAGGGTAAACTGATTCATGTTGAACTTTAAAAGGAAAAGGTGTTATAATTAGAAGTTAAGAGTTTTTAATTTATTAATGAATGATTAAAGAAAGTAATATTCATAGAATTAGTAGTAATTTAATGGTTCGTGTTCGTTTGGGAATTTGCTTTGGAAAGATCCATTTCCATATATGAGCATGGATGAACGCCGTATAAATCAGAGAATAAATGAAAGAAGTGAATCCGCATTCCTCAATGCTAATAACTTTTCCATTTCAGTACTCAAGCGGAGAAATATATGTATTTAGAATAAAAAGTTTTTGAGTATAGATAAATTATATGACTTATCAAGGAAATATGGATTATGTCTTTGTATAAAATGAACTACACTTTCCATTATTCGATGATTTGAATCCAAAATCTATCGTAAGTTGCATGAATCCTTTAAATTACGAAGAACAAATCAGTGATAGAAAATGTGTTAGAACTTTTGGACTTATAAGCACAAGTGGGGAGGCAAAGTCAAAAGAAGTATTCAAACGAGAGTAAATCGGATGAGGCTTTTGGCAACATCATTAGTTAATGGTTGAATTCCTTGAAGTACGTCGTAACAAAAAGGATCCATGAAGCCATAAGGATTTTGCTTTCAAAAAGGAGAATCTTGGACGGTGCAACCTAACCAGTTCTCTTACAGGAAGAGTTTCCCTTTTGGTCATTGCTAATCCTTTTGGAATGAATGTTGCATGTGAATTCGAGTATCCCTGTCCCTTCTACTCTTCCCATTGTGGGCCGCGTAGAAGATCAACTACAAAGGGGGCCGCGTAGAAGACCGACTACAAATGTGGACGTCGGGGACATGCAAGACCCGGGGGAGTTTAGCACCGCAAGATATTGTCCTAGGAACAAGATTGTAAAACAAGAATTCACGTTATTTATTGTAAAACTTTTTTTTTTTTTTTTTTTTTTGCTAGAGGCACAAACCACTCTTCTCCAAATCGTGATACAAATTGATCCCTGTCTTTCCTTTAGAGATCTATTTCAAAATTATATATTTTTTTCTTCTATAGGCTTTCCTATCTTCTATGTACCGCAGGCTGGGGGTCTAGGCTTAAGAGGTTTTCCAAGGTTTCCCTGCTTAAGAAAGTTCCCGAATGGGTAGACCCTGATAACAGTTTCATGAAAGATCATCTTCCTTGGTTGTGCACAGCAAACATAACACCTAGATGCACGTAAAAGCAATACAGCCGCGGTACCTGTCTCATCATTTCTTCTGTCTTCAACATTTCTTTTCTTCGTCTGTCTCAAACATAATATTCTTTTCAGTCGGAGGACTGACAATCATCACTTCCGGGTTATCCACGCTAATAGATAGCTCGCGAAGTGTGTTCGGTGAATCAAAATTGAGCTCACAAACTTCGCTCGCTGCGAGGGGCATTGTAATCTCCCCACGAAAAGTTACCCTCTACCACGCAATAATTAATAATGGTCAATCAAATCATCCACATTTATTTACGTTTGAAAAGTATCTGATCAGATTTTCTAGTAATATATGCGCCGACAGCTCGTCGACGCCAAGGTATTTTTCTAGTACGTTTATTCTTTGGAATAAGAGAGATACAGATATGTATTCTCCATGGTTATTATAGAGGGTTAAGGGAACAGCTTCGGAAGTATTGGTTGGAAGATTGTCGGATTGCTAAAAGAGACATATTTACTCTTCCTCTCGCTAAAACGAGCTATTAACGTTTGTGCCACTAGCGTGATAGGTAAAGAGAAAGAAAAAACTGTAAAAGCAAATTACTTAAGACTTGGAATCCACAGAAAACGGAACATGTAATGGAGATGGATTGAATATACAATTTTCCTCAGAAATAAGGTTTGTGACCATTTTATTCTAGAGTGAATGACGAATGAGTTCTCTGTCTGAATCATTGATGATTGTCTTGGCCCTGTAATTAGTGGAGAAGTTTCAGCTGTGACGAAGAGAGCCTGCAATCTCCGAGTTTTTTACAAATCGTCCAAAAAGGCTTCGTCCACATCTGAAATTCTAAATCTGTCGTAAACTGAACGAATTGTTCGAACGATCGATTTTCCAAACTGAATGCAGCGCTTAATAAAAATAACAAATGTAAAGATCTTTTCCAGCAAGCCAGCCGCTGAATATTTAGACGAAGGGCTCCACCAGAGATTCTACTAGGCTGATTTCACGTAAATAATATATTTAAACTGTACACAGATAAAGGACAGAGAGAGAGAGAGAGAGAGAGAGAGAGAGAGCGAATGAAATTCTAGAAAATACTCAGAATCCTCCAGTAGCATAATTGTTTGTCTGTCTTACCACGGATCAGCCTAGATATAAAACAGAAAGCCCTAACTTTATTGTACCGATTTATGTGTGAGAGTGAAGGAGTAATAAAGGCGACAGATACACCTCTGTACAGACAAAACATTACACCAAGTTAGCGGCAAGCTGCATTCACATACTTTCATTATTTACAGTAGAGAATTCATCATATGTTCCCAAACAACGATGGAATTTTTATGGTTGACTTGTCACCGGCCAGCAATTGTTCGCGACTGGTTTGAAGAACATTCCGTACAATTAGAGGGAATGATTTGGCCCTCAAGATCGTCCGACATGGCACATCATCGAGAGGTCAGTTCGTGCACACAGTCCTGCATCGGCAACACTTTCCCAGTTATTTAGAGCTATAGATGCAAGATGGCTAAATATTTCTGTAGGGGACTTCCAACGACCTTTGGAGCCCATGCCACGTGGAGTTCCTGCTTTACCTCGGACAAAACGAGGTCCGACACAACATTAGGAGGTATCCTATGACTTTTGTCATTTCAGTGTATAAGACTTCTGTACCTCCAAGCAATGACACAGTCATATGTATGTCATATATAACTTGTTTTAATATTTGTTCATTTCTGTGCTACTATTCATTGGAAAGCTAGGTGAAGAGATTATGAGAATGCCAACTGAATTCAACACGAAAACTGTAGACGGATAAAGCTGTAATTATTTGTAGTTATGTGTGAATAAGTTCTCTATGAATATGAAAAATTGTCGAACCCACTCTTACAATTCTAACTCTAGCTGCAAATAACTACGTATAAATGCCCCAACTTCCCAGCCGTTGGTTAAGCACACTGTCTGTTAGAAAGTGTTGTCTTTGAACGATTGTGAGGAAATACAGGATGACTTAATTTTTCTATTTGCTGTGCTCAGTGGCAGCTCTTTTTACATGCGAGATTTGGGTCTGATTTGAAGCTCCACGGTGAACATGTGGAACCTGTCAAATTATGTAAATCTTTAGGCTTACTTGGCCGTTGTCAATGGAGGTAAGATCTTCTAGGTTGTTAGGTCGCGTCATATTTCTTCTATATGATTGAAGTTCCGACCCATCTTCTGGTATCTCCTTTTTTCCATGATATTGTGGTTTTCACAGTTGACTGAAGAGTCAACCATGGGCTCCACAAGATCCCGACTACGATACCAACAGAGGGGTCGAAACGTCGATCGTAAAGAACAACACAGAATATTTTACCTACCGTGTTAAATTGTTTAAATATCTAGGGGTTGTACTACAACGTGATGAACACGTGAAATCAGTAGTACGGAACGGAAATAAAATAATAAATTTTTTTAGGACAGTTTGCGAGGTGCCGGGGCTAGCAGTGTATTTATCACTAAATTCTACTAGAATCCACATATGTAAATCATGCTCTAAGCCCCCCCTATTCTAACTCCGACTTTTGCTGTTGCACAAGGATAAAAAAAATACGCGAACTGACTCTAATCAACCCTGCCAGTGGAGTAGAAGAGAGTTTGGCACCTGCAATAATTTAATTTTATAAATAAGTTAAATAAACAAAGGTTTCATTTGCATAGTGAGGAATGATAGGGCTGCTCTATCGATTAACAGAATGAAAGTTCTGTCCAAAATAACAATATGATTTATTAAGACTAAACACTGAATAGTAAAAGAAACACAGGAAATATAATACATCAAATTGGCTCAAATTTGGAGATTCATACAAACACTGTAAAGGTGAAGTTGTCCCTAAACTAGATCGTGAGGTTTAAGACGAGGTGGTATGTGGAGCCAATTCCTTTCCACTCAAATCTCAAGAGAGACACACAGCTAACCCAACAGTAATTGCTGCTACTCGAAACAGAACAAAGTTAGAAAAGGATGAACAGGCGCGCTCTGCTGAGCTCTGATTGTCACCTAGGAAAATCCCTGTCTGCTGGTGCTGCGGACGTACATTACCAAACGGTCTTCTTATCTCCCAGAACACGATCTGGCGTACCGCAGGCGAGGGCTGGTTGCTTCGACGTCCTCGACCGAAAAGCGACTGCTGACTCCCCACAAGGGCACCCGTACAGGCCGAACACAGAACATTTCCGCCCCCACGACAGTGGCCGAGGTTAAACTTTCCAATCAGCAACTCGAAAACCGGCGGAAATTCCACTCCATTGCTGGAGCACTACCATTCCACCAATGGAGATTCTTGGCGCCAATTTCTGTGCTGATTTTGCTACGTCACGGCGCTATGCCCTGAGCAAACCAATCACCGTTACTATTTTGCAGAAAGTGCGGGAATTTTCCCGCCACAACTGCCAGGGTACACAAGTCATTCCCACGCCTCGCTGGTAGCCCGCCAGAAAGTGTTTTCGCTAAGTTTCTCCGAAGTAACGGAACCTCTAGCCCAGCCGCTACTTCACACCCCAGCGGGCGTGTCTCTTGACAATGTCGGCGTCTGCAAAGCATTCACTCGACTGCCTCACACACGTCGGCTTAACCCGCCTGTCACCGGACCACCCGGGTGACGAGAGACGCTGCGTGGGAAGTCCGCGTGTGAAGGAATAGCAGCCCTCCACCGCATGCAAATAGAGAGGAGAGTCGTAAGATAGAAATATGAGAGGGGGCTCATGCCACCTCTCATAGCCCCTACGCCATTTTAGATTGTAATTGGTGAGCGGTTGGCTCACTTAGGAGCAAGGTAGTGAGTCAATCGCCCAAGAACAATCTCGCAACTGGCTCCACATGCCGCACTCTATAAAGAAAATCACTGCAACTGAAAAATGCAGCTCATAGAGGGAGGATTATTTATGATGTAGCCAACTTCACCTTCTTAATATGGAACACTCACACTCACATCACACATCCATACCCAGGGAGCCCCTTCCAAACACCGATTCACGCAGACATTCACGCTCTAAATATGGCCCGGGCATCTGAGCCAAATATGGAGCAGTTTATTCTTTACAATCAGAGTTGGAGTGCTCCGCAATTAAATGCCCAAGATGTTACAACAATTTTAATCATTAAACTAACCTGATCTCACTCACACATGATACTATTTAAGTTAACAATCTCTTTGTGAGCTGTCAGAATCTAATTACAACCTCCGATTCATTCTGTCTCCCTGCAGCAAGAATAACCTTTACAAAATGTTCCCTGAACTGATGGTCCATTCACAATGACAGTGGTGGTATCTGCTTCAGTTTATGGGGACTTCAGGCACACTGTTCGCATACACACAACAATAAATACAAAATACAAAAAAAAACATGGTGTGGAGAACAATACAGTAATTTGTAATAAGAATTACAGTGTAAAACACAAACACATACAAGGTATAACATACATTACAAAACCAACACTAGAGAAAGAAATTTAAGAAAGAAAAAAAAAAAGGTTCATGGGGCATCAAATTGTGCATGCACATTGCACAAAGTTCACGACTGTGCTGAGAATGAGGCACTAAATCACATTGTTAGAAATATCCGTAGCACTTCACTAATTACACAGTACTGACATCACATAAGGCTAAACGTCGGGTGTTGTTGCTACGTTGTGGCAACAGCAATAGGGAGTTCTGGAGTGTCTGCAGTACGCTGTTGAGATTGTAGTCAGACCCACGCATATGATCACGGCAGTACGGTAGGAAGACACAGTGATAGGCTCTCCTCACGTCGATTAATTGTCTCTGAGGTCTATTTGTTGGGATACATCACTAGTCTAGGTCTCTTCTCTCGCTGGACAGTACTTTACGTTTCCCAATATTGCAGTTCGACAAGGGATGATGGCACGTGGAGTGACTCCACAAGTGTGTGAGGTCATCCATACAGGATCGAACTAGGAGTGACGATTGCTAAAACTGCTCTCTAAAAGAGAGGAGAAGTTAGAAATGAGACCATACATTTGTTAGTGTGGCACGATACTGCTTTGTGTATGCAGATCGGCCAATGCTAGTGAGTTGTAAAAACCCAAACAGGTGAGTATATAGCGTCCCTTTCTGTCCTGAGGCACATTCTGACACGATATGTGATCTTCTTCGTGTACTCACGACAACGTGGTCTGCCGCAGGGAATCCCTCCAAACGGCTGCCGCGTCCGGAGAGCTAGCAGGCTGTCGCGTGTGGGTCGCGTGTCAGTGTCAACGGCCAGCCTCACTTTCGCTTGTGGCCTGGCGAGGGTCCCGCGTAATCCCTCAGGTATGCGGCCGGGTGACCGTCAGCCTGTGGACCGGATGTTCTCGCCCTTCACGTCAGGTGGGGTGCTGACGCTCTTTTCTTGCAGGTAGCCGTAGACCTCTTGTTCCCGCTCCGGCCGGCCTCCGCATTCCCACGATCCTCGTCATCTGCACAATTCTTACAAAAATCTTATGCCTAACTTTTTCCCATGACCTTCTATGTTATAATAAATTTACATAATGAAACATTGATGGTCTGTCATTTCAGACACTCTTATTTTACTTTTATAGTTATTAATCTATGGCAATCATTATAACATCTAATCTAGACATGGAAATAATTTATTTTGATATATGTGTAGAGACCGATCTCAGTATTGTACATGGTGTGTGATAACTGATGCTTTGTAATGGATGAACAACTAAATGTGCGGGCCCGCACTAATATTACTATTAATTATATAGATCGACAGTAGACATGCTCAAGAATTAACTACCATATGCCAACGATCTACATTCTATGTCTTCTAAATAAATTATATTATTATGCAGGCTGAAGTTTTACTGAGCTATAAAGAACATGCAACTATTGTACGTTCGAACATGCAACTATTGTACGTTCGCTCGCCGGTCGTCCCTCCATCTCGGGTCTGTGGTTTCATGATCTGAAAAATAACATCCCAACAGTCGCGCGCCCAACACAACACTTGTGGTAGAAAACCCCCACAATATTAATCTAGTTATTGTAAAAATCCTAAAGTTTAATTTATCCTAGACTATGTTACTCTATTATTATTATTATTATTATTATTATTACCTTTTTTTTTTTTTTTTTTTTACAATACTCTCACATAATTCCTGTTACGTTGAGATGTCTCGCTGCTCGCCGCTATTGACGACAGTGATGTGCGCGCCGTACGACATGGCCTCCGAGTTCTCACTACGCCTCACTGAAACTCCAGAGACTGGGTTAGCCATGGCTATACACGACAATAAATTTATAGTTGCAACTTCCTTCTCTATCTGATGTGGTTTTCGGGATCAAAGCACACCTTTCCAGAAGCAATGTAATATGACCAAGCCAGGGGTGGTTCCTGTTGAGGATTCAGTCGCCCAACACACGCCAGCTACACAGTATGTCACGAATATCCAAGTATAAGTCCCTGGTTATTCATCTGTGACAGTCACGAGCAGCACGCTAAATCCCCAACCAGCACATTGGCATGGTAGGCTTTATGCTCGCATTTCTCTCGTCTAGGGCACCATTGGAGTCAAACGCTCACAGGATCACCCCGACTTGCAAGACAACGATGCTGGCGCAGCTCTGCAAAAAAAAACTATACTGCCCATATTCATCCTCGAAATCGCGCAATATAGCACAATCTTGCAGTGCACTGACGCGTGCCTGCAAGCATTGGTATGAACGATTCACGAACTGGTTGTGGCCGCTATGGAGCGTATCACGACTTCTCAGAACGCTTCTAAGAGCACGTTCTTGTATGCGCCCGTTTGTGCAACATCTCGTCACTCATCATTATCCCTCAACATGGACACCAGATAAGAAAGGACAAAAACATTGCTCATGAAAAGGTAGTGTCTCCTACTCCATCGACATTGGAGATCGCGAACATAAACAAAAAGAGGATAGCAGCAGTAAATTCTTATGCAAGACAACGCAGCGTGTTAATACTTTAGCAATCTTAATCTATTAATGTAACGATTATTGTTCCCCGAACAAAGGTTCATATATTTGCCTATTCTACTATGTACACTTCTTACACTACTACTATTCTACGAACTCCTTTATGTGAGAGATGTGGTGGAGTCCTATGGACTTCTTTCCTTTCAGCGTCTCCAATTCATAAGCATTGTGGTGAGCTGCTCTCCTTATACGGTACGGGCCGTTGTAAACAGAATAGAATTTTTGGCATTTCATTTTTTGTTTGTTCGAAAGTCGGAAAGACTTAACGAGCACCTTTTGTCCAATTTGGAAGTGTCGTAGACGAGCTCCCCTGTCGGCACGTCTCTTCCTGACCTCTGCTGCAGCCCGTATCCTCTTGAGAGCCAAATCCACTATGGCTTGGTGCTGCGTTCGCGCCCTTGGTGGGAAGTTTACGACCTTGGTTATCAAGTCCTTAGGAATCCGGTTTTTCGGTACTGTAATGGGTGCCAATTTTGTTATCCCATGGGGTGCCTCATTGATCACCTCCTGGAAGTCTTTAAGGAAAACGTCCCATGTCGTATGCTGTTTGTTACAGTACAACCGGCACACGTTTCCGAGTTCTTTAATAACCCGTTCTGCAGCATTCGAGCTCGGATGGTGTGAAGATATAAAAATGGGATCAATTTTACATCGACGCAACGTCTCCTTCCATGTTTTTGACTTAAACTGTGGCCCGTTATCAGAAATAATTCTACTCACATGACCAACCTGTGGTAGGAAATCACGGATTTGGGCTCGTGATACGGTTCGTCCTGTCGCCCTCTTCAGTGGCGTAAAGGTAACGTATTTGGACGTTAGTTCAACAAACACTAATACGTAAGTATATCCTCTTCTTGTTCTTGGCAAAGGTCCCATCAAATCTGTTGCCGCTAATTGTCTTAATTTGGTCGGTACGATTGGGTATAATGGTGCCTGCATGCTCACAGTGGTGTGCTTAGCCTTTTGGCAGTCTTTACACACCGACAGTACCCTCCGTATTCGACGCTCCATGTTTCGAAAGTAACACATGGTCCTAAGCTTGAGATTGCACTTGCGTGGTCCGAAGTGTCCATAGCTGAGGTGAATATGCCATATAACCTTGTTTATTAGGTGTTCAGGGATGCATACCCCCCATTCAGTGTCATTGGCATAATTTCGGTGGAAAATTATGCCTTTCCGCAAGAGGTAGAACTGCCTGACGGTGGCGTGTCTTCTGTCTATCCATTTCTGTTTCAATAACACTAGGGCAGGGTCCTTGTCTTGCTCCGTCTTGATGTCCTGCATACTACAGGTAATAAAATTTTCAAAGGCTACTTTCTGCATATAGAAAAGGCAGTAGTGATTTTCCTCCAGATCTTCTTCCATGTTGTGCTCAAATCCGATCGGTGACCGTGATAAGGCGTCTGCAATAATGTTCTGACTGCCAGGGATATATTCTATCGAAAAGTTGTACTGCTGTAGATATGATGCCCACCTAATGAGCCGCCTGTGATTAAGCTTTGCAGTCATCAAGAACTCGAGTGCCTTGTGGTCTGTGTAGACCCTCGTCTTGCGACCAAACAGAAGGTATCTGAAATTTTCAAACGCCCATACAATAGCCAGCGCCTCTAACTCGGTTACTGAGTAATTCCTCTCACTCTTGGCTAGTACTCTGCTAGCAAACGCAATTGTCTTCCACACCCTGTTTCCTTCATGTACATAGTCTTGGAACACCATGACACCCAAACCGGAGTATGAACTGTCCGTTACTATGCAAAGCTCTTCTGCTAAATTAGGGTGTGATAGGATGGGTGCTTGTAATAATGCGAATTTTAATGCTTTCCATTCGGATTCGGCCGCTTCATCCCATTCCCAAGGAATCTTCTTTCCTGTAAGTTGATGCAACCGAGGACTGCTCTGAGTTTTGACATGTATAAAGCGGTTGTAAAAATTTATGATCCCCAAGAACCCCCTTAACTGCTTCTTTGTCGTAGGAATGGGAAACTTTTCAATCGCTTCGATCTTTTCGGGATTTGGCGCAATGCTCTCACCCGTGATGATATGTCCTAGAAATTTCACAGAGGACGTCCCAAAATTCGATTTTTCGATATTGATAGTCACTCCGTATTCCTTGAATGTCGCAAGGAGTTCACCGAGGACCGCATTGTGCTCTCCCCAAGATTTCTCCGCGATCAGCAAATCGTCCACATAGCTGGTGACATGACGTTTCAAATTATCGCTTAGTATGCCGTCCAGCCCCCGAATGAATGCGGCAGATGAAACGTTCAAACCAAATGGTAGACGACGAAACCGGTAACATCTTCCAAATGCTAAAAAGGCTGTGTACTGTCTGCAATTTGGATGGAGCTCGATCTGCCAGAAACTCGATTTTAGATCAACTGATGAGAAGATTGATATTCCATGGAAGTTTTGTAAGAGTTCCTCTAATCGTTCCGGTCTGTCTGTTTCGGGTTCTATTATGGTATTAATTTGTCGCGAGTCCAAGACTAAACGAATACTACCATCTGCCTTCTCGACTACTCTTAACGGGTTATTATAGGCTGAAGCCGTAGGTTCTATTATTCCTTCACTCAGCATTCGCGTAATTTCAGCTGCCACTTTCTGTCGATATGCCAAGGGGATTGGATAGGGTGGCACACGAAACTGGTTGTGCGGACGTACACGAAATTCATATTGGAAGTTCTTTATTGATCCTGTCTTGGGAAGGAAGACCTCCGCATGTTCTACTAGTAATTTATGAAGTTCTTTGCGGTGGTCGCTCCTTATATTCTTTATTGCTTCCACTTTTTCTCCTATTTTCTCCTTTATTTCTTCCATTATTCCGACTTCATTCTCATCCGTGTCCTCTCCCTTACCCGCAACGTCGACCTGTTCTTCCTTTCTGTCTTTCAGACACGCATAGTTTATCCGTACACAGTCAGACGGTAGTTGAGCTGGGATCAGCTGGTCGTCGAACTTAATGTGGACGGGATTCCCTTTCCTCAAAACCACTTCACCTCGTCCTAGATCAACTATCGCTTCATGTTCATTTAGGAAGTCCGTTCCTATTATCATGTCGATCGCCAGATTTGGCACAATCCAGAAGTTAGACTCTATTTTGTGTCCTTGGCAGGAGAATTCCAGTCTTGTTTGTTGGGTGACCTCCGTACATTTACCCGCTAATGCCCCTTTTATTTTGGTTTTCTTAACCGATAGGACAGGCCAGTCCATCTCCTGAGAGCACCTCTTGTATGCTGCCTCGGATATTGCTGTTATGTAGCTTCCACTATCTATTATCGCATTCATACTCTTTTCAGCTATTGCTGCCGATCTTGTCGAGGAGTTGCTTTATGTTCCTCGAGCAGGATTTCTGATAAATCTTCGTAATGTATCATCCGTAGTTGGCCAGGTCCGAGATTACGTGCGAAATTCCGGCGGCCTGTGTTCGCACTAGTCTGGCGTCAATCCCTTGTTAAGCTCCCCCTCCTCTGACGTGCATTAGGATTTGCGGGTCTAGTTTCAATCTCCTGGTTCCACTGTTGTCCTTGGTTTCGCTCTCTCCAATTACGGTCGCTTTGGCGTTCGTTATTCCTCCTATCCCAGATTCCTTGTCTAGATTGACCCTGCTCCCTGACGTTCTGGTTTCCGTGTCTTTGGTTTCCATAACCTTGAATAGCGTAACCTTGACTTCCGTAACCCTGGTTTCCTAACTGACCAGTGCGATTATGCGATCTGTTGTCGTCTTCTGTTCCTGGCCGGTGGTATTTGTTACTTTGCCCCTTCTTCCTATCCTTTGCGTCTTGTTTATCAAAGACTACTTCGAGTTCGCGCAATAGACTCTTGAATGCTTCTATGTCAGATCCACACTTGCCGACAAGTGTCTGTTGGTACCTAACTGGCAATTTGGAAAAGCAAAATTTAATGATTTCTCCGTTACTATATGGACTATCTAAAAATTGATTCTTCTTGAGTAAATCATCAAGAAATTTGGTTGCGCTCCTATGCCCGGACACTTCCAGTTCAGGACAAAATATTATTTCCTCTTTAATCCTGTCTTGCGTTTCCTTTGACCAGTAGGTCCGCAGGAATGCACCAACAAATTCCTGATAAGTCCGACACGTCACTGCCACACCCCGCATCTTTTCCGCGGCTTGGCCTTCGATGTGTCCACACATGAATTCTAATTTAGCCTGGGTTGGCCATGATGCCGGTAATGAATTTGTGAACTGCATCACCCAGCTCTTCGGATGCATCGACCCTCCATTTTCTTTGAACTTCTGGAATTTTAGCATCGACAGGAAGTGATTGTGATCAAAATCCGTTCTGATCCTCGCACTGGTGTTGTCACTCGTTTCCGATACTTGCACGTCTGCTGAGTGTCCTGCTCTATCTTGCTGATAACTGTGATGTGCTACCTCTGTATCACGGTGGAAGTGGCACTCAGAATTCACTCTCCTAAGTGGGCTATAATTATTGGAGCTATTACTCGCTGTTTCTGCGTGTGCATTGTTAGTTCCGCACTCGGTCATTGGGCTAGAGCACGGCGGGCTTTTCCTCGGAGACACAATTCTGTGTACTCCATCATGGGTATCCGAACGCGCAGTGCTCGTGTGCCCGTTTTGCTCCAGTTTTGCTATCCGACTCTCTACTTCTTCCATTCGTTTCGTGGTGTTCGCAACCGCGATATTACCTTGAGTTTTTAAGAATGCTAGGGATTTTGAGTGGGATTGTGTTGTACGTCGCAAGCGCCCTGCGAGTTTAGAAGTTGCTTCCGCGACTTTCATTGCCCCTATTGCTGCCGTTTTGGCCAGGCCTGCTACTTTTTGTGCAGCCATTGACATTTGTTTTACTTCTCCACATTCTTTCTTTATTGTTAGTAATTCCCCACGAATTTCCCCTATATGCGAAATTATTGCCTCAGTGTCCTTCTTACGCTGTTCATCAGCTTCTTCCTTCTCCTGCTTACGTTGTTTCTCCTCTTCTTCCTTCTCCTTCTTACGTTGTTTCTCCTCTTCTTCCTTCTCCCTCTTACGCTGTTCGTCAGCTTCTTCCTTCTCCTTCTTACGTTGTTTCTCATCTTCTTCCTTCTCCTTCTTACGTTGTTTCTCATCTTCTTCCTTCTCCTTCTTACGTTGTTCGTCAGCTTCTTCTTTCTCCTTCTTATGCTGTTCGTCAGCTTCTTCTTTCATTGATCGTAGGAAGCTCAGTATTGGGTTAATGTCATCAATTTGATCCTCGTCACACATGGGTGATGTAACTCTGGACACCTGGGCGCTAGAGCTCTGACGTGGCCGAGCTGGCCCCTGTCTGCTCTTATTCGTTTGATTATAAACTTCTGCTACCGTCTCGACCTGTGTGACTGTCTCTGTTTCATCCTCTACCTCACTATCATAATCACGGCCGCAACGCTGCTCTAAGATCGCGTCCAAATCACCTTCCTCATCAATGACCCTGGCGTCCTGTCCTGCTAAAAATGTGCCCATCTCATCTCCGAACCTATTCCCGTCAGTAAACTGCCCCTTATCCATTATTCTATCCTCTTTTGTTTTAGCTTCGATCGATAATAGTCGTGCCTTACTTCTCGTTATCATTCATGAAAAACAAATTTATCTAGAATGCACAATTAAATTAATCTACTCCATATATTTTTACACATAGACATAAAATTTCAACAACGCTGTTCCAACGCTGTAATCACAAACACAATTTGATGTGGTACAGAAACCGCACACAAATCCGACAAAGTGCGATGTGGTACGGACACCACATCAACGAAACACAAAAAACAATGAACAAAAAAAATATATACACTGAAAACAAAAACTGTAATCATGCGCCGCTACTTAAAACTAAACGCGGAACTACCAGAAAAAACTTGGGTATTAATCAATAAAAAAAATTAGAGAAAAAAAATTTGAATGTTCGTACTAAGAATACTGTTTGTTAATCAGTGATTCTCAGGCAAGATCCGAGGCTAAGGGTCGCCATATTATGCGAGGTGCCGGGGCTAGCAGTGTATTTATCACTAAATTCTACTAGAATCCACATATGTAAATCATGCTCTAAGCCCCCCCCCTATTCTAACTCCGACTTTTGCTGTTGCACAAGGATAAAAAAAATACGCGAACTGACTCTAATCAACCCTGCCAGTGGAGTAGAAGAGAGTTTGGCACCTGCAATAATTTAATTTTATAAATAAGTTAAATAAACAAAGGTTTCATTTGCATAGTGAGGAATGATAGGGCTGCTCTATCGATTAACAGAATGAAAGTTCTGTCCAAAATAACAATATGATTTATTAAGACTAAACACTGAATAGTAAAAGAAACACAGGAAATATAATACATCAAATTGGCTCAAATTTGGAGATTCATACAAATACTGTAAAGGTGAAGTTGTCCCTAAACTAGATCGTGAGGTTTAAGACGAGGTGGTATGTGGAGCCAATTCCTTTCCACTCAAATCTCAAGAGAGACACACAGCTAACCCAACAGTAATTGCTGCTACTCGAAACAGAACAAAGTTAGAAAAGGATGAACAGGCGCGCTCTGCTGAGCTCTGATTGTCACCTAGGAAAATCCCTGTCTGCCGGTGCTGCGGATGTACATTACCAAACGGTCTTCTTATCTCCAAGAACACGATCTGGCGTACCGCAGGCGAGGGCTGGTTGCTTCGACGTCCTCGACCGAAAAGCGACTGCTGACTCCCCACAAGGGCACCTGTACAGGCCGAACACAGAACATTTCCGCCCCCACGACAGTGGCCGAGGTTAAACGTTCCAATCAGCAACTCGAAAACCGGCGGAAATTCCACTCCATTGCCGGAGCACTACCATTCCACCAATGGAGATTCTTGGCGCCAATTTCTGTGCTGATTTTGCTACGTCACGGCGCTATGCCCTGAGCAAACCAATCACCGTTACTATTTTGCAGAAAGTGCGGGAATTTTCCCGCCACAACTGCCAGGGTACACAAGTCATTCCCACGCCTCGCTGGTAGCCCGCCAGAAAGTGTTTTCGCAAAGTTTCTCCGAAGTAACGGAACCTCTAGCCCAGCCGCTACTTCACACCCCAGCGGGCGTGTCTCTTGACAATGTCGGCGTCTGCAAAGCATTCACTCGACTGCCTCACACACGTCGGCTTAACCCGCCTGTCACCGGACCACCCGGGTGACGAGAGACGCTGCGTGGGAAGTCCGCGTGTGAAGGAATAGCAGCCCTCCACCGCATGCAAATAGAGAGGAGAGTCGTAAGATAGAAATATGAGAGGGGGCTCATGCCACCTCTCAAGTTCTGGGTACTTTGGTGCAGCTATATACGGGATTGCATACAAGACTATAGCTTGACCAATAACAAACTACTTCCTCAGCATATGGAGTCGTTGACAATTAGACATGACAACATACATCCAAGATAATTTAGGGAAACACTGCTAGACTCGTGAGAGGATTGTACATCCCAAGCGTAAAGAAGAGTATCGGGTATGATAAAGAAATTTAAATGGGAAACTGCATAAAAGTCACGTTGATTATTATATGTTTGTCGTAAGTTGCTTTTTGACGGTATTTTATTTCACTGGGCTAGTTTATGGCGTTGCCCATCATCGGCGGTATCTGTATAACAAGAGACACATATTTCTTATAATAAACTGTGCATAGAATAGACAGCAGAGTTTGCGAAGTATGAGATTTTTCATATGGCTAAAATGCGACTTCGCTTATATATAATGCTTTTCAGCGTACGTCAAAGACGATATTTCGTAAAAACAGTCTAATAATACGATTACATGATTTTTACATGCAAATATACGCAATGAGCATAAGGAATTTTTATGAGACTACACAGGTATCAATGGCAGTTGCTGTACATGCAAAAATTATTATGTTTTGTGTATCAGAGACTGTATATAATGTTACTTCCGTTTTGTGTTATCTCTGTTAGCAGAACAAAATGTATAGTAGCCTATATGAAAGAATACTAGTGACATTTTCGATGACTTTTTTGTTTCTTTTCATTTAAAATAATATCAAGATATTTCATTATGAAAATTTCTGTTTCCTCCAACATATTTAGTAAGCTGTTTTTTCGCAATGGGAAACTGTGGAAGAAAGGCGATGGTGTTTTGAAGGAAAACTGGACAAATGTTTCGTCTTCATCGTATACATCGCGTAAGATTCGTGATAAGATAACCAGTGCTATTTTCAGTATCTATCACAGACAGCTCTCCAGGATAGTCTGTCCCATGTATGTCTCCTCATCTCTGCATAACTACTGCAACCCACAATCACTTGATGTTCCTTACTGTAGTGAAGGCTTGGTCTCACTCTGTTATCGAATTCCCCACCTCCCCCTGCCCCCTCCTATTTTTTCACTTGACCTTCATTACCAAACTGAACATTTCATTTGTGCCTTAGAACGTGTCCTATCAATAGAACCCTTTACTTAGTCAACCCGTGCCATAAATTTCTTTTTTACCCACTTTGATTCTGAACCTCTTCTACGCATATAACATTCACGTTTCAGAAGCTTCTGTTCTCTTTCTGTCTGCACTGTCCACATTTCACTACCGTACAGGAGTTTATGAAATGATTTTAATTAATTCTCTTCTTCAGATTATTTTCTTGCTGTTGGCTGACTTAAAATCCTCTCTACTTCAGCTATTGTCAGTTGTTTTGCTTCCCAAATTACAAAACTCCCTTTTTCTGCCTTTAGTGTCTCATTTGCCGTATCTAATTTCCTCACATTCGCCTGGTTTTTATTCAACTAAGCTCTCATTGTTCTTGTTTTAGTATTGTTTATATTCATCTTATCACCTCTTTTCAAGAAACTATCCGCTCCATTCTGTTGGCCTTCCATGTCCTGTGCCATCTTTTACAGAACTGCAGTGTCATTGGTAAACCTTTTTTCTTCTTCATGAACTTAAATTCTCTTTCAAAATTCTTCTCTAGCTTCCTTTACTGTTCGATCACTGTACAAGATGAGTCACATTGTCTCATTCCTTTCTCAAATTGTGCTTCTCTTTAACACTCAAAGAAGGTTTTTTGCGGTGGAACTTTACCACCGGAAGAAACTTTCGGGACAGTAATAGCAGCCAACAATATATGTTTATCAGAAAGTGAATGGAATTTTAAATGCGAGTAACCATATGGTGATGAACTATTGATTTGAAACACTTAACGGTTCTCTTTATTTCTAGTAAATGGCATGATTAACAGTGATCGGCTTCTGTTTTCTCTTTTTCGTAAGAGTTAACCTGAAACGCGTGTTCCTGAGTGATGTACACCTTTCTGGATCAAAGAAAACGACTTTAAGTCATTGTGTAGATTGTTATTATTCCTAGGGCGACATTGCACCCAAATGCGGGAATGATACATGGAACATATTCATGAACATGTACTAGAGGACAGTAAAGTGTAACATGCAACACAGTGGAGCAGTATTGCATTTCTTGTTAAGGTCGACCACAGATGAAATTTCACCCAATTAGATTGTGTTTTAATAGAAAAGTCAACTACAGTTATACTAAGTAGGGCAACAACTCATACTGAAGTCAATAGCAGCTCATAGCCACACAATTGCAATTATCTTGCAAACAGTTCATTTCCGGACCCTTGTTTGTTAAAACCTTTTTCTCTATTATTTTTTAAATTGATTCATGTTAGTTTTCGCTGTTAATTATTGCGCACCCTCTGCAAAGCAAGAACAGTAGTGGTCCCAATACTGAACCAAGTCGAACACTAGCTATTACCTGTGCCCACTAAGAAAAAATTTCATCAGGAGAGCTACACAAGCTAACATGGCCCTTCACTTCGTGTCAGTTACATATTCTGAGGTGAACGACTTACTTCGAAAGCCATGCACTTTTAAGTTTCTCCAAAAGAACACTGGGTTTGTACAGTTAAATGCTTTAAATAGATCACAAACAGTACATCAAGGTGCATTCTTGTCGTTCAGATATTTTAATACCCTATCCGTGGAAGAGAACATGGAATATTCAGTGCGGAAGCCCATTTGGTATTCAAATTCTGACTAACAATCTTACATCTGCAGATATGCTCAATCAAGCTCAAATACGAGAATGGTTTGATAAGTCTGGTAAAAAAGTAAGAAAAATGTTTGTTATGTAAACAACTCACCTTACTTCTCGACATAGTCTCCTTTGAAGGATATAAATTTGGTCCATGCGATCCTCCATCTTTTTCAGCCCATTGGGAAAATAGGTTCTGTCAAACTTTGCAAAATACTCATTGCTGCAACTATCACTTCCTCATTTTATGAAAATTTCTTCCCAGCAAGCCAATGTTTCAAGTTAGGAAGCAGGAAGAAGTCATATGGGGCTAAATAGGGTGGATGAGCGACCAGTTCAAAACCCAATACGTGCGCTTTCGCCGTAGTTACTGCTGATGCGTGAAAAAGTGCATTAGCCTGCTGAAAATGCATTTTCCTGCGTGCCAACCTTCCTCTTTTTTCAGCCAACGTAAGTTTCAAACGATCCAACAATGAAGTGTAATACAGTCCATTTATGGTTCTGCCTTTTTCCAAGTTATCTGTGATGACTATTCCTTGGGAATCTCAAAAACTGTGGCTATCACCTTATCAGCTGACAAAATGGTCTCTGCCTTCTTCGGTGCACTTTCACCTTTGTCCATTGTTTCGAATGCTGTGTAATGAAGAATCTAGGTTTCGTCAACAGTCACAAATGGACGCAAAAAGTCTTTCGGACTGCTGTCAAACATCGCCAGACATTGTGTAGAAATGTTGTGCCTGCTACACTCTTGGCCGATTGTGAGCTATCTGTGCACCCACCTCGCCCACAGATTCTTCATACTCAGTACTCCGTGCGGGATATTATCCACTGACTCAGTTGAGAAGGCTCTGAGCACTATGGGACTTAACATCTGAGGTCATCAGTCTCCTAGAACTTAGAACTACCTAAACCTAACTAACCTAAGGACATCACACACATTCATGACCGAGGCAGGATTCGAACGTGCGACCGTATCGGTCTCGCGGTTCCAGGCTGTAGCGCCTAGAACCGCTCGGCCACCCCGGCAGGCTCAGTTGAGATGCCACCGAATAAAAATTCGTGACATTGCTGAGAGTTCAATATCTCACGAATTTTTTTCGGCCATCTTGCATTATCATATCACGGATTTCGTCCATGGTTTCCTTTTTGGTGACCTCAGTTGGACAGCCGGAGTTCCCTTCGTCTTCGCTGCTTCTCCCACCACGTTTAAATTCATTAATCCAAAAGCAAATGGGCTTCGACAATCGTGCAGTGTGTGAACTTCATCCAATTCTATTTTGATTTGTGCGGCAGTCCAACCCTTCAAATAAAGTCTGCTTTCTCCATTTTCAATCGCAGTTGACACACTGACCACTTCGTACGACCGTCAACAATGAATTGTACACTGTATATTGTTGAAATCATTCATACGATCCTTGGAATAATCAAGCTTAGCAACAAAAGGTTTTAACAACTTTCACTGGTCTGCGTCATGAACTGCAGAACCGAGCCGAGCGTCAGCGCAAATACCCAAGAATGCTTCCCGGGCGCAGTACAAAGCAAGCGCCTTGCCCTCTCTCCCTTGGATTTCTCCCGCGGTCCAGACTGAAAGAAATCGCAATTGTGATACGGCCCGTGAACCAGCGATTGCTCAATCGTGCTCCAGACAATCATCTGCAGAAAATACTTCCTAAAATTCAAATTTTTATTCGAAGTTAATAAGTTCCTGTTTTCCAGAAACGCTTTCCTTGCGATTGCTAGTCTGCATTTTATATCTCACATTATTTGCTGCCCTAATAGAAAAACCCATCTACTACTTCTAGTGCCTCATTTCCTAATCTAACACTCTCAGCATCGCTTGACTAACTTTACTATATTCCATTACCGTTGCTTTAGATTTGTTGATGTTCATCTTAAAATTTCTTTTCTGTATTCCAAGTCCATTGTCGTCTGAGACAGAATTATTGTATCGTCGACAAACCTGAAAGTATTAATTTTTTATTCCTGAAATTTAATTGTATTTCCGAATTTCTCATTAGTATCCTTCACTGCTAGTTGTTTATGTTTATATGGTTTTCTACAAAGAGTATATGAAATAGTGTAATTAATCAGTATTTGTGCTCTGTGGGTAACTACACTACTGGCCATTAAAATTGCTACACCAAGAAGAAACGCAGATGATAAACGGGTATTCATTGGACAAATATATTATACTAGAACTGACATGTGATTACATTTTCATCACCTCTGTCAGTAATAACGGCCTTGATACGCCTGGGCATTGAGTCAAACAGAGCTTGGATGGCGTGTACAGTAACAGCTGCCCATGCAGCTTCAACACGATACCACAGTTCATCGAGAGTAGTGACTGGCGTATTGTCACGAGCCAGTTGCTCGGCCACCATTGACCAGACGTTTTCAATTGGTGAGAGATCTGGAGAATGTGCTGGCCAGGGCAGCAATCGAACATTATCTGTATCCAAAAGGCCCGTACAGAACCTATAACATGCGGTCGTGCTTTATCCTGCTAAAATGTAGGGTTTCGCAGGGATGGAATGAAGGGTAGAGCCACTGGTCGTAACACATCTGAAACGTAACGTCCACTGTTCAAAGTGCAGTCAAAAATGGCTCTGAGCACTATGGGACTCAACTTCTGAGGTCATTAGTCCCCTAGAACTTAGAACTAGTTAAACCTAACCAACCTAAGGACATCACACACATCCATGCCCAAGGCAGGATTCGAACCTGCGACCGCGGTTCCAGACTGCAGCGCCCAGAACCGCACGGCCACTTCGGCCGGCAAAGTGCAGTCAATGCGAACAAGTGGTGACCGAGGCGTGTAACCAATGGCACCCCATACCATCACGCCAGGTGATACGCCAGTATGGCGTTGACGAATACACTCTTCCAATGTGCCTTCACCGCGATGTCGCCAAACACGGATGCGACCGTCATGTTGCTGTAAACAGAACCTGGATTCACCCGAAAAAAATGACGTTTTGCCATTCGTGCACCCAGGTTCGTCGTTGAGTACACCATCTCAGGCTGTCCTGTCTGTGATGAAGCGTCAAAGGTAACCTCACCAATGGTCTCCGAGCTGATAGTCCATGCTGCTGCAAACGTCGTCGAACTGTTCGTGCAGATGGTTGTTGTCTTGCAAACGTCCCCATCTGTTGACTCAGGGATCGAGACGTGGCTGCACGATCCGTTAGAGCCATCCGGATAAGATGCCTGTCGTCTCGACTGCTAGTGATTCGAGGCCGTTGGGATCCAGCACGGCGTTCCGTATTAACCTCCTGAACACACCAATTCCATATTCTGCTAACAGTCATTTGATCTGGACCAACGCGAGCAGCTATGTTGCGATACGATAAACCGCAATCGCGATAGGCTACAATCTGACCTTTATCAAAGTCGGAAACGTGATGGTACACATTTCTCCTCCTTACACAAGGCATCACAACAACGTTTCACCAGGCAACGCCGGTCAACTGCTGTTTGTGTATGAGAAATCGGTTGGAAACTTTCCTGATGTCAGCACGTTGTAGGTGTCACCACCGGCGCCAACCTTGTGTAAATGCCCTGAAAAGCTAATCGTTTGCATATCACAGCATCTTCTTCCTGTCGGTTAAATTTCGCGTCTGTAGCACGTTATCTTCGTGGTGTAGCAGTTTTAATGGGCAGTAGTGTCAATTTGACGCCACCAAAAGGCAAGTTCATAATCGCTAGGTTCTATTTGTTTGTGGATGATGAACTGTTTTGGTGCTTTGAGTAAGAGTACAGTGGCCGGACTATCGTTTCAACAATCGTACAGTACCTTCCTCCGAGTAGCACATGCAAGAGAAGTTGCGGTGTCGCTTATCTGGGAGCGAAACGGCAAAAGGCTACATTATTTCTAGAGCGAAACAGTTATCCTCTAACAGGGGGTACGAAAAATTATAGTTATAACGGTATTTATTCATATGAGAAAGTTCATTTATGCAGTTAACTATACTAGATCTGTTGTTTAGTTGTGAATTATCCTTTTTATCAAGCTATTCCTCCGGTGAGAATGGGCCTCCTGAGATTTCTCGCTACAGTTCCTGTTCCACTGTAGGGAGGCAATTGCCTTACAAATCGATTTGATCTTAATATCATTGTCAAAGGGCTCCTGTAATGATTAACAATTAGTGCTAAACGCAGTGAACTGCAAGGTCCTGGCCGCGGGTGGCGAGCGAACTGTTCCTAGAACGGCCTCTGAGTGTGCGAGTAACGGAGCGGACGCTGCCCTTGTCTCGCGCAGCTGGCCATCCGGCGGTTGTGTAATGCCGAGCAAGCGGCCTTGGGGAACGCGAAGGAGGTGGCTCATTCAGGGAAAGCACCGCCGCCGGCGAACAGTGCCCGGTAAGGGCCGCTGCCAATTCCGGCGCCCTGACTTCCCCGTACACGTGCAGCGGCTGATGGCCATCCTGAAATCAGCCGCTTGCTTTGGTTGACATTTCCGTACTCTAATTCAGAGCCCTGACAAGGGAAACTCCCCATAGCAGCCCCCTGAGATTTAGTGGTAAGATGGCCCAGTGGATAGCCCGTCAGAAAGTGAACACAGATCAGACATTGAAACAGGAAGAAGCTGTGAAAAAAGGAAGCAAAGTAGAAACAGTGAACAGTCCAAGCCCGAGATATGTAACATCAAAGGAGCCGCACGAAGCAACGCGTCGTGGTTGTGTGGTCACAGTATTTGACTTCCTCGTACCGTTTTTCCCCCCACAAAATTACGTAGTTTCCGTCCGTTCATTGACGAGTCTTGTCTCTCTTTGTAGTCTTGGCAATTGTCATTCTACACATTGGTTTTAGAATACGAGTCATGTGGTAAGAATACACTACCGTTGCAAGTATGAATAGTGAGAGCAGGCTAGATGCTGAATAGATCTCTCACAGAAAACAAGTAATAAACTGGTGTGAACTACACTGAAGCGCCAGAGAAACTGGTATAGGCACCGTATTCAAATACAGAGATAAGTAAACAGGCAGAACACGGCGCTGCGGTCGGCAAAGCCTATATAAGACAACAAGTGTCTGGCGCTGTTGTTAGCTCGGTTACTGCTGCTACATTTGCAGGTTATCAATATTTAAGCGAGTTTGAAGGCGATGTTATAGTCGGCGCACGAGCGGTAGGGCACAGCATCTCCGAGGTAGCGATGAAGTGGCGATTTTCTCGTACGACCATCTCACGAGTGTACCGTGAGTATCAGGAATCTGGTAAAACATCAAATCTCCGACATTGCTGCGGCCGGAAAAAGATCCTGCTAGAACGGAACCAACGACGACTGAAGAGAATCGTTCAACGTAACAGAAGTGCAATCCTCCCGCAAATTGCTGCAGATTTCAATGCTGGACCATCAACAAGTGTCAGCGTGCGAACCTTTCAACGAAACGGCATCGATACGGGCTTTCGGAGCCGAAAACCTACTCGTGTAACTTTGATGACTGCACGACACAAAGATTTACGTCTTACCTGGCCCCGTCAACGCTGACATTGGACTGTTGATAACTGGAAACACATTGCCTGGTCGGATGAGTCTCTTTTCAAATTATATCGAGCGGGTGGACGTATCAGCAGGGGACTGTTCTAGCTGGTGCACGCTCTGTAATGGTGTGGGGCATGTGCAGCTGGAGTGATATGGGACTCCTGATACGTCTAGATATGACTCTGACAGGTGACACGTACGTAAGCATCCTGTCTGATCGTCTGCATCCAAGTTATGGACTGTGCGGCTGGTTCCGGCGGAGGTTCGAGTAATACCTCGGGCAAGGGAGTGTGTGTTTGTCCTTAGGATAATTTAGGTTAAGTGGTGTGTAAGCTTAGGGACTGATGACCTTAGCAGTTAAGTCCCATAAGATTTCACACACATTAGAACATTTTGAACCTGCATCCATTCGTGTCCGTTATGCATTCCGACGGGCTTGGACAATTCCAGCAGGACAGTGCGACACCTCACACGTCCAGAATTGGTACAAAGTGTCTCCAGGAACACCCTTCTGAGTTTAAACACTTCCTCTGGCCTCCAAACTTTCCAGGCATGAACATTACTGAGCATATCTGGGATGGCTTGGAATGTGCTGTTCAGAAGAGGTCTCTACCCCCTCGTACTCTTACGGATTTATGGAGAGCTCTGCAGGATTCATGGTGTCACTTCCCTCCAGCACTACTTCAGACATTAGTCGAGTCCATTTCACATCGTGTTGCGCCACTTCTGCGAGCTCGCGGGGGCCCTACACGATATTAGGCAGGTGTACCAGTTTCTTTGGCTCTTCAGTGTATGTTACAATAAAGAAGTTCAAGAGTCAAAACTTCCGAAACGGAGCTCCAGAGTCATAACATGTGGTACTAGTATAGAAGAAACAGGAGGTACGTACGTGTGGAGGTCCCTTCCATAGACAACGCTCTTGCAAACGGATATTATATCATGACACAGACATAAATTTGAATACAGCGAACAGACACGTCAACGACCGGACGGACAATTCATAATTTTGTGAAAACGAAAAATAATTGAGAACGAGGGATATTTGCACACGGATCTCCGCATTCGCAATCCAATACCGGGACCAGATAACCACGATGACGCTGCTGTACCACGGCGCTCGATATTGGTGATCTTAAGCTTGGACCGTTACACAGTTTCTCTTTCGCTTTTTTTTTTTTTTTTTCACAGTTCAGTACACCTTCTTCCTGTTTTCTTGCTTGGTCTGTGTTCAGTTTTTGACGGACTGTCTACTGGGCCATCTTACCACTAAATCTGAGGGGGGTATGATGGGGAGTTTCCCTTGTAAGTAGCGCCTATAGCGCCTATTGCTATGAAGTATCCTTGGCAACTCGAACAGTGTTTCTGCTTCGGCGTTCACTCACTGCACTTCCCTGACAAGTTGTCTTGAAGGCACTTTTTCACTTCAAGGCTGATCAACGCACACACACACACACACACACACACACACACACACACACACACACACACCTACATTGCGGAGCAAGAGCGATACATATGGTTTGGTCAATTTACTCATGCGTCGGTGTAAACACAGGTGTGGTGCGTTTATACAGTTTAAATCAGTCTTTGTTTTAGCTAGGATGACGTATCGTCAACCTTCACAACACCCTACTTGTGGATTACGGAGAATACCCATAGTATGGTGCCAGCGAAATGTCTGCACCAGTTCACCGTCGATGTGTGGAAGAGGATTATTGGCCTCCGCCTCGCGGGGCCACTCACCCTTCCACAACATCTCAACAGGGGTGGCACTACCTGCGGGTGACACTGCCTCCACTGCTGGAAGACGTTGAAGACGTGCCTTTGGTGGTGCGAAAAGTAATGTGGCAACTACGTGGTAGTGCTCGAGCGCACTGACGTCTTGAGTGTGGAGCTAAAACTCTAGTACAGACAGAACGTTCCAACTTGCCTGATGTGTTCTCGTATGTACTTTCAGTCTCTGAAACTCACGCTGTCAAAGATATTTTATATTTACCTACATGTGAGCATATCTCCCTTAGAATGTATTTCTGGCCATATGTCCATATGACATCTTTTGCTCTTTACCCTCTCGGGGATCGTTTGTCCATATTTAACAAAATCACCATGTATATATACTTCAGAAATGTATTTCAGCTCTCAGGTCACTACACTGCAATACAAGTAAGCAACAGCTATGGAGCATTTGAGTGCGAATGCAAAGCTATAGAAACATGCATTTCTCAGTTTTCTTTTAGAATGCACACACAAACACACACACACACACACACACACACACACACACACACACACACACACACACACACACACACACACACATATATATATATATATATATATATATATATATATATATATTTATTGATACCATGAATCCTGCAGGTCTGTCCATAAATCCATAAGAGTACAATGGGGTGGAGATCTCTTCTGAGCAGCATGTTGCAAGTCATCCTAGATAATGTTCATGTCTGGGGAGGTTAATGGCCATCGGAAGTCTCTAAAATCAGAAGAGTGTTCCTGGAGCCACTCTGTAGCAATTTTGGACGTGTAGGGCATGGCATTGTCCTGTTGGAATTACCAAAGTGCGTCGGAGTGCACAATGGATAAGAATGGATGCAAGTGATCAGAGAGTATGCTTACGTACGTGTCGCCTGTCAGACTCGTATCTAGACGTATCATTTCTCCCACATCACTCCAACTGCATAGGCCCACACCGTTACAGACTCTCCATCAGCCTGAACAGTCTCCTGTTCACATGCAGGGTCCATGGATTCATGAGGTTGTCTCCATATCTGTACACGTCCATCTGCTCGATACAATTTGAAACGAGACTCATCCGACCAGGCAACTTGTTACCTGTCATTAACAGTCCAATGTCAGTGTTGACGGACCCAGGCGAGGCAGTGCTGTCATCAAGGGTACACGACTGGCCCTTCGGCTCCGAAAACCCATATCGATTATGTTTCATTGAATGGTTCGCACGCTGAAACTCGTTGATGGCCCAGCATTGAAATCTGCAGCAGTTTGTGGAAGGGTTGTACTTCTGTCGTCATTGGTCCCGTTCTTGCAGGATCTTTTTCCAGCCGCAGTGATGTCGGAGATTTGATGTTTTACCGGATCCCTGGTATCCACGATACACTCGTGAAATGGTCTTACCGGAAAACTACTTCGTCGCTACCTCGGAGATGCTGTGTCCCATAGCTCGTGCGCCGACATAAGACCACGTCCAAACTCACTTAAATCTTGATAACTTGTCATTGTAGCAGCAGTAACCGATCTAACAACTGCGTCAGACACTTGCCGACCGCACCGCTATATTCTGTCTGGTTACATATCTCTCTATCTGAATACGCATACCTATACCAGTTTCTTTGGCGCTTCAGTATATATATATATATATATATATATATATATATATATATATATATATATATATATATATAAAAGTTATTAGTGTTTTCACGTAAGTTTAATAAACACAATACATACACATAAGAGAGACTTTGGTCATCAATAATATATTCTCCTTCAGTATTTACAATAGTCTGCCAACGATGGGGTAACTTTTCGGTTCCGCGACTGTAGAAATCACGTGGTTTTGAGGCGAAGAAATCGTCCAGCCATGTTCGGAGCGCATTTTCAACCGGAAAGAAAGTTCGTTGAGACCCTTCTGGGGTTTGATGAAGATTGTTTAAACGCATTAATCCACAATGAGCCACGTCCATGTACTCGACAACTGGCAAATCTGATGAACTGCGATCATTCCACCATCCTGCGACATTCGCATACAATGGTGAAGGTTAAAAAGTCGAGTGTATGGGTACCGCAAGCTCTAAGCCAAAATTAAAAAAAAAAAGATTGAGCCCAAACAAAGCAATAACTCCCCAGACAAAGCCCTGCACGCAAAGACTATGTTAATATCGCTGACAACGCTCTGCGCCCTCGGCATGATATTCTGTGGTTGGACGGACTAGCAGTTAGCGAGTGGATAGGAAAGTGTATGGACATGATATTCTTAGTGGAGACTCTGTGTTGGTAGGTCATGATTGTAAAGTGAGATGAAATGATGCGTTTGTAAGAACATACGCAAGAAAATGTACGATGATGGATGTTTGGTTGATAATGTTTGGGCAGTGGAATTAGTGACATTTAAATAATTTTTGGAACTGGATGTCATATGAATAAGGTACAATTTTCTAAATACATTGTTTGCTCTTCAATAAAATCTTTCTTTCGCTAACCATGTGCCTCCTAGTAGTTAGAGTCTATAGTAGTTTGAATCTTTTTATTTAGCTGGCTGTAGTTGCTACTTGCTGTAATTGCTGTAGTTCGTGTTATGAAGATTTTCTGTGAGGTAAGTGACTTTTGAAAAAGAAGGGGTTTGCACTGTTGGAATTCGTGACCGAAATGAGTTTAGGCAATTAACAGAGTTGGAGGTAGTTTCATATTTCTTTAATTTCACATTTTTTGGATTTGTATTATTGTTAGAATTTTGTGCAGTTCAGGGCCATTCTTTTGTGTTAATTATTGAAAGTCATGTTGTCAATGTATAGCAGTCAGATTGCGTTGGGCTTGTAAATTGTGGGTAATAAACGAATAGGTCAAGTGTCAGTTATCTTTGTCAGGGAAAATTCTGTAGGTCAGTGTTCAAGAAAATAATTAAAGAGGTAGTTTCGCTGGTAATGCGCGCAGGGCTTTGTGTGGGGAGTTGCTGCTTTGTTTGGGCTCAATCATTTTTTTAAAATTGTGGTTTAGAGCATGCGGTAGCCATACAATCGAGGTTTTAACTTTGACCATTGTATGCGAATGTCGCACGATGGTGGAATGATTGCAATTCATCTGACTTGCCAGGTGTCGAGTACACGGACGTGGGTCGTTGTGGATTAATGCGTTAAAACAATCTTTATCAAACCCCAGAAGGTCTTCCTGAAACTGGAGAGTCACTAATGTCAAAACGATACTCCTTAAAACGAGAAATTTTCATGCCGTGGTCTGTTCAGTTGCATTATCCCCATACACGGTGCAAATGTTTCAGGCTGCCTCCACTGTTATCAGCCCTAAATTCAACTCAAACAGAAGAATATGTCGGAAATGTTGCGATTTCTCGACTTGGAACTCCGTTTTCTAGGGTCCACAGCTCCACTCATTATCGCCAAATGACAAAATATAAACCCATACAGCAACAGTGAACTACAGTCGACAACCATTAGCAACCGGAATACCAAGGTGCAGTACATAAACGCTAAGGTCTTATGCACCAATATGGTCGCCAGGCGCATTTTCTCTCGTCCTTCTACAAATATTTGTAATTTCTTTTTTGCATTGTGTAGCTGATGTCAGCCCAAACAGTTACTGCTCGTCACGTCTTTCATGCGAGGCCCATTGTCAACAGAAAACGTCTGTTCATGTGCCATTACAAACAGAATTATTTTTAAATTGTAATTTTACGTGCGCATTATATAGAGCGCTCCAAAATTAATCTAGTCCGATGTTCGTTTTATCGATATGTATTAACAGGGAGCGTAAAGCACGAACAACAAACAGCAACAGCGTGGCACGCTTGACTGTAGCAGTCAGTGTGGGTCAGGGCAGTGCCGCCGCTACACAAGTACTGGTTATTCTTCGAGTTTTACTGTCCTGTGTAAACGGTCAGAAACAGTTTGAAAAGATTGTAAACGTGTTGCAGGACTGCCAGATATCAATCAGTGTCAGTTGTTGTCATAGCGTAGATGATAGCGCACGAGACTGCCCCGTCTTTGTCTAAGGTTCAATTTTTGTATCGCTTTCTTGCTCGGTTTTAGGAAACCAGACAAAGAACACGTTTGGCGACGTCGTCACTGGCAGGCTGCTTCAATTTGTGTGCGCGTTACTTCCTGATTGGTTAATTTCAGTGCTAATGGACTCGGAAATAGCGTGACGTATCGAATTGTTTACCCTAACAGCTATTTGCCGGAGCCTTCATCATAGGCTTTAACGACTCAGAAAGCTAGTGTAGTCCCGAACATGCTTTGTAAGCTGAACTCACGCAGCGGTCGGTTCGGGACGTCATCAGACTGCTGGCCCAGATCGCTAAGTCGCGCCGACGCAACTTGTCTCATTTCAATCCTTCTTCTTTTCTGTTGGAATTGTTTTTACGTTTTTGAAGGTATTTGGCCTCCTGTGCATTCTACCACAGTAATGATTAGATCTTGACAAAACCACAGTGTCAGAGAAACGGATTTGGTGATTTTCTGTCGGCAAATGCACTCCTAACGTGGCCAGCGGGGGGTGTAGGTCTTTTGTAGTGTTCAAATATTTACGCGCCTTACTTGTAGGTTTAAACATCGTATCAATGCCGTGTTTTCTGAGTACTTTGCTGATGCGATATGTGATAGTTTTTACTAATGGAGGGAAAACTTTCCTTTCAGTTGGTTCTTGTCCATTAGAAACTCTAGACCTTTTACGATTTGGTGTCCTTTTTATCTCTTCTTCCGAGTATCCTTTCTTCTGAAGGCCATTCTTAAATTATCGAGCTCGTCCTCCAAGTACTGTAATTCACAGATTCTTCTAGCCCTGTCTACTAATGTTTTGATCACACCTTTTTTCAACTTGACATGATTACTGGAATTTTTGTGAAGGCATTTATCAGTGTGGGTGGGCGTTGGGTGGGCGTTCTGTGGACTTTATGCTCTAACGTTCCGTAAGGTTTTCTATTTACCTGTATACCCAAAAAAGAAATTAGACCATCTTTCTTTTTTTGCATAGTGAACTTTGTAATTGTGTACAAAAATGGAATAGGATGTAAGTGCCACAAACTAAAATTTTCAGTATTCAAATAAATGTGTCTTAAATACTGGATGATTATACTAATTTTATGAAAAAAATATGTGTATATCAAAATACCTCTACAAAACATGAAAACGGTTTTTTATGAATATGTATATAGGGAACAACACTTGTATGGAAAAAGAAGTAAGTGCGATCCTTTCGTTTTCTGGAAAACGCTGTAAGTGCCTTACTGAGTTTGTGAAAAGGATGTAAGTCAAGAGTTTATGTTAAAAAAGATGGTAAATCCATTGTAGTTTTGAGAACGTTTAATAGCTTTACATATAATTTTACTCTTTCAGTGCTAGGCAAATATAAAAACGGTATACAATAAAATTTTGGATGGTTTTTTGAAACAAAGTTGTTTGTCTTCAGTTTATTCCGCTTCTTCTTTCATCGGTAAGTATAAGCCACCTGAAAACCAAAAACTGAATCAGACGTCTAAATTAATTTATTTTGCGTGTCTCAGCTATATACATAATATTTTGACTTTTTATTCACTTTCGAAATTCGTTCTGATACAGTTGATCGTTTTGACTATATTTTATTTTAAAAACACGTGTATATACGAGAAATCAAATGCAACGTTATCTATATTTAGTAATCGAAATAAGCTTACAGTACTGTACTTCTTTCCTCCAAGCAGTCCTATTCCTCATGTTCTTCCAACACCTCCATGTTGCAGGCCTCTTCATCTTTGTTCTCGAACAGGGCTCTGTAGAAGTCCTTGTCTTCTTCTTTCTCTATATAATCTACCATTCACAAAATATCATTCTTCTTTTCTTGTGAGATTTTGGATTTAAAGTGTATTTTTGGCAAGTCATGAATATCCGGTACATTGTCAAGATTAGCACCTTTCTTTAAAACATCAACTTTTTTCCAAGTTACCATAACACCACCTTCAAGACCCAAAACTGATGCTACTTTCACTGTGCTAGGATTCTTGTAGGAAATGCGAAAGTGGGAAATTTAACTTATAGCCAGATCTTTTGTATTTAGGTAGTCTTTAACAAGGGCTTTAAAATCTCATTATTCATAGATACTACAGTAAAAGGTGTTGTCAATTTTGCACTTGCAACTAAAGCTTCAAGATCTTTAGGTGTTATCGCTTTCACAGCTTTGCGTTTTTTCTCAATCACCCCAGAATCACGGTCACAGCTCATGTAGTTGTGTCCACGTACAAGATATCTCACATCAATGAACGATAAATTCCTTTGTGGACTAAATAAATAATAGACATTAACATCATCTGGTTTTTCTTTTGTGCTCCGCAAATATCGCCCCATAACACAAGCCTTTTACGAGGGAAATGTCCTCCAGCAGAAGGAACTTTGAACAAACAAGAAGCTATTTCGTTAGCCTCACGGCCTCCAATCCCTTCATGCTACATACACATATATGCAGAGCCATTGTCTCAAACATGTATTCCTATATCGTAGCAAGATAGCTGTCTACAATAAAACGTAGTGCTGTGTGTAAATATTGTAGCAAACATAACTTGTTGTCGGTCCATGCATAAGGTTGTATAAGTAGCCACTGGAAACTGTGAAGATGTAATATCTTGCTTTATACACTTATGAGCCTTTTCCCATTTTCGGTGATGGAACTCTTGTAGGGCTTTTGTCTTTTCGCTGGTCGTAGATTGCGACTTTGCCTTCAAAAAGTCACACTTTTTACAGGTATCAACTGCAAGAGCTTTAAATTTTAGGTTTGGAAAATCTTGTTTTAACACTTTTTTGAAAAAATGTACGTAACATCAATTGCAGGAATTCGTTTTTTAAAACCCACGTACATTCGGTGTTTATTTAGATCAGCTGACAAAAACTCATTACTTGATTTTTTTCGGCTGTAGTGACTTTTGTACCTGGGGAATGAGTTTATATGATATCTTACAAGATTTCGATCATCTTCTGTAAATTTAAACTTGTGTGCATTTGATGCAGGTGTTTTCCCTCTTTTGTCCTCATAAACCAAGCAACCTGATTTCTTTTTTGTTTGTAAAACAATCAGTTTCCTTTCAGATATAGAAAAAATTTCTTTGAAGTTTTTTTTTGCACACTTGTACATTTTTCCCTGTACAATCGGGGATGTTACAAGCAAAAGTACAAGTCCGCCTACTCCCTGCTGCACTTTCGTACGTCCCATGACGTCTGTGACCAATAGGTAACATTTGAATATGATTCAACAAATATGTTCCTTGTCTTTCTTCATCAACTTTATAAAAGATTTTGTTCACTGCTTATGTTTTTATACTTGTACTTACAGGAGCAGCTTGACTGTTCTGCTGGTGGTTGTTTTGCAGATATCTCTTTCCCATGACTGTTAATGTATGGCTGGCCCTTTTCTCATGCTTCACGTCTCTTACGAACAATCACCTTCTTCCTAACAGGCTTTTCCATTTTCTGGTTGGTACAGTAAACACACAACCGAAGAACACTCTAAAACACAAACGTGAAACGACCGAAATCACTGCCGTGTCAACGTACTGTCACCAACCTAAGCAACTGTGTAGCTGAGGTACATACATCATGGCGGTAGCACTTACATCCCTTTCCATCTCAGCCCCGCTGGCGCTTGCTCAGTGCTGTTATTTTCAAACTGCTCTTGAAACTAGTAGGAATTTTTCCGGCACTTGCTACCTTTCTCGTTTGATTACGCTTGGGTTATACAACCCTTTTCACTATAAAAGTCATTTCTTTAATTTTTGGCACTTACATCCTTTTCCATTTTTTGTACTCAATTAATATTATTCAGAAAATTTAGAAATTCAGAGTTCCTTTTCTTCATGAGGCCACATAACGGAAGTATCATCCACATAAATAAAACAGACAGTGCCAGCTATTCCCCTCTACAAGCCAATAGTATACATCGATACCACTGATGATCTTGGGCAGTGTTCTGATGACGTCACCAAAGGACTTTTTCGTGGATATATATAAACAGTTCGGCTTGCTGAGTCTGTAAAGCTTGTTGATTCATTAAAGCCTCCGATGATGTCTCTAGCAGTGTAAGACGAAACGTGAGGCAGAGAATTACGCCTTGGACCACGCCCTTATGCCCATAAGTCAAACATGAGCAATATAATAATAAGTCGTGTTAAAATGCACATGGTCGGCTGTTGCAGAAGCAAGTGTTACAAACGAATTTGGGACACTACGAGACACACTGGTGAAATCTAGCAAACTATGTTAGCGAAAGAGAGTGGCTGATAAATTAATAGTAAGTAAGGAGTTTGAACAAACAGTACTGCTTATGTTATTGGCAGAACAATGCATATTCTTTCTGACCAATGACGCAGATTTGCCTAGATCAGATGTTTCAAAAGGCACAGAAGAATGGAGCACTGGACTGCACACAGTCAAAGTTGGCAGAAGTCCTTCAGTGATGTTTCTCGACGTAAATCCAAATCTCATCCAAGATGGCTGCATACACATTCGTTCGTTGATGGTCTTTAGTCAGCTGACAAGCAGCATACCGATCGGCCAGAATGTTATGGCTTACCCTCGGGAAAGTAGAGGAAATTGATTGCTACCAGCGACCAATATCATCATCGGTTAGCTTTGTTCGTCATTAACAATCGGCTGCCAATGTTCTTGGAAGGTCGACCAAATTCGGTTAAGAGTGTTTGATAGTTCCTCTATTTTTGAAGTTCTAACATACTGATGGAAGATAGGACCGTCAGCTTGAGCTATTACATTGTTAATTTCCTTCAATATCCGTCACAGATGCGATAATAGTCATTTCTTTGTGATGACAATATCGGACCATAACGTCCATTTTACAAACCATGGCCTTAGGTGTAAAAATGATAAACTTCGTATATGAACATACAATGTGAATTATTTCCAATCGAACGGCTACAAATTGGTGGAAAATGTGGGTCTACACTTATATCTAAGCCCATGGCTTGAAAATGGACGTGATGGTACGAAACTAGTCACCGCAAAGATATGACTGTTATCGCAGCTGTGACGGATATTGAAGAAAAACAAAGTTCCTCAGTCTGTGCCACGAATTTGCTTCCGCTCCCGCCTTTAACACGTCATTGTGTAAAGTTGTTGGTCTTCCTGATCGATGCGAGTCGGAAACATCAAAATTACCGAATTTGAATTTACAAAACCTCATTTGCCATTTACGACCGTCTAATGCACTTGGAGAAATATCTCAAATGTTTTTGAACTGTTGTGTTATTACCCCTGCGAACTGGAAAAAGCTTAAGATGCTAGATTTGCACCTCTTCTCGTATTTGGCTAGTCATTTCACCACAAATTGCAAAAAGAAGTTTAACATTTAATTATTTACGTAAACAAGTCACTCTAATCTTAGAAAAGTCTTTGGCAGGATTTTGAAGTACACAATGAGTTAATAAATGAATTATTGTGTCAAAAGTGGCAATTGACCCTGAGTAAAGAAAAGTGTAAAGTTATTCACATGAGTACTAAAAGAAATCCGCTAAATTTCAATAACGTGATAAGTCACACAAATACAAGGCTGTAAATTCGACTAAATACTTAGGGATTACAATTACAAATAACCTAAATTGGAACGATCACACGGATAATGTTATGGGTAGAGCAAACCAAAGACTGCGATTCATTGGCAGAACACTTAGAACGTGCAACCGGTCTACGAAAGAGACTACTTACACCACGCTTGTCCGCCCTATCCAGGAGTATTGCTGTGCGGTGTGGGATCGGCATCAGGTAGGACTGACGGATAACATCGAAGAAGTTCAAAGAAAGGCAGCTCGTTTCGTATTATCGCGAAATAGGTGAGATGTGCCACAGACATTGATTTGAGTGACAATCATTAAAACAGAGGCGTTTCTCGTTGCGACGGGATATTCTCATGAAATTTCAATAACCAGTTTTCTCCTTCGATAGCGAAAACATTCTGTTGGTACCCACATACATAGGGAGAAATGATAACCACGATAAAATAAGAGAAATCAGGGCTCGCACAGAAAAATCTACGTGCTCGTTTTCCCGCGCGATGTTCGAGAGTGGAACGGTAAAGAGAGAGCTTGAAGGTGGTTCATTGAAGCCTCTGCCAGGCAGTTTATTGTGAATAGCAGAGCACTCACATAGGTGTACGAGTAGATGGTCCGCCCCCGGTAGCTGAATGGTCAGTGCGTCAATCCTAAGGACCCGGGTTCGATTCCCGGCTGGGTCGGAGTTTTTCTCCGCTCAGGGACAGGGTGTTATGTTGTCCTAATCATCAACATTTCATCCCTATCGACGCGCAAGTTGCCGAAGTGGCGCCAAATCGAAAGACTTGCACCCGGCGAAAGGTCTACCCGACGGGAGACCCTAGTCACACGACATTATTATTACGTGTAGATGAACGAAAATCGACATGCGCAGAAACGACATTACTTTCCGGTCTCCATAAAACAGCGCAACCTGCAGGCATGGCTAGCATCTGCGTTTATGTAATTTTTGAGAACATGTTATGTTCAAGGATTCAAGTCTCGCGGTGTTTCCATATTTTTGCCCAGCCTTGTAGATGACGGTACTTCTATCTACATTGACGGAAAGAAATCTCAGCACCGAAAATTATTAATACAGACTAACGGAATTTCGTGAATACATTTGTCTAGGCAACATATTTAAGTGATTAACATTGCATGATCATAGGTTAATGCAAGCGCGAAATACGCCATTGCCAATGTGAAATGCTGGTAATTTAATAACCAGTGTAACCGTCAGAATGTTCAGTGCAAGCGTGCAAACGTACGTGCATTGCCTTGTACAGGTTCCGAATGTCAGTTTGTGGGAAGGAGTTCCATGCCTGTTACACTTGGTAGGCCAACACAGGGTCGGTTAATGATGGTTGTGGATGATGCTGGAGCTGTCGTCCGATGATGTCCCATATGTGATCGAATGAAGACAGATCTGGTGATCGAGCAGGCCAAGGCAACATAACGATACAACAACAGTATGTGGACGAGCGTTAGCCTGTTGGAAAACAAGCCTTGGAATGTTGTTCATGAATGGCAGCACGGCACGTCGAATTACCAGAGAGACGTACAAATTTACAGTTAGGGTGCGTGCTATTACCACGAGAGTGCTTCTACTGTAATACTAAATCGGACCTCAGACCGTAACTCCAGGTGTACATCCGTCTAACATGCAGACAGCCGGCCGCTGTGACCGAGCGGTTCTAGGCACTTCAGTCCGGAACCGCGCTGCTGCTACGGCCGCAGGTCCGAATCCTGCCTCGGGCATGGATGTGTGTGATGTCCCCAGGTTAGTTAGGTTTAAGTAGTTCTAAGTCTAGGGGACTGATGACCTCAGATGTTAAGTCCCATAGTGCGTAGAGCCATTTGAACCAATTAACACGCAGGAAACTGAGAATAACCTGGAGAGGTCAACAGCTAATCCACTGTGACACCCTAAAGTACCTCGGAGTGAAGTTGGACCGGTCCCTCACCTTCAAGGACCACTGTACAGAAACAAAAATGAAAGTCAGTGCGACGAACAACATTATTAGGAAACTGACAGGCAACAACTGGGGAGCACACCCACAGGTCCTCCGCACATCTGCCCTCGCTTTGTGCTTCTCCGCTGCTGAATATGCAGCACCTGTATGGCAGAACAGCCATGCCAAACAGGTAAATATTTCCCTAAATGAAACAGGACGAATTCTAACCGGCTGCTTGCCGGCAACCCCTGTTGACAAAATCTACCACCTCATGGGCGTAGCACCTTCAGACATCCGAAGGAGAACAGCAGCTGAAGTGGAAAGTAAGAAGCAGGAGACGGATCAGAGACACCCCCTATTTGTTTGCGAACATCAAACACCAAGAGTCAAGGAAGAACTTGCTACAGGATCATCTCCCATACACGACATGGAAGGTACTCAATAGACTGAGAACTGGAGTATCTCGGTGTAAGGAGAACATGAAGAAATGGGAATGCATCTCAGGGGACGAAATATGTGAGTGTGGTGAACCTCAAGACCATCAGCACCTACTCAACTGTCGGAACCTGTGTCCATGGACGATCTGATTATCGCCAACGATAAGGCAGTAAAAAAAAAAATGGCTCTGAGCACTATAGGACTTAACATCTATGGTTTATCAGTCCCCTAGAACTTAGAACTACTTAAACCTAACTAACCTAAGGACATCACACAACACCCAGTCATCACGAGGCAGAGAAAATCCCTGACCCCGCGAGGGATAAGGCAGTCTGTGCAGCGGAATTATATTGTATTTAAAATGTTATATTCTGGACACGTATAAATAAACACGAAGATAGATTGGTTGCAGGCCCTCTACTGGCCCCCTGTAACCAATACACGGCCATGACTGGCTTCGAGACAGAGGAGCTTTCATCAGAGATCACAACAGTACTCCATCCTTCCCTCCAATGAGCTCTCGCTTGAAACCACTGAATTCCTAAATGGCGGTGGTTTGGGGTTAATGGAATACACACCATAGCGCGTGTGACGCGGAGCTGTCCTTGGTGTAACCGACTGGTAACAGTTAGTTATGTCACTATGGTGCCAACTGCTGCCCAAATTTCTGCTGCAGATGCAATACGATGCGCCAGAGCCACACGCCGAACATGATGGTCTTCCTTCTCGGTAGCGTCACGTGACCGCCCGGTGCCCGGTCTTCTTGTTACCGTGCATTCTGCAAGCAATCATGTACGGTCGCTACATTCCTGACCAGTCTTCCTGCAATATCGCTGAAAGAAAATCCAGCTTCCTACGACACTATCTCGTTCAAAGTTAATGTGGTGTTGATAATGGCTCTGAGCACTATGGGACTTAACATCTGAGGACATCAGTCCCCTAGAACTTAGAACTACTTAAACCTAACTAACCTAAGAACAGCACACACATCCATGGCCCAGGCAGGATTCGAACCTGCGTCCGTAGCGGTCGCGCGGTTCCAGACTGAAGCGACTAGAACCGCTCGGCCACACCGGCCGGCTGGTGTCGATAATGGCGTCTTTGTCGACTCAAAGGCATACTTGACTAACATCAACTCACCACGTCCAATTATTTCGAACATAAATAACGCTTACGACCGTTACAGCTAATATTTAAAGGAAATCTGATTTGCATCCTCTTATTGGAGCTACACTACGGGCCATTAAAATTGGTACACTACGAAGATGACGTGCTACAGACGCGACATTTAACCGACAGCAAGAAGATGCTGTGATACGCAAATGATTAGCGTTTCAGACCATTCACACAAGGTTGGCGCCGGTGGCGACACCTACTGATGTGTCGACAGAAGTGCCGACACAGTGTGGTTTGAGGAGACCGATATGCACGCTATAAGCTCAAGCAGGATGGCGTGAGGTCTGAAACAGGATACGTAATGAATGCTATAAAGAAAAGTACGTAGCTTCTGGAATACTTAACTTTAATCCATCATTTGTATACATCGTTCTTGATGAGACATGCTTCATACGATAACTATCAATTGCTATGGCGCCTTGCTAGGTCGTAGCCATTGACTTAGCTGAAGGCTATTCTATCTGCTCTGCAAATGAGCGAGGCTTCGTCAGTGTGCATCGCTAGCTAAGTCGTCCGTACAACTGGGGCGAGTGCTAGTCCGTCTCTCGAGACCTGCCGTGTGGTGGCGCTCGGTCTGCGATCACTGACAGTGGCGACACGCGGGTCCGACATGTACTAATGGACCGCGGCCGATTTAAAGCTACCACCTAGCAAGTGTGGTGTCTGGCGGTGACACCACACCTACAACGTGCTGACATGAGGAAAGTTATATGTATACTAAGATGTTATCTGTTCGGACATGTTCGAAAGAACAGATGCCATTGGTGACCATGCAGCTCGTTAGAATGAAATTACAATGAAATGAACACCCTTACCTGCTTACAGGCATTGACATACGTCAAAGGGGACAGATTAAAATGTGTGCCCCGACCGGGACTCGAACCCGGGATCTCGGACATGTCCGAGAGAACAGATACCATCTTAGTATATATATAGTTAAGGCTCACCGGCCACTTGACCATCTTCTTCTTCTGTGTGAATGCACAAACAGTGCCCGAACTCTTACGGGAATCGACAACGCGCCGCGAGTAATGAGTATAATGGGCGGGGGCACTACGAATGTAGTGCGGCACAATACGTTGAGAATATGGGTTTCGCGGGAGGCGTCCCAGAGATAAATCCCTGCAGTCGCGCTACCCTCTGTGTCCTCGGTGGCTCAGATGGATAGAGCGTCTGCCATGTAAGCAGGAGATCCCGGGTTCGACTCCTGGTCGGGGCACACATTTTCATCTGTCCCCGTTGACGTATGTCAACGCCTGTAAGCAGCTAAGGGTGTTCATGTCATTGTAATGAGGAAAGTGTCCAACCGATTTCTCATACACAAACAGCAGTTGACCGGCGTTGCCTGGTGAAACGTTGTTGTGATGCCTTGTGTAAGGAGGAGAAATGTGTACCATCACGTTTCCGACTTTGATAAAGGTCGGATTGTAGCCTATCGCGATTGCGGTTTATCGTATCAAGACATTGCTGCTCGCGTTGGTCGAGATCCAATGACTGTTAGCAGAATATGGAATCGGTGAGTTCAGGAGGGTAATACGGAACGCCGTGCTGGATCCCAACGGCTTCGTATCACTAACAGTCGAGATGACAGGCATCTTATCCGCATGGCTGTAACGGATCGTGCAGCCACGTCTCGATCCCTGAGTCAACAGATGGGGACGTTTGCAAGACAACAACCATCTGCACGAACAGTTGGACGACGTTTGCAGCAGCATGGACTATTAGCTCGGAGACCATGGCTGCGGTTACCCTTGACGCTGCATCACAGACAGGAGCGCCTGCGATTGTGTACTCAACGACGAACGTGGGTGCAGGAATAGCAAAAAGTCATTTTTTCGGATGAATCCATGTTCTGTGTACAGCATCATGATGGTCGCATCCGTGTTTGGCGACATCGCGGTGAACGCACATTGGAAGAGTGTATTCGTCATCGCCATACTGGCGTATTACCCGGCGTGATGCTATGGGGTGCCATTGGTTACATGTCTCGGTCACCTCTTGTTCACATTGACGGCACTTTCAACAGTGGACGTTACGTTTCAGATGTGTTACGACCAGTGGCTCTACCCTTCATTCGATCCCTGTGAAACCCTACATTTCAGCAGGATAATGCACGACCGCATGTTGCAGGTCCTGTACGGCCCTTTCTGGATACAGAAAATGTTCGATTGCTGCCCTGGCCAGCACATTCTCCAGATCTCTCACCGATTGAAAACGTCTGGTCAATGGTGGCCGAGGAACTGGCTCGTCACAATACGCCAGCCGCTACTCTTGACGAACTGTGGTATCGTGTTGAAGCTGCATGGGCAGCTGTACCTGTACACGCCTTCCAAGCTCTGTTTGACTCAATGCCCAGGCGTTCTGGGTACTGATTTCTCAGGATGTATGCACCCAAATTACGTGAAAATGTAATCACATCTCAGTTCGAGTATAATATATTTGTCCAATGAATACCCGTTTATCATCTACATTTCTTCTTGGTGTACCCATATTAATCGCCAGTAGTGTACTAGCGTCATTCTTATGCGACTGATGCAAAATCTGAAAAAATATCATCTTACAGATGCAGAAACATGCTTACCAACTTTCGTTTATGTAGCACATCTCCTTCCTAGAGTTGCGATTTTCTTACCGTCAGTTTACTTCGTGTGGATATGCTGGAAAACTAATCATCTGCATATTCAGTACAGTACATGAGAATTTCATATTTATTGCACGACATTTACATGCTGATGCAGTTTTAATTGCCAGTAATGCTGACACATATTAGCATCTAAGAACAATAATCAAGTCGGCAGCACATCGCGTCTTTCCGTGATTTGTTGCATCTTTTTTTGAGAGAAGTTTCACTTTCGGGGCACACTGTTTCTGGTGCTAACTCCTTTGACGTTTTGGTCTAGAAACAGACTAAACGGTATTCTTCCCCCTATACTTCTGCACATTTGCCCACTGACTCTGAAGTGCCAGCAGTGGCATGTAATCACTCATTAGGAACAATTTAATTTGTCATGGAAAAACTGACGACTATAGGGGAGGTACTGTTCAATGGCACGGATTGGCGTAGTGAGACGTACGCCACCTGCGGTTCCAGCCGTGGCCAAGTGGGGAGGTCAGGGTGCCTATTGTGTCGATCGTTTTGGTACTCAAGAGCACCGAATGGTCTAGTACTCGAATTAGAGTCCCTGCCTTATTCAGTAAGCATTTTGGTAGCGATACCGTTCGGGTCTAGAGAACCGAAGCGTTGTTGACGGTTCGTGTCGCGCAAGGCAATCAAAAGCAAGCGGACGCAGATCCGCGAATGCGCACTGCAGCGTGCACAGCACCAAGAACACAAAGTGGCTAGCAGACGTCACAGGCGCGCTATTCTTCCAAGTACGGAAAATTGCGTTTACGTTGCCATAACGCTTAACGCCGCATTCAATCGAGCTGACGTGCTCGCCTCCATCGCCCTTGCCTCCTCCTTAACAGTATCAGGCGCAGTATATCCATTTCCATGATTCTCAGCTGAAATGCATAAAATTTTTTACAGTTTCTCTGACCGCATGTTTCCATGCATGCAAATAACGATAGCGTATTTCACTGTATTCTGCAGGCTGTAGTAAATACCGCATTATGTCATCTTATTCTCATTTACACTGACATTTTGTTTTGGATTTTAAGTTTCGGAAAATGAGTTAAGAATAGTGTGTAGTACCACATTGTACTAATACATCTATAAAAACACTAGAAAAATTGATTCTGATAGTTTCAAAGAATAAGGAGGCAAACAGAATGTGGTTATAACTCGCTCCTAGAGATCCAGATGATTAAGTAGCCCACTTTCCTATATTATACGTCAACGATTTGGGTCTTAAAAACAAAATTGAAAACAAAGCGCACTTTCTAGAGCTCCTGCAGTTCGTTGATGTTTATAACATGCATCTCATGAACGAAAATGTTTCGTATATAGTGCTACAGTCTAAAAATATTACAGCAGAGATCTTTCATCTCTGTCTACTGTGGTTGAGAATTCGATTGCAGATAAATACTTGTGACAAGCAAGATTATGAAGATGACTGCTGCTAGTTACATTCCCAGTAATTTAAGTTGTGCTCTTAGATTCCTGTCTAACCACATCCTCGGAAATCGCTACATATTCGGAAAAAATGGTGACAAGAAAAATATAAAGGTAACTGTCGGTTGTTTCACTCACAGCAATTTCATCACCAACAGTTTCATATTTGGTATTTTAAACACACAGAAATCACGAAATCATTACTGAGGATGTGCGCTCTTACATGTAAGTAATAACGGATATTGCAGAAAAATCTTAACTTACACGAATAACAATGTCTCAGAACGTGTTGCGTATATGAAGAGGGGGAAAAAAATTGCATCCACCCATGCGTGAACCCTTGTCCTTTCGTATTACATTCCCGCGCGCTAACCACTTTTTTTTTTTTCCTCATTTTGTTCGTTGCCTCTGCTCGGGGCGGACGTCGTAAGACATCCGTTTAACTTCGTTGTTGATCGATTAACTCAGTTTTTTTTTATTACAGAGGGAGCTAACCCTCTGACCGCACACACTGAGCTACCGTGCGGCGCTTGACCACAACACACACGAACTGCTCAGTTCTACTAATATTATGTAGAGGAACGTAGACTGACTTTGTTGCCAAATGGTGCTGCGTAAGTCATAAATACGTGATAGTTTGGATTTCCAATATCAGGCTTCACACAATTGCTTTCCATTGTTACTTGAAAGTTGTAAACACGTTTCGATAATTACTAACTAACCCATTTGTGGGAAAGTGATATACGTAAGCAGAGCGGATGCTTTGATATTTAATGATCTTTAAACTCTTATTTGCATAAAAATAACACGTAGTTTGAGTGAATATTGAGCGCAAACGTTTTTTTTATGTAATCATTCACAGTAACAACCTAACCTAACCATAATTCTAACAAAGGAAAATAGTCTATTATGAACTCACTTTCCAACCAGATGCGTCCTCTGGTGATTATTTAGTAACACAATCACTAAATCCAAAGCTAAAACCGCTAAATGTGTTTAATATAACAAATTATAGGTGTACATAAACCACAGCTCACTGATCGAGAGGGCCAGACCGAAATCCAAAACCTCTCGGTACAATTGTCGTAAAATCGGTGGGAGGACCATTCGGTAACAAGTCTCAGAAGCTTACTGAATAGGATATTTCGGCACAGAACCGAAAATGACGTCACTACCGAGTCTAACCTACTACACCGATCGGTATGAACGATACAGAATAGGGCCCCAGAGCGGGGCTCGCGCCGCGCAGTGAGTGAGGTGCCTGGCAGGGCGACGACCCGCCAGCCGGCAGCGGCTGCACGTGGGCACGTGCCAGCGTCCTGCTGCCTTCCGTGTCCGTTACGCAACATCGCGCGAGGACGACTCCGCGCCCATTCACTCTCCCTGTTCCCCTGTCGTCACGATTTCAGAAAACGACTTCTCCGCTGTCGAGTGGCAAATTGATACACTGCGATTAGGCAATCTCGTGTTTCCCTCCCCATTCTCCACAACTACGACACGCGACTCGCTCTCCCTCTCCATTTCATCTCCCCGCCATCTGCTTTCCTTTTATCACGAACTTCTGCCTGTTGCTGCTTTGGTCGCTTTATTGGCTGGCCCATGTCTGTTCTGCCGCATACAGCATAAAGAACATCGTGATGGATACCAGTCTGATCAATACAGTTACCTTTTTTTATTCGCTCTAGCTTAAAGTATATCATGTCAGCTGCATGGAAATTTAGCGCACATTTCGGTACCTCCACTTATAGTACGATCCTGTCCCCGTGTGGTCCTCATTGATACATAACCAACACGGATTCAGAAAATACCGTTCTTGTGCAACACATTCCAATGAAGTAATGAGTACTGTCGACAAGAGATCTCAGATCGATTCCAAATTCCTAGATTTCCAGAAGGCTTTTGATACCGTTCCTCACAAGCGACTATTAATCAAATTGCTTGCGTACGGAGTATCGCTTCAGTTGTGTGACTGGATTCGTGATTTCCTCTCAGAGAAGTCACAGTTCGTAGTGTTAGACGGTAAATCATCGAGTAGAACAGCAGTGATTTCTGGCTTTCCGCAAGGTACTGTCATAGGCCCTCTGCTGTTCCTGATTTACATAAATTACGTAGGTGATAATCTGAGCAGCCCCCTTACATTGTTTGCCGGCCAGTGTGGCCGAGCGGTTCTAGGCGCTTCAGTCTGGAGCCGCGCGACCACTACGGTCGCAGGTTCGAATCCTGCCTCGGGCATGGATGCGTGTGATGTCCTTAGGTTAGTTAGGTTTAAGTAGTTCTAAGTTCTAGGGGACTGATGACCTCAGATGTTAAGTCCTATAGTGCTTAGAGCCATTTGAACCATTTTGAACCTTACATTGTTTGCAGATGACGCTGTAATTTACATCAGACGATCAAATCCAACTACAAGATGATCTAGAGAGAATTTATGTATGGTGCGAAAAGTGGCAATTGCCACTAAACAAAGGAAAGTGCGAGGTCATCCACATGGGTACTAAAAGAAATCCGATAAATTTTGAGTATACGAGAAATCGCACAAATCTAAGGGCTGTCAATTCGACTGAATACCTAGGAATTACAATTACGAGCGACTTAAATTGGTAAGACCACGTAGATAATATCGTGGGGAAGGCGAAACAAAGACTGCGCTTTGTTGGCAGAACACTTCGAAGATGCGACAAACCCACTAAAGAGACAGCCTACATTACACTTGTTCGTCCTCTGCTGGAATATTGCTGCACGGTATGGGATCCTTACCAGGTAGGATTGACGGAGGACATCGAAAAAGTGCAAAGAAGGGCAGCTCGTTTCGTGTTATCGCGCAATAGGGGGTGAGAGTGTCACTGATATGATACACGAGTTGGGATGGCAGTCACTGAAACAAAGGCGGTTTTCTTTGCGGCGAGATCTATTTACGAAATTTCAATCACCAACCTTCTCTTCCGAATGCGAAAATATTTTGTTGACACCCACCTACGTGGGGAGAAATGATCATCATAATAAAATAAGAAAAATCAGAGCTCGAATGGAAAGATTTAGGTGTTCCTTTTTCCCACGCGCCATTCGAGAGTGGAATGGTAGATAGTAGTATGAAAAGAGTTCAATGAACCCTCTGCTAGGCACTTAAGTGTGAATTGCAGAGTAACCATGTAGGTGTAGATGTAGATGTGATCAGTGAAAAGTTCCGGCTGACTGTAATTTTACTGTGGCTATATAATGAGGTGATAAAATGATGAATTACCACCTAATATCTTGTCGGGCCTCCTTTTTTGGACCTCCTTTTGCCCGACGTAGTGCAACAACTCGACGTGGCATGGACCTAACAGGTCGTTGGAAATCTCCTGCAGAAATCCTGAGCCGTGCTGTCTCTATAGCCGTCCATAATAGCGAAAGTGTTGCCGGTGCAGGATTTTGGGCACGAACTGACTTCTCGTTTACGTCTGATAAATGTTCGATGGGATTCATATCGGGCGATCTGGGCGGTAGATCATTCGCTTGAACTGTACAGAATGTTCTTCAAATCAATTGCAAACAATTGTGGTCCTGTGACTTGGCGCATTGTCATCCATAAAATTCCTTGGTTGTTTGGCAACACGAAGTCCATGAAGGGCGCAAATGATCTCCTTGTAGTCGAACATAACCATTTCCAGTCAACGATCGGTGCAGTTAGACCAGAGGACCCAGTCCCTCCCATGCAAACAAACCCAGCTTGCACAGTGCCTTTGTTGACAACTTGTGACCATGGCTTTATGGGATCTGCGCAAGACTCGAACCGTACCATTAGCTCTTACCAACTGAAATTGGGACTCATCTGACCAGGCACGGTTTTCCGGACGTCTAGTGTGCAATCGACATTGTCACGAGCGCAGGAGAGACGCTGCAGGTGATTTCGTGCTGTTAGCAAAAACGCACGCGTGGTTCGTTTGCGCATTAGCGCCAAATCTCGCCGTTAATGGATACGTTCGTCGTACATCCCAAATTGATTTCTGTGGTTATTTCACGCAGTGTTACTTGTCTTTTGGCGCTGACAACTCTACGCAAACGCTAATGCTCTCAGTCGTTGCGTGATGGCCGTCGGACAATGTGTTGTCCGCGGTGAAAGGTAATGCCTGAGACGTGGTATTCTTGATACACTCTTGACACTGTGGATCTCGGAATACTGGATTCACCAACGATTTCCGAAATGGAATGTCCTATGCATCTAGGTTCAACTACCATTCTACGTTCAAAGTCTGTTAAATACCATTGTGCGGCCATAATCACACTGGAAGCCTTTTCACACGAATCACCTGAGTGCAAATGAAAACTTCACCAGTTCACTGCCATTTTGTTCCTTGTGTACGCGATACCACTGTCATCTTTATATGTGTATACAGCTATTCCATGACTTTTGTGACCTTGGCGTATCTCCATCAAATGCACGTTACACATACGGGTCAAATTTGGAGCTACCAGTTCTATTGCCGCATTTAACACTTAAAGTTCATGTTGATTGCTCCAGGTAAATATCAGAATTCATTAATTTTTGTATATAAATCATTATTCAAATTATATCATATATCGCAACCCAGAAAACCTGTTGAAATCTCATTTGTCAATCACTGTGTCCATATTCATTGATGAAATAAAGGATTGAACTGAAACTCTACTCCTGCAGATAAGCTAGCTCCCATCAATGGTTCCATTGTTTCGAATCACAATATTCGGTGTATCATCTGGAATGGCAGTCGATTACAACACACGTTACGAATTTGGTAAATTGTTTGGTAAACGCATGGTTGTCAGAAGTAGACTGTACCATGTCAGTACTGGATTAAGTCAGTTTCTAAAAACAAAAAATAATGAAAAAAAAGCAAAGGATTTTCCTCTCCATTCGCCATCCATAGCCCCTCCACTTTCTCTCCTGATCTGTCACCCAGTCAAGGTCTACCCCTCCAGATCATCACACAAGGGCACCCACTAAACCTTCCCTGCCTTTTCCCTCTCCTCCATTCCCTCATCCCTCCCCCTCCCCCTCATCGATTCAGCTTTGTTTTATTTCTACACATATAGCCCACTTGCACTACTTTAAAAATTCGGTATAGTGGAAATAGGTCGGTTGAAATAACTCAAATGGCTTTCTATCTCTACTTTTATTAGTTATTTATAAACAACTACGCTGCAGCAGGCAGCATCACGAGCAATTTTGCACTGTGAGGGCATGAAAATAAGTAGCATCTGCCTGTGTAGTGCATGGGCCAGAGGCCCGTGATCGACTGGGGACCCCCACTGTGCTGTGGGAGCAGGGGCAGCTCGAATGATATCTCTACAGCCGTCTTCAGCATGAGTTGGTGCCCCACTTTGGGGTGGGTGGAGGGCAGTTGAGGGAAGAGGCACCTGCAGCATTATTACTGGAGAAAATAGTGGGCACAGAAGCGTGGGAATGGGAAATTCCAATGTTCTAGATTCTCCGTGATATAGCACCATAAATTGCATTATTACATTATTTGCGGATTTGCTGAGACTAAGAATGATGTCACTGATACCATACATATGTGCGGGCGCAAGATGGTGCGTTATCGCAGGTTACTCCACTTTCTGAGTGATATGAAAAATCCGTCAAAAAGAAGATACAGACCCGATTATTCGAATTAAGGAACGAGAGTCGTGGAAAGCCGTAGACAGCGTTCTGTGGTCGGACATTTGCAGACATGTTTTTGATTCATTATGAGGAGGCTCTTCTAGACCTTATTCTGACATGTGTGATTGATAAAAGATCAATTATTAATGCGCAAATTCCGACAGTGCTTGCTTCACCCGGTCTCTTCTGACTTGTGAGAATAATTTTGAATAAAATAAACGTTTTACGGGTGGACGAGAAGTACCCGTACATAGTATCGAATACTAATTGATTTGATTTGTTTTAGCAGAAGAACAAACATGTATTAAGAGTCCAATATATCGGTATGTTCCCTACCATGCTCTAAACTCATTTCCATACACTTCCAAGTTCTTGTTGATATATTTCTGAGCATGTCCAGTATTATAGTTCAAAATGCATCTTCAACAGCATTCTCCGTTCTTCGTTTGTAGCCAAAAGACGTGCGGATACATGACCCTTAATGACTCCCTATAACGAGTTCTTAAGTTTGGTGAGCTCAGGACTTCTTCGTGGCTATTTCCAGAGAGCTGGTGTTGCTGATGTTGGTGTTATGGAAAGTGTTCATTAAAGAAGTCGTGCTGTGCAAGAGCGTAGCGAGAAGGAGCTCTGTCTTGCTGTATTTGTGAGTGTTGCGTGAGTCCCCTTTCCTCAAGCTGAAGTATTAACCATGTTTTTAACATGTGTAAATAATTTGCGCCGTTCACATTCCCTCAAAAAAATATGGTCCAAGCAGATTTGTGATATCACTACTGCCCACGTCATTACGTGAGGTGGGTTCCTTTCTAACTCGACATTATGATGAGGATCCATTTTGGCCCAAATGACAACATTTCTAGCACATGAGCTACAATACATGGCACATTCGCGTGAAAACATAAACGTAGCATTGTTCATTGCATTTGGAAATTGAGAAACAAGTACCGCGTGCCAAAACGCGCTCATTCCAGTCTGTATCCGAAAATTCGTATGCGAACGTCAGTCAAAAAGGTCTGATCTTAAGATCTTTTTTCATGTCTTTGTTGCACAGAGTTCCGAAGCGTGTTCATGTGTCGACTTCATAGGAGATTGTTCAATCAAAGCAAATATTCTGGCTCATGTTTCTTCTCGTCTTCTTTCAAAATCGTTCAAATGGCTCTGAGCACTATGAGACTTAACTTCTGATGTCATCAATCCCCTATAACTTAGAACTACTTAAACCTAACTAACCTAAGGACATCACACACATCCATGCCCGAGGCAGGATTCGAACCTGCAACCGTAGCGGTCGCGCGGTTCCAGACTGTAGTGCCTAGAACCTCTCGGCCACACCGACGGGCCTCGTCTTTCTTGCACGCCGCAGACAGTCTTTAATTCTGCCAAAAGCAAAAGCACGTCTTTCTCAATCCAGAAGTGTTGACTTTCACAGTGGAGCTTCATTAACTGTTTCCTGGAATGCTCCTATATTCTGCCTCAATGTCTGCCATGTGTGTGCTCATTGTCACTAAATGCTCCTCAGTAGTGTAACTATGACCGTTCACCTGTCATGGCTACAGATTAAAACTGGACTGCGACTGCAAAACATGTAAACAACTGATTCCAACAACTGATGAGAAGCAACATAGCTACCAACCTGCATAATAGAATTTGCTACTAAAGAGGGGTTACAGAGGTACAGGGACTTCTCGCCTATCCTGTAAGAGTAAATAATATATTCATGGTATTCAAGGCTGCTATAAGCATCATGGAATTGAATTCTGTGTCAAGTTTCAGGATGTTGAAACATCTGAGAGGTAGAATCCTAGCACACCATGAGAAGAAGAAAGACATGGCTGACCTATTATTAGGTCAACGCAAAAAACATACCAATTCGTTGCTCATCTAGATGAAGCTAAGCAACGTTACTACTGGATCTGAAACATGTCCATCCTTATTTCCATATTTGTTTTAACTGCCTCATGCATTTTACACAAATGATCAAGTGATAGAACACAAGAAGGATTGCTGTAGACGAGATGCAATACTTATAGAGATGCCTACTAAGGTGCAAATCTTCCTAAACTTTAAGAATTTTTTGCACAAGGAGGGAATACCATTTGTAGTGTCTGAAGACTTTGAATGTCCTTTTATTCCTTTGGCAAGCTATGAGTGTAAGCTCACTGTCTTACCTACAACCCTCACACTACAACACATACCAATTGCTGAAGCATATCAGGTTGTTTGTTCATATGATTTGAATCGTAACTATTTTAAATCCTATGGGTGGGAGAGTCCTGCAGGTTACTTACTCTCCGAATTTTGAATGCTAGCAGATAAAGGTTATAAGATTTATGGCAACACCATTCCTGTAACTATTACACGGGAAGTTCAGTTGGAGTGTGATGAATCTGTTAAGTGTCATATTTGTGAGCTGTCATTAGCAAATATCATCAAACAACCACATATGCATCACTGTCAACTAACTGGTAAATTTTGCGGCACAGCACACAATGAATGCAACCTAAATCACAAGTTCCCACGTCACATGTCCATTGGTTAAACATACACACACGTCTCAGCACAGCTCCTTTATGTCAGAGGCACGTGGCTGGGAGGGAAGTGCAGAGGAGGGCGGGGGCTGCATATGTGTGATGGCAGGGACACTTTACTGAAATATCTCTGAATTAACGGAATAAGTTGATACATATTTAATTGCAACTGCTGGTATCGTTGAAATCATTAGCTGCTAACACAGAGGATCTGCAATTCATTACTTCTTATGGTTGAACAACTGATTTACGTGAGACTCCACGGAGTTGATATGTGTATGAGGCAAACTACAATCATTAATCCAATATCCTTATGGGATTACTGCAACAACACACAATAATCTTGTGTGTGGGGTCCACAAGGAAGAACAAATGAGGGAAAATAGTTTAAAGGTTTCACCTTCATTAGTGGAGTAAAAAGGCTTGCACATTCCAGTAGTACCAAAAACTGAGACCTCGATTGATATACTAGTATTGAAAAATAAGTTAATCAGGCACGAAAAATGACTCACTACCCCCAGTCAGCAGTTGAGACCAGATCTTTCAAAATGAGCCTATCCACATGAACAACTAAACTGTGGTCCATTCACGAATCGAAGAAAAAGAATTCAGTGAATTTGTGAAAGCTAAACAATAATAACACACATCTCGAGATTATTGTCTTACAATGAACAATACCTAACTGCACTTATCATCTCATTTGGCAAGGCATCGCTTATCCTCTGAAGAGCTGAACCTGTTCCTCAAATAAAATAAGCGTTATTTCCCATCAAAAATTGAATTCCTTCAAGACCAGAAAGTAAATGACTTCTAACGTAACCACAACCAGGCTGGCTTCTGTCAGCGTCAAACATCAGAGGTGGCTACTTCGTTCGGCTCTTTCTGCTAGTAAAACGAATACTTGAATAAAACGTCAGCTTCGTAGTTTGCTTGCCAATCACGTACAGATAGCAATTGTTCCTCCAATCAGACAAGAGACTGATTTCAGATCATATTCTCTATGCGTTCAATTTCGGACACTAGTCAGTGGACCACAGAGAGGTCAGCTTCCTGCCATCCGCTTCCAGAAAAAGCGAGTGAAAAACTTTCATGTAGAGATAGAGAAGCGACAAGGTGTGAGGGAGGTAGTGTGTATTTCTACAATCAATTTCGTGGCGTCAGCTTGTCAGAGAATTTAGAACCTATCAGAAAATGTCCTGTTGTTAGACCTGTATCGGAATCTGCAAAGATGGCTTCTCTTTCCACTGTTTAACCTGACAGAAGTCTGAGCGTCTACTGAGGAGATTTATTCCCTTGACCGTATCTCCCTAGGCTCCACCTGCATGTACCATAAGATGCAACTACATTACAATTGGAAGCTGGGATAAAGCAGTTCTTACTTGTTGATCTTCTGCCATTTCTTTACTATAGGTTGATGCCTTACCCACTACCATTCTATTACAGGAGGCAGAAATTAAATAATAAGCAGGGTAGATATTGTTGTTAATGAAACAACCCAGCCAACAATAGTCGAGAACCATTTAAACATATCATTGGTTAACAGTCTCAACTTACTGACTAAGCATTACGCTTGTTAAAACAACTCCTGACTTGCTGACATTGAATGTCTCAACTTGCTGACTGATTGCTTTTGCTTGATGGAAGAAGATGCAACGTGTCGGAGCAACTACTCTGTGAGCTTCTTCTGTTAGAATAATGTTTTAAGATCCAGTAGCTGATTCCGAATTTTAGGTTGTGGCATACACACACTGTCAGCTTGTGGTGTTAGAATATTATTCGATATCAGCAGTAGCTGACATCCACTGTTCAGTTATGGTACTTCCAATGTCTAGCTTCTGGTATTACAGTACACTTTTAACATCCATTAGCTGACACCCACTTTCAAGTTATGGCACACACACCTTAACTTCTCATGTTAGAATACTATTTTAGTTCTGAATGTCTGTTTGATTCTGTCAGCTATCACTGCCTTGCCAGCTTAGCATTGTAGTTTCCACTCTGTGACAGCGTAATTTAGCATTATCAGCAAAATGAAGTTCATACCCAAGAATGGGGGTCGCTCTAATGTTTTACTGGCGTTTATATCAGTTTCAGCTAAACTAAGTCATGTTTTTCAGAAAGAATACAGACAATTTAGATGTTGGAATAACATTGTTTAATTTGGTAAAAGGAATAAACTATTTTCGTCAGCATTTGCACTTCATGCTGTAATTTTTATCAATGGTACTGTAATGTGGGCCAATTGTATTTTGATAAGTAATGCAGACAATCAAATTTGGAAATATTTAATTTGTCGCTCAACTGAGCCTCGCAAAGAGTGGTACACATATCAAACTGCAGTCATCGACAAGTGCTGCTTAAACTGAAAGTTTTGTTAGTAGTACTGTTGTGCGAGCCACGTGTATTTTGATGAGTAATACAGGCATTTCAGATGTGGAAATATTTAATTTGAGGATACATTGTGGCTTGCAAAGAGTGGTACAGATATCGAACTTCAGTCCTCAATAAAAACTGTGTAAGCTATAAGCTTAATTAATAGTGCTATAGTGGAAGCCACATGTATTTATTAAATCTTATAGAACAATTAAGTTACTACAGTAGTGTCACAATTGTTACAAGCTTTTGCTAATTAATTTCATTTTGGTTCAAAGATAGAATTTTCTTCCATGATCAGATATCTGCAATTGTACTTAAATGTAACGATAAGCAACCTGCATTTGTTTTGTACTCAAAATATTTACTCGTTTGATAAATAATTTTACTTTGGCGCAAAGATCATGCTTTGGAGATATTGAACTTCCCTCTCCATATGTAGAAGCCCATAATTTTTTTGGGCCATGTTGTACTTTTATATCTCGTATTTGATGTATTACCAATTACATAAATTTGTAGACTTCCACGGCTAATGACATTTTGAATAAAATAATCTGGGGTATTAGGTTACATCATTAAAATTATGAAACAATAAAGCAACTAAATTACCTGAAGAGACCGCAGCGAGTCAGTCGAAACGTTGGCAATTTAGTTGCCTTAGTGTTTTATAATGAAGCAGCCTAATACCCAAAATTGTTTTATTCCCATTATATGAGTGCTTTATTCGTATTATAAAAATATGTTGTTTAAGTGATGCGAAGAATTAAATATCACATTGAAATACTTCCTTCTCCCACTTAGATTGGTGCTTTGCCAGTTCATTTGTCGTTGGCTACATTGTGTGTTTAATCAAGTATTTAGTGCATTACTATTAGATTTTGGTATTATTTAATTGTTGATTACGAAAATACAGTCTGTTAACGATTTATAAAGGCTTTATATATTTCCGAAAGGTAAATGTGGCAGCCTTCCTCAAAAGTTCGCTTTTTTGTGCACTAGCTCTAGCAGGTGTGGATCAGATATGATAAGAAGCAAAATTTTGTCAAGCAATATCATTGATTATATTTTTGCAAGAAAGCACATGATGCATTATCTTCCTCCTCCCTATGATCATGCTTGTTCAAGTGAAGCATTACTGAAAAACTTCTGTAAACATCAGATAGTTTGATGTCTGTACAACGAGTAACATAGCTGCAAGTAACCCAATGGTTGAAATGCCAGCAACCTTTTCTTATTTTAGATGTGGAGATACCATTGTAACATTTGACACAAACTTTGAAACTATTTTTCACATATATTTCAGACATAAAAATACTGTGAGTTACACTATTAACAAATTTTCGATAGATAATGTAGATTGTTTGGATACTTTGAACATGATGCCAATTTATGCAATTTAGTTGAAGCTTACTTGTTTTGAAATGCAATAAAAGCTATTCAGATAAATTTTGAACATGATGCAAAATTCGAGTGAGGGTGTGGAGGGAGTGGAGGATGGAGGGTACGGCGTGTGGAGGGTGTGGAATGTGGAGTGTGTGTGTGTGTATTACAAAATTTTTGAAATAATAAAAAAATCAGATTGTACAGATACTTTTTACATGGAAATACTGTGGTATTCTGAATATTTGTCATAAACAATCGGTTACTTTTGAACATGATAGGATACATACTGATTGGCTTTTTTGCTTTAACTGCCCTAGTAAAATATTGTGCTGTGATTTATTGTTTCATTTTAATGAAAGACAAACAAATTTAAATTTCCTGTAGGTGGCATCTTGCACTTTTTTAAAGTTTCTCACAGTCGCCATCTTGAATTTTTTAAATTACCAATCACCACCATCTTGGAATTTTAAATTTCCTGCCACTGCCATCTTCCATTCTGATGTCATGTCAAAAATATCATCACCGGGTCCTGAAGTCAGGTGCTCTAGATGATCCGAACCTAGGGCTAAGGGATGTGCCAGAACATACATAGCTCAGCTACTCCCTTCCCCTACCCTCCTCAGTCTCCTCCACTATCAAATCAGCTTATTTCGTGACGCCTCTACATGTGTCCAGTCGATGCTTTTCTTATTTTCATCTATTTGTGCCATAAAGCTCTTCTTTCTGCATTTCACAGCACTGCTTCTTCAGTAATTAGGATCCACTTAGTATATAGGCTTTTACTATCACTCCTCAGTTCGAAAGCTTCTATTATGTTTTTGTTGCGTACAATTCTTCAGAGAAAAGCCAACTGGATTGGACATGTACTTAGACACGAGGGACTCATACATGATGCCATCGAAGGTAAAATCAGAGGAAACGCAGGACGAGGAAGAAGGAGAATTCAACATCTGGACGACATGAAAGATGGAAGGAGATACAACAGACTGAAGGAAGAAGCTGAAGGCAGGGAACAGTGGAATCAGAAATTCTCCGTACGAAGACATGGACCTGCCACTAGGCAGAATACTACATAATAATAATAGCATGATCGGTAGTGGCTAATACTTCTCTGGGGCACCCTCAAAATAACTATTCAGATGTAGTTGTTTACATATTAAAGTTTTTTCTGCTTTTATTAAACGAATCAAACATCCAGCTCTATAGAACAGAAACTACTGGTATATCGGTCATAAACTGGAAGTTTTGCTGTGAACGCAATATGCGTTATCGGTTTTAATGTACCTAGATCACACACCGAAAAAAAACAATCGACTGTGCATGTTACACGGTAGTTCCATTTAGTGTTTGATCAGAATACGGTACTGCACTAAAACTGTTGTGCAACGTGTTTACGCTATGGGGCACTCCTTTGTTGACACTCACGACCTCAGCTGCCACTGCAGTGTCGCAACTCCTCCGTCTCCGTGTTACCCGAGTCGCAGAGGTCACACAGAATCAACAACTTGTCATCTGCTTGCTGTTAGGAGCCGTGCGACATTTGCCATATGCCTAAAAAATGTTTTTCCTCTCCTGGTAGAATAAACAGCTGTGAGATAAATACTTGTGACAAGCAAGATTATGAAGATGACTGCTGCTAGTTACATTCCCAGTAATTTAAGTTGTGCTCTTAGATTCCTGTCTAACCGCATCCTCGGAAAGCGCTACATATCGGAAAAAATGGTGACAAGAAAAAATATAAACGTAACTGTCGGTTGTTTCACTCACAGCAATTTCATCACCAACAGTTTCATATTTGGTATTTTAAACACACAGAAATCATTACTGAGGATGTGCGCTCTTACATGTAAGTAATAACGGATATTGCAGAAAAATCTTAACTTACACGAATAACAATGTCTCAGAACGTGTTGCGTATATGAAGAGGGGGGGAAAAAATTGCATCCACCCATGCGTCAACCCGTGTCCTTTCGTATTACATTCCCGGGCGCTAACCACTTTTTTTTTCCTCATTTTGTTCGTTGCCTCTGCTCGGGGCGGACGTCGTAAGACATCCGTTTAACTTCGTTGTTGATCGATTAACTCAGTTTTTTTTTTTTTTTTTTTTTTTTTTTTTTACAGAGGGAGCTAACCCTCTGACCGAACACACTGAGCTACCGTGCGGCGCTTGACCACAACACACATGAACTGCTCAGTTCTACTAATATTATGTAGAGGAACGTAGACTGACTTTGTTGCCAAATGGTGCTGCGTAAGTCATAAATACGTGATAGTTTGGATTTCCAATATCAGGCTTCACACAATTGCTTTCCATTGTTACTTGAAAGTTGTAAACACGTTTCGATAATTACTAACTAATCCATTTGTGGGAAAGTGATATACGTAAGCAGAGCGGATGCTTTGATATTTAATGATCTTTAAACTCTTATTTGCATAAAAATAACACGTAATTTAAGAGAATATTGAGCGCAAACGTTTTTTTTATGTAATCATTCACAGTAACAACCTAACCTAACCATATTTCTAAGAAAGGAAAATAGTCTATTATGAACTCACTTTCCAACCAGATGCGTCCTCTGGTGATTATTTAGTAACACAATCACTAAATCCAAAGCTAAAACCGCTAAATATGTTTAAAATAACAAATTATAGGTGTACATAAACCACAGCTCAGCGATCGAGAGGGACAGACCGAAATCCAAAACCTCTCGGTACAATTGTCGTAAAATCGGTGGGAGGACCATTCCGTAACAAGTCTCAGAAGCTTACTGAACTTCTGAGGAACTGCGTCTATATTTCTTGAGGAACTAGCAAAATACAACGGAACCAGTAAGATAGCGGGACATAATGAATGTGACCTTTTCTTATTCACGGTCTATTCCAATAGGAACTTCGTTGTCGTGGGTCCAGTGCTTCAGTAGGTTCATTCTTCAATTTTCCCAGCCAGTAGCAGGTGAAATTGTAGAAATACTGCTAATCTGCATCTAGAGAACCGAAATCGTCAATGTAAGGCTGCCGGAATACGAAGGGCGTGATGTAGAAGCACGTGATCCTCAGCAATAGTCAAATGTTTCTTTAAAATGAGGCAGACTGAAACCTGCACTGAACTTGTCGTACCCTGCTCTTGCCTATACACTGAAGAGTCAAAGAAACTGGTACACCTGCCTAATATCGTGTACCACGCAGAAGGGCCGCAACATACCGTGGCACGGACTCAACTAACGTCTGAAGTAGTATTGGAGGGAACTGACACCATGAATCCTGCACAGCTGTCTATAACTCCGCAAGAGTACGAGCAGGTGGGGATCTCTTCTGAACAGCACGTTGCAAGGCATCCAAAATATGCTCAATAATGTTCATGTTTGGAGAGTCTGGTGCCCAGCGGAGGTGTTTAAACTCATAAAAATATTCCTGGAGCCACTCTGTACCAATTCTGGACTATGTGGTGTCACATTGTCCTGCTGGAATAGCCCAAGTTTATCCGAATGCACAATGGACATGGATGGATGGAGGTGATCAAGCAGTATACTTACGTACGTATCACCTGTCAGAGTCGTATACAGACGTATCAGGGCTCCCATATCACTCCAACTACACACGCCCCACAGCATTACAGAGTCTCCGCTAGCTTGAACAATCCGCTGCTGACGTGCAGGGTCCATGGATTCATGAGGTTGTCCCCATACACGTATACGTCCACTCGCTCGATACAATTTGAAACGAGATCGTCTGACCAAGCAATATGTTACCAGTTATCAACAGTCAAGTGCTGACGGGCACAGGCGAGGCGTAAAGCGTTGTGTCCTGCAGTCATCAAGGGTACTCGAATGGGGTTTCGGTTCCGAAAGCCCATACCGATGATGTTTTGCTGAAAGTTTGCATTGAAATCTGCAGTAATTTACGGGAGGGTTGCACTTTTGTCACGTCGAACGATTCTCTTCGGTCGTTGTTGGTCCCGTTCTTGCAGGGTCTTTTTCCGGCCGCAGCGATGTCGGAGATTTGATGTTTTACCGGATTCCTGATATTCACGGTCGTACCTCGAAGATGCTATGTCCCATCGCACGTGCGCCGGCTATAATACCATGCTCAAACTCACTAAAATCTTATTAACTTTCCATTGTAGGAGCAGTAATCGAGCTAACGACTGCGGCAGGCGTTGTTGTCTCATATAGGCGTTGCCGACCCCAGCGCCGTATTCTATCTGTTTACATACACTATGTGATCAAGAGTATCCGAACACCCCAAAAAACATACGTTTTTCGTATTAGGTGCATTGTGCTGCCACCTACTGCCAGGTACTCCATATCAGCAACCTCACTAGTCATTAGACATCGTGTGGGAGCAGAATGGGTTGCTCCGCGGAACTCACTGACTTTGAACGTGGTGAGGTGATTGGGTGTCACTTGTGTCATACGTGTGTACTCGAGATTTCCACAATCCCAAACATCCCTAAGTCACTGTTTCCTATGTGATTGTGAAGTGGAAACGTGAAGGGACACGTACAGCACAAAAGCGTACAGGACGACCTCGTCTGTTGACTGACAGAGACCGCCGACAGTTGAAGAGGGTCGTAATGTGTAATAGGCAGACATCTATCGAGACCGTCGCACAGGAATTCCAAACCGCATCATGGTCCACTGCAAGTACTATGACAGTTAGGTGGGAGGTGAGAGAACTTGAATTTCATGGTCGAGCGGCTGCTCACAAGCCACACATCACGCCGGTAAATGTCAAACGACGCCTCGCTTGGACGACTGAATAGTGGAGAAACGTTGTGTGGAGTGACGAATCATGGTACACAATGTGTCGATCCGGTGGCAGGGTGTGGGTATGGCGATTGCCCGGTGAATGTAATCAGCCAGCGTGTGTTGTGCCAACAGTAAAATTCGGAGGCGGTGGTGTTATGGTGTGGCCGTGTTTTTCATGGAGGGGGCTTGCACCCCTTGTTGTTTTGTGTGGCACTCTCACAGCACAGGCCTACATTGATGTTTTAAGCAACTTCTTGTTTCCCACTGTTGAGGAGCAATTCGGGGATGGCGACTGCATCTTTCAACACCATCGAGCACCTGTTCATAATGCACGGCATGTGGCGGAGCGGTTACACGACAATAACATCCCTGTAATGGATTGGCCTGCACAGAGTCCTGATCTGAATCCTGTGAAACATCTCTGGGATGTTTTGGAACGCCGACTTCGTACCAGGCCTCACCGACCGACATCGATACCTATCCTCAGTGTAGCACTCCGTGAAGAATGGCCTGCCATTCCCCAAGAAAACTTCCAGCACCTAACTTAACGTATGCCTGCGTGAGTCGAATCTGTAAGAGTGGGCAAACACCATATTGAATTCCAGATTTGCCGATGGGGGTCGCCACGAACTTGTAAGCCATTTTCAGCCAGATGTCCGAATACTTTTGATCACATAATGTATGTCTGTAGTTGAACACGTTTGCCTATAACAGTTTCTTTGGCGCTTCAGTGTAGTAACTGCTTTGTCTGTAGTCCCAGTTAAATGTTCTCCATTGTTTGAGCTCGGTTTTCTTTTCATAAATATTTTTCACTTAATCCCTGCTTTAAGTAAATGTTTCCTTGCATTGTTTGACTGTTCTGTCGGTTCTTGATAGAATATTTTAACATTATGAATGAAACACACACAACACTAGTGCAATATTCTACAATATTGTAGAATATTACACAAGTGTTGAGTGTGTTTCAATCATAACAAGTGTTTTAGAATACTGTATATCCAATTTCTTGAACATTTTGACCTCTAATTTTGAACTAAATCTGCTGAAATAAAATAATAATAATAACAATTCTAATGATGACAGACGCAGCAGCGTAGCCAAAACTAAAGATTACTTAATACAGTGTTTGTAAAACCTAACAGTAAAAGAACAAGGAATGGGAACAGCTGCCACGGCAACCATGTTGAACTATTAACGCTTGAGCTCCAGTAATGTTATCTGAGATCATAATCGAAGACAGAGACGCGGTGTGGGGGGGGGGGGGGGGAGGGAGATGGAGAGATAATAGAACATACAACAGAAAATGAGGAGGCAAAATGAGGAAGGAAAAGACCGGAAGAAAGCAGAGGTGAGAGTTGATCGAAGACGACACAAAGATGCTTCCAAACCGAATGAAATGGTGAATGAAGGAGTGGACAATTGACTAAACCTTCCAACGGCCGGGCAGAGTCTTATATTCGTCCGAGAGGTCGTGGCACATAAGAAGAAATATGATACCAATGACAGAAATCTACAGGTGAGAAACATCGACCTGATCGACCTGATAATGAGAGCGTGACTGCATACGAGTTCAGCAGACAACTTTCTTTAAGTAACACGCGGACGATAAAAAAATCGGAAAAAGACAAAGTAATGTGCAGTGCAGGTTAATAAAAATTTAGTAAACCGATAGAGGGGGTATAAGAACGCACACGTATGTGAGACACGTGTTAAGTCGTCGTTTGCTAGTTGATATGGTAATGAAGAGAACAGCAAAGGAGAAGAACTGATGGGCTAATGAAGACTACAATATTATAGTATAGACCACTGAGGAATTTGGTCGTAGAATATGAGCGGAGATGTAGAGCTTCGTGTGCGTTTCAAAGAAACTGTGGTTCACTGTTGTAATATTTCTTTATGTACCGTTGTTTCTCATCATTTACTTTACGCCCTATATATGCCACAATATTTTCATAATCTCACAAGCTGATTTATTTATTTGTTTATTTTAATTCTAATCAGTGCTCATTGAATAAAACTTGCATGTTATGAAACGTTTATTCTTTGTAAATTTTCTAGTCCCAGTTGTATGCACGTATTGCATCTCTGAGCGAGAAATTTGTTTCCACTCTTATGCTTGTAATAGCTCCATCTTGTATACACTCTTCAGACAGTCATCGAGTACATGTATCTACGGAGTGAACGTACTGCGCACTTCTCAACATCAACAGGGCCAGTGACGTGATTTTCGAGCAACGCTGCTCGCTTCCATTTGAAAATTACACGTATTCGCCTTGTTTTGTGTACATTGCTACACGTCTGAATATTAGTAACAGCTATTTCTCAGTATTGATGTTGCTATGGATGCAAAGATAAGTGCTTGAAAGAAGGGCCAGTTAATTCTTGAAAAAGAAAAAGAACAAAAGCTAATTTTTGAGGGCGTGTACAGCAGATGTCCAGTTGTAATTGTCTTATTGATATCATACACTTCATATGTTGAAAAATATCCAGACGCACTGTTACGAAGTCTTATATTGTTGAGCCAATTTCTGCGGTTTTTTGGCGATGGATTTACGAGAGAAGCGCTAGATAAATTTGGAAGTGTGTCTGAGTAATCTGCTAGTCAGTGTACGTATGTTCAGCTGCAGATGACGTTTATACGTGAAAGTCTGATTACTTTTTCCATTTTATGCAGGTTCTCAAACCCTTGTGTCTATCTATGTATTTCTGTACGAGACATTTTCCTACATTATGTGGATTTTTTGTTCCACAAAAGATGAATACTCGTAAAGAGTCAAAAAATGGCTTCAAAAAATAAAAAGGAACAATTTCGTCTCTACAAAATATTTAAAAGTGTACTCTAAACACTTCACAGAAGAAAGTTTAGATAAGGCGAGGCTTGGAAAAGTTAGTCTGAAGGCTCATGCTGTGCCAACAATTTCTGTTTTCCCGCAGCACCTATTACCAAAAGTGATATCAAGAAAATAGCCAGTGAAAATGAGTTTATAAGATATGTCTAGATATTACCACACTTATGATTTTATTTTCGATTTTTTTTCCTAAGCGATATGTTGATTTTCATCTTACTTTTCATCAACACATCCACAAATGTTACGAGACTGTCTAACAAAGTTGAAAAGGTTGAAAAAATCAGCCAACCAAAACAAAGGTTTATTAACTATTGACCTAAGTTTCGGTATTTCTAAAAATATCTTCTTCAGAAACAGTGGGCCCTAAATATATATATATATATAACCAGTTACAAAATTAATTTTACAAACATAACAAAATAGTAATAGAAAAATATTTGTGAGGTAAGTGTACTCACTTGATGGTACATTAGATTAGCTGAATCCCAGCATACATAAAATTGGCAACACAACAAACATGGCGTTAGATAGCAACCAGATTACATTTAGCGTCCTTCAGAATGAATGTTCACTAGTAATGCTCACAGGTAGAGGCTCTTGTCAACATAAAATTGTAACAGAAGTCACAGGATAAAATATTTGCATAGGTTGCATGTACATCATACCAGAGACTAAGGCCAACTGTTACGAATATACAGGCTCAAGCGACTAGGAAAAACTGTGCTGTAGAGGGCGCTATTACATGCACATAAGGACTGTGCCTTGCTTGATTTGAACATAATTATTTTACATTAAAGCAACCATGAAATTTCCACTACATGGCTACTAAAAATGTGATAGATTTACTGGTATATATTGCATATAAAATTACTAATACATTTTCTGACAGAGTAATACTGTACATTAGTTCAGCGTGCAGAATGTAGTGTTCTGTTTACAAAAGATCATTGTTACAAATGCAAGGGGAAAGAAGAGCAAGCATAAGCTAAAACAGCGTCACTGAAAAGAAAAAAACTTCCGCTTAACATTACGGAAGCTTAAGCGATAAGGAAAATGGGAAAGCAGTGGACGCTATATGCGTGCTCGTAAACACTGCGTCTTGCTGGTGTTAAATAGCATAATTTTACATTAAAGTAGTACAACAATTTCTTATAGAAGGCCACCAATAAATGCAGTAATTTTATAGGCATACGTTAAGCATAAAATTATCTGTAAAACATTTATGTAGCAAAGTGATACTGCGCGTAGCTTTAGTGTGCAGAAGATAAGTTACAAAACATTACTTCTCTTACCAAAAAGGGTGGAGGACATAAATCACAACATAAAAAAGAGCCCCTTCTGCTTAACTGTACCAATACCATTTTTGGAATATCACCAATAGGAACATGGGTTGGTAACGCCACGAAAAATGAAACCTAGTGATATGAAATGTTAGTAGCTCAACACTAGAGAAAAAATAATTTTAGGAAAACGGTACATATTAACGGAGATCGGTGAACACGTGTTATGTGACCATGAGTAGCGGTTTAAATCCATAAAGGAAGTGCTTACTCGCGAATTGCAACTGATCGTTCAAAATGTTACCGTCTCTCTTAGCAAGACGTTTGTAAATTTCAAGTTCTTCTAATAAATCCAATTTCCAAATTTTTATTTCCTTACGTAAAAGTACAGTTTCTTCTAATTCCCTCGGAGAATGGTCTGAAGTACGTAAATGTTCAGACAATGAAGAATTTTCCCCTTTCTTCCCCAACAGGTCCTCCGTGTATCTGGCTTTAATTGCTCTACCAGTCTGCCCTATATAACAGCTAGGGCAATCTTTACAGACGATTTTATAAACGCCTGAATTTGTGAAAGGATCTTGTTCAGATTTTAATGTACGTACTAAATTTTGTCTTCAAACTATTTTCATAGAGAAGGTAGCTTTACAACCGTATTTTCTAGTCACAAGACGGCAAACCTTTAGGACATATTACCTAAAAATTGTATCGAAATAAACTTGCCATTTCCCTCTCATTACTCCTCAGTTTGTTGCCACCTGGTGGTGAAAATTTTTTATTTGTCCTTTTCTTGTTACGTATCTGGTCGACTACGCCTTATTTATAACCACTATTTCTAGCAATAGTCTTAAATTAATTTCTTACTGAACATTGAATGGAAAAACGCAACCTTATGTGCCTATGGATGGGAAGAATCTGATGAAATAATATTGTCAGAGTAGGTTGTCTTACGATGGATATCGGAAGTGACACTGCCATTCTGTATACGAAATATCAGATCAAGCGAATTTAGGTTACCGTTCTCATTTTGAATTTCTTTCGTAAATTTAATTTTCTCGTGGAACTCGTGAAAAATATTAAATAATGAATCTGATCCTTGGTCAGTTCCATCAAATGCAATATACATTTTAGGGCCCACTCGTTCTCAAGCAAATATTTTTATAAATATCGAAAACTAGCTCAAGCGCTAATAAACCTTTGTTTTACGATTGGTTGGTTGATTTTTTTCAACCTCTTCAGATTTACACAGTTGCTGTTTCGCAGTCATGTTTAAGATTTCGAATGAAGTTCACTAAATCCGGATGACCACCTGGGAAATCTTAGTGAAAATAATATGTCCCCTTCCAGTGCCCTTGGCATCAAAAAGCAAGACGAGGTCTCACAGGTATGGTGCTGTAAGCATATTTTCCAAAATGTTTGTAGATCAGTAGGTTTTATATTTATCTTTATAACCATTTCTGTTACCAGAGATACCTGAGAGATTTCACAGCAGAGGCCGTGAACTCTCCTGCCAAAGCAAATAAAGCTCTTTTTATTGCTAGAAATCAGATGACCTCACAAAAGCGGAAAATTGATTGCCTGAGAACTTCGAACACAAGGTGTAAGAAAAAAGTAGCTTCCTTCTATTCTTTGCTTGTTGTCTTGTAACCGAGAAAACGTAAATAAAAAAGTGGAATTCGATCTATGACACCGTGACGAAAAAGCATAATACCGTTAATACCGTTGTTCTTCACATCTTCAAGCGAACTTCAATTACAGGTATCAAATTGTCGTGATGTCTATAAAAAACGTGTAAAAAGTTCCACGATACTTCTAAGGTGATCTATCCACACTAGCCAAGTAACAACACTGCAAATATGCTAAGCACTTTACGGGCTAACCTGGGCAGTCCCAAAATCACGTGACTTGAGCTGTAGGGGATGTTGCGGATCCGAATGCTCGCTCAATAGATATTTATACTCTCTGTACAAAGTATTCTAAGTGTCTGAAACTTCTAAGTGTGTTTGTAAAACTAAAACAGCTCTGCCTTAGAGATGAGTTTACGTTGTTTTCATTCGCTATTAAGTACGGTTTCTCACATCGGTTTTGGTTATAGGGCAGCACCATCCCAAAGAAATTTCGTCACAAGCGGGAATAAAGTATCGGAAACAAATGTAGACAACAATATATGTGTATCGAAGAGTGAGCTGTCGTCTGAAGATGAGTCTTTCGGTTGCAAACTGGCAACCGCGCTATTTGTGTAAGTAAACAGCTTTGTTAGCAGTAGGTGGCTACTGTTTTCTTTTTTGCAAGAATTGGGAATTTTGTGAGGCCACGGTCTCAAATTGTCAGTTTTCGACAAAACATAATAGTCACGGCACGGCACGGCTTGCTTTAGACAACCTAAAGGAGCCGCAAGCTTCTGACGAGAGGCTGCGTAATATTTTTCAGCTGTAATAGGGGATGATTATTGATCACTCCTTTTAATTTTGTGAAAGCAAATCATCTTTCTTTCCTATTCCTACTCATCTTTGAAAAGGAGAATACATGTTTTTGTTTTAAACTTATCAGTATGTTTCTAATTAATAACATCTGATTCCATAAATCGTCTTTTCAATGTTGCTGAACATAAATTTTACTTGTGGCATATTTGCAATACCGTGTTCTATGTGTCAGTTTCACTGTTATGATCATGCAGTGTGTCAATTAAGTCTTTTTTCGGTTATGTATAGTTAAGACTCAACTACGAACAACAAATTACGGTAACATTTTCCTGAATATTTTAATAAAAGAAATTCTGTCTATTGTTACTTCACGGACGATTTGAGTAGAAATTGTGAACTGATAAAATATTAATACATATACAGGTGGAATTTATAAACATTAGTTTTACTAATCCCTACCACAGTTTTAAGTTATAGCCCTGCAATTACGAGAATAAAGGCAAACTGAAACGTCGCACAGGTGAGCAGTGAAAATATCGACGTTAAAGTGCTTCAGAAACGATCGTGCAGTTATTATGTATTAGCTTCTTAGGAACTGCGATATATTGAAAGCGACGAATGTAGTTTTCTTCAGGCCACGGTTAGTTGACTTGAACGCTGTAACTCAGAGAAAACATCATTTCGAAACTGCATTTAGAAAGTGACTATCTTCAAATTTAGTGTCTTATGTTACATGGTTACGTGTCTTAAAATTGGTATCCATAAATATTGTAACGTTTACTTTATAGTGTAAGTGTTTGTTGGTTTGAAGTATGTAATTAACTAACTATTGTGTTTACACAGATTTTGTCACGTTATAAATACAGACTTAAACTTAACGCAATGGCCTTTATAGCCTTTTTACGAATAGCGGAAGTTGGTAATGAGATGGAAATGTTATACATACGAAGAAATTTAGAGACATACAGAGTTATGAAAGGAAGTCCTAGACACACACGATCCTGTCAGCGCTAATTGAATAACAGTTTATGCTCGGTCTCTCTAAAATACGGAAGAAACAGCAGATGTCAGAAAGGTTAGCTCACGCGAGGTGAATAATGAACTCTTGGTTCTGTCCACGTAACAGGTGTGTACAACAGCTTTCACGAACAAAATCCTGATTAATCAGCGACGTCACGCTTGGAGATGATTCTTATGCATAGTGTTAACTGACTTGGAAGCTGCGAAGTACTGTGCACATTATTCAGATTAGCTCTTACCAAATCCGATACTTAGAAAGGGAAAGAATGATAAAACTTTGTGTGGACTGGGCCGTTTTGTTGCACGTTTTTCATAAGGATTCCAATTAATGTGGCACTTCTTCTATATCGTATGAATCAAAACTTCATGTGAGACATTTTTAATCGCTGTTGGACTTCATGAGTTCCTTATCTACACTGCTGGAAAAATATGCAACCCACTCAGAGGCACCAGGATCTAATGTCACGGCCTTCGGCGATCAGATGACGTTCAGGAGGCCTCTCCGTTCGCCCTCTGTTTTGACTCTGCAGATAGTAACTGTGCCGACTTCAGTGGTGAACATTGTTTGCAACATTGAGTCTAAGGGACAAACATGCCCCTCTGACGCCTATGTACACTCCTGGAAATGGAAAAAAGAACACATTGACACCGCTGTGTCAGACCCACCATACTTGCTCCGGACACTGCGAGAGGGCTGTACAAGCAATGATCACACGCACGGCACAGCGGACACACCAGGAACCGCGGTGTTGGCCGTCGAATGGCGCTAGCTGCGCAGCATTTGTGCACCGCCGCCGTCAGTGTCAGCCAGTTTGCCGTGGCATACGGAGCTCCATCGCAGTCTTTAACACTGGTAGCATGCCGCGACAGCGTGGACATGAACCGTATGTGCAGTTGACGGACTTTGAGCGAGGGCGTATAGTGGGCATGCGGGAGGCCGGGTGGACGTACCGCCGAACTGCTCAACACGTGGGGCGTGAGGTCTCCACAGTACATCGATGTTGTCGCCAGTGGTCGGCGGAAGGTGCACGTGCCCGTCGACCTGGGACCGGACCGCAGCGACGCACGGATGCACGCCAAGACCGTAGGATCCTACGCAGTGCCGTAGGGGACCGCACCGCCACTTCCCAGCAAATTAGGGACACTGTTGCTCCTGGGGTATCGGCGAGGACCATTCGCAACTGTCTCCATGAAGCTGGGCTACGGTCCCGCACACCGTTAGGCCGTCTTCCGCTCACGCCCCAACATCGTGCAGCCCGCCTCCAGTGGTGTCGCGACAGGCATGAATGGAGGGATGAGTGGAGACGTGTCGTCTTCAGCGATGAGAGTCGCTTCTGCCTTGGTGCCAATGATGGTCGTATGCGTGTTTGGCGCCGTGCAGGTGAGCGCCACAATCAGGACTGCATACGACCGAGGCGCACAGGGCCAACACCCGGCATCATGGTGTGGGGAGCGATCTCCTACACTGGCCGTACACCACTGGTGATCGTCGAGGGGACACTGAATAGTGCACGGTACATCCAAACCGTCATCGAACCCATCGTTCTACCATTCCTAGACCGGCAAGGGAACTTGCTGTTCCAACAGGACAATGCACGTCCGCATGTATCCCGTGCCACCCAACGTGCTCTAGAAGGTGTAAGTCAACTACCCTGGCCAGCAAGATCTCCGGATCTGTCCCCCATTGAGCATGTTTGGGACTGGATGAAGCGTCGTCTCACGCGGTCTGCACGTCCAGCACGAACGCTGGTCCAACTGAGGCGCCAGGTGGAAATGGCATGGCAAGCCGTTCCACAGGACTACATCCAGCATCTCTACGATCGTCTCCATGGGAGAATAGCAGCCTGCATTGCTGCGAAAGGTGGATATACACTGTACTAGTGCCGACATTGTGCATGCTCTGTTGCCTGTGTCTATGTGCCTGTGGTTCTGTCAGTGTGATCATGTGATGTATCTGACCCCAGGAATGTGTCAATAAAGTTTCCCCTTCCTGGGACAATGAATTCACGGTGTTCTTATTTCAATTTCCAGGAGTGTACTTCAGTCGAACAGCTTCAGCCATTCGATCAGGGTCGTATTGTGGGCATACGAGAAGACGAATGGACGTATCGACGAATTGTTGCACGTGTTGGACACAATGAGTTGGTTGTGTATCTCTGCTTCAAGAGTGTGCTCTGTGGAACATTCCCACATCTGTAGACCAGATTCTGGACCTCCGTGTAGTACAGACGCTTGTCAAGGTCGACACAACTTGCGAGCAGCGGTGGCCGACCGAATATCATCCAGGGACGAAATCCGAAAACGTGTTGTACCTGCCGTGTCATCAGGGACCATTGGGAATCGTGGCAGCAGTATTTAAGATCACACGTGTCTCTGGCCACGCTACGAATACCACCACATCATCAAGCATGGCTATTCTGGTGAGTTGACTGGTAAGTGGAATAGCCTCTTTTTTTCTTCAGTTATGGTCTGTATGAGTGTGATGGATTCATATCTGTATGGTGTGGACCTGGTGAGCTGCATATTCAAGAACGCATTCGCCCACGACACACAGGTCTCGTCCCAAGCTTCATGGTGTGGAGCGCCATCAGTTACAACTCGCGGTCAGATTCGGTGTTTCGGTAACATAAATGATTGTTACATTGCAGAGGCTGTAAATCTCTGTGCCACTGCCATTTCTTCGACAGGCTGGTAACATGCCTTTGCAGCAGAACAGTGCATGTCCATGTGGGGCTGTTGCCACGCAACGAGCTCTTCATAGTGTACAACGATTACTCTAGCTAGCAAGATCACCCGATCTGCCTACAGTTGAACAGGTACGTGACATGATGAAGCGATAGCTTACTAGTTTACCTGGGCCTGCAAGAGCCGCTGTCGAATTGCAAAAGAAGATGCATGGTGCTTGGGACAATATATAGCAGGATGCCATTCTACAGTTTTATGGTAGTCTGTATGCGAGGACCAACACCTGCGTTGCCGCCAGAAGTAGCTCCGGAAGATAGATCAAGGTCTGTGTTTTCCGTACCTTGGAGACATTACTAATGTAGAAGAGTGCCATTTGGTTTGAAGAATACAGCAACGACATTCCAGCGTTTTGTTGGATGGAGTGTCGAAAAAACCGAAGCCTCATCAATGTATATTGTATCTGAACGACATAATTGTTTTTTTTTTCAAGAGATATGCAAGGACATACGTAAAGAATGAAGGAATAGTGAAATCTGGTTTCGCAGGATAGAGCGGATCAGGTTATGAATGTGGAGGGGGCTGTTATCAGTTACTGTCAGTTGCACAAAACACAAAAACTTTTATTTTCCTAAGAACCACATACTTACACTTTGCCTTAAAAGGATCAAAATAAAACAATATGGCTGAAGGCCTAGTTAAGGAAACTTGAGATACCTCCTGGGCTGAAGGCGCAAAACCACACCAAAAACAAGAAAGGCTGAAGGCTGAACATAAGTTATAAAAAATTGCCTTAAAGAATACACACGGCTGAACGCCTTACTTAAAAAAAATATTTCAAGTAAATACTTGGCTGAAGGCCACACACAAGACATTGAATAACTCAGGGCTTAGGGCCTGGATAACAAGAATTTCAATTAGAGTAAATTAAAAAAATTGTTTTAAACAAATGAATCTTCAAATTTTAATTTAAGACGGCAGAAGGCCTTATCTTAAAAATATTTCACGTAAAAGCTTGGCTGAGGGCCACTTACTGGACATTGACCAACTTAGGGCTTAAGGCATGGATAACAAGAATTTCAGATAGAACAAACTTTCAAAATTTAGTTTTTAAACAAATCCATCTTCAAATTTTTAATTTAAGCTGAAGGCCTTATTTTAAAATTAAAACAAACTACATTAATAGATGGCTGAAGGCCTCGCACAGTACTTCAGACTAAAATGAAAATTACAATCTAACAGAACAGTGGTGCTCAGAAGTGTTCCAAGGGTTGGCCTGAGGAGGTCGCTCTAACGTAAGGTGAGGTAAGACAGGCAGCCAAGAGTCAGGTTAAATAATGGGATGGCAACCTGACTCAGAGACGGCTGAAGGACCGATCAACAACCTAATCAGTTCCCTTCTGCCTGACCAACGGCACCACAGCAAAAAGTATCAGCCGTGGACGAAGATACCAGCAGCAATATGTCTTCAAAACTGGCGTCTAGAAACAGAAAAGGTACAATAACCATTCTAAGAAAATACACGAACAAACAACTAAAAAAGGCTGTCGAACTGCACGCCATGCTGGACAGCATCAACACGGAGAGGAAAAACACACTTCCGAAAAACTACTCTAACGACCAGGGCAGGTAATTGGGGTGTTAACGGCCACAAGGCAGAAAATACCGCTGGTACACTTCACTGATAAGTAACAACCAATTTAATAGTTACAGACCATACAGGAAGACGGCTGCACAATTTGGCTGACTCCAACACACCATACGTTGCTGCTAGCTGGAACGGTCCAGGAAGCAATAACCGGCAATGTTCGAAGAGATGTCACAGCAGTCGAGGTTTCACAACAGATCAACTGATCATTCAAGTTCAGTGTCCAGGTTCGGTGGGCAACGAACTTGTAGCTCTCGCAGCTAGCACCTCACAATCCGACCGTACGTGCACACTGCCAGCAGTCCCGGCCCGACTACGAGCCACAGAGACTTCCTCGCTGCTCTGTCCCAACCGACCGACTGCCACACACACCACCACACGGAAATACAGTGGTCACACCAAAGATGGTACTAGTATCGATAAGCGCTGCTGCTGCCACTGATGGAGGTAAGTCAGCAGCTCGTTATGGTAGTAACTCAGGGAGAAATAAGATGCCACTCGATTGTGACAAAATGCCAAAGAACAAACTGCATCACGCGAGTCGGTCACAGCTCAAAGAGTTCAAAAGGTAATGGGAAAAGTGTCATTTTGCACTGGAAGAAATAAATTACTTGGGTCATATAATTAGTACAGATGGTGTAAGGAATGTTCTGAGATCAATGCAGGTGACACAAGATTCTCCAAAAGGCAAAGAACTAAAGTCTTTCCTGAGCCTCGTGAATTATTATACACTCCTGGAAATTGAAATAAGAACACCGTGAATTCATTGTCCCAGGAAGGGGAAACTTTATTGACACATTCCTGGGGTCAGATACATGATCACACTGACAGAACCACAGGCACATAGACACAGGCAACAGAGCATGTACAATGTCGGCACTAGCACAGTGTATATCCACCTTTCGCAGCAATGCAGGCTGCTATTCTCCCATGGAGACGATCGTAGAGATGCTGGATGTAGTCCTGTGGAACGGCTTGCCATGCCATTTCCACCTGGCGCCTCAGTTGGACCAGCGTTCGTGCTGGACGTGCAGACCGCGTGAGACGACGCTTCATCCAGTCCCAAACATGCTCAATGGGGGACAGATCCGGAGATCTTGCTGGCCAGGGTAGTTGACTTACACCTTCTAGAGCACGTTGGGTGGCACGGGATACATACGGACGTGCATTGTCCTGTTGGAACAGCAAGTTCCCTTGCCAGTCTAGGAATGGTAGAACGATGGGTTCGATGACGGTTTGGATGTACCGCGCACTATTCAGTGTCCCCTCGACGATCACCAGTGGTGTACGGCCAGTGTAGGAGATCGCTCCCCACACCATGATGCCGGGTGTTGGCCCTGTGTGCCTCGGTCGTATGCAGTCCTGATTGTGGCGCTCACCTGCACGGCGCCAAACACGCATACGACCATCATTGGCACCAAGGCAGAAGCGACTCTCATCGCTGAAGACGACACGTCTCCATTCGTCCCTCCATTCACGCCTGTCGCGACACCACTGGAGGCGGGCTGCACGATGTTGGGGCGTGAGCGGAAGACGGCCTAACGGTGTGCGGGACCGTAGCCCAGCTTCATGGAGACGGTTGCTAATGGTCCTCGCCGATACCCCAGGAGCAACAGTGTCCCTAATTTGCTGGGAAGTGGCGGTGCGGTCCCCTACGGCACTGCGTAGGATCCTACGGTCTTGGCGTGCATCCGTGCGTCGCTGCGGTCCGGTCCCAGGTCGACGGGCACGTGCACCTTCCGCCGACCACTGGCGACAACATCGATGTACTGTGGAGACCTCACGCCCCACGTGTTGAGCAATTCGGCGGTACGTCCACCCGGCCTCCCGCATGCCCACTATACGCCCTCGCTCAAAGTCCGTCAACTGCACATACGGTTCACGTCCACGCTGTCGCGACATGCTACCAGTGTTAAAGACTGCGATGGAGCTCCGTATGCCACGGCAAACTGGCTGACACTGACGGCGGCGGTGCACAAATGCTGCGCAGCTAGCGCCATTCGACGGCCAACACCGCGGTTCCTGGTGTGTCCGCTGTGCCGTGCGTGTGATCATTGCTTGTACAGCCCTCTCGCAGTGTCCGGAGCAAGTATGGTGGGTCTGACACACCGGTGTCAATGTGTTCTTTTTTCCATTTCCAGGAGTGTAGAAAATTCGTAAGAGGGTTTGCAGGAATGTGGAACTGAGCACTAGATGTTACGAAAGGCAGACCCGTAAGTGTAAAAAGAGGCAGAGAGTATCGTGTTGTCAATAGAGAATCAATAACAGCAGAATAGGTCAGCCAGGAGAGCTCAGTAACTTCAAATGTGGACTAGTCACTGAATGTTACCTGAGGAAAAAAAAAGAAAAAAGGTTCAAATGGCTCTGAGCACTATGGGACTTGTGAGGTCGTCAGTCCCTTAGAACTTAGAACTACTTAAACCTAACTAACCTAAGGACATCACACTCATCCATGCCCGAGGCAGGATTCGAACCTGCGACCGTAGCGGTCGCGCGGTTCCACACGGTAGCGCCTAGAACCGCTCGACCACTCCGGCCGGCACCTGAGGGACATTTCAAGTGCTCTAAAGCTGCCCAAAGACCTGTGATAGACCTAATTTACTGACAGACAGGGGCTGTCTAGAACTGAGGAGAGTGGTTGTGAGAATCTTATGAAATCAGCTGAAGCAATCACTCCAAAGTGCTACCAGTAGTCCAGCTAGAGCAATGACTGTGGGTAGAGAGTTAAAGAGAATGGCGTACAATGGTCGAGTAGCTTCTCATAAGCCACACGTATCAGCAGAAAGTGTTAAGCGACACTTGAGGTGGTGAGTGACGCCACAGGACAGTGGATAACTTCAAACGAGTGCTTTGGAGCGATGATTCACGCTATGCTCTGCGGCTATTCGATGGAAGGATTTGGGTTTGGGAAATGTCAGGAGAATATTGCCTGCAGCCGGCCGAAGTGGCCGTGCGGTTAAAGGCGCTGCAGTCTGGAACCGCAAGACCGCTACGGTCGCAGGTTCGAATCCTGCCTCGGGCATGGATGTTTGTGATGTCCTTAGGTTAGTTAGGTTTAACTAGTTCTAAGTTCTAGGGGACTAATGACCTCAGCAGTTGAGTCCCATAGTGCTCGGAGCCATTTGAACCAATATTGCCTGCCATCATATGCAGAACCAACAGTGAAGGACAGAAGAAGCGGTGTTACGGTATGAGGTGTTTTTCGTGGTCAAGGTTTCACTTAAGCAAACGCTAAATGGAAATGGATATGAACAGTTTTCACAGAATAGCGTACCACGTATGGTACACGGTCAGTGCGGAGGTGATAGCTGTTTTATGTGCATGACTACGCACACTGTCGTGAAGCAGCAACTGTGAGACAATGGTTTATGGATAATAATGTTCCTGAAATGGACTGGCCTGCCCAGAGCCCCAACCTGAACCCAGTGTAAAAGCTTTGGGATGAGTTAGGACGTCGGCTTTGCTGCAGACCCCTTGTCCAACATTACTACTAATTTCTCTGGTTTTGGCTCTTGAGAAAGAATGGGCTACCATTCCTCCAAAGTCAATGAGAAATGTCGTTGAAAGTGTCCCTTGCACAGTTCAAGCCGCCATAAAGGCAATGGGTGGACGTACCCCATAATAATGTCCACTAAATGGTGTATGGATACTTTCGATTACATAATATATGTGAAAAACACTAATGACAAGAAGTGATGGAACATGAGTTATAATAGCAGGGAATAACATTCATGGTACTAGAGAGTGCCAGAGGATAAAAATTGTAGGGCAAGAGGGAGACAGTATAGGTGGTGGTCAAATGAAAACGAGACGGATGGGAAAATTGAAGTAAACTGTTTATTATTTCAAAATGTCTTCAGGGTTTCAAATATATGGAGATCGCATGGGGAAAGATCAGGACTGTAAGGAGGATGTGTAGCGGCTTCCCAGCGAAATGTCTGCAGCGTAGTCGGAACATGAGCATGGGCCAAAATGTTGCCAATTTTTCTGTTTTGGCCGGCGCAGCTATACAATGCTTCGAATGAAAATGTTTTATAACTGACTCCTGCAAATTGTTTTGTGTCGTCCAACGATACAGATTTGCCGCTGGACTCTTCTGAGCTGGGTTTCCCGCGCTTAGCAGGGCAGGTGCTGCAAGCGTCGGCTAACGATGCACTTGAAGATCAGAAACACCGCCGAGTCTCAGAAGTGAGCATTCAGGAAGTTAGAACATTTGTGGACATCGGTTTTCACGAGCAGTAAACGACACCTTCTGCGTGGCTAGCAAAGGCAGCGCGCCAAATACTGCCTCAAGAAATGACAGAACAGAGGTAATGAGAGTAACGTACCAGTAATCAAAACCTATGTCTATAATAGAGAAGTTGCGGCTCGAGATAGTGACACGTTCCAATGAGAAAATAAAACCTGAATTTAATACAAGCAAGTATTAAAAATCAAAAATAGACAGAGTGGGGGTATTGGTGGCCTTATGACTGGGCTGCGCTTCTTACGACGTGCTCACTAGGCAGAACGTACCGATGGTCCTGTATTCCGTCTCACTTCGCAGAGAGACATGGTAAAGTACAATTCTAGACGAGTCTTGGTGGCTCTGAGTTCTCATGTAGGCTTTGTGAACTGTAGCAGGCGGAGTAATGCCGCCTTCATTGTTGGTAGCAGTGTTAAAACTCGTTTCTGGCCGTAAAACTTAAGACACATTTATGTGCTAGTGTAACAAACTTTAATGTCTGCAATTACCCTGGAGTGCTCAGACTCCCGGCGTCCCTGTCATAATTATGAGTTAAAGTAATTATTGTCATATTATTTTCAACCAACTCCCTCTTGCGTGCCAGACGTTGCGTTCAGCAGCCACCCTATATATAAGCACTTGTAGTGTGAGCCAGGGATGCACAGGCTGCTGTCCACACACTACACGCGGCCTGCCATTGAGAGTTGCACGTGGGCCCTGCAGGGAAGGACGTTGTTTAGTCACCAGCGGTTTGTATATTGTATAGTAAATACCTTGCATCAGTGAGCTTCATCAACCTACTGATCTACTCACTACTGCATTGAACTTTTTGCAACGAAAGTTAGTAAGAATTTTATTCATCATGTTTGAGATTAAACTGTATAAACAACGTTTGTGTAAAAATGCGCTGCCGGGGAAAACAGGGTCACCCTTGAGGACTGTGGCATCAGGTATAATATGTGCTTACAGAGGGATTGTAGTGTTAGTGGCACGTTTGTCACAGTCATCGGTGATCAGATGGCGCTCTGGAGGTTTCCTCTTTCGCTCTGTGTTTTGACTCGGACTGTGTCTAGTTTAGAGATGGAGAGTGTTCGCATCATTCGTTCTGGGGTACAGCAGTGCCCTGCCAAAGAGTACATGTTCCCATTCATCTTCAGCCATTTGAAGGCGGTGCATTGTGGGCCTATGAGAGACTAGATGAATGTTCACAGTGTTTCGGTGATACATCACTGTTTCAACATTAGTGTCTCCAGATTCTGGACGTCAGTGTAGTACACACGCACATCAACATCGATTTATGTGTGATAGCAGCAGTGACCTACCGAACATCATCCAGGGAAGCAATCTGACGACATATTGCACCTCATTGGGAACCATCTGCTCTCAGCAGAGCTAAGATCACGTGGGCCCCTGACCAGGCTGTCACTCAAGCCACGACACCGTCAAGTAAGGCTAGCCTGGTGTCGTGAAATACACACATCAAAAAAAGTTTTGCATCACCTCGGTTCTGAGAGTTCAGGAACCTGTACAGAAAATTGGAATAGAGATCAACATAAACGTAATTTACGCTCTTTTTATTGCTCATGAAAACCACACATTGTATGTTGTACCACCATACAGCGAGACCCTCAGAGGTGGTGGTCCAGATTGCTGTACACACCAGTGCCTCTAATACCCAGTAGCACGTCCTCTTGCACTGATGCATGCCTGTATTCGGCGTGGCATACTATCCACAAGTTCATCAAGGCACGGTTGGTCTACATTATCCCACTACTCAACGGCGATTCGGCGTAGACCCCTCAAAGTGGTTGGTGGGTCACGTCGTCCATAAACAGCTCTTTTCAATCTATTCCAGGCATGTTCGATAGGGTTCATATCTGGAGAACATGTTGGCCACTCTAGTCGATCAATGTCGTTATTCTGAAGGAAGTCATTCACAAGATGTGCATGATGGGGGCGCGAATTGTCGTCCATTACAAGGAATGCCTCGCCAATATGATGCCGATATGGTTGCATTATCTGCTGGAGAATGACATTCACGTATCGTACAGCCGTTACGGCGCCTTCCATGACTACCAGCGGCGTACATCGGCCCCACATAATGCCACCCCAAAACATCAGGGAACCTCCACCTTGATGCACTCGCTGGACAGTGTGTCTAAGGCGTTCAGTCTGACCAGGTTGCCTCCAGACACGTCTCCGAAGGTTGTCTTGTTGAAGGCATATGCGACACTCATCGGTGAAGAAAACGTGATGCCAATCATGAGCGGTCCATTTGGCAAGTTGTTCGGCCCATCTGTCTCGCCCTGTGTGGTTGCAAAGTTGGACCTCGCCATGGACGTGGGGAGTGAAGTTGCGCACCATGCAGCCTATTGCGCACAGTTTGAGTCATAACCCGACGTTCTGTGGCTGCATGAAAAGCAATAATGAACATGGTGGCGTTGCTGTCAGGGTTCTTCCGAGCCATAATCCGTAGGTAGCCGTCATCCACTGTACTAGTAGCCCTTGGGCGGCCTGAGCGAGGCATGTCACACTTCCCGTTGAGAGCCCTTCCTGGTACAAAATAACAATGCGGACTCGATCGAACCGCGGTATTGACCGTCTAGGAATGGTTGAACTGCAGCCGACACGAGCCGCGTATCTCCTTCCTGGTGGAATGGCTGGAACTGATCGGCTGTCGGACCCCCTCGGTCTAATAGGCGCTGCTCATACATGGTTGTTTACATCTTTGGGTGGGTTGAGTGACATCGCTGAACAGTCAAAGGGACTGTGTCTGTGATACATCATCCACAGTCAACGCCTATCTTCAGGAGTTCTTGGGAGCGGGGTGATGCAGAACTTTTTTGAAGCGTGTAGTTGACTGGAGGATGGAATAGCGCTCTTTTGCATTCAGTGATGAGATTAAAATTTGTGGTAAGGACTATGGGACCAAATTGGTGAGGTCGTCGGTCCCTAGGCTTACGCACTACTTAATCTAACTTAAACTAACTTACGCTAAGTGCAACACACACACCCATGCCCGAGGGAACTTGAACCTCCGACGGCGGGAGCCGCGCGAACCGTGTCAATACCCCCTAGACCGCATGGCTACCCCGCGCGGCCTGATGAGAGTAGTTTCTATCTATGTGCGAGTGATGGACGTACACGTGTACGGCACAGACCTGGTGAGCTGCCTATTACAGAGTGCACTCGTCCACGACACACAGGTCCATCAAAGATTTCATGGTGTGGGAGGCCATCAGTTAAAAGTAACGGTTGCATTTGGTGTTTCTGCACCTTAAAGTGACTAGTGCCTATTACACTGCACAGGCTATTATGCCCGTGCTACCGCCATTTCGTTGACAGGAAGATGAAGTGCTTTGTCAGTCCAGTTACGGCTGCTGTAACGCAACGTGCTCTACGTGGTGCTTAACATCTGTTCTGGTCACCATGATCAGCAGATGTCTCGCCCATTATGCACGTATGTGGGAACGACTTGTTCTCCACAGCTCTCAAGGACCATTGCGAAATTGCAAAAAAAGGTGCATGTAAACGCCTTCATTGCTGCGAGAGGGGAGTACGCTGTGTGTTGATGCCTCTCTTGGGGTACCCATTACTGTGACATGTCTGTTACATTCGGTCAGAATTTATTATCATATACTCCTACAATGACGAACTACACTATTTGTCAATAAACTGGTATTGTGCTTCAGGATGTTAAATTTTTTCCCAGCTATGTACATTTGTGTAATCCTAATTAAAGAGAGGAATTTGCGTCCCGCGCTACTCTGTACATCTCTGTACAATGGCTTTTCACACCGCTACGTGCATTTATAGTGTCCTACACACAGCTCACACCATGTTGCTATCTACGATAAACTGGATATGCGCAGGTCTTCGTCCGCTCTGCATCTTCGTTAGCAATGCGGAAGCCCAGCAGTGAGCGTGCAGGTGCCAGCTACCAGTGAGTGCAGTGCGGGAAGTGGACGCACGCTGCCGGTTACCGGCAGCTCTCGCCTGCGACCTTGACCGCCAGCGACGCCCAAGGCCCCGGCCTCTGGAGCCATAGCGCTTTCGCCAGCACAGCAGTCTCCAGCTCATGTCTCAGTCTCGCGCCAGCCAAGGCACGCAGTCACCCTACATCCAGGCGCACCAGTATTTCATACACAATTTGTGAAGCACTCTGAAAGTTACGCTGACGGAAGTCGCATGTGTTACACATTGAAGCACCACACATTGGCTCAGAATTTCGAAAAAGTGGTCATAAATAAAAAAAAAGGTTCGGAGTTGAGAAATTTCGTCTAATAGCTTGGCCAGAGTAATTCTGGGACTAGTGAATCGCGGTCTTAGAAGCGGCCTGTTGTTTCTTCAGAAGGTTGAATTTCATTCGGATGAAATGTGTTTATTCAGCAAAATCAGACCTAAAGTTTTTTTAAATTTTTTTTAATGAAGGCTATTCCAGAAGGTACCGGCATAATTACGAACAGTTATTTCATTGAAACTTCCTGGCAGATTAAAACTGTGTGCAGGACCGAGACTCGAACTCGAGACCTTTGCCTTTCGCGGGCAAGTGCTCTACCATCTGGGCTACCCAAGCACGACTCACGCCCCGTGCTCACAGCCTTCCTTCCGCCAGTACCTCGTCTCCTACCTTCCAAACTCCAGTTATTTCATTACTCAATCACTAATTAACAACTGATTTTTTAAACTAACTTCTTGCCGGAATGCAAGCAAGAAAACATGAAACGCGAGCGAAAATAAGAAATGAATTTTAGATTCCACGACATTGCCCCTTCTTTTCCATTCCGTCGTTAAGTATGTACCACTGCCATCGCGAATCAGCCTTAAAATTCAGCTATTAGCCATAACTCCTGCTTAGAGTCATTTTTAAGCGACAGCTGCAAAATGCAGTTATTTACACTTAGAAAATTCAGATGGAAAAAATCGCAACAACGAGAAGAAGTTGTTCGACATAAACGAAAGATAGCAGGCGTGTTTCTACATCTGAAAGATGATGTCTGTTCAGATTTTGTAACAGTCGCAAGAGAGTGGTGCCATTAGAGGATACAAATCAGGTTTGCTTTAAATACTCGCTGTAATGGAAGTGAGCGTTACTTGACTTTGAGATTGGTCGCGGTGAGTTTATGTTAATCAAGAATGCCTTTAAGGCGACAAAGACGCCATTGTCAACACCTCACTGAGTCTGAACGAGGTCGTGACACAGGCCTACCAAGAACTGGAAGTTCCTTCTGCGATACTGCAGAAAGACTTGACAGGAATATAGCCACTGCATATGATTGCTGGCAGCGGTGGTCCCGAGAATGTACGGTCGCAGGAAGACTGGACTCCGGCCGGCCTCGTGGCACTACCAAGAGCCAAGGCCATCCTTTTCGGCGTATGGCTCTGGTGCATCGTACGGCATCTGCTGTAGCAATCTGAGCAGCAGTTGACACCATAGTGACACAACGAACTTTTACAATGGGTGACAAAGCAAGGAACCGGACAGGCCAGTGAAGGATCCGTAAAAAAGAAATATGTCGTGTGACACAGTTTGCTGTGATATCCAATGGAGTGGGTTCAGCCACCTGTCGGAAAGCGTGGACTTACTCCGCGCACATTGGTCCCTTTCCTTGTGGATGTTTGAAGGCTCTGTCCTGTGTCTAATTTTAGAGCACAGCTCAGCGTAATGTGTCTGGGTATAGTGTAATGTTATGTATGTGTTGTATTCATGTTGGCATGTAGAATCTGTATGGGTGGAGGTACACTATCAGACTTTCGGAAAAATATCGTCCACAAAATCCGAAGACAGAAAAAAGTGCTAGAACTAAAGCACAATCAGCTTAACAGGTCATACATACAAATTGCTTCGAAGAATAACTTACAGAAGACCGAAAAAGAAAATTTGCTCTGTTTGGTGCCGATCAGTCTGACTTTATGAAAGGTAATGGCACCAGAGACGCAATTCTGACGTTAAGCATCAGGATGGAAATAAGAAAAGCCGAGACAGGTTCAAAGGATTTGTCGAACTAGTAAAAGTGTCCAACAATATAAAATGATCCAAGATGTTCAAATATCCCAGAAAAAATATCAGAAAACCATGGAGAAAGACGGGTAATATACTATATGTACCAAGAGAGAACAATAATAATGGAAGACGGGAAAACAACAGAGCAACCAATGGAGTCCTCGTATTTGACCCATTCGTAAATATAGTTGAAGAGCTGGGCTGTTCAGTTAAAATGTCATAAAATGTTGTATCAAAAACGTATGCACGAGTGCAGCCTCTCCTGTACTGCCCTAAATCTAAAGTTCTTCTGGGCCTCTGCACTAACCAGGATGGTAGACGGTTAAAACCCTGAATTTGGGGTTGCATTTTCTCCATACCAAGTGACTCCAGCACACGCTGCGCGCAGATCCCAAACAGCCTTGTTGCTTGTGGACGATTGCCAAACAGTTCCTGAGGCGGACGAGCAACAGTATGGTATCTGGTGAATTCGGAGCAGCAACGGACTTGCATGAATGACGCACCAAAAAGGAGCTGTCGCCAGTGTGTGGTGGTTCCCCAGCCTCGGCATAGAGACTGTGCATAGGGCTGGCCGTGTAAGCCTCCTGCCCACATGGTGAATAGCGTCAATCATCTTTCGATAAAGAAGGACTCGCTGTTCCATACACTGTGCACCATAGTCTATCTGCGATCGTACGAAAGCCCTGTAAAATTGGAGCAGACGCGTCTTACCTGATCCGCAAGACCTGTCATTAAGGCATCTTTACGATGTTGTGCCTTCGGGGCTCTGTATCTCAGGTCTCTTAGATGTGATAACCATGACAGTATGGAGTAAAAAATAAGGCCCATAAACCTCAAGGAGTCTTTAAAATCTCGAATGGTGTTCCTCATACGCAAGACACGTAAATTAAAAACACGATGAGAACTTTTAAAATGAACACACACGCACACTTAGCTGCAGATAACTGAAAATACATCTTTGCAGCCCACCCCTTTAACCTTTGCACTGTCAGTTGCAATCCTGAGTCGCTTTGCAGTACTGGAGGAGGAGCACAAAACTGCAAAGTCGTCCAAAAATGAGGAGCAATGCGCACGGCTCCATACCATAGATATTGCAAAGAGGGTAACACAAAAAATACTGCCTTGAGGGACACCATTCTCCTGCTCAAAACGATCCGACAGCACGTCACCAACTCGAGACCTAAAACAGCACTTAGATAGGAAGGGCCATATGAGATGGTGAGATGACCACGAAAGCCTTAATGGTGGCACTGTCCTAGAATCCTGTATCTGCAAGTCGTGTTATACGCGTTACTAAAGTCAAAGAATATATTCAAAGAACATACCGGCACAGTGATTTGCACATAGAAAAGCTCTCTGGATAGGAGCCTCCAGCAGGATCTTGTCGTCGACAGTGGCTCGAAATCTCCTAAATCCACACCGAGAGCGGCTAAGAAGTTGCCTGGTCTAACGTATAGACTACATCTACATCTACACAAATACTCCGCAGTCCACCATACGGTGCGTGGCGGAGGGTATCTCGCACCACAACTAGCATCTTCTCTCCCTGTTCCACTCCCAAACAGAACGAGGGAAAAATGACTGTCTATATGCCTCTGTACGAGTCCTAATCTCTCTTACCTTATCTTTGTGGTCTTTCCGCGAAATGTAAGTTGGCGGCAGTAAAATTGTACTGCAGTCAGCCTCAAATGCTCGTTCTCTAAATTTCCTCAGTAGCGATTCACGAAAAGAACGCCTCCTTTCCTTTAGAGACTCCCACCCGAGTTCCTGAAGCATTTCCGTAACACTCGCGTGATGATCAAACCTACCAGTAACAAATCTAGCAGCTCGTCTCTGAATTGCTTCTATGTCCTCCCTCAATCCAACTTGATAGGGATACCAAACGCTCGAGCAGTGCTCAAGAATAAAATGGTTCAAATGGCTCTGAGCACTATGGGACTTAACATGTGAGGTCATCAGTCCCCTAGAACTTAGAACTACTTGAACCTAACTACCCTAAGGACATCACACACATCCATGCCCGAAGCAGGATTAGAACCTGCGACCGTAGCGGTTGCGCGGTTCCAGAATGAAGCGTCTACAACCGCGCGACCGTAGAGGTCGCGCGGTTCCAGACTGAAGCGCCTACAACCGCTCGGCCCCTGCGGCCGACTACTCAAGAATAGGTCGTATTAGTGTTTTATAAGCAGTCTCCTTTACAGATGAACCACATCTTCCCAAAATTCTACCAATGAACCGAAGACGACTATCCGTCTTCCCCACAACTGCCATTACATGCTTGTCCCACTTCATATCGCTCTGCAATGTTACGCCCAAATATTTAATCGATGTGACTGTGTCAAGCGCTGCACTACTAATAGAGTATTCAGATATTACAGGATTCTTTTTCCTGTTCACCTGCATTAATTTACATTTATCTATATTTAGAGTTAGCTGCCATTCTTTACACCAATCACAAATCCTGTCCAAGTCATCTTGTATCCTCCTGCAGTCACTCAACGACGACACCTTCCCGTACACCACATCATCATCAGCAAACAACCGCACATTGCTATCCACCCTATCCAAAAGATAATTTATGTAGATAGAAAACAACAACGGACTTACCACACTTCCCTGGGGCACTCCAGATGATACCCTCACCTCCGATGAGCACTCACCATCGAGGACAGCGTACTGGGTTCTATTACTTAAGAAGTCTTCGAGCCACTCACATATTTGGGAACCAATCCCCTATGCTCGTACCATAGTTAGGAGTCTGCAGAAGGAAGATGAAGGTTAACCACTCGCTCCAGGGTATTTCCTACACAGCTTGTTAAGGTGACGCTCTGGTAACCACTGGGACATGTTCGGTCCTTTCCCGATGTGAGAAGAGGTCTCAAAATTGCCTCTCTCCTTGAGTTGCGAAAGTGGCCTGTCTGCCACATTAAATTAAAACATTCAATGAGTATTTCCTTTGACGAGACTTCCAAATGTCTAAACGTACTGTGGATTTGGTCGTGGCTGGATGCAGCATCACGAGCCTCCGACAGAGCAGAATCCATCTCCCACATGGAGGAAGTGCAGTTGTAAGAATTATTGGATCTGAAGTACAGCTTGAGTCCTCTATGGTTGCATGGCAGTGGCAGAGCACCAGATGCTAGTTTGTACTGGAAGTAGTCGTTGCAGAATGCTTTGCCATCGTCTGGGTGGTCACTGGGCGTTATTTGGAGACAATCCTGTTTCAGCACTGTTGCCATTGATTTCAAATGCTCCTGATAGCTTCCCACACTTCTGTAGAACAAACTGAACGTTGATACAATCCAGGAACGCTTGCCATGACCTTCCCATGCTCTTCTTAGTTACCCATCGAGCCTTGGCTCTCTTGACTCGAAAGGATGCGGTGTTGTCTGCTGTTGGGCGGCATTTAAACCATAGTAGAGCTGCACGCCAGACACGGATTATGGAGCGGCACTCATATGTCCACCAAGATACACGTTGGTGCGCAAAATGACCTGAAGACTTCGGAATGGGTAAGTCAGTGACATGGTGGATCGCTCACGTGACGTGGTGTTTCCACTCCTGGACGCTGCCTCTGCTTTCGTACACAGCCAGCTGGCCAAACAGCGTCCAGTTAGTTCTAATGGCCCACTTCGGTGGCTTCGTTTTAGGTAAAGCTTCATCTAGCATGCTCATCGACAGTGGGAAGTGGTCACTGGAATGAAGGACATCAGTTGCTTTCCACCGCGGAGAGTCTTTGAGTGCTGAACAGCAGAAAGAGAGGTCGATGGCAGAGGACAACCCAACAGCAGCCGAGAAACGAGTGGGATTGTTCATGTTGAAGACGTACAGCTCCTAAGACATTATGAGGCTCTCCAAAACTCGATCCCTAGGGAAAGTTGAGTTCGAGCACCATAATATATTATGGGCACCGAAGACACCCAGTAGAACAAATGGGCGGGGGAGTTGTTCATCAAGCCTGCGAGAGCCTCAGAATCTGTCGCATCCTATGAAGGTAAATACAATGAGCAGATAGTGGTGTGCTGACCACATGAACTTCAATGCCTATCGTTTGTAGATAAGTAAGCGTGGAGAGAGCAGAGGAGTGGTGTGCTTTGTTGACAAACATACAACGCCTTCCTTGGCTCTTTCCCTAGTCGGTTCGTCCTTAAGGTGAAGCGTATAGATCCTTAGCAGAAGGACGTCACCAGGTTTAAAATGTGTTTCTTGTAAACACAAGCACGGGGAGTGTGTGCTTCTGCTAGGAGTTTCAGTTCCTCCACATGAGTCCCGAACCCATTCATGTTCCAGCGTAGTGCAGAAGTTATTTAGCAAGGAGATTGCACACTCACCCTGTCTATCCGGTGGGGTGGGAAGTCTGCTATGGGTGGAAGCTCACTCTTGGGGTGAGATGGTTGCCCCGGACAGACTTTTATTTGCATACTCTCTCTTTCTTCAAACTAATGAACATTACCATTTTCATATCACGATAATATTTTTCCGAAGTATAACACGTGAAGTATGAATGGAACAACTCATTCCACATTGAAAACAGGTATTTCAGTTTCGTCCACTTTTTCTTCCACGAACTGTCTTAACTTCGCGAGTCCTGGGTTGTCACGGCTAACGCTTCTACTCTTGCTGTTGACTTGGATGGTGCCTATGAAACAAATTTTCTTATTTTATAAAGAATGGTAGTGCAGAAAACACGAAACACTGTAAACTTATGCGGTTATTCAATTATTTCGAATCTTATCCACTTTTTTCAGAAGCGCAGCTTTAAACTGAAAGTTCTGACAGCACATTCCGAGGCGCTGAAGGCCAGCATAGAATTAAGCATCGTTTCCGAAACTAACTGTAGCTAATAATCATTTCACTAAAGCCCCTCACTACTTCTACATTAAGATGAAGGTAACACTAGAAGTAAATAAATTGCGGAGTTCACTTAAATTCTTCCGTTTGCTTGCTCCCTCCTGTTTTGATACTTTACATCACATTCCAACCGTGTCTCTCACGTTCTTCCGCACCAAAAATTTGATTTTATGCCACTGGAGTTCTACGACAGACAGGGTGACATGTCTGATACCTATTTCCAAAGCTAATGGTGTGATATTGTCCTTTATTCTTCTTAAACAGTTTTCTGGTGCTATAGACGATATCTTTTTCTTGTCAGTGTTTTCCACACATTCCTTTCCTCTCTGATTCTGGGCAGAACCTCCTCTGTCCTTACCTTATCAGTCAACCTAATTTTCAACATTATTCTATAGCACCACATCTCAAATGCTTCGATTCTCTTCCGTTCCACTTTTCCCATAGTTCATGTTTCACTACCATACAATGCCGTGCTCCGAGTGTACTTTCTCAGAAATTTCTTCCTCAAATTAAGTCCTACGTTTTATAATAGTAGATTTCTCTTGGCCAGGAATGCCCTTTTTTCCAGTGCTACTCTGCTTCTGATGTCCTCCTTTCTCCACTCTCATTGCTTTTTACCCTACCTGGATAGTGGAATTCATTAACTTCATCTACTTCGTGACAATCAATCCTAATGTTAAGTTTCTCGCTGTCGTCATTTCTGCTACTTCTCATAACTTTCCTCTTTCTTCGATTTACTCTCAAGCCACATCCTGTACTCATTACACTTTCATTCCATTCAGCTGATCATGTAATTCTTCTTCACTTTCACTCAGGATAGCAATGTCATCATCGAGTCGCATCATTTATATCTATTCACCTTGTATATTAATTCCACTCCTGAACCTTTCTTTTATTTCCATCATTGCTTCTTCTATGAGTAGACTGAACAGTAGGGGCGAAAGAATACAGCCCTGTCTTACATTCTTTTTAATCGGAGCACTTCGTTCTCCGTCTTCCACTCTTATTATTACCTCTTGGCACTTATACATGTAGTATATTATCCGTCTCTTCCTATAGCTTACTCCTATTTTCTTCAGAATACCGAACATCTTGCACCATTTGACACTTTCGAACGCTTTCCCAGGTTGACAAATCTTATGAACGTGTCTTGATTTTTGTTTAGTCTTACTTCCATTGTTGACCACAACGTCAGAATTACCTATCTGGAGCCTTTCCCTTTACAGAAGCCAAATTGATCGTCATCTAACACATCCTCAATTTTCTTTTCTATTCTTCTGTATATTATTCTTGTCAGCAACTTGGATTCATGAGCTGTTAAGCAGATGTGCGACAGTTCTCGCACTTGTCAGCTCTTGCAGTTCTCGGAATTGTGTAGATGATATTTTTCCGAAAGTCAGAGAGTATATTGCCAGACTCATACATTCTACACACCATGTCAATAGTCGTTTTTTTGGCCCTTCTGCCAATGGTTTTAGAATATCTGATGGAATGTTATCGATTCCGTTCTGCTTTATTTGATCTTAAGTCTTACAGACCTCTTTTAAACTCTAATACTGGGTTCTCTGTCTCTTTTAAATCTACTCTTTTGCTTATTCTATCACGTCAGACAAACCTTCCCCTCATACAGGCCTTCAATGTACTCTTTCCGTCTATCCGCTTACTCCTCTGCATTTCACAGCGGACTTCCCGTTGCACTCTTAATGTTACCACACTTATTTTTAATTTCACCGAATATTGTTTTGACTTTTCTATATGCTGAGTCAGTCCTTCCAACAACCGTTTCTTTTTCGATTTCTTCACATTTTTCGTGTAGCCAAGTCGCCTGAGCTTCCCTGAACATCCTATTCATTTCGTTGTTCCCAAGTGACTTGTATACCTGAGTTTTCCTGAATATTTTTGTACTTTCTGCGTCCATCGCTGAACTTAAGTATTTCTTCTGTTAAAACATGATATCTCCGCAGTTTCCTTCCTTGTACCTACGTTTTTCTTTCCAACTTCTGTGATTGCCCTTTTCAATGTTTTCCGTTCTTATTCAAATGAACAGATTATTGAGCTCTTCATTATCGCAGTCAAACATATCCCTTCATTCATTAGTACTTCTGTATCCCACTTCTTAAACTCCAGCCTAGTCTTTATCACTACTACATTAGGATCTGAGTTTGTGTCTGGCACTGGATATACCTTACAATTCAATATCTAATTTCGGAATCTCTGGCTGACCATGATGTAATCTAACGGGAATTTTCCTGTATCTCCCGGCCTTGTCCAAGTATACTTCTTCCTCTTGTGATTCTTGAATAGAGTATTCGTATTACTAACTGATATTTATTGCAGAGTTCAATCAGCATTTCTATTCTCTCGTTCCTACTATCAAGACTATGTTCCTCCGTAACTCTTTCTTCTACTTTTTTCCCTACGACTGCATTTCAGTTTCCCATCACTATTAGAGTTTCATCTTCGTTTACGTACTGAACTACCCATTCAGTGACCTCGTATACTTTCTTTATCTCTTCATCCTCTGCTTGTGGCGTCGACATGTGTACCTGAAATATTGTTGTCGGCATTGGTTTGCTGTCGATTCTGACGAAAATAATTCTATCACTGGTTAGTGGTCAGAAATGCTTTAATATTAAGCAGCTGGAGAAAATTTTGATGAATAGGACAGATGAGCAGCACAGTTGCAAATACAATAATTCTTTAAGGAACCTTGAAGAGAAAGAGCTTGTGTAACAATTAATGATAAGTTGCGGAGCATTTACTAACCTGTATTTGAATTTCAGCTTTATGGTTTGACTCCCTTTTTGTTTCGATTCTGCGTTTATTGGTTATGTAAGGGCGTTAGTGATCCACTTATTGTACGTCGTAGGGCAGTAGGGTGTTTCGATGAGATTAGGGGCAAAATTGGCGAGGGACATTTGCTGCGAATGCGGATGAAACGTCAAGAGGAGAGCAAGGATGAACCGGATTGTTGCTGTAGTTCATGCAGAGAGGGAGGACAGAGCAGAGAATCTGGTAGTTGTCAGATAACAGGGGTAAGAAACGAAACGGGAGAAATGATAAGGAAAGGAGCAGGCAAATTCAGACAGAAATGATATGGAATGAAATAATGAGGGTACAGAAGCCGCGCGAGAGGGATTGAGAATGTAGAATGGGAATTGGTGTTTACATGGGTAGGGGAGAGAATAGATAATGTGTCAGGTGACAGTCAAGTATGTTGGCCACACCAATCGTTAGGGAAGAGAATACGAACAATGATATACGAATACTCTAGCTACACTAGATGAGGAAATGTAATGAGAGATATGAGAAGCAGGAGAAGGAGACAAAGGAAAGTGAGCTTCAATTGGAGCAGTTTCTGGTCATGAAGCAGCAAATCAGCGAAGTAAAGCAATGGGAAGAGGAAAAAGACAGCCATATGAAGCAAGCAGAAAAGGGACTAGGACCGTAGAAGAAGTTGTGCACAAGATACCGGAGGAAATGTGATGGAAACTGTGTGAGGCAATAGATCAGCATAAAATCGGCGGCTGTGAGGTCGTGACGGAAGTTGTAAGAAATACACAAGAAGGATCGATCAGACATTACATGTCCAGTGTCAGTCTGGGAAACGGCGGAGGTGTATAAGCAAGGGAGTATTAATCAATGACAAAAACAACGAGAGGAAGTACTAAGAGAAGAGATAGGGAATTTCAAAGCGAGGGTTACGTGAGTGTTAGGGATATAGGAAAGTGGAGCTGAGTTAAACTGCAGCATGCACTCACTTGTTGACTATACTGTAGGAGCAAAGCCAGCTCGTACATTGATCAGTCATAGCACAGAGCGGACACACGTGCCGAGTAGATCACGTATTGATCCCCGAACCATGATAAACTGTGTAATGAAGTCATCGGAGAGTGAATTGTTCAACCACAAACCTTTTCTAACAGTTCAGAAGTTTCAAGTATTTAGAGAACATTGCAGCAATCTCCAGGCAGAGGCTTAGGTTGGACACCTGTACCTCCAACATGGCCAGTTCGTCATCAAGTGGAGGGCAGTTACCTGGAAAGAGAATCAGCGGCAAATATGCGATCAATAGCTTCATGTTGGAAATCATTTCGGGTCTTTAGAGAGGTCGGCAGAGGTGCAGGCGTGGGTGAAAGAGGATATAATGATGGGACTGACCCTAGTGAATTCTGGAATCAGTAGCCCAGTAAAGTATTTTGTGTAAATATCGGGAAAGAATTAGTTTTTGGACACATCCTTCAGTCTAGCAGAGTTAGCATGGTTGTCTTACGTGATGTTGCCACCGTATTATCAGCAAACCCTAGTAGGATGGTGTGTGGATAACAAAGACACATGTAAGTCATTGCTACAACATGTATTTTAATAGTGAAGATAATATGGGCGTGAGGCCTAGGGAAACTGAACAGTATGCTCCATCATCGTAGAGAACATACAGGGAGAAAAGGAATGAACGTTACTGATCTTGTGGATGAAGACCATACCCAATGAATCAACCAAACAGAACGGAGGTGATTTTAGAGAGAACGGAAACGATAGGGCCGAAGTGAGACATAGTGGACACAGTCTAGAGAGGTAAAGCATGAAGATTATCGAAATTCTGTCTTCCCATCCTCACTGCGATCAAAATTCAGGAAATTTACTTCACAATAACAGGGGACTACAATGGGAACGAGAGAGCAGGACAGGCCCACGAATAGATTTGACATAGGCGATGTGCATTGGTTAGGATATGATGACAGGTTAGATGGAAAAGAGAGTGAGCGAAGAGGGAATTTGCATCCAGCTATCGCAATTTCAGTGAAGGGAATCAGTTTGGAAGCAGTATATATAGAAGCAGTAAAGTTTCGTTGATCTCTGATGAAGAATTAAGAAGGTGCTGAAACTTGATTGGCTGATGCTGAAATTACTAAGGTTAAAGGAGTATGGATGCAAATTGACAAGTGACACGAGATTTTGAATGCTGTGGGCATGCTCTAGAATAGAATTTTCTAGTGTTACAGAAGTTGTCAGTGAGTGTGAGTTTTGGAGTGAATTTCATCAATTCTCCTGCTTGTACCACTAATATCTTACCTTTCTCTGCATCTATGCCATTGATTTCTATACGGAGTTGCAAACAGTTCAGTGGTATTTTTGTAAAAATCGCAGGCTCTTCAAAATGTACACTCTAACATATTCTCCTCAATACTGTAATTTATCCACTTTCTAGGTATACATATGCTTCATACTCCTACGTTAGCATCTACAACAAATTTAATTTTTCTCTTTTTCAGCTCCTTTAACAATATTTTCTCTTCGGTGACTTCCTTTAAGACTTCCAGGTTTGAACAAAAGCACAATTTCTTATTCTTCACTAATTGCGATACATGTTTCAGCAATGTGACACGATCATCAGCGAGTTTCTCTTTATTTTACAGTACAAAAATAAGTAATGTTAAATAAAAATACGTATGGATTGTTATTATGGTCATCACCTACATAGCACTGTTTTAACAAAAACCAAACATTTGTTTGTTCCTATTGCCTGTCAGTGCAGGAAAGGAGATATTTATTTACTGCATTTAATTTGAAACTAATAACGAAACGTTGGCCCTGAAATGTAACTACTGATGTTTCTACCACTGATTTTGTTATGTCTGTTTACCTACTAACGCTGTTTGCTTGCTACTACTTCTGCCAAGATTTTACATCAAAACCCTAACCTACGGTTTTCTCGTATTTCTAAGATTTCTGTTACTTGTGTTTGAAGTAGTATATTCGTGACCGTGAGAATTATTGCTTTATGTTGATTTTGTTGTTGTTGTTTGTGCGTTTTACGCGATCACAGCTCTATCAGCTGTGTTCACAAAACACTATCTCACATTGTCCATAAAATGAACTCTGGGCCGAACACACCCCTGCAAAGACGCACCTGGAGAATTAGTACAGTGTCATAATAACGTTGACTATGGAGTGTACCGTGTTGAAAGAGTTGTTAGTCATGCGCCCTTGACCATTGTGCCTCCCCACACCATAGCGCCTGGACCACCAAAACGATCATATTCGGCAATGTTCCTTGGTGCATTACATGTTCCCACCTCTCGGCATATCTGGATATGTCCATCACTGTCGAAAATTATCGCTTTTGTGTTCCAGGTGTGCCGGCCGGAGTGGCCGAGCGGTTCTAGGCGCTACAGTCTGGAACCGCGCGACCGCTACGGTCGCAGGTTCGAATCCTGCCTCGGGCATGGATGTGTGTGATGTCCTTAGGTTAGTTAGGTTTAAGTAGTTCTAAGTTCTGGGGGACTGATGACCTGAGAAGTTAAGTCCCATAGTGCTCAGAGCCATTTGAACCATTTTTGTTCCAGGTGTTATTGTGTAGGGAGTCATAATGTTGCATGGGTGTACTGACCTTCACACCTTTGAATACAGTACGTTCAATAGTCAACGTTATTTTGATTCTGTAGTCCTGTTTTCAGGGTTGCATTCTGCCCTGACCTAATTTTTTTACCGAGAGAGGTGACGAAATGGTTAGCACATTGGACTCGCATTCGGGAGGACGACGGTTCAAACCCGCGTCCGGGAATACTGATGTAGGTTCTCCGTGATTTCCCTAAATCGCTTCAGGCAAATGTAGGATGGTTCCTTTGAAAGGACAAGGCAGACTTAATTCCCCATCTTCCCCTAATCCGATGGGACCGATGACCTCGCTGTTTTTCCCGTCCCCCAGGCCAACCAACCAACCAACCAACCTCATTTTTGTGTATGACAATGTGCGACCTCATCGAACAACGCAGTTGGAGCTACAAGATATTCCGTGAGTGGACTGGCCCGACCCAAATCGCATTGAGTACGTGCGTGATGCTTTGGGGAGACGTGTTGCAACACGTCCATATGCACCAAACACTATTCGGCAGTTGTCAACCGCACTGGTGGAGAAATGGAACGCCATATCACAAGAACTCCTAACCAAACTTGTGGCAGGCAAGGGAACACGTTGCAGAACACGCATTGCTCTCCATGGTGATCAGGCACCCTATTAAGAATCACATGCCGCCTTCTGTAATGTCCAGAGGATCATTATAAATCACGGTGACTTGAGTGTAATTATTGTCTTCGAATGAAAGTGTCATTTCCATTCATGTCATTCCGTACTTCTTTCAGTTATCATCTGCACCATATTGCAGCAGCTCTTTCTAAGCATGGTCCAAGTTTCAGGGAGCTACGTTACTTGGCACTGACATTTCAAGCGAAAGTTACTTTCCTCCATAAATTTTGCACACCAGTTTAAATCTTCCAACTGCTGTGAAGTTTCCAGATGTGCTAATAAGACGTGGTTGTGGCGGCTCATACCATCCTGCCAGGTACGCGTAGTCTGTGGTGCTCTAAACTGCGTCGCACTGTCCGTATGAGTATTTATCTTGTTACGTACTATCATATTTCGTGACCTACGTGTCGTGACTGTATGATCCTGCACGGGTGTGGGAACAAGATGCCAGTCCATTCGGATGCCAGTTACGTGGAGCCGTTGAGGCTACGAATGGGGTTGAATATGATCCTCGTGAATACATTGATTCCATATTAACAGGACAGTTTTGCCACCCCGAACAATGTGGGTAGGAATATCGCGGAAGGACAAACTGCTCTTTATAGGACACGGTTGTGCTGCTGTCGAATTCCAACACATACTGACAGATATTTCCTTTTTTTCACGAGGCATGTCACGAAGTTCTTACAAACAAAGAACACTAAAATAAGTTTTCCGAGTGGGAAACCCGCTACGTAATCCAAACACGCAGAACGTAGATGGGATTACTCCCACTACTGTTGAGCTGACATTCTACTAATTTGAATGTACAAGCACGTTCTAAATCAGTTATCGCTCGTTGTATGCCCCCCCTGAGGACGCGTATTAAAGAAGCGGACTCTACCTGCCAACGAAATCCTCTGGAAATGTGTCACAGCTAAAATGTTTGTAAAAGACACGGCCTGTTTCGCTAGCTACGTTTCAGTTCTCAACCGGTGTTACGGATCTATATTTCCAATGTTGTTCCATCCATGTCACGGATATCGAACTGCAAATGAAAGCGATCATATTAGGCACAAAAAGGGAAACTTATTCTTAGAAACCTACGTTTCTAGCATTTGTAGACTTAGAGAAAGCTTTTGACAACGTTAACTGGAATACTCTCTTTCAAAATCTGAAGGTGGCAGGGGTAAAATACAAGGAGCGAAAGGCTGTTTACAATTTGTGCAGAAACCAGATGGCAGTTATAAGAGTCGAGGGACACGAAAGGGAAGCAGTTGTTGGGAAGGGAGTAAGACAGGGTTGTAGCCTCTCCCCGATGTTATTCAATCTGTATATTGAGCAAGCAGTAAAGGAAACAAAAGAAAAATTCGGAGTAGGTATTAAAATTCATGGAGAAGAAGTAAAAACTTTGAGGTTCGCCGATGACACTGTAATTCTGTCAGAGACAGCAAAGGACTTGGAAGAGCAGTTGAACGGAATGGACAGTGTCTTGAAAGGAGGATATAAGATGAACATCAACAAAAGCAAAACGAGGATAATGGAATGTAGTCAAATTAAATCGGGTGATGCTGAGGGGATTAGATTAGGAAATGAGACACTTAAAGTAGTAAAGGAGTTTTGCTATTTAGGGAGTAAAATAACTGATGATGGTCGAAGTAGAGAGGATATAAAATGTAGACTGGCAATGGCAAGGAAAGCGTTTCTGAAGAAGAGAAATTTGTTAACATCGAGTATAGATTTAAGTGTCAGGAAGTCGTTTGTGAAAGTATTTGTATGGAGTGTAGCCATGTATGGAAGTGAAACATGGACGATAACCAGTTTGGACAAGAAGAGAATAGAAGCTTTCGAAATGTGGTGCTACAGAAGAATGCTGAAGATAAGGTGGGTAGATCACGTAACTAATGAGGAGGTATTGAATAGGATTGGGGAGAAGAGAAGTTTGTGGCACAACTTGACAAGAAGAAGGGATCGGTTGGTAGGACATGTTTTGAGGCATCAAGGGATCACAAATTTAGCACTGGAGGGCAGCGTGGAGGGTAAAAATCGTAGAGGGAGACCAAGAGATCAATACACTAAGCAGATTCAGAAGGATGTAGGCTGCAGTAGGTACTGGGAGATGAAGAAGCTTGCACAGGATAGAGTAGCATGGAGAGCTGCATCAAACCAGTCTCAGGACTGAGGACCACAACAACAACAACATTCTTAGAAATAGTCATGAGAACTTGAGAGTGCTACACTATGGGATCAAAAGTATCTGGACAACTGGCTGAAAATGACTTACAAGGTCGTGGTGCCCTACACCGATAATGCTGGAATTCTATATGGTGTTGGGGCACCCTTAGCCTTGATAACAGCTTCCACTCTGCACGGTTGTGGGAATAAGATGTTAGTCCTTTCGGATGCTAGTTACGTGGAGCGGTTGAAACCACGAATGGGGTTGAATATGATCGTTGTGAGGACATCGATTCCATATTCACAGACCAGTTGTGCGGTCCCGAACAATGTGGGTAGGAACATCGCGAAAGGACAAATGTTCAATCAGGTGCTGGAAGGTTTCTTGGGGAATGACAGCCCATTCTTCACGGACTGCTACATTGAGGAGAAGTATCGATGTCGGTCGGTAAGGCCTGGCACGACGTCGGCGTTCCAAAACATCCCAGGTGTTCTACAGGATTCAAGTCAGGACCCTGTACAGGCCAGTCCATTGCAGGGATGTTATTGTCGTGTAACCGCTCCACCACCGGCCGTGCATTATGAACAGGTGCTCCATAGTGTTAAAAGATGCAATCGTCGTCCCCAAATAGCTCCTCGACAGTGGGAAGCAAGAATTTACTTAAAACATTAATTTAGGCCTGTACTGTGATAGCGCCAAGCAAAACAACAAGTGGTGCAAGCCCCCTCCATGGAAAACACGACCACACCATAACACCACCGCCTCGGAATTTTACTGTTGTCACTACACACGCTGGCAGATGACGTTCACCGGGCATTCGCTGTAGCCACACACTGCCATCGGATCGCCACATTGTGTACCGTGGTTCGTCAATCTACACAACGTTTTTCCACTGTTCAATCGTCCAATGTTTACGCTCCTTACACCATGCGAGGCATTGTTTGGCATTTACCGGCTTGATATGTGGCTTATGAGCAGCCACTCGACCATGAAATTCAAGTTTTCTCACCTCCCTCCTAACTGTCATAGTACTTGCAATGGACCCTGATGCAGTTGGAATTGCTGTGTAATGGTCTGGATAGATGTCTGCCTATTACACATGACGACCCTCTTCAACTGTCGGCGGTCTCTGTCAGTCAATAGAGGAGGTGCTTTTGTGCTGTACGTGTCCCTTCACGTTTGCATTTCACTATCATGTCGGAAACAGTGGGCCTATGGATGTTTAGGAGCTTGAAAATCTTGCGTACAGACATGACACAAGTGATACCCAATCACCTGACCACGTTCAAAGTCCGTTGAGTTCCGAGGAGTGCCACGTTCTGCTCTCTCACGATGTCTAACGACTACTGATGTCGCTGATATGGTGTACCTGGCAGTAGGTGGCAGCACAATGCACCTAATATGAAAAACGTACGTTTTTGGGGGCGTCCGGATATTTCTGATCACATAGTGTATGACGTGTTTGTAGTCAGTTGGTATAAGAACGCTGCTACAGACAGTGGTCCTCGTTTTGTATGGTTAGCTGCAGGTTCTGATCACCGAGTCGTTGGGGGGAGTGTGTGGAAGGCGACGCGCCTTCCATATCCGCCGACAGCGCCGCAGGAATGCGTCGTCCATTGTCCGCCACAGCAGCCTCACGTCGGTCGGAGTCCTTTCGGAAAGTCGCAGGGGAGCGGAAAAAGTTGCAAGTGAAAGAGGCCGTAACGAACCGTGCCTCGCGCTAGACCGTCTTTGTTGCGAAAGCCAGTGCTCCCAGGCACAAGGGCGACGAACTTAGGAGTAGTGGGTGGCATTTGGATCACCACAAAAACCCTCAACAGTGACTCGTACGTCTCGTAGCCCAATCCTGCTACACTAATGTTTGTAAATTAAGGAATCATTTGAAACGAATAAAGTTTAGTCTGCATACACCAAGTACGAGAGTGGATTAATAAAGACTAGATAAAAGTTAATGAGGTGTTTTTAACGCTTCTCCATCTGAGCACAACGCATGGAACGTTTATTCAACCAGAAAGTTCTTCTTTCAGGTTTTGAACTGGCGCGTCACATTGGCTCGAATGTCGCTTACGCCGCCGGAGCATTGGACCTTCATGTGAATTTCGTATTGATGACGACAAGTCTCTTCACCCGTGATGAGATTTTCCAGAAAAGGACTGCCCACGCTTCGTTTTTCGATCAACTCACGACAGCGTCCACACGTCATTGATTTTGTTTATGAGTCAGGGTGTGCTGAACAAACTCTGCATGCATTTTTTTGTCTTCTTCAAATCATTCTAGAGAATTCCATGAACACGCGATTTAATGGTGTACATTTCGTTCCTCCATTGTGATTTGTGACACAGCAACATTGACACAGACACACTACGCCCGCATCTCGTGGTCGTGCGGTAGCGTTCTCGCTTCCCACGCCCGGGCTCCCGGGTTCGATTCCCGGCGGGGTCAGGGATTTTCTCTGCCTCGTGATGGCTGGGTGTTGTGTGCAGTCGTTAGGTTTAAGTAGTTCTAAGTTCTAGGGGACTGATGACCATAGATGTTAAGTCCCATAGCGCTCAGAGCCATTTGAACCTTTTTTTTTTTTTAACACTACGGTCGCATGTCCACTATTTAACACTGCTTACTCGCAACTGACTGGTCGAGTACACACCTGTAGTTTAGTTCGAACTGCTACCGCAGTTACGGCGCTGACGTCGCTTATACGCCAGGAATAAAATCAGTCCGGGACCTTTTTGGACGGACGGTATGCGATCTATCTAATATTCAGCAAATTTAGAATTCTCTCATCACCTGGGAAGTTGTAAGGTCTGCGCCCTGCTGATCGGTTCTCTCACAATAGCGATTGGCTGCGATGAGAATTCAGTGTCACAGTTATAGCTTTCAGTGCTACGAATCGGGTTACAGAAGACACTTTTTATTTTCTTCTATTAATTTTCTTGAGCGTTAGTAGTCTAGTTCCTTTGAAGCTGTACTCTTTTCCCATAGAGTGCTACTCCTTTCATCTCGACGTAAAAAGTGCATCCAAAGTCCTCTATACAATATACTCCCAGGAAGAGTGCTCAGTATTGAGTGATATGACAGGAAAGATCATTCGAAGCAAAAAAATCAAGTAAACATCGGCTCTAGAATGTATGCCTTAAGAGCAACGAGCACTTGTTCAATAGAACAGATTTCACAATAACGAAGATGAACGACTGCTCATAGCTCTTAAGGCATGCAGTTGAGAGTCCACGTTTACTAGAATGTTTTGCTTCGACTGATCGTTCCTGCCGCGTCCCTCAATTTGACCTCTGACACCCTGTATTATATTGTATTATACTCCTTCTCTCCTACGACTTTCCTCCTGTACTGCTCCTTACAGCGTAGGATAACTTTTCCTACTGCCTATGCAGACGCATAGACTTCTTTCCTCCCCTATATCTGTTTAGTTCGTCTTCACTTCGCACTTCATCGTCGACTTAATTTTTACATTTTTCGGTAGTACCACATTACAGACCTTTCCACTTGCTTCTTCTTTGGATATCCTATTGTACATGTTTGATTTCCTTATAATACCATTTCCCGAAAACACAGTATTTGAATCTTCTTGCTAACTTTCATCTCAATATTTAAAGAAGAAATCTTCCCCTGACGATGCCATTCTACGCACTGTTTCTACTTCTAGTGCCTTCCTTACATTGGCCATCCTGTGCAGAAAAATATTCTTTCATTTCTTCCAGCATGTGTCGTTTCCAGTCTTGATGTTAAGCAAGTCGTTATCATTTCTACTGCCCTCTCGTTATCTGCGTGTTTGCTCTTTTTGCATTTAAGCCATATTCTGAACTAAGAACTCCACTCCTTCCTTTCAAAAGGGTTTTATCGTCTGCTATCTGCTTCCCTTTACTACAGTTTCCTTTTACTACAGTTTAGTTCCGTTTTCTTCTTTGCTTTACGTACGTACATGTTGAGCAACAGTGGCGGTAAACTAGAATCTAAAACGTTTATCATTATCCAGCTGCCTAAGCAACACTACTCTTAACACTGAAATAATGTTCTTTCACTTTGTATATTTGAATGATGGATTAACTGTCCATTTCCTTAATCAACGCTTGAAAGACTGTCTTCACGGACTAATGTTCTGCTTGAGTAAAAAAGGAATAAATGAATGTCTACACTGAATGTGGCAAAGTCTCGCGTCTTCACATGCAAAAATGAGGTAACGTATTTCCCATGGCTGTGTACATGTTCATATATGAGATATTTGGTCTTTCATTACGTACAGAAACTTTTTGACACAACTGAAGTAATCTTTAAACAAAGTTATGCTATCAGAGAAATAGTGAAAATGTTGATTTAATATTCCTCTCCTAAGAGAACAAAGTTTGTCTGTTTGATTTTCCTGCAAATATTCGTTGTACATAGCTGCGAGAAGTAATTCAAATTTATCAACAGAATAAGAAAACTATTTGGTTTCATTATTATTTTTCGGAATAGCTATCTATATTTAAATACTGTCCACAGCGTATTATTCAGTACACATATCAGTATTCATCTGCTCATTGTGAAACCAACTAGCCGGCCGAAGTGGCCGTGCGGTTAAAGGCGCTGCAGTCTGCAACCGCAAGACCGCTACGGTCGCAGGTTCGAATCCTGCCTCGGGCATGGATGTTTGTGATGTCCTTAGGTTAGTTAGGTTTAACTAGTTCTAAGTTCTAGGGGACTAATGACCTCAGCAGTTGAGTCCCATAGTGCTCAGAGCCATTTGAACCATTTTTTTTTGTGAAACCAACTACCCGAAGATGTGGGATCGTTTCTCTTATTTGAGATGCAATTGCTCTGAAAGCAGAAGATTGCTATATCTGTTGTGCGGAAGATGTTCCGCTGGACCAAAGGAAGCTGGCTATATGGCGATGAGTCTTCAATTCAGGCACATAAAATTATAAGAGTAGTGTCAATGAGTCAAACTTTGCTTTGTCGCACCGTACTGCCGCTGAAACTGCTTTAAATTCTTGGATTGTGGTATATAAACTGGTTTCACTGGGTTAATTCACAAATACACACTGTTTTTTTCTTTCACAACAGTGAACGGTCACACAACAATTTATTACGTGGCGTAGCATCAGTTTGCGGATTTTAAAATTTTCCCAGCGGATTGAATGTTCAAAAAAATTTCGGACTTTCAGCCGGGCGTGGTTTAATACATGCATTACTGTTCTAATGCAATTACACTGTTCAGAGATGGCCTTCCCTAGCACAAAGATCGAATAATAGTCACTTGCGTTTACGCAGTCAACTGCTCCGCCGTAGTTCACAATCTTTCTTCTACTGTCAGTCGAAATAAATAGCTGTAATCTTCTCCGTGCACAGTCATTTCTGTTGTTCCATATACTCAAATTTTTTTGATGTGAATCTGGTCAATTCTTGTTTTTATGGCGTGCTGATTTCTTCCTTTCAGTATCAAAACCGGTCGAGTCCAACTGATGGTTTTTGCCAAGTTTTCGCTTCTAAAAGTCATTTGTTTGTCATATAAGAGAGTAGACAGAAAATTTCACAAGGGTGTGTGTTCTGCTAAATGCTCTTAAGTTTTCTGCCTCTCCTCTAAAAAAAAAAAAAAACGAAAGTGGGCTTGGCACTTCATTTATCGTGTAATTTAGGATTTGTATTTAAAAAAATTAAGCACGTATTACATTTTAATACGAATTAAAACCATAAATCATGAATGGAATATACTACACGAACTTATAACAGAAAAAAATTTCTGCCACAAACTCTGCCATACACCCTTCTTTTCAGGAACTAGTTTTTCTTCACCATCCACTTTCAATAATCCCACATTGTTTTTTAGACGTTTTAATTATTCACCTGTATTTGTTCTTTAGCCCCAAAATTATTAGGACTTCGAACTTCGTACTAGACTTTACAATTTAGACGCCTCTATCAGGAAGGTATCCAGATTTTATTTAAGTTTGTATTCGGTTATTAAGCGCAGTGTCACATAATTTCAGTGGTATCTTTTTCCTTCGTAAAACCAAACTTATCTCCGTCCAGAAAGTCGTCACTTTTCCTTTAATTTTTCTGTATGTTATTCTGACAAGAAGTTTATCATCATGAGTTATCAGACTAACAATGTTCGACAATTTTCATGTTTATTTGTTTGTTGACGGTTTTGTGTTGGCAATGCTGTTCTGGATATGTGGTGATAATAATAATGTCGTGTGACGAGGGCCTCCCGTCGGGTAGACCGTTGGCCTGGTGCAAGTCTTTCGAGTTGACGCCACTTCGGCGACTTACGTGTCGATGGGGATGAAATGATGATGATAAGGACAACACAACACCCAGTCCCTGAGCGCAGAAAATCTCCGACCCAGCCGGGAATCGAACCCGGGCCCTTAGGATTGATAGTCTGTTGCGCTGACCACTCAGCACCTGTTGCATAGATGTTTGATACCAACTCATATAACCTTCTGGTTACTACGCTTCCTAGTGATTTTATAACTCTGAAGGAATAGTGAGCGACTGCTACTGACTTGTTGGAGCTTCGTTCATTCAGTGCCCTGTCAGTCTCTGACCACATTTCTGGACGACGTGCTTGTTCCACATCAGGTTAATATCTTTACACTTCTCCAAAGATACGTTCATTCTTTCTGTACGCCGTGTTAATTTTCCCTGCAGTCATACATTTCTCAATTTCTTCACTTATTTCTCTCATCCATTCTGCCTGTTCGTGTACCTGCTGTACAATACATTTGACGTTGACACTCATATTAGTATACTCATAGTGACATGATGATGACAGTAAATCTTAACCGGTCATATTCTGAATTGCATAATAATGTGTCATCAAGACGAACATTCGAAAGTAAAAACCTTCAACCTGCTGATCACGACTATTAGGTTAACTCCATGTCCGCACCTAGGTATGCCACATCATCTAGAATTTGTTGAGGTAGCCAGGTTAATATCTCCATGTCTTCTGATATTTTTCAAGAATATCCTTTTTTCTTATAATAATGGAAGCGGTGGTCGCTACAGTTAGATGAAACCTGTGGCAGAACTCTAGAACCTTCACTCTCCTCACATTCCTTTCCGCAGCCCGTGTTCTACGGTAAGTCTGTCCAACATTTATTCCCATGTAATAGCGTTCCAGTCACATTAGATTTACAAAATTTTAATTCTCTCCATACACCTTATCAACACTTACATTTGCTCATACATTCTGTCTGCGTGTAGGAATGGAATATCATGGTCAATCTCCGCTGTAGAGCTTGGAATGTGGGCACCTTTTTCCTTCACCTTTTCCTTCTGGGTTAGCTAAGCTTTCCGCGCTCTGAGCACGGAACCAGACAACAGGCAGCCACTTTTCTCCTTTCGCTCTTTATCTCGGCATCATCGTTTCGAGCAAGAGACCAGCGCTCCACTCGTGTCTAATTGAAGTTCTGCGCTCGCTCTGCGCTTGTCAGCAGGCGCGATTCCTGATGCCAGAACGCAGAAAACCTTTTCTTCAAAAGCAAAATCGTGAAAAAAAATTGTTTTTGAAGACGAGTATCATTTCATCAGCGATTGTTTCAGTGCACATAAACGCACAAATGTTCATTACATTAGATAAACATATTTATACATACAGAAATTAAAATACATGTGTAAAATATTAATAGTCCATACACATTATAACTGTGTGTATATTTGTATGCCTGTATGTACATTCCACATCTCCTCCTAAACCACTGCATCAATTCCCACCAAACTTGGTACACATGTCACTTACTGTCTGGAAAGAAGGGACTGTTTGGATAAGAAGCATCTAACTCTCAAAGATAAGGGTGGACGTGAAAAAGTAGCGTAGCTCACGATGCCCCAATGGTAAGACTATATTCACACAGTATTTGATAATGAGAGCACTTACTGACTTGCAACAAACTCTACACATAATATCAAACTTTTACGAGACCTTTCTCATTGGCATCTCCACAAATAGATGAAAGCAATGAAGTTTATTGGTTGTTTCATTTTCACTGTTCATGACTAAAACTGCCGCATCAGTCATGACATTTTAATTTATTACTTCTTTACTAATAGTTCTATTCCCAACACATTCCACAGACAGTGTCCACATACTCCATTACATGTACGTAAAAACTTGTGTCATTGTAAGACATAGTTCAGCAAGTATGACGTCATAAGATTGAGCTGCATAGAAACGAAATTACAGGGCAAAAATCGCTAGATATACAGGTGAAATATGTGTACTAATATGTGTTAAATATATGTGACATGTGCGTAAGCGGGCAAATCCGCGAGTAAAAATCTCCTATATCGATAATATCTAAACTTTGTACTCATATTACTGGAAAGAAATACTGGTGGGGTAACTAGCAGCCTGCTACTGGGTCGAGGGCCATAATGTAGAAAGAGAAGCAGGAGCAATAGATGGACAGACAGAGAGGGGGAAGGAGGAGATGGACAGAGATATGGTGGAGCAGGAGAAGGAAAGAAAAAGGGTGGAGGAGGAAGAGTTGTACAGAGAAATGGAAGAGGAGGAGATGGACAGAGAGAGGGATGAGCTGTACAAAGAAAGAAAAAGCAGGAGATGGAGAGGCAGAGGGAGGGGAAGGAGATGGACAGAGGGGGAGGAGAAGATGGACAGAGAGAAGGGGAGGAGGAAATGGATAGAGAAAGGGAAGAGGAGATGGACAGAGGGAAAGAGATGGGCAGAGAAAGGAAAGAGAAGGAGATGGACGTAGAAAGGAAAGAGGAGATGGACAGGGAGAGGAAAAGGGAGGAGGTGGACAGAGAGAGGGGAAGGAGGAGATAGAGAGGCAGAAGAAGATAGACAAAAGGGGAAGGGGAGATGGACAGGGGATAAGGAGCAGATGGACAGAGAGGGGACAAGCAAATGGACAGAGAGAGAGGGGAGGAGCAAATGGATAGAGAGAGGGGGAAGTGCAGATGGGCAGAGAGAGGGCAGGAGGAGATGGACAGAGTATGGCTAGGGGGGGGAGGGGGTGTTTGGAAGAGATGAACAGAGAGAGAGGAGGAGGAGAGTGACTAATACAACACTGGAATAAATACATACCTGGACGACACTTGGTACTCAGCTTGTAATGAAATAACTCCACAAATTAAATCCAGATGCGCAGATATCTTGATGTCTGTTTCATGAAATTAATTCCCTATGAGGTGTACATTGTTACCTCGTTACTACTCAAGAGAACTGCGGGTAACAGAACCCTAACTGGAATAATTTTATGTATAATTCTGTTTCCTGTCGTATTAAGTAATATAAATTTTCTTCTTCATCAGCGTCATGACCGCACACGAAAGACTAAAATTTTAATTTGGAGTAGGTTAACTAGGCTGATATCCATTCTGTAACCTCATTCGTATTAGGGCGCTGCCGTTTGCTCAGTATGGCACCGTCAAACCACGTATTCCTCAGCGGCACTGGCTGTAGACGAACATAACATCTCCGTTTTTTTTTTTTTTTTTTGGGGGGGGGGGCTACGTTCACTCTCTTTTTCAACATTCTTCTGTTTTTTGAACTATTTCCAAAATTAAATTGCCACATGGGACTCTAGTTGTTAAGAATACTGCAGCCCTTTTTACATCTGATGAATAAGTCGCTGGAATTCCTGAAATATTGCAGACTTTGTTCTAACTGACATTGTTTAGTAACTCTGAACACATTATCCATGCCATCTTATTTGTATATCAAGGAGACAAAGTATGTATTGGATTTACGTCTTTTAATGTTTGAGTAAGGGTTTTCTTAGACGGATCAATAGTTTTTGTAGATCTACAAAGAACGTATGATCATGTAAAGTGGTGCGAGGTATTTGAAAGATTCAGAAAAGTAGGTATAAACTATAGCGGAAGACAGTAATATATGTTGTTGTTGTTGTTGTTGTTGCTGTGGCCTTCAGTCCTGAGACTGGTTTGATGCAGCTCTCCATGCTACTCTATCCTGTGCAAGCTTCTTCATCTCCCAGTACCTAGTGCAACCTACATCCTTCTGAATCTGCTTAGTGTATTTATCTCTTGGTATCCCTCTAAGATTTTTTCCCTCCACGCTGCCCTCCAATACTAAATTGGTGATCCCTTGATGCCTCAGAACATGTCCTACCAACCGATCCCTTCTTCTAGTCAAGTTGTGCCACAAGCTCCTCTTCTCCCCAATTCTATTCAATACCTCCTCATTAGTTATGTGATCTACCCGTCTAATCTTCAGCATTCTTCTGTAGCACCACATTTCGAAAACTTCTATTCACTTCTTGTCTAAACTATTTATCGTCCATGTTTCACTTCCATACATGGCTCCACTCCATACAAATACTTTCAGAAACGACTTCCTGACACTTAAATCTATACTCGATGTTAACAAATTTCTCTTCTTCAGAAACGCTTTCCTTGCCATTGCCAGTCTACATTTTTTATCCTCTCTACTTCGACCATCATCAGTTATTTTGCTTCCCAAATAGCAAAACTGCTTTACTACTTTAAGTGTCTCATTTCCTAGTCTACATCCCTCAGCATCACGCGACTTAATTCGACTACATTCCATTATCCTTGTTTTGCTTTGGTTTCTGTTCATCTTATACCCTCCTTTCAAGACACTGTCCATTCCGTTCAACTGCTCTTCCAAGTCCTTTGCTGTCTCTGACAGAATTACAATGTCATCGGCGAACCTCAAACTTTTTATTTCTTCTCCATGGATTTTAATACCTACTCCGAACTTTTCTTTTGCAGTAACATATACTATGTTTAAAAAACAGACACCTGGGCTAAAGTTTAACTTATGCATTGGAGAACAAACTTTTATTTAAAAAAAAAAAAACGTTAAATTTCACAAGGGTAAATCTTTTACATGTTTGCATATCCAACCTTAGACGCACCCGCCAAACATGCAAACGATAGTCCGATTCGTTCCATATTTCTGCCAGCACGTGTGGAATTATGTCATAAAAGGAATCATTTTCAAGCCGAAAACGATTCAGTTCCAGTGTACTTGCACAAGCTATAAGATCAGTAAGTTAGCCAGGTGGCGAGTACTTTAGGAAACGAGAAAACGGGAAGTGGGCGGGAGTACGTTCACACATGATTCAGTTGGTATTCAAGTGCTGACTGCTGATTTGGAGTGCGAAGACGACGCATGCGGTACTCCTTGCTCATAGCTTATTCTGGAAGAGGTGAAAGGAGAGATTAAATATTTGCCGGATGCCAGAAGGACTCGCGCACTGAGGGTTCAGTTCAAACTTAATTACGCATACAGACATTTCATCCATTCCCGGAATCAAGGATCTCGACGGTTTTTTTCTGATATCGACATTGATAATTGCACGATATCGATAACACGGATTCCAAAACTTCCGTGAATGTTTTAATTTCAAAAATGGTTCAAATGGCTCTGAGCACTATGCGACCCAACTTCTGAGGTCATCAGTTGCCTAGAACTTAGAACTAATTAAACATAACTAACCTAAGGACATCACACACATCCATGCCCGAGGCAGGATTCGAACCTGCGACCGTAGCGGTCGCTCGGTTCCAGACTGTAGCGCCCAGAACCGCACGGCCACTCCGGCCGGCTGTTTTAATTTCAAGTTTGAAGGTCGGCTGCAGTGGCCAAGCAGTTCTATGCGCTTCAATCTGGAACCGCGCGAACGCTACGGTCGCAGGTTCGAATCCTGCCTCGGGCATGGATGTGTGTGATGTCCTTAGGTTAGTTACGTTAGAGTAGTTCATGGTTCTAGGGGACTGATGACCTCAGATGTTAACTCCCATAGTGATCAGAGCCATTTGAACCATTTCGAGTTTGAAGTCGGATAACAAATGGCAAAAGAAACTTTTTTCATGTTATATGATTACAGATTAACAATTTTCTGAGTTTTTCCTTCAGTTGTACTGCGAAACGTGTCTTCTTGGCAAGTTTCATGATTCTAGGTCAACTGGAGGTACCCTATAGGTTTTGATAATTGAAAATGGTTCAAATGGCTCTGAGCACTATGGGACTTAACAGCTGAGGTCATCAGTCCCCTAGAACTTAGAGCTACTTAAACCTACCCAATCTAAGGACATCACACACATCCATGCCCGAGGCAAGATTCGAACCTGCTACCGTAGTGGTCGCGCGGTTCCAGACAGAAGCGCCTAGAACCGCTCGGCCACACTGGCTGGCCTTTGATAATTGAGTTTGTGAGTATCAAGAGACGTGACATAAACGGCCATGTCTTTTGACTGCATTGTTGTAGAAGCTAATGTTTATTATACTCCCAGGTACCACATAAATGCTACACAAATTTCGATGACATACGTCTACCCGTCCCTCAGATAAAGGGATTTGAACAGTCGGACAAACAGAGAGGCAGACAGACAGGTAGGAGTGGGACAACAAAGTGATCCACAATGGTTCCGTTTTTACCGATCGAAGTACGGAACCTTAAAAACGAAAATAAGAGAAAATGGATATGAAAATGGATTTGCATGGAGCATTCAATTTACTTCTTAAAGAACTTTCAGCAGAAGACCCAAAATACTACTTTCCCACTCTGAGCATATCAAAAAGTCTCTTCATCTTTCTGTCAGAAAAAGAATGCAAAATCCATGTACCGATACGGACCTAAAAGAAGCTATACCTGCAGAAACAAAACTGCTGGCAGTATTGTGCCCCCTAGCTACTGGATGCAGTAAAAGGACCCTGACACACGCCTTTCGACTAGAGAAAACTGTTTCGAGATAAAAATACAGTCTTGGTTGCGGAGCTTTTTATTTTCAAACCTGTTTCTATATTCTTTAGAGAAGTTTGAGTTGTAGTTCATGAAGCATTGAAGGTTGTTATCAAGATACGGAACAGGAAAGCATCTCCTGTACTTTCTGTTTTTATCTGTATGACATATTTGTATTAATAAGACGAAACGAGCTTAAGAGAATGCATACAACACAAGCTGATGCTTTTAATTTTCAGTGTCTTTTTGTCGAAAGTACGTTATTACCTTTTCCAGCTTAGCGTGACCTTCCTTCTTCCTTGACAGGTTTCTTTTTGGACAGGAGACTTCTATTCTATGTAAGCAGTAACAAAATTGGCCGTTATATCATCACTCCAGCGAGCTTAAGTTGGCGATCCATAGGTAACAGAAAAGAGAGAACGGAACGAAAACGGACTACTGACGCACTCAACAAAAAGTATCGTGTTCACACCTATCTAGTGGCGCAACAGAGGTAAAAGAGTGCAGGAAAACTACGACTTCTATACAGCTTAGTGTATCGGGCTCACTAACTCGTTTTACTAAACTGCTTGAATAGAGTATGTTCTTCATCGCATTTAATTATTAAATCACTCGAGTACCGGCTTCGTGTGAACCAGCTTTTTTTAAAACTACTGAGTTTCTAGTTTCTGAGAATATGTACCTACATTATATAAAAATTTCTTGGAGTGTGACTTTCTATTGTTTCAGTTGTACTTTATTCATATGCTTGGGTTGGAGGTTAATGATTGCTTCAAAATGGTTTCCCCACATGTCCGTTGAGATTCCTTTTACTGCTGGTGGTCCCTGGTTTATTGAGCGCTATGAATCGGCCCCTTTAAGAACGTTCTGCTTGTAGTCTAGCCTCTTCTTCTTGTAAGTAGGCTGTTTAGGTTTTTTTATTGGTGACGCCACCTCTGTATGAAAATCACTGGCTGTGCTGTGTGCAGTCTGTGGCTGCTTTGCATTGTTGTAATACTCGCCATTGTAGTGTTAGGCAGCTGGCTGTGAACAGCGCATAGCGTTGCGCAGTTGGAGGTGAGCCGCCAGCAGTGGTGGATGTGAGGAGAGAGATGGCGGAGTTTTGAAATTTGTCATGAACTGCTGTATATATTATGACTATTGAGGTAAATACATTGTTTGTTCTCTATCAAAATCTTTCATTTTCTAACTATGCCTATCAGTAGTTAGTGCCTTCAGTACTTTGAATCTTTTATTTAGCTGGCAGTAGTGGCTCTCGCTGTATTGCAGTAGCTTGAGTAGCGAAGATTTTTGTGAGCTAAGTGATTTGTGAAAGGTATAGTTTAATGTTAGTCAGGGCCATTCTTTCGTAGGGATTTTTTGAAAGTCAGATTGCGTTGCGCTAAAAATATTGTGTGTCAGGATAAGCACAGTCGTGTACAATTGTTCTAAGGGGACGTTTCATATGTCGACCCTTAGCCAAGGATACCTCACTGGAATCTTCTGATTTTTTTCTTGTAGTTTGTGTAATTAGCGTAGCTATTGTTTATTGCTAGCGCGTAATTATAGAGAGAATTTCCTTTGTAGTTGCAGTCTTTCATTGTTGTACAGTAAAACAGGTGTGGCACGCATGTAGATTTGCACCAAGTATTTCGCAGCTGCAATTAACTAGATATTATTTTCAGTGCTATGTTAATGTGTTCTCTTATTTTTTCTCTTCAAATTGTGCTTTTCTGTGTTGTCGTGTGAAATATTGTGACAATAATGGCGTGTGAAAAACGTAATACTAGGCTCCAAAGTAAACTGAGAAATGACAGTGAAGACGAAAGCAGTGTGTTAGCGCCACCATGTAATGAATTAACTAATATTCAAAGTAGTAATTTGGCAACTGTGCATAGGGAAATGGAGCGGGCGTCAAATAATGGCGTACACAGTGAAACAATTAGTGAAGAGGGAAGCATTATCGATCGATCGGTCGGTAACAGCTCGCCTCAAGAAGCGGGAATGACAGGACACAATCTTGCAAATACTGCAGATTCAGGTTTTGGGTCCTCACCGTTTTCTCAAATAAGTCAAGACACATTTTCTGCTTGTCAAAATGTCAATGTTGCCGGTGCAAATTCACTGCCGAAAAGCGCTGAGGAACATGTTTCAGACACCAGTGCATTGTTATTACAGTTAATGCAACAAATGGGACAAAAGCTACAAAAGTTAGACACAACACTTGAACAAAATCAGAAACAAATGGAACAAAATCAGAGACAAACACAGCAAAAGCTTCAAAAGTTAGACACAGTGGAACAAAATCTTCAAAAGTTAGACACCACACTCGAACAAACACGTGAAGATTTAACTACTGAGTTACATAACATTGAATCGAAATGTCAAAAAGTCTGTAATGACGTAAAAACACAAATTTGTGAGCATTTCCAACCTATTTTTTCGCGTCATGAAAATGCAATACAGAATCACGAAGCAGCCATAAAAGAACTGCAAACTACTGTTCATGAAAATCATGAGACCTTGCAAGCTAAATTTGACTCAGTTGCATCTACCGATTCGGTTACGCAACTTGCAAAAACTCAGGAAAACTTGAAGGACACAGTAAATTCGATTTCAACACCAATGGACACTCTGGAACTTGGTTCAGAAAAACACACTGAGGAAATGTGTTCACTATCGGAGAAAGTAGCCGAACTTTCGGATCAGGTCACTAACTTATCTACAAAGGTAGATGATGATCTGAATGACACAAGACCTGTAGCCTTCACTGACACAGAAGAGTATGAACAAATTAGAAAATTCAAACAAAATCAAAATCAAATCAATACACAGTACAAAAGAGAAATCCGGGAAGTACAAGATCATTTGGCACAAGTAATACAAGAATTACGTATTTCAGAGGACACTCGCGCTCCAACACGGGAAGAGGGACTTAGAAATACGGAAAAGCCGCAAAATAATAACACAGGTCATTTCGGAAGTTATGAAAGAAACTGGCAATGTGCACCGAATTTTGAGATGGAACCGCCGACACGACGTAACAATGACAGATATATTACTCGCCGACACGATGATTTTGACTATAAGCTGTTTATTACTACACGTAAATTCAAAACATTTAAGAATTCTGCCAACGACATTCATCCACAAGCGTGGCTTCATCAATTCTCTCATTGTTTTCCTCCCAACTGGTCATTAGAACACAGATTAGAATTTATGTGTGGCTACTTAGAGAATGAACCAGCTGTAAGAATGCGGTCGGTCATTCACGATTGCCACAGTGAAGGAGAGTTTTACCATGCCTTCCTCTCAGCATATTGGTCTCAAGCTACACAAGACCGAGTAAAACATTTCGAACAATCTGAATTTTCCAGTCTTGTGAAATATTTTGAAGACATGTTGCACAAGAATCAGTACCTGTCAAACCCATACAGCCCCTCAGAACTCATCCGCATTTGCTTAATCAAACTGCCTGAACATTTACGACATATTATTTTGGCAGGACGTTGCAAAGACGACACTGAAGCATTTCAGGGACTCTTACAAGAATTAGAAATTGATACTGACAATCGCGGAACGCGAAAACAGGAACACAACAATTACAGGTCACATCCGTCGCAATTCCGCGATGAAAGAAGTAATAACTGGACACGACAAGGCTATTCTCACAACACAAATCGTGACCAAAACAGACACCACCCGTATGACAACCGTTGGCAGAGTAGTAATAACTACAGGGAAAGATCACCTCTCCGCGGTAATGACTATCACAGAGACAATCAGAGAAACAGACAATATGGGAACCAAAATAAATATTATCAAGGGAGACAGAATAACTTCAGACGCAACAGTTCAGCGCACAGTTCCGATTCAGGGAGAAATTCTCCACCACGTGACGGACAAGGAAGAAACTACGGAACTTACCGACATGACGACAGACGATATATTCGTAACGACAGACCTGAATTGCATCAGAACTGGCGGGATTTAAACAGGGCAGGGCCTTCTCGTCAGAGTGAATTTGTAGAAGTTAGGTCTCCTAACCGCAATAACGACGCGCGGCAACAAAGAGATAGCAGACAATGACTCGCACCACAGGCAGCCACGTGCGCCCGCTGGCTCAGGGAAAAATAACATAGACCCTAACCTTGAGAAAAATTCCAGTATTCTTTACTGACGTATACCACTTGATAATTGCGTTAAAGTTGAAACTCTGAGTACTAGGAAGAGTAAAGGTTTACACCACATTTCACATGTAAAACCATTTATTGAGAGATAATCTGCTTTTTAACTTAGTCTTTGGTATAAAATTTTTCACTTCACATTTCTAGTATGCTTTGTCAGACTTAGAATCTGTTAACATGCAACAATGTTTGAAGTTAAATATCCAGTCAAGAATCAAGAGAACTTATTTAAACAGAAATTACGAATGTATTGTTATAGTGAACAGACGACACAGTGTTATTGTGTGTGTGCATTCTTGCTTGTTTGTTGCACGATTACGTAACGACTATAAGGCTCACATACTTAGAACATTTACCAGTACTGCTAATGAGATTTTAATGCAACATTTTGGTTCATTTGAAAATACATTCTGAATTTAAAGTGCTTTCTGAGAGATACCAGATGTCACAGAGGTTAGTTTATGTGACAGCTACACGATTTTATCACGACGCTACTAATGAGTGACAATTTACAATGTTGCTTTTGCGGTGTATCTGTTTTATATCTGTACAGTTTTCTGAATTCTTTTGGAAAGAAAAACATGTTTTAGTAGTAACTTTTGTGGTATAGCAACAATGAGACAGCCTTTTTCGTGGCACAACAATACATTACTGTACAGTACTTTCTTCATCACGCCAATAAGCATAATAACTACGATATCTATACGCAAAGCATTTCACTTTTGTTTATCATGAGGTAAGTACATTGACTTCTGCAGAACTTAGCTTTCGGAGGACGATAACTACGAGACTTCCACAGAGATTATCTTACAACATGACGCAAAGTTTAGCGCTACAGTACACGTATTTGACTGATTAATTTTGTACTTAAAACATTTATTTTTAAAGATTTTTTGAATTACAAAGAAAGTTTTCCGTGATACATTTCATTCCATTGCTGTAATCTGTAACATCTGAGGGTATAATTACATTAATCCTCAGGGGGGTACACGCTTACTTTGTGTACCATGTGTTTGGCAAGCACAAGGAGCCCTAGCTAATATGGTATTTGCTTATACAACTTTACACATCGGTACCATATTTCTCTAACACATAAATTACACAGCTATCTGATCATTTAACAGAGAAAGAAACTTTTTTTTACTACATCAGTGACAGATGTTTACGTAATTACACAGTTGGATAACTTCACACTTATGAAATTGTATTTTGTCTGTACTTTGTGAAATGCTCATATTTTTTCCGAACCATTGTGATACTATGAGAGCTTTGAATGATGTATTTGGTAAGGGAGCATGATCTTTAAAGTACGTTTGAGGCAGATGACACTTTTGACATGAGCAGAGAATTTTTTTTAGGATTTGAAATTATTGCAGAAAGCTACGACGTTTTTGAGATTTGACTGAGGCGTTATGATGTTATTTTTACGATGACGATGTGTATTATGCTGTTGAGGTATGTTTATGATAAATAAGCTGATGCTATATGAGGAATTTGATTATGCTACCTATCTGTTATGATGAAATATTGTAGAAGTGTCGATGATATGTATATGTATAATAAGGTAAGGAATAATGAGTAGTGGTTAGGCACTATGATTTGTGGAAAAGGTTGTTGGAAACCAAGATCATACTTTAAGAGTTATGAAATGTATGTAAATGCGTGCATGTATTACAATGCCGACAAAAATTTTTTGGACACTGTTATATTCATAAGATCTTGTTTCTACACATTTGTAACCAAATTCTCAACCTGTGAATTTTTTTATATGAGACTGTCACTGTAGCGGAAACTGCTGTCGTAAATATTTCGGTAAGAAAGTTAAGTGACCACCTGCACGTAATGCGTTGTGGCGCCCAGCTGGGCCAGCTGCCCGGAGAAAAAGCCATTAGGTGAAAAACAAAAGAGGCCATTGACCTCACTTCTGACATTCCTTTGTAGAAAGCATCGCAAAAACGACACAGTCGAACTTGAAAACATATGATTACACTGTGGAGCTCTTAATTTACGATATTTACTGAAATGCCTAATGAAATGACGAGAAATATTTTTACATCTGCACACCTGATTATGACAAGCGTCTTTCTACGAGAATTGAGAGAATTTCTACTAACTTATGAAATGTCACATGACTATTGAATGATATTTTTATGCTTCGCTTTTCATAGTTGCTTATTTCATTTGATATCTAGTTTCGAGCTGTGTTGCAGCATTGCTTTTATAAAATAAAATGCATTTGCTAATGTGAACACTTTCTGTCAACAGATCTATTAAATAATAATTTTGTAATCCACATTCTTAAAAAAAGGAGCACTTGGAAAGGAAAGAACAATAAGAAGGGACTAGTAACAGTAACTGCACACATAATTTTCTTTTCAAGTACATGGTAATATTTTTTTTACAATAAGTTGTTGTGGTGCACCACTTTAATTACTTAGACATTAAGATGTGATTATACATTTCCCTTATCTGCATTGTTATCTTTAGTGTACTATTTTTTTTGCTTGAGCTATGTCATGTTTAGGTTTAAGTTACTTCATTTTCTGCTGCTGTTTGCCAGGCATAGTGCTACTGAATTTTAATTTGTGTTACTCTGCTAAGCCAGTTTACTACTGATTTATTTTTCTTGTTTGCTGCACATTGCCTTATATTAGTTGTAAGTTATGCTGCTTGCTTCGCCATTTGTATTTTTGATCATTGCTGTTTGTGTTAATTGTTTTGTGCTGCTGCATTGCCTCGTCCTTTAGTTTAGCATCTGAGCTCAGTAGATTTAAGTTAGCTTAAGAGGGGGTAGACTATATAAGAAACTAACTATGATGAATTGGAAGAAATTCATTGAGAAGATATAAGAAACAGATATGGCAAAAATGAGTAGTGTACAGTGGAGAAAAACTATTTTGAAAGACGATGTGAACAGAATACAGAAAGCAGGTATAGATAGGACTTTTGGAAATAATGAAGAACGAAGGGAGATCTCCGAGAAGTAAAGAAAGTTTTGTTTGCAAAATACTGCAGTAAAACAAACCCTGTCCTTTCCTTGTATTATTCCGCTATATGTTTGTGTACCCTTGTGTATTTGTGTTCATCCTGTCTTTATGTGTTTATCTGATACGATTTATGTTGTAGAATTTTTCTAATACTCAGCTACATTCACTATGATGAGGAATACTGTTATCCTCAAATATAATTTGCATTAATAATATGTTATTGTCCTTGTAAATATGCTTAGACATTATTTATTCTGTTTTGTTTTAATGCTTATGTGTGAAGTTGATGTTTCAAAATTTATTCTGATCTTTTATGTATCTACTTATCTCATAATTCCTGTAACACTGATGTATATGTTATTTCGATTCTTTTGTAAAGCCCATATTACTACAAATGTTATCTGTATTACTATATTTTTAATGATGTATTTTGTACCTTTGTTATTGTATTCTCATGTTATAAAATTGTAATTGACACAAGTTCATTAAATTAAGCAACTTGTAAGTTCCATTATACTGCACACGTTTCTGTTGGTCATAGTATATGGACAATATGTGAGAAGTAGGGACTGTTAGTGTTTGCATGTGTGTTAATAATTCAGCAAGGGACTGGATAACAGCATTGCTGGTTCTAAGAACAATTCCAAAAACTTTGTGAGTGCACAAGTGGTGGTTATGGACTTGCTATATTGTCCGCAAGACTCTTCGATGGTGATTGTGCACCTGCACAGTCACAACAGATGGCTGCTGGCCATCTCTACAAGGACTACAGTGGGTCTGCATCTTTGATGATCCATCAATACCATTATTTCTACATGGACTGCAGTGGGTCTGCACCTCTGGTGGCCCACCAGTACCGTAATCTCTACCAGGACTACAGTGGGTCTGCTCTGTGATGACCTACCTACCAATACTCTTCAAAACTTCGACTGACTCTGCTGTGGGTTTACTCTGTTGTGGCCCATTACCTGTCTGCATGTCGAGTCAGCACTGTCTTTCCGTTGGAAAGACAACACTACTTCTTCAAGACTGCATGGAAATCCACTACGTCTGTGTGCATTGTCTTTTACTGCTCAGACTTTGAGAAAAACACGGCAATTTTAGTGTGATCAACAATCAGGACTGTCTTTATGGACTGTGAGAAAATTTTAGCTTTTGACCAACATTGTATCAATAAGTGTGTGCATTTGATTTCTTTGTTGTTGTAATTGTGAAAAAAAATTTTTAACAAATATGTATTGGCCAGTGCCCAAAAAAATTTGTAAAATTTTTTGTGGTTAGCATGGGGGCTATGTAAGTAGGCTGTTTAGGTTTTTTTATTGGTAACGCCACCTCTGTATGAAAATCACTGGCTGTGCTGTGTGCAGTCTGTGGCTGCTTTGCATTGTTGTAATACTCGCCATTGTAGTGTTAGGCAGCTGGCTGTGAACAGCGCATAGCGTTGCGCAGTTGGAGGTGAGCCGCCAGCAGTGGTGGATGTGGGGAGAGAGATGGCGGAGTTTTGAAATTTGTCATGAACTGCTGTATATATTATGACTATTGAGGTAAATACATTGTTTGTTCTCTATCAAAATCTTTCATTTTCTAACTATGCCTATCAGTAGTTAGTGCCTTCAGTACTTTGAATCTTTTATTTAGCTGGCAGTAGTGGCTCTCGCTGTATTGCAGTAGCTTGAGTAGCGAAGATTTTTGTGAGCTAAGTGATTTGTGAAAGGTATAGTTTAATGTTAGTCAGGGCCATTCTTTCGTAGGGATTTTTTGAAAGTCAGATTGCGTTGCGCTAAAAATATTGTGTGTCAGGATAAGCATAGTCGTGTACAATTGTTCTAAGGGGACGTTTCATTCTTTATAGTTCGCCTTCTTCTTCACACGCCTGTAACAACACAAGAAATACGCCAAGAGATAACAAAGGCTAAAAGCAAAACGTCTTCCGGGCTAGATGCGATACAGAGCATCTCAAGGAACCCTACTGGCTGGGCCTATTCAACAACTGCAGGAGAACACGAAAAGTACCAGAAAAATGGAAAACATCGACGATCAAAGTCTTTCCAAATGGAAAGGAGAAACCTGCAGCCCGAACTCATACACAGGCATAGATCTCCAAAACACATATTGTAATTTTTTTCTTTCAAATTTAACCAGCAAGCTTACCGCTGAAGTATATGCCCAAATACCGGAAAACCCATTTGGTTTCAGAAAAAGAAGCACCTAATGCACTGAAATACTTAATAGAGCGAGTAGAAGACACTAAGACATTCAGGGGAAAAATGTTTTGTAGTCTTTATGGACTATAGCAAAGCCTGCAACATTATTAACAGAAAAACTTTCATCCGAATACTCAGCTTGTTAGTTGCTGACACACGCCAAGTAACGAAAGTACTTCCAGACATCCTAAGACACAACCACATGCAAATATCTGATAATATCACCGTATCCAAGAATCTAACACAAAAAAATGGAGTACGACAAGGATACCCGATTAGTCGGACACAGTTGAACATCATGACAGCAGACATCACGGAGATCATCGTGGACAGCTCAGTTCAGCAACAATCATACTTTATGCGGCTGACATGGAAATGGGTTCAGAACACAAAGAAGAGCTACAAAAAGTGCTAAACGGGTTCACGTCACGGGCTGTAGAAAATGACCTACAAATAAACCGCAGCAGAACCAACAGATGATTTTCAGGAGAAGTGATAAACTCTCACCAAAATATCACGAAGTCTCTCTGTAAAGAAAAGTTACATAAATCAACGCCCATGTGAAAGAAAGAGCAATAGCAGTAACTAGAGCGCTTTACAGCACCGTCAAGCCTAAAAAATTCTCAATAAAAACGGCGGTGACACTATTTGAAACGGCGATAGCTTCAATAGCAACTTACTGGATCCATATAATCTGGGACAAACTAAAAGTCAGTGACCGTGTAACACTGGAGAAAGTCAACTCCAGCCGGCCGCGGTGGTCTAGCGGTTCTAGGCGCTCAGTCCGGAACCGCGCGACTGCTACGGCAGCAGGTTCGAATCCTGCCTCGGGCATGGATGTGTGTGATGTCCTTAGGTTAGTTAGGTTTAAGTAGTTTTAAGTTCTAGGGGACTGATGACCACAGCAGTTAAGTCCCATAGTGCTCAGAGCCATTTGAACCATTTTGCCAAAGTCAACTCCCTCTAAATGAAACGAATCCTGGGCGTCGGGAAGACATAGCCTTCAAGACTGGCTTACGTCTTATTGAAGAGAGCTCCTTCGTAGAAGACCTCAGGATGCATGTTCTCCTGACCGACACCAAGGCCTACGAAAGAACACGCCAAACACTTATAGAAAAACACAACTCTATCTGGAACAACTTTTACTCAGACGACAGTAAAATGACAGAAGAGTGGAAACAGACAAACTACGAAACCTGACACGTGATAACACGATACGCAACACATGCCAATAATAAAATTAGGACTAGAATAATAGAAGTTTATTCGGAAAGTAAGGAATGATCGGTCGCGAAATGGAAACCACAGTGAAAATCCGATGAAGTTTTGCACAGGTGTGTTGGGCAGTGTCTGTAGTATGTCCGTCGATCGCATTGGCTCGTTATTTTTAGTTCTGAACACAGGGAGCACATAAAGATACCTAGAACAATAGTGTTTCCCGCCAAGTACTAGGACTTGGTGATAAATTTCGCCAGAAGCTATGCAGCCAACATTACATAACTGTCGTGCGTTTTCTTCTTCAAGAAAATTCTCAGCCGCATTCTGCAGGGACAATGAAGATGCTCCTGCATCGTTTTCAATTGAAAATGTTTGATTACCCACAATACAGACCGTAATTGTCTCGCTCTGAGTTTCATCTCTGCTCACATGAACCATTGGCTATGTAGACAACATTTTGGCACAGACAACGAGCTGTAGGCCAGCGTAGAGAATTGGCGGAAAGTACTGGCGGCTGCCTTCTATAACGATGGTACTGTAAAGTTAGTACAACGTTACGACAAACGTCTATGTCGGATCGGCGAGTATGGAGATAAGTAGCTGGAAGTTGTAGCTAACTGTTGCAAATAAAACTGTTTTGATTTTCACTGTGGTTTCCATTTCGCGACCTATCGTTCCTTACTTTCCGAATAGCCCTCGTATAACTCAGCCTTGTTCTTGCATTGGTATTTGAATTTGTAGTTTTTTGTATTTGCACATTGCACGCATTTTCATTAACAATAATAACATTTTTTGGTGTAAAACAACTGTCACAGAAATAAATCGACGTTTACGCCTTCCTCTGTTTTTATTACTGTACTGTGTTGACGTGGGTCCACTTGAACTTCGTCACTATTAATTTACTGGACACAGCAATACAATTAAAAACCAGTTTTATCGTTGGTATGATTTTATCATTGGTATGCTGTAGCGGAAGGAGTGGAAAGCTTTATTAGATTGACTTCCTAGATTGGGTATGTGGTATTCTTCCATTCAGTGTGAGCCACGATTGGCAGTTATCGGCAGAAATGGTGCATACTCCTTTTTTCCTCGTACGGACATCGGATGCCAGCGGAAGTTTTTGGCTGCTAAGTCTCGCTTCTCTTGTTCTTAGTGCGTTCTTAAACGTTCTGGTGATTGGCAGCCAGAATGGTGAAAGCGCATAGCCAATTTCTTTACCCATAGTGTTAGGGTGTTTTAATATTTCAATGCCCTCCCTGATCTTGTGCTTCAGCACCCCTGGGTGTTTGGAAATTTTATTTTCTTGCATCAGTCTTTCTGGTATTCAGTCACCATCGAACTCTTGTGTTGCCAATGTGAATACAATGTGTCTCTATTGGCCTGGTGGTCTTGCCGATGTGTACTTCCTCGTACTCAACGTCCACACTGTACGCACCCCTAGTGTACAGAGCCTCAATATAGTCACTGATGAAGCTTTCACTTTCGGGATCTGCTGAAGAAGTACTAGATGCCAAAGCTGCGAAGATAGTTTTCGACTGGGTCATTGACACCCCTCACATAAGCCTCATGCGTTGCACGATCTCTTTCTCTGTTTTGGTTGTCTTCTGTTGTTTTATTGCTAGAGAGGGCTCTGAGTATCAGTTTGGAGCTATATCTACTGACTAGCAAGGAAGCCTGCGCACTTACATGAGCATCTAAATAGCCACACAGTATTATGCTCGACGTTGATGAGAAATGAAGTCTTAAGTGTTTCCTTCTTCTCGTCAAATACGAGGTGCATTCAAGTTCTAAGGTCTCCGATTTTTTTTTCTCCGGACTGGAAAGAGATAGAAACATGCGCATTGTTTTAAAATGAGGCCGCGTTCATTGTCAATACGTCCCAGAGATGGCAGCACAAAGCATTGACATACCTACCATTCTACATACATTTCAAAGAAAGGTGACGCCACACACGGTTTTATTTTTTGTAAATGTGCACTTGTAACTATAAGGTTCTTCTAGTATAATTGGTTTCTCGCAACGAAAATATTAGTTTACAAAAAGAAATCAGTTGCTCTACACATCAAAAAGGCATTGCACACCTACGCAAAAATGAAGTTAAAGTCTCTCTAATCCACATAACTTAATTCTAGTAGCCTGTGTGCATACCATTGGCACTGATGCAAGGAATCATTTCCCCACCATGTTATAGTTCTGGCTGGAGATTTTAATTTGCCGGATATAGACTGGGAGACTGAAACGTTCATAACGGGTGGCAGGGACAAAGAATCCAGTGAAATTTTTTTAAGTGCTTTATCTGAAAACTACCTTGAGCAGTTAAACAGAGAACCGACTCGTGGCGATAACATATTAGACCTTCTGGTGACAAACAGACCCGAACTATTTGAAACAGTTAACGCAGAACAGGGAATCAGCGATCATAAAGCGGTTACGGCATCGATGAGTTCAGCCGTAAATAGAAATATTAAAAAAGGTAGGAAGATTTTTCTGTTTAGCAAAAGTGACAAAAAGCAGATTACAGAGTACCTGACGGCTCAACACAGAAGTTTTGTCTCAAGTACAGATAGTGTTGAGGATCAGTGGACAAAGTTCAAAACCATCGTACAATATGCGTTAGATGAGTATGTGCCAAGCAAGATCGTAAGAGATGAAAAGAGCCACCGTGGTACAACAACCGAGTTAGAAAACTGCTGCGGAAGCAAAGGGAACTTCACAGCAAACATAAACATAGCCAAAGCCTTGCAGACAAACAAAAATTACGCGAAGCGAAATGTAGTGTGAGGAGGGCTATGCGAGAGACGTTCAATGAATTCGAAAGTAAAGTTCTATCTACTGACTTGGCAGAAAATCCTAAGAAATTTTGGTCTTATGTCAAAGCAGTAGGTGGATAAAAACAAAATGTTCAGACACTCTGTGACCAAAATGGTACTGAAACAGAGGATGAGAGACTAAAGGCCGAAATACTAAATGTCTTTTTCCAAAGCTATTTCACAGAGGAAGACTGCCCTGTAGTTCCTTCTCTAGATTGTCGCACAGATGACAAAATGGTAGATATCGAAATAGACGACAGAGGGATAGAGAAACAATTAAAATCGCTCAAAAGAGGAAAGTCCGCTGGACCTCATGGGATATCAGTTCGATTTTACACAGAGTACGCGAAGGAACTTGCCCCCCTTCTTGCAGCGGTGTACCGTAGGTCTCTAGAAGAGCGTAGCGTTCCGAAGGATTGGAAAAGGGCACAGGTCATCCCCGTTTTCAAGAAGGGACGTCGAACAGATGTGCAGAACTATAGATCTATATTTCTAACGTCGATCAGTTGTAGAATTTTGGAATACGTATTATGTTCGAGTATAATGACTTTTCTGGAGACGAAATCTACTCTGTAGGAATCAGCATGGGTTTCGAAAAAGAAGATCGTGTGAAACGCAGCTCGCGTTATTCGTCCACGAGACTCAGAGGGCCATAGACACGGTTTCACAGGTAGATGCCGTGTTTCTTGACTTCCGCAAGGCGTTCGATACAGTTCCCCACATTCGTTTAATGAACAAAGCAAGAGCATATGGACTATCAGACCAATTGTGTGATTGGATTGAGGAGTTCCTAGATAACAGAACGCAGCATGTCATTCTCAATGGAGAGAAGTCTTCCGAAGTAAGACTGATTTCAGGTGTGCCGCAGGGGAGTGTCATAGGACCGTTGCTATACACAATATACATAAATGACCTGGTGGATGACATCGGAAGTTCACTGAGGCTTTTTGCAGATGATGCTATGGTGTATCGAGAGGTTGCAACAATGGAAAATTGTACTGAAATGCAGGAGGATCTGCAGAGAATTGACGCTTGGTGCAGGGAATGGCAATTGAATCTCAATGTAGACAAGTGTAATGTGCTGCGAATACATAGAAAGATAGATCCCTTATCATTTAGCTACAAAATAGCAGGTCAGCAACTGGAAGCAGTTAATTCCATAAATTATCTGGGAGTACGCATTAGGAGTGATTTAAAATGGAATGATCATATAAAGTTGATCGTCGGTAAAGCAGATGCCAGACTGAGAGTCATTGGAAGAATCCTAAGGAAATGCAATCCGAAAACAAAGGAAGTAGGTTACAGTACGCTTGTTCGCCCACTGCTTGAATACTGCTCAGCAGTGTGGGATCCGTACCAGATTGGGTTGATAGAAGAGATAGAGAAGATCCAACGGAGAGCAGCGCGCTTCGTTACAGGATCATTTAGTAATCGCGAAAGCGTTACGGAGATGATAGATAAACTCCAGTGGAAGACTCTGCAGGAGAGACGCTCAGTAGCACGGCACGGGCTTTTGTTAAAGTTTCGAGAACATACCTTCACCGAAGAGTCAAGCATTATATTGCTCCCTTCTACGTATATCTCGCGAAGAGACCATGAGGATAAAATCAGAGAGATTAGAGCCCACACAGAAGCATACCGACAATCCTTCTTTCCACGAACAATACGAGACTGGAATAGAAGAGAGAACCGATAGAGGTACTCAGGGTACCCTCCGCCACACACCGTCAGGTGGCTTGCGGAGTATGGATGTAGTTGTAGATGTAGATGTAGAATGAACTAAGTTGCGAATAATAACTGGTGAGATCTTCGACAATTCCTCTAACAACACCATCCGAAACTCCCGCTTTCCTGTAGGCCGACGTATCCAAGTGTGCCAAGGATGCTCTATCGGAATAAGATCAAGGCTGTATAGTGTAGTGGAAACGCTTCTTGGAGCGTTATATAGTAACCACTCCCGAGTTCTCGGAGCCATACGTTTAGGATCGTTGTCTTGTTGAAAGTAAAAGACGGCTTCGAGACCCAATTTTTGTGCACTGCTACGTAAATGGCCTCGCAGCACATTCATATATTTGCGATGATCCATGATACCTTCAATAATTGCCAAGTCACCAACATAAGAATCTGCCATGCATCCTCAAACAATTATGCTTTCTTCTCCGACTTTTACTGTAAGTAGGACGTGTTGTGATTGGAGCCCTGTATCTGGTTTGCGAAACACTTTTACCTTTCCGTCATATCCAAACAAGTTAAACTTGGATTCGTCAGAGAACAGCACAGTATTCTAAAATTCTATCGATATACTGGCATAATCTTTGGTGAACTGCAAGCATTTTCTTCAGCTAACTTCTGAAATAAATGGCTTCTTTCTGGGAGATCTGTCATGAACATGAGCTGTGTTCAAAACATTTCTAACAGTTTGAGCACTGACTTTGACTGGATGTCCAAGACAAACGACCCAGTACTTTTAAAGGGCTCTTTTTGTGCAAGACGAACTATCCTTCGCAGCTCCCTAAATGTAAGAACTCTTGGACGTCGGGATCTGCGTTTATTGTCTGCTGTACTAATCTCTTGAAACTTCTTAACGATTGCCCGCACTATTGTATAATTAACAGAAAGTTCTTCACCAATCTCATGATAACTTTTACCCTGCGAATGCAATAAAACCCCCTTACTGCAGAATGACACGGAATGCTCCTCCCCTTTGAGACTCATCGTGACAAGTGAATGCCCCTTACACTGGCCGTCAACTCCGACTGCACAAGTCTGGTACGCGCGGCGCTGTCTGTCAAGCACAATTGCGAACGCCGTACAGTATGTCAATATCTTTTTGAGCAGAAGAAAGCCCTCATTTAATTGATAACATCTGTTTCTGTTGCGTTGGTAAAATATTTGTTGTGCACATTATTTCCTTCATTGAGCCAGAGTTAACGGTATACATATAATGTTCCTAACACTTTCTACTAGATGCGAAAAGGTGTCTTTGCCAATACTTATTGGTGCCACCGTGATACGCAGCAAGACTGGAGGAAACTGTCTGTGAGTAGTAGTAAATGCTGCGCCCGTGTTACGTAAGGTTTACTCCGTCTGGAATATTAGTTCCTAATCTGATGCACGACAGAGCTGGTTTGCACTGCTTCATTGACCAAGCCCTTGCCGACGTATTCTTCCGGCATGCCGCTGGCTTTCATCGCCGCTGGCCCACCGCTGTGTTAGTTCCGTGCTTGGGAACCATTTGGTCTTCGCACTGCGCAGCGCGTGTAGTCTGACCGACCGTCTGCCGGAACAGGCACCGCCATCGCCACACCTACCACTGAGTTATCGCCGCGCCCAATGCAAACAGGGCGCCCTGGCCTTCTGTGATCAACACCTATCACGTAACCAATGTTAACACTTTTGGTGCCCTCTCCCCGCCAGGCGTAGAAGCTCGGGGAACAGCAGGTGGCCGATACCACGCCTAGCGTGTTTTGACCAATCTCTGTTTTGTTTATCATACTGCAGGCTCATCCAAGAACTGCGCCCGCGGGCGCAATGCAGTGTTCAGCGCCCCGTCCGCGACCGTGTGTCGCTAGTGTCGGCATAGGAGCGAGACAGAGAGAGCTGCGGACCGAGTGAGACCGCACAGCACTGCTCTACGCTGGACTGACACGCGGTCAGATCAAACGTAAACAAAATATTCTATTTTAGAAATAATTTTATGTAAGGGATATAGAATCTCATTCTTACTGTTATTAGTTACAAATAAATATTTTTTGTTATACTTCGTGCTACAGCTTTTTGTATCTCTTTTCAGAGTTTAGAAATCGGATCCTTAGTTTGCTGTTTCGTACGTAATAATTTTAACTGACCAAGTTTGAAAACTTATTAAAAATAGAATTAAGGTTATAAAAATCTTTAATTCTTACAGTCAATATTCTTAAAGAAGACAATTAACATTTTACACGGTTTTCTTTTTCGAGAAAACGATTTTTTCTAGGTTTGGCACGATATTCCATGAGACTGCTAACCTCAAAGAATTAGTCAAATTTTTGTCGGCAAGTAATGAACGGTTCTTAGTTTTAGCAAGCTTTAAAAGAGAGAAAAAGCGCTCACAAATATACGTGGATTCAAACATTGAGAGAACTTTGGCCGCGTGCTTGTGCAAAAGAGGATATTACTCTCGTGGAAGACAGCTGTAAAAGTCATCCAAAGCTTTACACGTAAGAAAGCGGTTCTTCAGGCGGATATCGCGCTGCAGGTCAATCAGCTCTAGTTGAAGCACTTGTGAGGCGTCCTCTGCCCGAAGGGAAAACGGGCGAACAAACATATCTAAGGCCGGTTGAAGCTCACTTATCTCCAAAAATCTGTTTTCAAACTGTTCTTGTAATTCGCAAATGATTTGAACATAATCTGAAAAATCCACATCTTCTTTAACACTGTCTAGTTTTTTTTTTTTTTTTTTTTTTTTTTTTAATGCTTGAATCGTCTGCTCTAAATCAACAACACACTGATTTTCGCCTTGGAATGAAATATTTAAAGTATTTAAATGATCAGTAAGGTCACTTAAAAAAGCCAAATTCGCCACCCACTTAGGATCACAAAGTAATTTTTCTGGACGTCCTTTCATTTCCAAAAACGTATTTATTTCACCCCTCAAGGAGAAAAACCAATGAATTACGTTTCCTCTGCTCAGCCATTTTACTTCGGCGTGGTAGGGGATGTCCGGGCATTCTGCTTCGATATCAGCCAGAAATTCTTTAAATTGGCGACGTGTGAGTCCATGGTGCGGTGCTCTGTCATCCTAACGAAGCGCACGTACAGGGGCATGGCAGGCGCGCCGGGCCGTTGGTGGGTCCGCACGGCCAGCTAAGGCCGGTATTACACTATCATATTTCTTTGTCCAATATCTTTGTCCAATATCTTTGTCAAAGGCCGGTATTACACTATCAAATTTCTTTGTCCAAAATCTTTGTCCAATATCTTTGTCAAAGATATTTGATAGTGTAATAGGGATCTTTGACAAACGTCGTCCAATATTTGATCAAATCTAGGCCGAGGCCGTATATTTGATCAAAGAAATCGCTTGTCTTCTGTTCACTGCAATGCGATATGTTACCACGCGGAGCGCTAGCATCGCTGCAGCGCTCTGTCGTCTATAGTGTTTTTATAACCATTGCCGGTAAATACAATTGGTGTGTGCCGACAACTACAGAATTAATAGAGATGTCTGAAGCTTATGAGGCGCTTTACAACGTGAGGCACCCTGAATACAAAAATAGATTAAGAAGATTGGAGACCTAACCTGACCTAATCTAACCTAACATAACCCTCTCCTGTAGCAAGGAATCGGAGTGTTATAGTGAGCCCGTCTTCTGAAGATGTAGCAGTTCTTAAGTGAAAATTGTGCTTTGTGATATGAGGATACACTTCATTGAGCACATACAGAAATGTATGCTCATCCATTCTTAAGTAATTGATGTACGACTTGACGTCTTCCACTGTAAGCTCACGTAACAAGTTTTGTTGAATGCTTTTATCGTGTCGTCGTAAAACCCACGGCTTCACCCAGATTAGATTAGTTTTTCGTTCCATAGATCCGTGCTGAGGAGATCCTCGTGGATGTGGAACATGTCGATTTTTTTTAAAGCTGAAATAAAAATACTAATAGTATGAATAAATACAATACATCATTTGTTTCTATTAAAAATTTCGCCAATGGACTAGAAGGAGTTGGCCAGTAGTAAGTCTTTCAGGCTCCTTTTAAACTGATCTTTATTTCTAACTAAATTTTTTGTTTCCTGGCAAATTATTGAAGATGAGTGTTCCTGAGTAGTGGACCCCTTTTTCAACTAAAGTAAGTGCTTTTAAGTCCTTGTGCAGATCATTTTTGTTCCTGGTATTGTATGTATGAACTGAGTTGTTTGTTGGAAAAAGAGATATATTATTTACGACAAATTTTATTAAGAAGTAAATATACTGAGAGGCAGTAGTTAGTATACCCAGTTCTTTGAAGAGGTTTCTGCAGGAGGTCCGTGAATTTACTCCACAAATAATTCGTATTACACGCTTTTGGACCTTGAAAACTTTTGTTTGACTTCAAGATTTACCCCAAAATATTATCCCATATGACATTATGGAATGAAAGTATGCAAGCTTTTTCATTTTTATGTTGCCTATGTCTGCTAACACTCGAATTGCAAATACAGATTTGTTAAGGCGTTTCTGCAGTTCTGTGGTGTGCTCCTCCCAACTGAATTTATTATCAAGTTGTAATCCCAGGACTTTTAAGACTGTCAACCTCGTATGTATGGTTCCATTTTTTCCCCCCAATTCTTTTCCACATGTGCACACAATGCAATTGGAGTACGTAGAACTGCTGCGGTTAATAACAAGTTGTTGTCAGCCATCTTGAACTTTGACGAAAAATTTGATGACAGTGTAATACCCCTTGTAGCGCTACGTCAAAGATCTTTGTCAAATATATTGGACGGAATATTGGATCACATCTTTGATCAAATCTTTGACAAAGAAATTTGATAGTGTAATACCGGCCTAAGCGACGCGGCTCGGCCACTGCAGCAACATACGAATTCGGCCGGGGCACTGGACGAGCCTGCCGTACTGTGAGGGTCGGATTTGTGTCCGTCCGTCCCCGGGCACTGTGCAGTGAACGTCGGTTGCGCTTTAGCTGTCGGTTTATCTTTCTACAATTCTGTGGTGAAACTTGTGCAGGTAAGCTCATTTGTTTTCAATATATCATTGTTCATCCGCAGAATAATTATTTTCAGCGTAATTACACACAATATTTACCTTCAACAGGAAATTATTTCCTCTTACGTCCAAAATTGTTTCGAGACAGTTGTATAAAAATAAAAAGTGTGTGTCATTGCGCTGAAAACAATTATTTTATAGATAAAGAACGACAAATTGAAAACTAATGCACTTAAGTGGACAGGTTGTAAGTAGGCTGTTTAGGTTTTTTTATTAGTAACGCCACCTCTGTATGAAAATCACTGGCTGTGCTGTGTGCAGTCTGTGGCTGCTTTGCATTGTTGTAATACTCGCCATTGTAGTGTTAGGCAGCTGGCTGTGAACAGCGCGTAGCGTTGGGCAGTTGGAGGTGAGCCGCCAGCAGTGGTGGATGTGGGGAGAGAGATGGCGGAGTTTTGTAATTTGTCATGAACTGCTATATATATATATATATATATATATATATATATATATATATATATATATATATATATATATATATATGATGATATCAAGGTAAATACATTGTTTGTTCTCTATTAATATCTTTCATTTGCTAACTATCCCTATCAGTAGTTAGCGCCTTCCATAGTTTGAATCTTTTATTTAGCTGGCAGTAGTGGCGCTCGCTGTATTGCAGTAGCTTGAGCAGCGAAGATTTTTGTGAGGTAAGTGATTTGTGAAAAGTACAGGTTAATGTTAGTCAGGGCCATTCTCTTCTAGAGATTATTGAAAGTCAGATTGCGTTGCGCTAAAAATATTGTGTGTCAGTATAAGCACAGTCGAGTATAAATTGTTCAAAGGGGACGTTTCAAGGTTTCATCACAGAATGGCAGGAGGATCGTACAAACATACCGCCGTGTCAGTCTCGTACAGATTCCCGTATGGAGGACATAGTGATAGACACCCCTGGGGTTGTGAAGCAGCTGAATGGGTTGAAAATAAATAAATCGTCAGGTCCTGATGGGATTCCAATTCGGTTTTACAGAGAGTACTCTACTGCACTGGCTCCTTACTTAGCTTACATTCATCGAGAATCTCTTGCCTAACGTAAAGTCCCGAGCGACTGGAAAATAGCGCAGGTGACGCCTGTATATAAGAAGGGTAGAAGGACGGATCCTCAAAATTACAGACCAACATCCTTAACATCGGTTTGTTGCAGGATTCTTGAACATATTCTCAGTTAAAATATAATGAATTTCCTTGAGACAGAGAAGTTGCTGTCCATGCATCAGGACGGCTTTAGAAAGCATCGCTCCTGCGAAACGCAACTCGCCCTTTTTTCACATGATATCTTGCGAAGGGTATCGGACGGATGCCATATTCCTTGACTTCCGGAAAGCGTTTGACTCGGTGCCCCACTGCAGACTCCTAACTAAGGTACGAGCATATGGAATTGGTTCCCAAATATGCGAGTGGCTCGAAGACTTCTTAAGTAATAGAACCCAGCACGTTGTCCTCGATGGTGAGTGTTCATCGGAGGTGAGGGTATCATTTGGACTGTCCCAGGGAAGTGTGGTAGGTCCGCTGTTGTTTTCTAACTAAATAAATGATCTTTTGAATAGGGTGGATAGCAATGTGCGGCTGTTTGCTGATGATGCTGTGGTGTACGGGAAGGTGTCGGCGTTGAGTGACTGTAGGAGGATACAAGATGACTTGGACAGGGTTTGTGATTGGTGTAAAGAATGGCAGCTAACTCTAAATATAGATAAATCCCGTAATGTTTGAATACTCCATTAGTGGTGTAGCGCTTGACACAGTGGCGTCGATTAAATATTTTGGCATAACATTACAGAGCGATATGAAGTGGGACAAGCATGTAATGACTGTTGTGGGGAAGGCGGATAGTCGTCTTCGGTTCATTGGTAGTCTTTTGGGAAGATGTGGTTCATCTGTAAAGGAGACCGCTTATAAAACACTAATACGACCTATTCTTGAGTACTGCTCGAGGGTTTGGGATCCCTATCAGGTCGGATTGAGGGAGGACATATAAGCAATTCAGAGGCGGGCTGCTAGATTTGTTACTGTTAGGTTTGATCATCACACGATTCTTAAGGAAATGCTTCAGGAACTCGGGTGGGAGTCTCTGGAGGAAAGGAGGCTTTCTTCTCCTGAATTGCTACTGAGGAAATTTAGAGAACCAGCATTTGAGGCTGACTGCAGTACAACTTTACTGTCGCCAACTTATATTTCGCGGAAAGACCACAAAGATAAGATAAGAGAGATTAGGGCTCGTACAGAGGCATACAGGCAGTCATTTTTCCCTCGTTCTGTTTGGGAGTGGAACAGGGAGAGAAGATGCTAGTTGTGGTACGAGGTACCCTCCGCCACGCACCGTATGGTGGATTGCGGAGTATGTATGTAGATGTAGACGTAGAGAGATAAGCCAACAGCTAAACCGACGTTCACTGCAGAGTGTCCGGGCAGTGACTGACGCAGATCCGACCCACACAGTAAACAAAACATAGACTACACTGCGTCGATCGTGAGAACACGCAAGCCCTGGCGTCGGCCACCTGCCATTCCGCGAGCTACCGCGCCTGGTGCGGCGGGGGCACAGAACGTGTTAAACCTGACGGCTCTCGGTTTCATTTGCAGCGTCTCAGTTAACGCGCCCTGCAGACTTCCTGAAGCAGAGACTCGGAACAACTAATTAACAAGATTTACGAACTAATATAATGAGCTTATTCTTGTTTACTCTTGAAGTATTTAATAGGATCGATCTCAGTGCATCATCGCGTGCGCGTGTTATCAAAAATACACCACAATACTTTCTGAAACATCATTTTTTATTTATTTATTTAGCTTTTTATTATTTAAGATCCAAGTTACCGATACTTTGACTGTCGTTACTACGCTTGACGCTTTCACTTTTTTTTCATTATTGTTACTTTATCTCCATAAGTTCACAGAGGGGGGGGAGGGGGGGCAAGGAGACATTCGGGGGTTACATCCGTACATCCGTTCTTCAGCCAGAGAGATTTAACGCCTTAAAAACACTGAAAAGGTGATACATTACATATAATTTACAGAAACAAAAATGTCCCTAATATAGCACAAGGAAGGCAAATATGTCCTGCACGGAGTTAGGGATGTATAAGACGGGAACTAACTAGCTTTTCCACCTATCTCGCAGCTTCGAAGACATTTAAATCGAACCATCTTGACATATTCATGCTTTTTTACCAGTTAACCCTACTTCCCCAGCGCAGCGAACTCTCTTAGACCCTCCACCTATTACACATATAGTCAGGGGTGTAACAACTAACAGATACAAATTTACGTACTTCTGCAGAGTGCGATGCATCTACAATAGGAAGTATCAGAGACTAGGATGCATCTATAATAAGAAATATCTCAGGATGGGGACGCTCTTTAATTACACGTTGTGTCGTATTGCAGTGTTGGATAACATGATGCCATGTGTCATTTATATGACGTGACATCATGTATCATGCTGCTTTACTTCACTCGATGCATTATACTGCATGACATAGTTACTAACATAAACAAGTTAAAAGCACGAATATGTCAAGGTATTTCGATTTAATTGCCTTTGAAGCTACCAGATAAATCGAAAAGCCACTTCCGTTCTTTAACAAAAAACAGATGTGTGTGAAATCTTAAGGGACTTGACTGCTAAGGTCATCAGTCCCTAAGCTTACACACTACTTAACATAAATTATCCTAAGGACAAACACACACACCCTTGCCCGAGGGAGGACTCGAACCTCCGCGGGAACCAGTCTCACAGTCCATGACTGCAGCGCCTGAGAGCGCTCGGCTAATCCCGTTCTTTTACACCCCTAACTCTGCCCAGGACGTATTCGCCTTTTTGTGCTATGATAGGAGCATTATACATCCTGGTTCCCAACTTTTACTCTACCACAATTTTGACTTTAGACCGCCATTGGCAACCGAGTGATCCGATATAGATTTTTTTAATTATCTTTGGACCCATGTTGCTTATATCGTGAAAACTGATAAAGCTTTCACAAAACAGGAGGACGAACATCAGTTACGTGTATTTGTCCACGTTCTTCCAAAATTGTAACCGATTTACACAAGTCTGAAACATAGAAATGGCGCGCGTAACAATACAAAAAAACTTGTTTTTCTAGTAAAATCCTAATGAAGCTAAATTTTTGATAGCGAGTTATTAATGTTATGGTAAGAATGCATTTTTTGTTGATCTCATTCACTTTAAACCGTCCAGTTCACTTAAGAACGAATGTTACGTGCTACACTTAGCTCGACTTTAAACTATCGTACCTCGAGAACGGATAAAAATTATTGGATAAAATATTCATTTTGACTTTATCCATTTATGTGCCTTCGCGCAAAGTTTGAACAGATTCGTACAAGTTTAAAGTATAGAAATAGCGTGCTGTAAAACCGTGATTTTTGCACGTAAAATCCAAACGTAGCAAGATTTTTTTCCAAATTGTTAAAATTTATCTTAGACCAAGGTCTGATACACCGGTGGAGCAAATTTGAACCATCTGCCTCGCTCCAGTCCGGAGATATTTAAGGGTGACTGTTCCTGCAAGTAAAATCCGAACGGTGCATGTACAAATAATGCCATCAGCTGAGCATCAAATTAAGTCCACTTAAAATCTTTTGCGAAAGGAATTAATCGATTCGCACAATTAGCGCTGTAGCGATAGGTTAACCGTTAATTATGAATATTTATTAAAAGACAACTCTTAAAAGATATAGGTGATTTTCTTGATTGTTACAGAATTAAAACCCATGTTAATTATTAGCTCCGTAGCTGAGTGGAGCCGGCACGGTAGCTCAGCGTGTTCAGTCATAGATGCGCTCTGTAATAAAAATGGATCAACGATGAACCTGAACAAGCGTCAGGGGACGTCCGCCCCGAACGACTAGAACGAACAATAACGAACAAAATGAGATAAAAAAAGGTGGAAAGCATGCCGGCTTGTTAAGCCGGGGGATCCGGGTTCGATTCCCGGTTGGATTGGAGATTTTCTCCGCTCAGGGACTGCGTGTTTGTGTCGTCTTTATCGCCATCATTTCATCCTCATCGACGCGCCAATCGCCGAAGTGGCGTCACCTCAAAAGACTTGCACCAGGCGATCAGGTCTACCCACCGGGAGGCCCTCGCCACAAGGCATATCATTTCAGTTATTAGCTACGTCGCTTTTTTGAGATTTCGGTAATTTAGTAAGGTCAGGCGAAGCTGTCGTGAAAGTTGATTTGAAAATCTTAACGTTTCAGTAGACTTGGTTCTGTTGGAGGCGCTGTTTCCTTGCCATCCCCAACATGAGAAATTCTACTAGTTACAAAGGGTATCTACATTTCAACGGCGGATTGAAACGGTGGTGCAACTTCAAGTCTTTCAAGTGGGCAAAACATTACAAGAAGGTAAGATTATGTTAAGTGGATCGTAGCTCGCGTTCTAGTGGTTTTTACTGGCACGGTAGTCCAGAGTGCTGCGTCCGAGGGCAGGCCACTCTTTGTAATAAAAAAGAAGCTGAGTGTAGCTCTCAACGATGACATTTGAGAAATGTTAAGCGACATTCGCAACGAACCACTGAGGAAAAAGAGGACGAATAAACAGGTCAAAATAAAGACGATAAAAAAAGAAAAAGACGATTAGCGTCGCAGCCGACAGATCGCAGGGTCCCAGGTTCGATTCCCGGCCTTATCTGAGATTTTCCTCATTCCGGGACGATGGTTTTCTTGTCCCAATGATTTCATCTGACGCGCAAGTCGCCGAAGTGGCTCACAAACAGAAAAACTTGCACCAGGCGGCCTGTCGGACAATAATGCCATACAGGGGTCTCATTTTTTTATGTTAGCTGAAGAAAATGTAAGGAACGCTCGTTATATATCAGATAAACCCTCTGTCAGTCACTGTTATGTTGTAGTCTACTTGTGAGTTAAAGATTTTAGTACTAATGATTGACCTTTTAATGAACCTTTAAGTGTGTCAACCGTATCTTCTACGAAGACCTCTTGCAAGTGAGCTGCACACTTGAGAAGTATCTGCGATAACTGAGTACGTTCCTGCAAAAATGTCAGTAATGATAGAGTCAGCGGAAATCCCGACGATGTTTCCATAGGTTAGGAGGACAAATAACATGAGGCCGCTCAGATGAAGGTTGCCCAGAATGGATACTGAGAATTCGTAACGCGCGAATCGCGCTGCAAGGATTCCAGCCCTGAGACCTTCTGAACCTCGCGCGCAAACAGTGTAATTGGTCCGCGTTCGTTCTACATTATTCGCGGCTGTTGTCGTTTTTGTGAGTTGTTGTTCCGGAAATCAACGCTTGCCTCATCCAGAGTGGTATCCGGTTCCACACACGTCTTTATCACCGACCTACTTGCCCAGAAGGCGCATCTTCCCCCCCCCCCCCTCCGCCCCTCTCTACGGACCCACTCTCCCCGTCACCCGTCCACTTCCAGTGAGAGATTTTCGGTGCTTCGGACTGTCGTGGACTTCTTGGGGCACACAGAGGTGTTTAGAACCTAACAGGCCGTAATGACTGTCTGTACCTAAATCTTTTCGACCCGTTTGTATTGGGCAATCCACAGCGTGCTGTAGGAGGAATGATACATATTATTAGGAGGTGGTTGTATTGATTAGTGGTTGTACTGATTACCTCGCCGGGTAAAGTTCATATGTAGGTGGGTAAAGATTTTTGGATGTTCAGATGCTATACTTAACAGGAATCTTACTGAAATTATCGAAAACACGCAGATGGTTCAGTGATTTGAATCTTTCATTGACCATCATTGTGATTTCACCCCCTGATGAGGAACGTGTTACGTAGTTTACAAGTAGAGCATTATTTCACAGCGAAAAATATGGCAAAATGCTGATCACTTACATGACGGTACAGAAGGCAGAGGAGAGATGTGTATTTTTTTATGGTCATCCATTAACCTATGTTTATGACACCATTCTGTCTCTTCAATCGCTCTTCGGAGTTCTTTGCCGTCTCTGACAGAATTACAATGTCGTCAGTTAAACTAATGTCTTTAATTTCTTCTCCCTAAACTTCAGTTCTGTTTCCAAATATCACCTTGTTTTCCTTCAATGCTTGTACGATGTACAGAGTGAGCATCTTGAGAATAATCTATAGTCCTAACTCCCGTCTCAAGTCCTGTGTCGCTTTCATGCCCTTCGAATCCTGTAACCACAGTCGAGTTTCCGTATCAGTTTTAGATTACTGCCGCGCGGGATTAGCCGGGTTCGATTCCCGGCGGGGTCAGGTATTTTCTCTGCCTCGTGATGACTGGGTGTTGCGTGTCTTTCATCATCATTTCTTGCCGGCACGGTAGCTCAGCGTGTTCGGTCAGAGGGTTTAGCTACCCTCTGTAATAAAAAAACTGAGTGAACGGATCAACGAACAATCTGAACGGGTGTCATCGGACGTCCGCCACGAACAAATTCAACGAAGAATAAAGAACAGCGGTCTAAGGCGCTGCAGTCATGGACTGCGCGGCTGGTCCTGGCGGAGGTTCGAGTCCTCCCTCGGGCATGGGTGTGTGTGTTTGTCCTTAGGATAATTTAGGTTAAGTAGTGTGTAAGCTTAGGGACTGATGACCTTAGCAGTTAAGTCCCATAAGATTTCACACACATTTGAACATTTTTTTTGTTGATTACTTTTAGCTCCCTGTATTTTGTCCCAGCTAACAGTAGAATTTCAAAGAATGTATTCAATTCAGTGTCATCAAAAGCTTTTTTTTAATCAACAAATGCTGTAATAGTAGGCTTGTCCTTCTTCAATCTACGAGGGACGTTCAAAAAGTAATGCAACCCATCTTTTTTTGAAAGCAGGTTGGTTTTATTCAGGTTTCCAATACACCATATTATTGCTCACTCTTTTGGGTAGAAAACCCAACTTTTCAACATAATATCCGTTCAATTCGACGGTCTTACACCATCTCATTGGGAGGGCCTGTAAGCCCGATGGGATCACTCTACTGGTCAGCGTCGTAGCCTGTGGAGATGTTCAATAAAAAATTATCACGATCAGCCTCGTAATGCGCAAACAATTCCGCACAGATGGTCCTTCGTTGCTCTTCATGGTCATCTGTTAGACTTGTAATGGTACTTGAATTACGTAACCATTACGGCACCTCACCTCAACCTCTCGATACCAGCAATATTCTACTGCGTTTCTGTAAAATAGTTAACATATTTCTGTGACAACATTCAGATTTGATTTCATTAATGTAGAGGTACTTCGATACATCGATATGTATGTATTGCAGTGATATTATTCTTATATGTATTCTTTCTTTTGTCACTATGATCTTTGACGCACTTGTAACTCTGATTTTTGGGCGCGTAAGCCGTTGTTAGAGTCAGGCTTTGGTCGTCATTTTAAAAAGACGCAAATTGTAGTCAGTTTATGAAATGTGAACTTAAACAATGAGGAAGATATTTTCAAGTATGTTTTATATTGTGAAGTGATGTTTTGGAACGAGTTACGTGGTTTTGCAACAAAAGTAATAAAAAAGAAGTGTAACTTAAATTTGGAGTGCTGATTACTTTTTTACATCACCATTGTCCTAACTTGCAAAAGTTTAATCTTCAAAAATGGTTTATGAAACACATCTATAAAACTTTTGAATATCGCAAAATAACACCTAGGCCTCTTTGCATCCGAGTTTGGAATCATCACTACCTAGATTTTCGACGATTGAGCCATGAGTTCACAACGAGAGCAGCGTGGGAAGCACGAAAAATGAGTGCCTAGTTTATCCATTATTTCAAGAAATGACTTTATTAACTGTGCTCTAATGACACCTGCCACATAATATAACTTGGTTGTTGCCCGAAAATGCAATATTTAGCAGCGTGAGCAACACTACAATCATAATTAATTTTTGACCTTTGTTGTGGTAGGGTTGTTAGAACCTGGAGGAACCCAGCGGGCACACACCTTTGATTATCCCAACTGGTGGACGAGTGTGTCACCACCACCAAAAGAGACATCCAATTTTGCAGCGAGATGTTTGATTGTGATCCGTGGATCACCTCAGAGGAGAGTGTGGGCCCCGGCCGGGGTAGCCGAGCGGTTCTAGGTGCTTCAGTCGGGAACCACAAGACCGCTACGGTCGAAGGTTCGAATCCTGCCTCGGGCATGGATGTGTGTGATGTCCTTAGGTTAGTTAGGTTTAAGTAGTTCTACGTTCTAGGGGACTGATGACCTCAGATGTTAAGTCCAATAGTGCTCAAAAATGGCTCTGAGCACTATGGGACTCAACTGCTGTGGTTATCAGTCCCCTAGAAGTTAGAACTACTTAAACCTAACTAACCTAAGGACATCACACACATCCATGCCCGAGGCAGGATTCGAACCTGCGACCGTAGCAGTCGCACGGTTCCGGACTGCGCGCCTAGAACCGCGAGACCACCACGGCCGGCGCCCAATAGTGCTCAGAGCCATTTGAACCATTTGAGAGTGTGCTCACGTACCAACATTGCAGGATTACAGCTGAGTGCGGCCGCCTCGCCCTACGACTCACCCTGCTTCTGTTCACTACCAGATCTCCGTAGACATCCTGCAAGCGCCTATGAATATCTGCAATGGTCTGGTTTTCCGTCAAAAGAAAGTCAATTATAGCCTCTGCTTCGAACGCATCTTTGTTACAGACGCCATCATGAAGACTATAGCGCCGCCATTTATCGGAACTTCATGAAACTGTAGGGGTTGAAGCGGGAGTATTCCACAATGTCACACAACAAGAAAGGTCGTCGAGCAGATGCGCAAAACTATGGACCTATATCTCTAATGTCGATCTGTTGTAGAATTTTAGAACATGTTTTTTGCTCGCGTATCATGTCGTTTCTGGAAACCCAGAATCTACTCTGTAGGAATCAACATGGATTCCGGAAACAGCGATCGTGTGAGACCCAACTCGCTTTATTTGTTCATGAGACCCAGAAAATATTAGATACAGGTTCCCAGGTAGATGCTATTTTCCTTGACTTCCGAAAGGCGTTCGATACGGTTCTGCACTGTCGCCTGATAAACAAAGTAAGAGCCTACGGAATATCAGACCAACTGTGTGGCTGGATTGAAGAGTTTTTAGCAAACAGAACACAGCATGTTGTTCTCAATGGAGAGACGTCTACAGACGTTAAAGTAACCTCTGGCGTGCCACAGGGGAGTGTTATGGGACCATTGCTTTTTCACAATATATATATATATATGATCTAGTAGATAGTGTCGGAAGTACCATGCGGCTTTTCGCAGATGATGGTGGAATATACAGAGAAGTTGCAGCACTAGAAAATTGTAGCGAAATGCAGGAAGATCTGCAGCGGATAGGCACTTGGTGCAGGGAGTGGCCTGACCCGTAACATAGACAAATGTAAAGTATTGCGAATACATAGAAAGAAGGATCCTTTATTGTATGATTATATGATAGCGGAACAAGCACTGGTAGCAGTTACTTTCGTAAAATATCTGGGCGTATGCGTGCGGAACGATTTGAAGTGGAATGATCATATAAAATTAATTGTTGGTAAGGCGGGTACCAGGTTGAGAGTCATTGGTTCAAATGGTTCAAATGGCTCTCAGCACTATGGGACTCAACTGCTGAGGTCATTAGTCCCCTAGAACTTAGAACTAGTTAAACCTAACTAACCTAAGGACATCAGAAACACCCATGCCCGAGGCAGGATTCGAACCTGCGACCGTAGCGGTCTTGCGGTTCCAGACTGCAGCGCCTTTAACCGCACGGCCACTTCGGCCGGCTAGAGTCATTGGGAGAGTCCTTAGAAAATGTAGTCCATCAACAAAGGAGGTGGCTTGCAAAACACTCGTTCGACCTATACTTGAGTATCGCTCATCAGTGTGGGATCCGTACCAGATCGGGTTGACGAAAGAGATAGAGAAGATTCAAAGAAGAGCGGCGCGTTTCGTCACAGGGTTATTTGGTAAGCGCGATAGCGTTACGGAGATGTTTAGCAAACTCAAGTGGCAGACTCTGCAAGACAGGCGCTCTGCATCGCGGTGTAGCTTGCTCTCCAGGTTTCGAGGGGGTGCGTTTCTGGATGAGGTATCGAATATATTGCTTCCCCTTACTTATACCTCCCGAGGAGATCACGAATGTAAAATTAGAGAGATTCGAGCGCGCACGGAGGCTTTCCGGCAGTCGTTCTTCCCGCGAACTATACGCGACTGGAACAGAAAAGGGAGGTAATAACAGTGGCACGTAAAGTGCCCTCCGCCACACACCGTTGGGTGGCTTGCGGAGTATAAATGTAGATGTAGAAATTCCGTATTTTTTCTACCGAAACTAAGAATAAAAATGTTGAGTAACTTATTAAATGCCATTCGTTTGCTCAAAGATTTGTTTATTTTTATTTATTTATTTATTTAATCGTATTGTACAATATACATATGATATAAGACAAGATTAAACCTTAAAGTCCGTGTTTTTCAACCAATTAATTAAGTTGGGTGTGAGAGTGAAAAAGTCGTCGGGAATTCCAGGGTACGAATGAAGTGGACAGCGTTGGACTAAATGTTCAATTGTTTGCTCTTCTTGATTACATTCACTCATTGGTGAACTGATTCAGCCTCATTTGTACCTGAAGTAGCTACAACAACCGTGACCAGTCATTTACCTGTTGAGGCAGCACCAGAGGTTCCTCGGTGGGTCAAAACCTTTTGGCTTCTTTGTGGGATCAAGGTGATGGGCTCTTGTTCCCAACGTTTTTGTTGACCATTCATGCTTCCAGCTTTCATTTAGATCAAAACCAGCCGCGATGAGCTGTCCTGCAGTAACACTTGCTAGTCTTGTTGATCGCAATCGTTGCTGTGGCGGATGACAGAATTCCTGGGGCAGTGGTAGAGAGGGTGATACAGAGATTTTCTTGACCTCCCTCAGTAGAGCTTGTTTTCGCCTTAAGTGAGGTGGAGGGATGTTACTCAGTACAGGTAACCAGTGGAATGAGGTTGATTTGATGGAACCAGTAATGCAGCGCATTGTGTCGTCAAGTTTTGTGTCTATCTTCTTCACATGTACACTTTCCACCCAGACATGTGCCCAGTACTCGGCAGCAGAATACACTAGACTGATGCCAGTTAAACGCAGAGATGGTGTTACTTCCTGCGACCCTACATATTCCTGGAACTCACACATACCTTCCCGCATGTTGGTCTCTACCAGCTGTTCCATTATTTTGTAAATAGCTCGTAAAGGTCAATAATTACTGAACTGATGGTTCGATATACCTTGGAAATATCACAGGAGCTGAAGTAATTATTAGACGGTCCTGGAATAAGTGCGTTGCCTTATTTCTGAAGATGTCCTCTCCCTAGGTTAGACGAAGGAAGCAAGAAATGTCACGGTACGTTCTCAGAGTTGTGAAAGTCTTTCAGCAAATAACCCGTCAAGAGCAGCGATTGCCTTGGGGTACCGCCGCCTGAAGCGACCCATTTTCTGCGGCGCCCGCTATGGCTAACCTCCAGTGTTGATAGTCGAGGCCGGCGCAGCGAATGGCGCAACGCGACAATCCAATCCAATCCAGCCCGCCGAGCTATTATTAAACTGTGGTCAGCCGCGGTACCCTCCCCTCCGCGATCGCCTGACTGCCAATTACACTCGCGATCGCTGTCCCCATCTCTCGCCGTTGCACGTGCCCGCGTCAAAACACGTAATCGTGCTCCACCGGCACGGCAGCACGTATTGCGGATGTAGGAGCAGCTTTCCTGATGGCGGACTATTATTGGCCCAACATGGACGGAATGTAATTCGTAGCGAGGTGAGCTCAGTAACGACCTAACACTGGCAATTTACACCAGCCCTAATTCCTGCCGGCGCGAAACATTTTCAAAGGAAGCAATACAGGAAGTTGTGTAATTGTAGGATTCGAAGCATACGGAACTGTGATCTACTTTATGGCCACAGAGGTGGTGGACACGTTACGGCCTTGGCAGCAGGCAGGCTGGAGGCAGTAGTACAATGTCAGCTCTTCGTAGCCAGGTAGATGAACTACCAGACCGACATGCCATGACACGCTCATTACCATACCACATTCTGGAGCAGCGGAAGCCAAATAACCAGCTGGCCACACAGATGTGAATTTCTGTAGTTTCCCTAAATCGACTGAAGTAAGAAAAAATGGCTCTGAGCACTATGAGACTGAGGTCATCAGTCCCTTAGAACTTAGAACTACTTAAACCTAACTAACCTAAGGACATCACACACATCCATGCCCGAGGCAGGATTCGAACCTGCGACCGTAGCGGTCACGCGGTTCCTGACTGAAGCGCCTAGAACCGCACGGCCACACCGGCCGGCGACTGAAAACGCTGCGCCTCGTTTCCTACCACACGCTTGTCGAAACCAAGTGCGTTTAATGAACTCGACGTGTGCGTGAATTTAAACTGTTATCTCACTCCAGCAGGTTCGTTTCTCCTTTCCCTGGGATTTACTTTAGAAAGGAAAACACTATGTCCTCTAAAAACGCTCGTGCAGTGCCGAATCGTGTGAGGCTGAAGACGAAAACAGTTCTTTGTAAATGTCGGATACAATATGGAAAAATACTGATACGAGAACCCGGAAAAAAGCTGCGAATATAATTACCACTACTCAGAATTATTGCATCAAATATAGCAAACTGGTACTGATCCGAAAAAAATTGTTCTCTAGAGTTCAATAGCATTTTCGAAAGGCTAGACAGGCTGTAAGACTGTCAGATTTGCCTCTTTAGTTATGTAGTTGTTATAGGAATTAGTGGTGTGCAGCTCGAAATCACGCACCATGTTTCGTACTGTACTTTTACGTCCATCCTTCTCAGGAAATTGCAAAATAACCTGGAGATGGCTGCAGCGGGATGGGGAAGGTGGAAGGGGGAGGGGGGGGGGACAATGAACCGGCGTTTCCAGCGTGATAGAACATCCTAGCTTTCCTGTTAGCGCTTTATTTTCTGTGACACTCCCCTCACTGATCATTTTTCTATTTGCTTCATAAACGAGAAACTCTGACACAATATTTCCAACTTTTGACAATGAGAATGTCCCGCACAGATCAATGGATTACCTCATTTTGTAACAGCACACTTTCTCTGTTGTATACACTTCGTCGGTACCGTTCACGAAAAGTTGTAATTGCATATTGCTGATACGCAACATCTGTAATGTCCTGTATCTGACTAGGAAATTATTTTACACGTCTCGACGTCTATAATTACTAGACTTCTGACTACATTTACGTTATTTACTTCTAGATATCAATGAAATGCTTTAGAGTAATAATAGACTCAACAGAAGGCAAGCAATAATACAGTTATTTGTAAAATATCTGAATAGTAAATAAACAATAAATTATTCAAAACAATTCCAGAATTTCGTGTCATCATGTGTGTTCTGGGATTAAGATACACCGGTGATGCACTCAGATGAACAGCAATTTCACGTTCGATGCCTGGAACGAACAAGACTGCAGTTTAAAGAAGATAGTTGGTAATAACACAAGTTTTGAAACCGTGTCGCACATATTTGCAATAAAAAGCCAACATGGCATTTGTTGGTGTTTGTAATGGTATTGATACCACTGCTCTCGCGGAATATTGTATAGATGTTTGCTTAAGCCCAAGATACTGCGACACTAATATTTTTTATTTTATTCCTATTAATACTTTGGGTTGAAAATTATCGCATTTATAGACTACCGTAGTTATTTAGTTAAAACATTCACCGCATTTCTCCACTCTGATATGTTAGCAGCAATCTAAGAGAGAGCAAACGAATATATACGAATTACACAAAGTCTATGAGTAAATGTTATACAGGATGATTTTTTCCGCCTTGTACAAACTCTAGGGATTGATCGACGAGAGGATATGGAACAAGAAAGGTCTAATGAACTTACGTCCGGAAATACATGCTTACATGCGAGAGACCATTTACACCACTGGCCATTAAAATTGCTACACCACGAAGATGACTTGCTGCAGACGCGAAATTTAACCGACGGGAAGAAGGTGCTGTGATACGCAAATTATTAGCTTTTCAGAGCATTCACACAAGGTTGGCGCCGATGGCGGCATCTACAACGTGCTGACAAGGGGAAAGTTTCCAACCGATATCTCATACACAAACAGCAGTTGACCGGCATTGCCTGGTGAAACGTTGTTGTGATGCCTCCTCGTGTAAGGAGGAGAAATGCGTACCATCACGTTTCTGACTTTGATAAACGTCGGATTGTAGCCTATCGCGATTGCGCTTTATCGTATCGCGACATTGCTGCTCGCGTTGATCGAGCTCCAAAGACTGTTAGCAGAATATGGAATCGGTGGGTTCAGGAGGGTAATACGGAACGCCATGCTGGATCCCAACGGCCTCGTATCACTAGCAGTCGAGATGACAGGCATCTTATCCGCATGGCTGTAACGGATCGTGCAGCCACGTCTCGATCTCTGAGTCAGCAGATGGGGATGTTTGCAAGACAACAACCATCTGCACGAACAGTTCGACGACGTTTGCAGCAGCATGGACTATCAGCTCGGAGCCCATGGCTGCGGTTATCCTCGACGCTGCATCGCAGACAGGAGCGCCTGCGGTGGTGTACTCAACGACGAACCTGGGTACACGAATGGCAAAACATCATTTTTTCGGATGAATCCAGATTCTGTTTACAGCATCATGATGGTCGCATCCTTGTTTGGCGACATCGCGGTGAACGCACATTGGAAGCGTGTATATGTCGTCGGCATACTGGCGTATCACCCGGCGTGATGGTGTGGGGTGCCATTGGTCACACGTCTCGGTCACCTCTTGTTCGCATTGACGGCACTTTGAAAGTGGACGTTACATTTCGATGTGTTACGACCCGTGGCTCTACCCTTCATTCGATCCCTGCGAAACCCTACATTTCAGCAGGATAATGCACGACCGCTTGTTGTAGGCCCTGTACGGGCCTTTCTGGATACAGAAAATGTTCGACTGCTGCCCTGGCCAGCACATTCTCTAGATCTCTTACCAACTGAAAACGTCTGGTCAATGGTGGCCGAGTTACTGGCTTATCACAATACGCCAGTCAGTACTCTTGCTGAACTGTGGTATCGTGTTGAAGCTGCATAGGCAGCTGTACCTGTACACGCTATCCAGGCGCTGTTTGACTCAATGCCCAGGCGTATCAAGGCCGTTATTACGGCCAGAGGTGGTTGTTCTTGGTACTAATTTCTCAGGATCTATGCACCCAAATTGCGTAAAAATGTAATCACATGTCAGTTCTAGTATAATATATTTGTCCAATGAATACCCGTTTATCATCTGCATCTCTTCTTGGTGTCTCAATTTTAATGGCCAGGAGTGTGCTTAATCATGCTTTGTTTGTGGTGTAATGCGCGCTGAGTGATGCAGGGACAGTTACAATATGCATGATTTCCTCCTAGAGAGTTGTTCTGTTCCTCATAGGTCATGACCTAGCCCCCTGTCCTGCCATAGTAACTGATAATTTTGTGTCCGATTCACTTCTCTTGCAGACTCACCTTGTAGTGAATGTGATAGAGCGTTGTATTCAATGGTTCCATATTCGAACCGAGAGTTTGTCAACGTGGTGTTTACTTACGGAAAGTCAAATGGTAACGGGCGGCGGGCAGCAAGGTTTTATCAGGAGACAACAACCACAGCATTCAATGTTTGCAACAGTGTTTCGCCATTTTTCTGAGACAGGGTCGTTTGAGGAAACAGGAATTGTTCCGACACTAGACTTGGAGGAAAATGTGATCAACACTGTGGAAGGCGACCGCTGTGTCAGTACCAGACAGTTGACCCTCCAGTACAGGGTAAGCCAGACGACCGTGTGGAGCATTCTCCACGACAATTTTTACTATCCTTATAACTTACAGCATGTGCAGGGCTTGCTAGGGACAGACGTTTCACATAGGGAGCAGTTTTGTCACTGCTTTCTTCCCCAGGCAATCACGATTCCGGGATTTGTTGGTTGGTTGGTTGGTTTGGGGAAGGAGACCAGACAGCGTGGTCATCGGTCTCATCGGATTAGGGAAGGATGCGGAAGGAAGTCGGCCGTGCCCTTTCAGAGGAACCATCCCGGCATTTGCCTGGAGTGATTTAGGGAAATCACGGAAAACCTAAATCAGGATGGCCGGACGCGGGATTGAACCGTCGTCCTCCCGAATGCGAGTCCAGTGTCCGGGATTTGTGTCATCCATCCTATTCACGGATGGGGCCACCTTTACGTGGAGTGGTATCTTCAACTTTCATAACAATTGTCGGTGGATAGTATGCAGAACCCCATGGTATAGTGACAGTGAATCATCAGCATCGGTGCAGCCGGGACGTGTGGGCCGGGTAATTGTCGACCGTATTTTGGAACCAGTCTTCCTTCCAAGTCGTCCATGAGGCCGGAACTATCGGCGTTTCCTGCGGGCGACTTTGCCTCCCCTGCTGGAAGAAATGCTTTCGATGATTCGAAGGATTGTTTGGCTGCTACATGATGGTGCTCCAGCCCACATCGCCGTTAACGTACGGACGCATCTCAGTCCTGTCTTCCCTGATCGACGGATCGGACGAGCGGGTCCAGTTGCATGGCCTACTCGTTCGCCGGATCTCAGCCCATGCGGTTTCTGATTATGGGGCCATCTCGAAAGTTTCGTGTATGCAGAGCCCATTACAGATGTGGAGACACTGGAGCAGCGTAATGGGCCGTTCGGATGCAGCGTGCCCGATGTTCACGTGTGAGACAGAACATTCTACGCCACGTACACGGATGCGTTGAGGCATATGGGAACAATTTTCAGCATCTACTGTAACTGTGACTGCGTGGTACGGCGCGTACTAGACCACAGTCTCTGTAACAACGAGTGATTGAGTAAATGGTCTCTAGCATGGGAACCATGCATTTCCGGACATAAGTTCTTTCGACCTTTTTCATACCGTATTCTCTCTTCGATCAATCCGTAGAATTTGTACACAGTGGAAAGAGTCGCCCTGTACAAAGGTGGACGCTTCTAAATTGAATAGTCTGAGATGAGGCATTAAAGTTTGGATAGAGTAGTTAGCTTTTTATTGACAGAAACAACTTACGACCCTCGTCCGTTGCCGAGGTCGCTAAACACGCCAGTGCGGCGGCGCTCGACTTAGTGGTAAGCCGGTTCGAAACCTGGCAATGGAAAATTGTCACTGCCAGTATTTGGCTGGCAGGGAGAAGAGAATTGGTGCCGTAATATCTTTGCGAGAATGTCCCGGATTAAATTCGGAACCTTTCCGCAGTGACTCCTGTAGTGAGCGCATATCACACTATTGATGGTGATGTGTCCGTCGGATGGGAATGTTAAGCTCAATGTACTTCTTGATCCTATTCGAGAGGAGCAAGCTGTGTCCCGGCAGTGGGTTCCCTTCCCTTCTTCCATAACAACACAAACCCAACACACCACTCATCATAGTCATCCACACGCGCAAGACACACAGTGTACATTTCGGCAACCTTCTTCATTAGGACCTTGCCAAGGGCTGCCACCTATGTTTCCTGCATCTGCAGCTCTACATTCATCCCCCGAGTATGGGACTACTTTGAGACAGCTTACACCTTACTGCAGTCCGCAGCTCGTGGTCGTGCGGTAGCGTTCTCGCTTCCCACGCCCGGGTTCCCGGGTTCGATTCCCGGCGGGGTCAGGGATTTTCTCTGCCTCGTGATGACTGGGTGTTGTGTGATGTCCTTAGGTTAGTTAGGTTTAAGTAGTTCTAAGTTCTAGGGGACTGATGACCATAGATGTTAAGTCCCATAGTGCTCAGAGCCATTTTGAACCTTACTGCACCTTACAGCAACAATTAATTCTCACAGCAGCCGCTCAGTATGACGACATACAGTTACGCTGCCTGCATTACAACGACGCATACAATTATGCAGTACTCGCTGTTATTCAAAATGGCTCTAAGCACTATGGGACTTAACATCTGAGATTATCAGTCCCCTAGACTTAGAACTACTTAAACCTAACTAACCTAAGGAAATCACACACATCCATGCCCGAGGCAGGATTCGAACCTGCGACCGTAGCAGGTTCTAGGCGCTCAGTCCGGAACCGCACCAGTTACTTTCCTTGAGCAGAAAAGTCACTGTGTAGCAGCACCTCGTCAGAGGTTTATCTCTTCTCGGAGTGTATGATTCCAAAATAACTCTTCCTCAGTGAAATATAAGGCCTCCGTGTTACTATCAAGAAGTTATAAAACTAGAAATCAATAATGTCCGTCACTGATTGCTCTTTCGACTTTCTATCCTTGACCTTGATATATGAAGACTTTATGAGAAGGTACGATTGTGTAACTATCTTAAGTAAAATGTTAAAGGGGTATTTACGTATTACGTTTACCAGTACCTCAGTCCTGATATACAAATATTTGCTCAGTTTCGTCAAAGATCAAATGCTTAGCATTCACTTAGAGGAGTACTTAAATTTATAATGTGCTGTGCATTAGCATCATGTCTGGTGATTATTTATTATTATTTCATTTAGTGAGACTACAACCTGCATTTCCAGAATGAGTCCGGTTTAAAGATTGACTGTAACTTTAACTTAATTTGTATTAAAAATCAATTTTAATAAAATTTCATTACATCAGATCGAACGAATAGGGTATACTACTACATATGTTCTATTTGTTTAATGCATGGACAAGCTATAACTGGATTTTATTTCATTAGATTTTCGTTCATTTGTTTTTCTTTATAAGTTGTTACATTGAGTAGCTTGAATGGCCTTGCTCATTTTGATATCTAGTAGATCTAGTTTATCAAATAGCATACTCTATCAGCTTCGTGAATGGACAGAAGACATCTCAGAAAATCGTACGCAGCACGTAGTTAAAATGGAAACAAATCATCAGATGTGAAAGTTGCTTAGGGCATACCATACTGAAGTGTTAATGGTCTCTTGCTGTTCACAGTGCATAACGCAGGAAACCAGTGAAAACAGTGTACGCCTCCGGAGCTACCTAAGTGGAAATACAACATGGTGTAAGTTTGATGTACGAAAGGTAAATTTCAAGATAAGGTTCACTGGAGAAATCCAAAGAAAACGGAATTTGCTCAAAAGAAGAAAGTTAACTCACAAAATCTTCTCTCAACAGCACTCTCAGCTGAATCATAAAACTGCTTGAAAATATCCGTCTCTTTTCATTGTTATTACATTTTTCAGTTATTTTCGTGTAATTTGAGGTTTTGCACTTGGTTCCCTATTAAGAAATTATCCCCAAATAACTAGCATTCATTGGACGTCAGCCACACCTTTTGTTCATGGCGAAATAACAGATTTTGTGGAGAATGGCTTCCATGAACTAAGCCCACGAAAGCGCTGCTCATCGTCCTTTTTTAAAAAAATACGTTCTGAAGCACTAGAGGCACAAGGTCAAAATACCTCATTGTGGGTAGCTCATTTTACTCTAAATGACGCTGTTTCAGTTACTACCAGTTAATTGAAATATCGATAAAAGTGTATCGCTAGTTACAGATAATTTTTCTTGACAAAATCCAATTTCACCATTTGTATTCTACTGTTCAAAAGCAGTCATTCGATACGGAGATCAACTAAATTATGTTACATTTTTAGTTTGACATTTATATAATTATTTCCGTTTTTCTGTGTTTTTAGCTCATTCTCATGTCAACCCAGCTCAAGAGACATATTATAAACATTATTAGTAAAAATTAATATAATAACAGGAAACTGGTGGATACAACATACAGAAATTTATGGTATGTTGAAGATTCTGAAGAAAGTTGTTATGTAACAATTGATAATAACTCTGTAGATCAAACAAACATAGGAGAATTAAAACAAATCCTAAGCCTACTCGCCTAGAAAGAAATAAAGCTGTGTTAATCAAATACGGATGAGTCACTTTAGAATTCTGCTGTCTCCATTCTCTAAATGTTCATTGGAAGAACTATTCCTTATCTGAAGAATGGAACCCAGCTCACATTATCTCTACATTTAAAAAAGACAATAGCAAAGATACATGAAATTATAGAGGAATAAATTTACTGAATGTGAGATATAAAGATTACCGCAGAATCGTTAATCAAAAATTGCGAACTGTCAGTGAGGTAATAATTTCAGACGGTCAATCAAGCTTCAGGAAGGGACGTTCGTGTAATGATAATAGATTTATATTAACATAAATTACTCAAAAATGTAGGGAATCTGGATTAGAAAGGCACTTAGCATTTATCAATTACGAAAATATCTTTGATTAGGTAAAAAGACCCTTTTTGTTGAAAGTATTGGAAATAAAAGGTTTTCCTAAACACCTCATTTTATCATACGTAAATACAAAAATAGTTGTAAGTTCACACTCGAAAATGACGCATGAAATTTTAATAAATCAAGATTTTCGGCAAGGATGTGGTCTATCACCCATTTTATTTAATTTATGCATTGACGACCTAGTTGTGAAATCGAAAGATTATATGCAGATAGAATTGAAATAGGATCTAGCATACCATTAAATTTTTTGTTATATACTCATGACCAGATAATTATTCAGGAAAAAGAAGATAATTTACGAAGAGCAGAATACAGACAGAGCCTAAACGCAATATACTACAACTCCATCTATGAATAAGCCAAAGATATAGGCTTTCAAAGGGAAGAGTCCAGTCAGATCGAAAATAATATTGAGAAGATTTTAGAACAAGCATCCCACTCAAGTACCTAGGATGTAATACTAATCTAAGAACGACAAAGACATTGAGAAAAAGGTTAATAAATATTAAGTTATCTGGAGGAACTTTAGGGAGAAAATAGGAAAGCAAACCCAAACGAAAATTCTATAAAGTTATGGGTGGACCTAGTCTTGTATACTGTTTCGAATAATGGGTAATAACACAAAGTAAATAAAAATAAAAATCAGGTGTACATATAGCAGAGATGAAATTCACGAGATGTATAAGGGGCTGCAATAAAATGGCTAACGTAAGGAATGAAACAATCAAAATGTTTTCCTTTAAGACGAAATAGAAGAAAATAAAATGAAATAGAAGTATCATGTTGGTAGAACGACAGAAAATATATTACAAAAATAAAAAAAAAGAATTATTGGGCTACTGGAAGAGAGACCTAGAAAGATCTCGTAAGAAACAGATGGATATTAGAGACCAGATCAGGTAACTGTAACACAAAGCCGAAATCTTTGACGGTTCCCAAACTGTATTTTGATCCATTGAATAATGTTGAAATTTGTCCTTCAGTGCCATTTGAAATTGTATAAATAATGATTGAAACCAAAAGGCAATTTGTAATTCTAGCGTAGTACTTGGTTGACACCAGAAAAACTACGTCACGTGCCATCATAAAAGAAATTGCTTCAGCTCCAGGTGGGGAGCTCTTCTCTGAGTTCTGACAGCTGCCAGTGGAATAACGGAAACGACACGTGGTGATTTATATTGACAGTTTCAGATGACACTGTGAATATTCTTTTCTGAGTAATAGTGTGGTATTAACACTGATGACGACAATATTGAATAGAGTAACATGTTTTTATTTTATGCTGAACAGTAATAAAGAATCAAAACGTGAGACGCCTGAGAAGCTACTGAATAGGGGCTCGAATTTTATGCCAAAAACTGTACACAATTAGATCTCAGAATCAAGGTATTATTCACAGTTAAAATTCCAAGAGCGTAAGTTTGAATAAGAGTCAGCTAAGATTATATTTTCTGTTGCGCGTATCTCGCGAGATGACCATAAAAGTAAAGCATAAAAAAATTTCGACTCATGTGGAGGCTGACTGTCGTTCTTTAGCGCAAAATTCGCGAATGCAACAGGGAAAGGGGTGGCGTGTGGGGGCGAGAAATCATAATTATAGGTGAAGTACCCTCTACCACACACCTTAAGATATTTTGCGGACTGCAAATCTGAACATATATAATCTGATGTTAGGCAGACCATTTCGTGGTATGCTACTACTTTGTGCCTGCGAAGTAGCACACCAAATGAGACATCGGAGGTCCCCTCTGAATCAAGTTGTGCGATGTGTTCTCTTGGTGACGTCACAGGCACCTGGGATACGCACGGCGCCCCAGTTGCAGACACAGCTATGTACTTACGCAAAGTACTCACCACGTCTCTCAGAAGCTCGGTCACCTCGAGGACTGCCCCAGTCCTACCTTTCACTTTCTTCCCAGCAACCGCAAGGTGGGGAATTTCCTCTCATTCTCTGTCCCTGAAAGCATCTCTTTCCTTTCCATTCTCCTCGAACATGTAACAGTAGTTCTTAAGTTATGAAACCAAGAAATTCTTCAAAATTCCATGCAGAATGATATTCAGTGGTTTCGCGGTTCCGAAGACGAGAGAAGACTTCAAGTTTAACATCATCCAGTAGTTTTCGTCTGTCATGATTAGCGACATGCACGATATCTTTCTGATGTAGTGTTGCAAAAGCTTTTCGTAATGTTTAATTTATTCAGTTTTTGCTGAAACCGTACATATAGTAGACAAAGGCATGAAAACACTGCGAGAAAGCCATGCTTGAACATAAATGCACATGCTAGGCAAGCTTGCAGGTGGCGCTGTTGTATTTGACAAGGAAGAGCACCTGCGCAACGTCCTCAGTATGTTACAAACGCCATTCTTGCTCGTAACAGTGGCAGGCGTGGCTGCAGGTGGCGCTGTTGTATTTGACAAGGAAGAGCACCTGCACAACGTCCTCAGTATGTTACAAACGCCATTCTTGCTCGTAACAGTGGCAGGCGTGGCTGTGAGTATATATGTAGGAGCTAAGTCAAATCGAACAGGGGCAAATTGCTGGTGTTCGTATAGTGGGTGCTTCCGTAACTAAGGTAGCCAAAATGTTTAGTGATATAGGGGCACCGTATAGAAGATTTATACCGCACACAAGGAAAGCGGAGGAACATCATCAACTAAGTCACAACACGGACGAAAGTGTGTGTTTGGAGATCGAGGAGGACTGTGACGCACCGTATGAGGAAGACAGCTACAAAAGTAACAGCAGACCTGAATGTCGCACTCGCGAAGTCTGTCAACATTAAAAATTGCGAATACGGCTCTATACTTAGCGAATAGAAGAGGGAGCTGGAATTCCAAAGCCATTCACGTAATTGCCCATAACAGAAAAACGTGGTACCGAAGCCATAGAACCTGGCCTATCAAGCATTTTGTCGGATGAGTCTTCTTTCACACTGCTTCCAACTCCTGAACGAGTTCACATCGCACGAGTGAAAAAAGACAGACGTTCGGTGATGATTTTGGCAGGCAGATCGTGGTATTCCAATGGTCCGATGGTTCCTCTACGAAGTAGCACCACTGCCAAGGATTATGTGACCATTTTGGTTGATCAGGTCCATCCCATGGTTTGTTATCCAGCGATGATGACCTGTTACAAGACGACAGGGTTCCCTGTTCACACAGCTCGCATCATCAAGGATTTGTTTTATGAGAACAAGGATGAATTATCTCATCTCCCCTGGCCGCCACACTCACCAGTATCTGAATAACATTTAGTCTTTGTGGCCTGAACTTGCTACTATTTTGCAGGAAAAATGGTATAAGATTCCCTTGGAAACAATAAAGGACCTGTATTTATCCATTGCGAGACGACTGAAAATAGTTTCGAATGCCAACGGGTCTCCACACCGTATAAGGTATGGTAATGTGTTTTTAGTGTTTCCTATTTTTGTCCAACCCCTTCACGTCAAGAATGATTACCTGCCTTACATATTTGTTTAGATCGAGAGCTACAGCGATTATCTGTGTAAAAGGCCGGAGCAAGGTTGGACAATCTATGACCAGCGGGACACAGTGACTGCAAAATGTGTCTGCAATTTATTCATTTATTCTGGATCAAAAAGGCGTCTAGTCCTTATAAGTGAAATCTATATCTACATCTATGTACATGCTCTGTTAATTAACGTGAAGAGCATGGCAGAGAGCACTTTCCATCGTACCACATATTGAGGTTCTTCCCATTCCTTTCACATGAGAATCCTGCGAAGAATGACTGCCTAAATGCCTCTGTGGACACTGTAATTAGTTTTATCTTCTCTTCACGGTCCCTATGAGGGCTGGCAGGGCTGTGGAGTACCCCTAGACTCTGCACCTAACACTGGTCTTAGAAACTTTGTAAGTCGGCTTTCGCAGGATAGTTGTCATCTACCTTGGAGCGCCTTCCAGTTTTTCAACATATATGTGACGCTCTTCCGCAGTCCAATCAAATCTAACAAAGTTTGTGTTGTCGCTCTACATTCAATATTCCCTATTGGTACCCTTTCATATGAGTCCCATACAGTTAAGCAGCATTTTAGGATGGGGCGCACGAGTGTTTTGTAAACAATCTCCTTTGAAGATAAATTAAATTTCCCCAGTATCCTACCAATGGATTAATGCCTTTATTTGAAGACAGAATTTCAATAAAAAATTATCGGTTTCGCATATCATCAGCCATCTTCACACCATAAAATGGATGCAGTAGTTCACTCCAAACACTGACAAAACCAAATTGTCAAGTGATTGGAGACAATTATTAAATCCTCTTTATTTACTGTAAATGGCTGATGATGTTCTAAACTTGTAATTTTTTACTGAAATTGTGTGTCATTGTGTCCAAAAATAAGCTATTTTTAGAACAATCATACGAACAATAACTAACGTATCCTGTATGACCGAAATTTTGTTATTTCTGGAATCAAAGTCTGTCATCAACATTAACTATGATTGAGGCTATGTGATCATTCAATTTCAAATTCAACAGACTGTCGCACTTAGTATTTGTACGAGTACACTGATATGAATTGTGACTTACTGAGCTTGTCTCACACATTTTTGTATTTTACAAGTGCACGACTTACATTTCTGAACGCTTAAAGTAAGTTGCCAGAGTTTGAAACTTATCAAGCTCTTACTGAATTTTGATACACCTTCTTTTTGATACCCCATATGAAAAAAAAACCTTGTGTTCCGCCTTACGGCAGGTCTTGTCATGGGGGAAGCCTCGTCAGAGAAGTCCAACGCATGAGCGTCTAGGGAAGTGATTCCACTGGTGGTTTCTCATTGCCTTCCACTGGTGGTGATAAAATGATAATGAGGACAACACAACACCCTGTCCCTGAGCGGAGAAAATCTCCGACCCAGCCGTGAATCGAAACCCGGACCCTTGGCGTGACAGACCACCGCGCTGACAACTTTTTTTTCTTTTTTTTTTTTTGTTGTTGATCGATGTGTTTGGTCGTTGCGGATGTCACATCACATCTGTTCATGTTCGTTTTGTTGATCCTTCCACTCAGTTTTTTATTACAGAGGCCAAGCAGCTCTCTGACCGAACACGCTGAGCTACCGTGCTGGCGTCCACTCAGATATCGGGGCGGACGATACCCCATATGAAAGTACATTTATTAACAACAGTTGCTGTGATACTAAGTCAAACGCATTTTTGGAAGACAAGAAATATTGCGGGATAAAAAGTTCTAGATTAATTGGCAGTGTGGCAGGTTTATTACTCTTAAAAGAAGTGCTTTTGAATGAATTAATGGGAAGACATGTTCGATGAAAATATTATCAAATTCTACACTCCTGGAAATTGAAATAAGAACACCGTGAATTCATTGTCCCAGGAAGGGGAAACTTTATTGACACATTCCTGGGGTCAGATACATCACATGATCACACTGACAGAACCACAGGCACATAGACACAGGCAACAGAGCATGCACAATGTCGGCACTAGTACAGTGTATATCCACCTTTCGCAGCAATGCAGGCTGCTATTCTCCCATGGAGACGATCGTAGAGATGCTGGATGTAGTCCTGTGGAACGGCTTGCCATGCCATTTCCACCTGGCGCCTCAGTTGGACCAGCGTTCGTGCTGGACGTGCAGACCGCGTGAGACGACGCTTCATCCAGTCCCAAACATGCTCAATGGGGGACAGATCCGGAGATCTTGCTGGCCAGGGTAGTTGACTTACACCTTCTAGAGCACGTTGGGTGGCACGGGATACATGCGGACGTGCATTGTCCTGTTGGAACAGCAAGTTCCCTTGCCGGTCTAGGAATGGTAGAACGATGGGTTCGATGACGGTTTGGATGTACCGTGCACTATTCAGTGTCCCCTCGACGATCACCAGTGGTGTACGGCCAGTGTAGGAGATCGCTCCCCACACCATGATGCCGGGTGTTGGCCCTGTGTGCCTCGGTCGTATGCAGTCCTGATTGTGGCGCTCACCTGCACGGCGCCAAACACGCATACGACCATCATTGGCACCAAGGCAGAAGCGACTCTCATCGCTGAAGACGACACGTCTCCATTCGTCCCTCCATTCACGCCTGTCGCGACACCACTGGAGGCGGGCTGCACGATGTTGGGGCGTGAGCGGAAGACGGCCTAACGGTGTGCGGGACCGTAGCCCAGCTTCATGGAGACGGTTGCGAATGGTCCTCGCCGATACCCCAGGAGCAACAGTGTCCCTAATTTGCTGGGAAGTGGCGGTGCGGTCCCCTACGGCACTGCGTAGGATCCTACGGTCTTGGCGTGCATCCGTGCGTCGCTGCGGTCCGGTCCCAGGTCGACGGGCACGTGCACCTTTCGCCGACCACTGGCGACAACATCGATGTACTGTGGAGACCTCACGCCCCACGTGTTGAGCAATTCGGCGGTACGTCCACCCGGCCTCCCGCATGCCCACTATACGCCCTCGCTCAAAGTCCGTCAACTGCACATACGGTTCACGTCCACGCTGTCGCGGCATGCTACCAGTGTTAAAGACTGCGATGGAGCTCCGTATGCCACGGCAAACTGGCTGACACTGACGGCGGCGGTGCACAAATGCTGCGCAGCTAGCGCCATTCGACGGCCAACACCGCTGTTCCTGGTGTGTCCGCTGTGCCGTGCGTGTGATTATTGCTTGTACAGCCCTCTCGCAGTGTCCGGAGCAAGTATGGTGGGTCTGACACACCGGTGTCAATGTGTTCTTTTTTCCATTTCCAGGAGTGTATTTACAACATATTGAGTACATAACACTAAATAGAAAGATGAATATGAAATCTGCACGTAGTAATGTACATGTGTAATGAAATGAGTGAATGTGGAGCCCAGAACTGGGTCATCATTTTGAGTAGGTTTCCCATCTGGAAAAGAAAGAAGGCATTTTGTGATAAAATATGGACACGAAAGACATGTAAGTTGTATACTGAAGCTATGATGTATGAAGAAATACCGGTGGTCATTAAGCCATCTACTCTGTTTCAAAAGATGGCTATCGCCAAACAGTGAAGTAAAGAACTGGAGGATTTCTTAAGCTACGAATTGGCTCCATATCCCCTAGATTTTTTCGATGAGGGTGAAATCGAAAAGACACAAAATCTGCTTTGTACAGAGCATTAAACCCATTCCAGACATCACACAACTGGACAGGAGTACAGGATATGTGGTTCTTGCCGCGCAGATTCGTATCGTAGAATTGGTGTACCTTCCAATAAATTAGCGACTCGTGCATCCATTACGCACGAACTAAGAACAATCAAAGTGCGACAGTTATGTTCGATGGGTATTCGAATGGACAGAAGACTACCAGTCCGTGGAGCGCTTGAGCAGGTCGACGAAAAAGCTGTCTGTGGAGATATAATTTAGCATCACATGACACCAACAGTACCACAATCAAATTTTCTATCGAATGCGAAAACCAAGGGTAGACTAATCAACATGCTGATGACAAAATGCAATGAATGTGAAATCGCCTCCAAGGAGGTAGCTGATGACGCAGACACAATGATAGTGCAGACAGCAGAATCCCTGGCTTCAGCTCCCAAGAATGTCGCATTGTGGCGTGACGGGGGGTGGGGGTGGGGTGGGCGGGGGTGGAGGGGTTGATCATTTGTACCTAATGGAGGGTCTTCAAACACAAACATATCCCCCCCCCCCCCCCCCCAATATATACATCCTAAAGTCATAAAGAGGTGGCACTTCTACAAACTGGGAAGTGCAGTGCAGAAGAATGCTGCCAACAACACGCCCTTCCTCCGTGCAATGAGTGGTTGCGGCTCTTCATCCACCTTAGTCAACCAAGGCAAGGTTAAATTTCTAGAAGCCCTCTCGAAAATTTCGGATCTCTAAACATATATTACCAAATTTACTGATCGTTGCCGGCCAGATTGGCCGAGCGGTTCTAGGCGCTACAGTCTAGAACCGCGCGACCGCTACGGTCGCAGGTTCGAATCCTGCCTCGGGCATGGATGTGTGTGATGTCCTTAGGTTAGTTAGGTTTAAGTAGTCCTAAGTCCTAGGGGACTGATGACCTCAGAAGTTAAGTCCCATAGTGCTCAGAGCCATTTGAACTGATCGTTCAGCCCATCGAAAGGGAATAACACGTGCTGATGAGAGATTTCTAATTGCCATTTATGGTTACCCACCTAAAACACTCAAAAAGCTGAGGGATAAGCAGTACGTGACATTAGTCCACAAGGCATCAGCAAACACGGCTTCCATAGCTCTCACTGAAGCTGCAGCTCGACAATACACCTCCAGATGCAACAATGGATCGGAAACCACTTCGATCCTGATCAGTGGCGCGGGGGAGGGTGGGGGGGGGGGAGGGAGAATCTTCAGGATATATCTTGTAAGTTCAAGGTGGATTGTCAAGATCGGTATGGGTGTAGGCGAACAAGACTGTTTTACACGAATCTTTGCTCCAAAATCGATGACAATTTCGGTGTAGAAGACGAATACGATCTGGATGAGCCCGTCGCAGTACCACTGTCTGAAGCAGCTAAGGCGACAGAAGGTATTACTTCATTTTACAGCATTATGCGTCTTAGCAAACAATTCTTTTATCATAACATTAATCATTCAATTACAATTTTTTCTGTTAAGAACAGCAACAACTCACTATTGAGCCTGGACCTTTACCAGCTCCTGACCCTTTTCTTAGACCTACCAAGACCCTTCAGCTGGAACTTCTATTGCACAAGAAACATTGTGTGGATCAGCAACAGCCAAATGGAGACAAGTAAAATAACTGCACACTTGACATCGGCGCAGATATTTCTTCATACATCGATTGTTCACTTTCCCCTGCAATGTCTGGACCACAATTGACCCGCAGCCATTCCTTGCCTGTCGTAAGAGGCGACTAATAGGTCTTTTTGTTTGGTCACTTTCTTACCTTGGTGTTTGGATGATTCTTTGGACTTCTTTTTTTAACGCTTCCCCCCCCCCCCCCCCAATATGTTTGGCTTTTTAAATACAGGTCCCCATTCTGGGTTTGATCTCCACTTTTCAAATTTTATAGAAGTGCTGACCGTTTGGGGATCGTGGTGCATTAACTCTCAACTGTACATTGTTATCTTCTGCAACTACCAATAAGTCGATCTGTGTTTGCACCCGAAATCCAGTGCAGTAGCCGGTCTGTCGTGGTGGGGTTTTCAAGTACGCTCTCGTTGGTAACCCCCTGACAACGTACGGATGGCATTGCCGATGCCTGAGCTCTAACCTCGCCGTTTAGCCAAGAAGCAGGTACCTATCCACTTCCAGGTACAGGACTCCGAGCAATGGCTACCGTGCCAAGTGGCCTTTGCATCGGAGTGAGTAGCATCGGAGGGGATAATCCGCAATGAAACTTATTGGTGGCCATGCCAACACGTCTGTCCCAACATTTAGGAACAGAGATTTTAATGCAAAGGTTTGCAGTCCTATAACATTTCGGTCTTTGACCATGCCTCAACATGAAAGCCAGTTAAGGATAAATTGAAGTGGACGTTTGCCGAGTTCTTGGTTTGTTCCGGAAGTGACGGCGAATCTTTCGTTACAAGGAAGCTAATGTTTTTCGTTGAAAATATTGAAGATTGATTTGTTTAAATTGCTTCAATAGAGAAAATAATAAATTAATCTTTGCTGATAAAAACATCGCACATCAACCGATCATGGGCGCTTCGCGTCTGTGTCAGGATAGGAGACATACCAGTCATCATGTTTCCTCATAACAAGCTCAATAGAATTCAAGGTATTATCTTCCATTGGGACATAACGCTAGGAACTGATGAAAAGCTGCATAGTAATCTGGCGCGGTGTGGAGCCCATTCTGTGCGCAGCATCCAAAGGGACCTCAAGGATAATAGAATGGACACTGAAAATTTTATCCTAGCCTTCGAAGGCCACGTTTTGCATGAGAAGGTTAAGGTCATGGTATATATGTGTGATGTGAAGCCTATTTTCCTCCTCCAATGCGATGTTTTAGGTGCCAAAGGCTTGGAACATGTACTCCCTCTGCTGGCCGGAGTGGCCGAGCGGTTCTAGGCGCTACAGTCTGGAACCGCGCGACCGCTACGGTCGCAGGTACGAATCCTGCCTCGGGCATAGATGTCTGTCCTTAGGTTAGTTAGGTTTAAGTAGTTCTAAGTTCTAGTCGACTGATGACCTCAGAAGTTAAGTCCCATAGTGCCCAGAGCCATTTGAACCATTTGTCCTCCCTCTGTTCTAATGTTGATGGGCGTCCTGTGAGGGCAGCCCCTGTGACCATCCCTTCAATGTGTCAACTGTCTGCGACCGCACCCACCTCGTTCACCGCAATGCTCAGTGTTCAAGAGGGAGAAGAAAATTGAAGAGTATAAAGCGCTTGACCACCTCTCTTATCAAGCTGCAAAGAAAAAGTTTGGAAGACTTCATCTGACCGATATGGTCTCACATTTTGCGACTACTGTGTGAGAGTCCATATCTCACCCAATGATCAGATTTCGCATTTCACCTCTTGGCTCTGGTCGTATTCCAGAGCCTACCCTACAGTTGGGGGAGTGAATGTCAGCTCCCTCACCCCCCACACCTATAGCACCGGTGGTTCCCACATCATCGGTGCGGCCAGAGATGCCTAGTCATCCCCTTGAAGTTGACAAGGACCAGCAGCTATAGGCTGTGTACCGAAGAAAATTACGGTCCTCTTCACTATTGGAAGATAAAATGGGGAAATCTTGGTAATTGCCGAATGTTTTGCAGTACACTTCCCTGAAGTATCCGCTTGCAGTAACTACCATCCTCATTCCCTGACACGGAAACACCTCACTGAGCGCCACCCGCTATACTTCCATGCACACGTACCTCTATGATACAGCGCCCCTTTTACTAAATAGAAGCTTCGGAGCGCTTTGGCAGAGTGTCGAGATACGGCCCCTGGACTGGACAAAATCCGCAAACAACTGCTCCAACTTCTTTGAGCCGGCAGTATGAGACATAACCTTGGGCTTTTTTTATCGTATTTGGCGTTAAGAAGTATTTCTATTTCAATGGCGGGAAGGTATTATTATTTCTGTCCTGAAACTGGGAAAGGACCCACATATTTTAACAAACTACTGGCCAACCTCTTTGACGAATGGGCTGTGTAGGCTATTCGAATGAAAGGTAAACCGCCACTTTATTGGCACCTTGAAGCTGGGGGGGAGGTTGGGGGGGTGTCACTGTTCACGATTCCACAGTGGCTTTCGGGCTTTCCGGTCCAGCACAGATCATCTCGTTTGCAATCTGCAGTGCGCAATGCTTTCGGCTATAGAAGGCATACGATACCAGCTGGTGAGATCAAATCCTATCTACACTGCACGAGTTTGGTTTTTAGGGAAGTTTGTCCATTTTATCCATATTTTCCTGTCTTTCCGACTTTTTCAGGTCCAGATAGATTCAACAACTAATATGTTCAGGAAACTGGAGTCCCTCAGGGATCGGTTCTGAGCGTAACGCTGTTCGCTAGCGCTATCAATGGAATCGTAAATGCATTGGGCCCGCCAGCCTCTCCGTTACTGTACGTGGATGATCTTTGCCTGTATATGACTCTGCATCACTGCACACCGCTGAGCGCCTGCTCCAGGAGGCTACCTGGCGAGTACACGACAGGGCCCTGAAACACGGCTATCAATTTCCTCCTGATAAATCAGGAGTTGTGCATTTTTGGCTATTCTGGACTGTGTACCTGCACCCAAAAATTTATCTTGAAACTTTCCAACTCTTAGGTATTTTATTTGACAGCAAGATAACTTGGCTGGTGCACGTCCACAGGGTAAAGGCAACTTGAATGAAGACGCTAAATGCTCTCCGTTTTTTAATAACTTCTCATGGGATGCGGATCGCGTGGCTCTTCTGAGATTTACCAAAGCGTTGATTTCATCCCGCATGGACTATGGATGTGTTGCGTGTGGGTCGGCAGCAGCGTCCGTGCTGACCTTGCTGGACCCTGTTCACCACACTAGCGTGTGATTGGCAAAGGGAGCCTTCCGTGCGAGCCCTGTTGACAGGCTCCTGGCGGAAGCCGGTGTCCCAATGCTGCAGGTTAGACGACAGCAGCTTCTGGTAAATTACGCAGACCCATTCTGTCAGATGCCTACTCACCAACATCATTCAACTTTGTTCCAGGATCAACAGTTCAACCTGTAGACCAGCTGGGATCTCTCTGCTGAAGGACCTCCAACAGCCTCTTTACTCTGTGTCCCTAGAGCTCCACCCCCCCCCCCCCCCCCCCCCACGGTCTGTACCCTGTCCTGTGATACGGATGGACCTCTTTTGTGGCCCCAAGGAGGATGCTGATCCTACCCATCTCCGACACCAGCTTCGCTCGATCCTCCACGCTTATTCTAATGCGGTATGCGTCTACACGGATGGATCGAAAGCTAACGACGAGGTTGGTTAAGCTTTTTCACATTCAACTGATCACGAGAATTATTTGCCAAGTGCCATCTGCGTATACGCTGCAGAGTTGGTTGCCATATCTCAGGCTTCGCCGTATGTTAAACCCCTGGCCACAACGAACTTTCTGATATGTAGCGATTCCATGAGTTGCTTAAAAGGCATTTCCCTGAGCTGTCCCAAAAATCTTTTGGTCGCCAACATCCAGCACCTACTGGTTGACCTCCACAGCCCTGGAAAAACAGTGGCCTTCATCTGGACACCGAGCCACATAGTCATGCCAGGAAATGAACTAGCCGACTGTCTAGTTAAAGACGCAACTACAGGAGATCAACTTGATGACGTCGGAATACCCGGCACCGACTTAGTATTATAACTTCTACTACGACCCAAAACAATTTGACAGTGATTAAAGGATCCACTAAGGTGTAGCGTATATCTCTCCAGGCCTATCGGAAAGATGCCATTGTGTTGTGCCGATTTAGCATCGGCCACACGAGACTCACCCACGAGTTCCTTCCGCGTCGGGCGTTCTCACTGCAGCTGTGGTAGTCTACTGATGATAGCGCATGTTATTGTCGAGTGCGACCTGCTAGCCGATCGGCTGCTCGCTCTCAGCTTGCCTACCTCACTACCTCAGATACTTGAGGATGATGAGGCAGCCACTACTAAAGTGTTGCATTTCCTGAGGGAGAGCGGATTTTACGCTAAACTATAATAATCCTCTACTTTCAGCATGTTCAGCGTGTTCTTGGGGCGGGGGGCAGAGAGACTCCCACTGCGGCGGGTATCCCCCCCCCCCCCCCCAAGGTTACTTTCTTCCCCCCTAACTTTGTTGTGACTTTAGACCCTCTTGTGCAAGATGCCTCCGTTATCTCTATTTTCTTTTACCAATCGTGTTACACCCACTGACACGTGTTTTTTCAAACTCTTTGACTTGCTTGCATAGTTATTAGCAGCCAAGTTGGGTTGCATTGGGCTGTTTGGGGGAAGATACCAAACAGCGAGGTCATCGGTCTCAATGGATTAGGGAAGGATGGGGAAGGAAGTCGGCTGTGCCCTTTCCAAGTAACCATCCCGACATTTGCCTGGATCGATTTAGGGAAATCACGGAAAACCTAAACTAGGATGGCCGGACGCGGGATTGAACCATCGTCCTCCCCAATGCGAGCCAAGTGTAGCAGCCAAGTCCCCACTTTTTCCTCTTTATCTCTTTCCGCGTTTCTCTCATGAGTTGGAGTGACCGATGACCCAGTAGTTTAGCCCCTTTAAATACATAATAATAATAATAATAATAATAATAATAATCGATAGTTCACTATACATCTGTCTTTTGTATTCAATTTCTACACTGAAGCGTCAAAGAAGCTGGTGTAAGTTCGCATATTCGAATACAGAGATATGTAAACATGTAAAATACGGCGCTGCGGTCGCCAACGCCTATGTAAGACAACGAGTGTGTGGAGCAGTTGTTAGATCGGTTACTGCTGCTAAAATGGCAGGTTATCAAGATTTAAGTGAGTTAGAACTTTCTGTTACAGTCAGCGCTCAAGCGATGGGACACAGCATCTCCGAGGTAGCGAAGAAGCGGGGATTTTGCCGGAAGATCGCTTCATGAATGTACCGTGAATGTCAGGAATCCGGCAAAACATTAAATCTCCGACATCGCTGCCGCCGGAAAAAGATCCTGCAAAAATGGGACCAACGACTGGAGAGAATCGTTCAACGTGCAGACGTGCAACCCTTCCGCAAATTGCTACAGATTTCAATGCAGGGCCAAAGACAAGTGTCAGAGTGCGAACCGTTCAACGAAACGTCATCGATATGAGCTTTCGGAGCCGAAGACCCACTCGTGTACCCTTGATGACTTCACGACAGAAAGCTTTACGCCTCGCCTGGGCTCGTCAACACCGACATTGGACTGCTGATGACTGGAAACATGTTGCCTGGTTGGACTAGTCTCGTTTCAAATCGTATCGAGCGGATGGACGTGTGTAGATAGGGAGACAACCACATGAATCTATGGATACTGCATGTCGGCAGGGAACTGTTAAAGTTGGTGGAGGCTCTGTAATGGTGTGGGGCGTGTGCAGATGGAATGATATGGGATCTCTGATACGTCTAGATACGACTCTGACAGGTGACATGTGCGTAAGCATCCTTTCTGAACACCTGCATCCATTCACGTCCATTGTACATTCCGACGGACTTGGGCAATTATATAAGGACAATGCGACGTCCCACACGTCCAAAATTGCTACAGAGTGGCTCCAGGAACACTCTTCTGACTGAAACTTCCTGGCAGATTAAAACTGTGTGCCCGACCGAGACTCGAACTCGGGACCTTTGCCTTTCGCGGGCAAGTGCTCTACCACTGAGCTACCGAAGCACGACTCACGCCCGGTACTCACAGCTTTACTTCTGCCAGTACCCCGTCTCCTACCTTCCAAACTTTACAGAAGCTCTCCTGCGAACCTTGCAGAACTAGCACTCCTGAAAGAAAGGATATTGCGGAGACATGGCTTAGCCACAGCCTGGCGGATGTTTCCAGAATGAGATTTTCACTCTGCAGCGGAGTGTGCGCTGATATGAAACTTCCTGGCAGATTAAAACTGTGTGTCCGACCGAGACTCGGACTCGGGACCTTTGCCTTTCGCGGGCAAGTGCTCTACCACTGAGCTACCGAAGCACGACTCACGCGTAGGAAGGTAGGAGACGAGGTACTGGCAGAAGTAAAGCTGTGAGTAGCGGCCGTGAGTCGTGCTTCGGTAGCTCAGTGGTAGAGCACTTGTCCGCGAAAGGCAAAGGTCCCGAGTTCGAGTCTCGGTCGGGCACACAGTTTTAATCTGCCAGGAAGTTTCATATCAGCGCACACTCCGCTGCAGAGTGAAAATCTCATTCTGGACTCTTCTGACTATTTTTCACTTCCACTGGCTACCAAAATCCCCAGACATGACCATTATTGAGCATATCTGGTATGCAACGTGCTGTTCAGAATAGGTCTCTTGGGGGAAACACTACTTCAGACATTAATTGAGTCCTTGCCACGTCGTGTTGCGGTACTTCTGCGTGCTCGCGGGGGCGCCTAACGATATTAGGCAGGAGTATCAGTTTCTTTGACGCTTTATTGTATCACTATATGCCTTCCTCCTTTTCAAATGGAGAACCTGCTGTGGTCGACATTCACATATTTCATGACAAAAGTACATTGCTACATAAAGATATCGTATTTATCTTTCTGTTCAGTGTCATGTACCTAATATGTTGTAAACATATTTTGTTAATATTTTCATCAAACATACTTTCCCATCAATTCTTCCAAAACAATATCTTATAAATTTAATACACAGAAGTATATCACCAATAAGAGATAGACAGGTGGAAGGGATCCTTTGGCTGTAGGGCGCAGAGGGCACATTTCGCAATTGTGGCTTTGCTCCCTTCTCCTTATGAGAAAGTTACAGACGTCTCTTGTAGGAAATTTAACGTACTTTCACTTGGTGTAGCAGTTCTAGCTCATGACGTGTGCATTTTTCGAGTTGTAGTAGGTGGTAGTGAATGCTTTTGACGTTTTCTCAAAAGGCCCAAAAATCGCTTCTTTTTAGCGCTCCCTAGCGTGCATACCGCTCGTCAGAAATTCAAACCTGGCTAATTAATTCTGTAGAAAACACAGTACTGAACTAATACTGAACTACAAACAGACCCCATTCAAAAGTATCAAGAGAAGCTGAAAAGAATACTTAAAAACTGCAATTTTCTAGTGACCAGCAGTGAAGCTCAGTACTGTGTTACAATGAATCCACAGGCCCCTAGGTTAAGGTCTCAGCCAAAGAGTCACAAAACTGGTTGTCCCATACGTAAATGCAATAAACAGCCCAGGATAGAAAATTACCAGAAAACTTCATGATATACTGAAGAAAAATTACATATTTGAAAATAGCTTTTCAATTAACAACGGTTTTGAGTTAATTAACAACATTAAAGATCTAACAGTGCCAGCCACAGTAACGTTTGACTCCTTCGGCATAGTAAACCTCTACACCCATATCCCCTGAAAAGACACTCTCACAATAATACAAAAGAATCTAATGAAATACAAAAATCTAAGCAATGCAGGAATTTATGAAATCGTTATGTTACTTGAATTAGTCCTCTCATTCAATGGCATTCAATGGCAAATTTTACATGCAAAACAATGGTCTGGCAACGGGTAGCACCCTTTCAGGCTTGCTTGCAGACATATTTATGCATAATCCGGAACAAAACTTCTTCTTAACACACCCACAATTTACTGACAAAACTCTGTATTATAAAAGATATGTGGATGACACAATAATACTTTTCAATGGTCCAAAAGAAGAACTAAATGACGTAGCAGATGAAATGAATGAAATGCACCCAGATACTGAATACACCGTTGAACACCAGACCATTGAAGGCATTAACGTCCTTGGCATGCTATCTCCACTCACAATAACAAACGTAGCTTCCAAATATACAGAAAACCCACTACCAGTGATGTTACTATTAACAATACCTCATGCCACCCGAACCAACATAAAACTGCTTTTTTCAGGTCATCTGTAAACTGTATGCTCTGCATCCCTATCAGTGAAGACGATACATGTAAAGAAATGGACATACTTAAATCTATAGCTCAAAATAATGGTTATAATGCCTCTTTGGGAAACACCCTATTTCAAAAATTCAAAGTAAACTCAAGCAACTACCATCACCATTACAAACTAAGAAAGAAGTGCCAAAATTTGTCTGTCTTCCTTTCCTGGGCAAAGTGTCATACAAACTTGCAAATCTTTTCAGACCACACAACATAAAAATATCCTTACACACTGATAAAAACTATAAAATAAAATTGTTCACAATAATAAATCCACTAGAGATCGCCATAAAAATTCTGGCATATACAAACTCACATGCTCTTGTTCTGCCTTCTACATAGGCCAAACAGGGAGAAATTTTGCAACCCGCTACAAAGACCATAGGGATGCCCTTCGACTCAAAAACTTACATAAGTCCAGTTTTGCATCACATGTTGCTCACCATGAACACTCGGGTGTTGATGATATCAATGACAGTCTTTCTGTGCTATACATTGCTAAGATAAAACTACAGATCGACCTCATCCACAATCTAAAATCACCCAAAAAATCCTGAATGTACAGACAGAGTCAACGCAAAACCTTTTCTTCCAGAATTTCCAGGATATCCTGGCACCAAAGAAACAATAAAAGTGACAATAATTCATCTTCTTGCACACATCTTATTCTTCTTGGTGTGTAACGACTATGGTATTCTGTAACTTACAAAAAGTTTTTAACTATGTTTTAAATATTCACGTCTAGCTGTTTACCTTTTGTACGCAGCTAGCAACGCTTACTGAAATGTAAAATCTGTACTAATAACATTTGTATCATAATACCATGCATCTCTTGCCGAAGACTATTATGTAGTAAAGTGCAGTATCAGTTGTAAGTAGGCTGTTTAGGTTGACAACGCCCGTAGCGCTCTGTATGAGAATCACTGATTGTGCTGTGTGCAATATGTGTCTGGTTGGCATTGTTGGAATATTCGCTATTGTAGTGTTGGGCAGTTGGATGTGAACAACGCGTAGCGTTGTGCAGTTCGAGGTGAGCCGCCAGCAGTGGTGGATGTGGGGAGAGAGACGTCAGAGTTTTGAGAGCGGACGATCTGGACCTGTGTCCGTCAGAAAAACGAAATTTGTAAAACTGGATGTCATGAATTGATATGTATATTATGAGTTTTGAACACTATTAAGGTAAATACATTGTTTGTTCTCTAGCAAAAGCTTTCATTTGCTAACTATGCCTATCAGTTGTTAGTGCCTTCAGTAGTTAGAATCTTTTATATAGCTGGCAGTACTGGCGCTCGCTGTATTGTAGTAGTTCGAGTAATGAAGATTTTTGTGAGGTAAGTGGTTCATGTAAGGTATAGTTATTGTTAGTTCAAAAGTGGTTCAAATGGCTCTGAGCACTAAGGGACTCAACATCTGAGGTCATCAGTCCCCTAGAACTTAGAACTACTTAAACCTAACTAACCTAAGGACATCACACACATCCATGCCCGAGGCAAGTTCGAACCTGCAACCATAGCGGTCGCGCGGCTCCAGACTGAAGCGCCTAGAACCACTCGGCCACACCGGCCGGCTATTGTTAGTCAGAGCCATTCTTTTGTAGGGATTATTGAAAGTCAGATTGCGTTTCGCTAAAAAAAAAATATTGTGTGTCAATTTAGTGTTGATCAGAATAAGTAAAGAGAGAAATGTCTGCGTACGTTCTGTTTTGCTCAGCTGTTTGAAAATCAAATAACGTAGAGGTTTACCAGCACTGTTCAAAAAATGTTGAAATGTGTGTGAAATCTTATGGGACTTAACTTATAAGGTCATCAGTCCCTAAGCGTACACACTACTTAATCTAAATTATCGTAAGGACAAACACACACACCCATGCCCGAGGGAGGACTCGAACCTCCGCCAGGACCAGGCGCACAGTCCATGACTGCAGCGCCCTAGACCACTCGGCTAATCCCGCGCGGCTTACCAGCACTGTCATTTATAAATTTTTCTAAGGGGATGTTTCACTGTCATATCCTATTCTTTAAAAAACAACGAATGTTTTCATCCTGTGAGCCAGTGTAAAACTAAGTGTAGCTACATACTGTGTTTATTTGTGTACATAGCTTAATAATGCACGTTATAAGAAGCAATCTGATGTGAATACCCCAAGGCAGTGCACTGTAAGTGCGTAAAACATAAGAAACTTTCGGACTCGTAAATGTTTCCTCACCGATTACTAAATTTCCGTCATTTCCGCCAGCAGCACCAGCGTTGCATCTAGCTACACTTGGTCCACAAGAAAATGTTTATGTAACACCTCCGTGTGAAGATGAGCCTGCAGTGGCTCGAAAACATGTTCATGGTTGAATAAAAAATATTTATTACCAGAGAAACGCGTGCATGTTGGAGTGTTGAGAAAATACTTCCCCAATTTTCCACCGGGAAAACCACCATTTATTAGCTAAATGGAAGGCGCAAAATGTTTTAGTCCTCCTGGCTCGGTTGAACGGCTTCGCGTCTTCCTCGATCGAGTTGACCTAACATCATAGACTGAATACTGCTCTTCCTGAACGTCAGATTATTAATCTTGAAACCGAAGTGGTCCTTATCTGAACCAGTCCTGGCTCTGTGTATTAGGGTGTTCAGCATAGCGCTGCTGAGATGGTTTGAGGTATAGGTCCACATGATTTTCCGATGTGCAGAACGGCTGATCGTTCGTCTGCTCTCCATTCCATCAATACGACCAGGAAAGGCAGTTTCCCTTTCTCCATCTTCGCTATAAATCTTATGGTTGGATGCGTGCCTTTCATATGGTCGGCGAACTGCTGCAGTGCCTCGGATCGACGTGTCCAGATGCAAAGTGTATCGCCAATGTATCTGAAACAACAGGATGGACCTACAGGGACACTGTTCAACACTCAAAATCCTCCATGAAAAAAATATAAGGGGTGATCAAAATGTTTCCGTTCGAAGGCCGCACAGTCCAGACTCGGTATGCCAATCATGCAAAATCGCTGTGAGCATTGAGCCAGTCATCCTACCGACACACGAGATTGAAGATACCCGTTTGATGAAACACCATGTCCTGCTGCGTGAGGAAGTCCGTAAGTGAATGCTGTACATCTCCGACCGACAGGAATCGTCGACCCTCGAGGCCTTTTTTAAGAGACCGAAGACATAGTAATAGCATGGGCAGAGGGCAGCACTGTAGGGCGGGTTCCCGAGTGTCTCTCAATTGAGTGTTAATTTCTGCTGGTCTCCCAGATCTACTGCCATCTTGTGCCGAACCGCGTCCAGCACGGAACTTGGGGCACCATTCAAAAACGGTGGTTTTCGACAGACATGCTGCCCCATAAACACTCTTTATTCTCTGATGGATGTCAACCTGTGCTTGTCCTTCAGCAGCTAAGAAAATAATAACAGCAAGTTCGTCCTCTTTGGAAGCGTTTGGTGATAACGTCAGCACAGTTCACATTTCCACATTTATCGCAAGCACGTCGGAAAGACGCGAACACCACAATAATCCCTTGCCTACATGTCGTTGATTATATACCTGCTTCGGAGTCCCTCTGCTTTCCATATAGGCTGCAGCAAGGCCCTAAAACTGAAACTTTCTGATAGCTATGGCTGGTGAGAGTGGCGAAGCCATTGCTGTTTCGTCAGTCATTTCATAACAATTCCGACTGTACAAAGAGTACATGGTCGTCAAGGTGTGTCGAAACAATTCTAAAATTTCCAGGGATAAATGGTTGGTTGGTTGTTTCGGGGAAGGAGACCAGACAGCGAGGTCATCGGTCTCATCAGATTAGGGAAGGACGGGGAAGGAAGTCGGCCGTGCCCTTTCAGAGGAACCATCCCGGCATTTGCCTGGAGCGATTTAGGGAAATCACGGAAAACCTAAATCAGGATGGCCGGACGCGGGATTGAACCGTCGTCCTCCCGAATGCGAGTCCAGTGTCTAACCACTGCGCCACCTCGCTCGGTCAGGGATAAATGAGCGGACAATAGTTTTAATGTATCTCCTACTGACATATTTTCTACTGACACTTTCATATGAAAGGAGACCACATCGAGAGTGGCCATGATTTCACTTGGGCCTATCACCGAGCGAGGTGGCGCAGTGGTTAGCACACTGGACTCGCATTCGGGAGGACGACGGTTCAATCCCGTCTCCGGCCATCCTGATTTAGGTTTTCCGTGATTTCCGTAAATCGTTTCAGGCAAATGCCGGGATGGTTCCTTTGAAAGGGCACGGCCGATTTCCTTCCCAATCCTTCCTAACCCGAGCTTGCGCTCCGTCTCTAATGACCTCGTTGTCGACGGGACGTTAAACATTAACCACCACCACTTGGGCCTATCCTCACCTGCTTAATAGTCTCTTTATAAATATTTGAGAATTCTTGATAAGGAGTCTTCAGTGGTCGACATTAAATGCCCATAATTTAGTTAAATACTTTTCCATCCTCCACGTCAGAAGAGAGCTATACTGAACACCCTTCTACTGTTTTATCAATAATTTTACTTTGCCGAGTGTAGTTGTAAAAAAATGTTGAATATTTGGTGAACTAATAAGGTAAGGAATGAGGAGATTATCTGCAGACCTGATGAGAAACACTGACAAGAAAACGAGACAAGACCACAGGACATACGTTATAACAGGAAATAAATACTAGAAAGAGAAGTAAGGGTAAAAACTGCAGAGGCAATTAAAGAGTTGAATACGTCCAACAAGGAATTGAGGACGTAGACTGCAAGTGCTCTTTGGGATTAACTGGTTGGCACGAGGAAGGAACTGGTGGTGGGCCGCATCAAACCAGTGAGTCCTCGACCTGAAGACCACCACAACAAGAAGATTGGTAGCATGTGTACGTGCAGTCTAAGTGCAAGCAACTTATCAGCCAACATTACTAACATCGGACTTTTTCTGTGGTCCGCGCAGTCGTCACTTCGCGCAGGGTGGCGGCGAATGAAACGCTGGTAGGTAATCAGTACGATGCGGAAGCTGTGCAGAGCGGTGCAGCGGTGGCTGATGCGATAGAGGTTGCTATCAGGTGCGCCAGGGGACACGCACTGTCCGCGTGCCAGTCGCATCCGCCAACTCTAGAAATCAGGGAACAGGAAGCGGAACTGATGGCGCCACGGCTGATGCGGGAATGCAGTGCACGCTGCATTTCCTGCGATTAGGGATGAGAACGAGAGGCGAAATTGGTAAACGTATGTCACAACCACCGAAGTATTTCCGCCTATCTAACAGGTAGGCCGGTGAAGGAGTGCAATGCAATGTTAAAGTTCCCGTGGTCCTCTTGACTTCCCACTGACGCCCAATCAATTGAGCAGTCTTCAGTGTCTATTCGCAAAAGGACAGCTGAGGTTCTAGTGCAGCGTCAACAATCCATGAGCACATTAAAAAAATAGTTGGAACTGAAAGGACTGAGACTGTTAATTATTCAGAACATTTCTTGTGGCATACAGCGGTATGGGAAAAATTATTTTAAAAATGAACACAATCTCGGCCACAAAAACATTTATTTTATGGTAAATGGTTTCCGCCAGTTTTAACCATCCTTTGATCCTCATACCGTTATCGTAGGCGTTGGCGGTGAATGGAGCGTGTGTCGTAAGTCCACGAACGATGTTCTGCACTGATGGAAAATTCAATTAATGTTGTAAATTTTTTTCTTAATATTTGTCCACAAATACTTTTCTTGACTGATGGAATAGGCATGGATTGTTTCTGTAATACTAAATAAATTAACTTTCGTTGGTCTGCGTGATGAACTGCAAACCCGAGGAAAGCCGAGCGTGGGCGGAAATATTCGAAAATGTGCCCCGGGCGGAGTACGATGCAAAAGCCTCGTTCTCTCGCCCACAATTTTTTTCCGCGGGCCGGAATGGAACCAACCGCGGGCCGAATCCAGCTCACGGGGCGCCGGTTTCCCACCCGTGGTTTAGTAGATGCTTGCCCTGCGTCCGGTGAAGGGCACAGTGAACATTTGTGAAAATTAAACGAAAACTTTTATTATAAGCGTAACTGTAGAAGGTGTCCCAACACCGTATGTGCACGTATGTGAAATATATACCCTTATTAAATCGGATAGTTGTTTCTAAAATGAAAACTTTGTACTCCTATGTGCAATTTAAAGTTCAAGTACCTGCATTTATTCATGTAGAAGATATAGTCTTGTGAAATCAGTTGACGCTTCTTGAAGCACCCTGTATTATGGTCAAAAGGGTGGCTAAATTAGTTCAAAATTTTGCAAAGTACCTGACAGGGATTCCAACAGGCCTTGGACCTTTCCTTGATTTTAGCGATTCGAGATGTTTCTCAACGCTACTGACATCAATAACTATAGGGTGTTCCACAAGTCCTACTGCAAGCTACTACTGGTCTTCGAATGGACTTGCAAGTTACATTTTGATACTGAGTCCATGTCCGAAAACGTACCTTTTCGATATAAAAACAAGTTTGAAGATTGTATCAGTTTCAATTCTCCAGATGGAGTCACTCTCAGATACTATAGTTGATATTTCAGTGCCTGTGTTGTTAAGAAGAACGATGCGATGTTTCTTTGGACACCTGTGCGTGTCCGAATGAAAGGGGCACTGCGACGACTATACCCGTTATGAAATACGTGGAATGTATTCGCAGTTTCAGTTGCGAAAACGAACAACCATCAGCTCTAAAAGGGAATGACGACAATTGAAACTTGTGCCGCACCTGGACTTGAACCCGGATTTGCCGCTTATCTTGAGCGGCGTCCTTAATCGCTTTGGCCATTCGTGCGCGACTCACGACCAGACCCCAACTTCCACATGTCGTCGTTCCTGCATCACAACCTGTAGTCGTACATACATTATGTGATTCCCGTACAGGGGAGGACATTTTAATAGAAAGCCTCGCCCTGGTATCGGCGGGTAGAAACGATATTGCAGTACTTGTATTATTAAGAAAAACGATTCGTTGAGACATGCATGCTTGTCCGAAGAAACACTGCATCATGGTTCAAATCGCTCTGAGCACTATGGGACTTGAGGTCATCAGTCCCCTAGAACCTAGAACTACTTAAACCTAACTAACCTAAGGACGTCACACACATCCATGCCCGTAGCGGTCGCGCGGTTCCAGACTGAAGCGCCTAGAACCGCACGGCCACAGAGGCTGGCTCATTGCATCATACTTCTGAATAATATAGGCACTACAATAACGTATTTACCGCCGACACCGCACAGCGACTTTCAGTTAAAATGTCTGTCCAGTGCAAGAATATACAAAATGGATGTACGAGTGCAGGCTGTAGACAAATGGTTGACAACATATGGAGCTTTGTGTCTGTTCGTGAATCATGTTCGTGTAGCCGTATGGAAAGTCGACCACTCGCGACAAGCGGGACGTCCGGGTTCGAGACCCAGTCCGGCACAAATTTCAGTTGTCGTCATTCCATTATACAAATGATGGTTGACCATGTCCACAACTCTGAATACATTTTACGTATTCAGTTACAATGTTGTCCCCTGTATTGAGATAACATAACATGTGTATGAGTGCAGTTAGTGACGTAGGAGCGACACATGGAACTTTGGGTCTTGCTATGAATCGTGAGCGGATAGCCAAAGCGGCTAAGGCTGCTTGCTGACATATTTATGCATAATCCGGAACAAAACTTCTTCTTAACACAACCACAATTTACTGACAAAATTCTGTATTGTAAAAGATATGTGGATGACACAATAATACTTTTCAATGGTCCAAAAGAAGAACTAAATGACGTAGCAGATGAAATGAATGAAATGCACCCAGATACTGAATACATCGTTGAACACCAGACCATTGAAGGTATTAACTTCCTTGGCATGCTATCTCACTCACAATAACAAGCATAGCTTCCAAATATACAGAAAACCCACTACCAGTGATGTTACTATTAACAATACCTCATGCCCCGGGAAATCCGCGTTCGGTTCCTGGTCCGGCACAAATTTTCATTGTCGTCATTCTCTTATACAGGTGATGATTGTTATTATTCATAACTGCGAATACATTTCAAAGACTCTGTAGTGATTTTGCGGCTGAGCTAGTCCCTCTTTTAACTATAATCTAACCAGATCCTTCGAATAAAAAGACGTGCCCAGTAATTGGAGGAAATCACATGCCACGCACGTCTACAGGAACATTAGTATAAGTGATCAACAAAACTACCGTCCGACATCTCAGACAGCCCTTTCTTGAAGAATCTTAGAACATGTTGCGAGCACAAACGTAATGAGGCATATCGAATAGAATGACTTCTTCAGTGCCATCTGAGCCGTGTCGTCGGTTCGTCCTGGTGCAAATTGATAATCAAACACAAAACCAAAAAACAAAGGAGGTTTTAGAGGTTCCAGGAGAAAAATAAACTGCAGATGGAAACTTGTGTCCTACACCGTCATCCACCCAGGCAACAGAGCACCGCATTCATAGGAGAGAAATAAACTGCAGATGGAAACTTGTGTCCTACACCGTCATCCACCCAGGCAACAGAGCACCGCATTCATAGCAACTAGCAACTAGCTCCATGTTTTCCACTGACAATCTTGGGAATCAGTCACGATCACTGAATAACAAACAACATTACGAGCCATTCCGCCTTTGGTCTGTCAGCGTACAAAGCCCCATTTGCTGACGAAGAGGCGGCCTTTTAGCAGGGCCTGCGTCCATAATTTCGACGTTCTGCAATGTCGTGGGATGGCGTTTCCAGGCGTGGGTTCCTATCGTCGATTTGTCCTTCAAGACTCCCTTTAAAACCCCTCGAAGTTTGTCGCAACATTTCTGGGACACCCTGTATATAGCGTCGCTAGTTTAGAATGCCCATAATATTAAGCGGAATTTACGTAACTGCTAGCTGCATAAAAATCGAGTACTGAATTCTACATACAACCTGAACAACGAGAACCTCTGCCCTTCTGAAGTAGAAATCCAAAACGACAATGAGAATGCAAAAAATTAAAAAGCAAGTGGAAAGAAAAGAAAAAGGAACTAAAATCTCTATTAGTAAAGAAGATGGTGGTTGTGGTAAGTTCCTCTGGGATCAAACTGCCGAGGTCATCGGTCCCTAGGCTTACACACTACTTAATCTAACTTAAAGTAAGGACAACAAACACACCCGTTTCCGAGGGAGGGCTCGCACCTCCGACAGGAGAGCCGCGCGAAACGTGGCAAGGCGCCCTAGACCGCTCGGCTACCCCACGCGGTAGCAAAGAAGAGGAGGATGATGAATGTTTCTGTTTAGTTTGTCCTGGATCATATTCTAACAGTTAAGCTAACGAAAAATGGATACAATACGTAGACTGTAAGAAGGGGGCTCATGAACTATGTACCTTTCCGCCAAATAACTTTCATACATTCGAAATTGTGAGAGTGCACTCGAAAGTGGCTAGGCTAAAAGGGGATAAACATCTTTTAAAATTACAGTTTTCGTGCCGAAATTGTTCTTAAATATGTGTTAGTGCTTTACCAATATCACTGTTTGATTTTTCTATTCTTAATACAAAGTTCTTTCCGTTCTAAATAACCGGTGAACACACTATATGTTACAACTGACTGGGAATGGCCACAAATTATCTGGAAAATCTAGCCAACGATACACATTACGAAAATACGAAAAGACACAAAGAGAAACTGTAAACACCATCTGATTAATAATTACAAATCAGAAATTGTGACAAACCTTCCCCACTCCCTCCTACTACGCGGTTCTCTCTTATACCGCCTCTAGTGTCCTTTCTAACTTGTTTTAACACAGGAAATGTGATAACACATTCATACCAGTTCCTACTGTATTTTTTCCGACCCATCTGAGGAAACAGCATAATTATACTATGTGGAGTGAGACGCCTTACACAAATACGGTTATCTATCCAAGTAACATTAAAGCGAAATGGATTCTGGAATGACTCTACTACCACCTGTATACTTTAAATATCCACTGTGTCACTGAGGATTTCTAATTCTCTGTCTAAATGGCCTATAACCTGCACAAATTTGTGCAGCCCTTACAACCCGTGACATACAATGCTATCATGTTTTCATCCAATGTAATACTCGAAAATGAACTATGAAACATGTCACAAAATCCATCGAAATCTCATACTAAAATCGTCATCAGGTCATGAGGGGTTTCAAACGACCGTGATTTCGAACAAGTGTTATTTACTGGTGAAAAGCTCTGGGGTTTCCAGCGCTAAAGATCTTGCTGCCGAGTGCCCACACAACCTTTAATCATCGTCATTAGGTTTCCAGCCAGGTGGCAGTGTTCAGATAACGCGACGTTTCAAAGAGTGTCATAGTCACCACCTTCTGGCAAAACGTCGAGATTACGGACGTCCCAGTATTATATACACATACGTTCCACTTATCATCCAGTGAAATGATGGTAGTAGACGAATTTGGTTGCGTAGGAAGAGTAGTGCCACATGATGTTCTTTGCAGAGTTACGCTAAAGGGAAAGCTGTCACGATGGTATAGACAGGCGCAGGGTGTCTGCAGCGATCTGGCACTTTAGAAACAGCGGATTTTCGTCGAAGCATTTGGAGGCTAAAGATACATTCTTCTTTGAGCACTCTTCTGGTCCAGATTGGTAGAAGGAGAGCACCTAAATCGTTTAATTTTCGTACCTTATTTATGTTTCTATAGTTAACTTAGACGTGCTCCGTAAATGGTTCAAATGGCTCTGAGCACTATGGGAATTAACATATGAGGACAATAGTCCCCTAGGACTTAGAACTACTTAAACCTAACTAACCTAAGGACATCACACACATCCATGCCCGAGCAGGATTCGAACCTGCGACCGTAGCGGTCACGCGGTTCCAGCCTGAAGATCCGTAAATGTCATTGATTACAAATGTATGTGATAAGGGCGTTTGACAAAGTGTGCTAACCCAAAATGGATTCCTATCGAAGTCATCTTGCAAGTAACACGAATCAAAAAGTGCACAAGCACTTATATTTTATATGATGACGTATAGAAAGTCGTATTGCTGTTCGTGATACACTATGATTGAAAAACAGCTTCTACCTCGACAAGTAATTGACTTCTTTCTTTTTTGCTCCGTAGATGGTGTGGCACCAGACACTTCGACAGTGCTGACAGCATTGTAACCTCAGACCTCGTCTGCGGGCTTGGCTCCGAACAGCCATTAGCCACGTACGTGGCTTGGTGTTGCGTGACTGCACGTTCATCTGCGGGGGCGTGATTGTCGCTTACGGGCATTGTGCTGTGCTGTGCTGGGCTGGCTTACTGAAAAGCCGTCCGCCATGCGACACTGATGGGCCCTAAGTACAATGACCCGGCCCAGGTCGCTGACACTCCGCCCGTGTCCACGCTTACTGGTTTGTGTGTTGTCGGCGTAGATGAGCCGTGTGGCGCCAGTGGTTATGGCACTGGACAAGTAATCGGACCGACCATGGTTTCCCTACGTAGCTTCAGCTCCAGCCTAGACGGTCCATTTACTAAGACTGCGGCAATTTCCTTATCCGATTATTGTCCATATAACTAACTATTTCATCCCTAACGACCCCCCACCCATCTACCGGCAATATGTTAAACACTATCCTCTCTTTAATCCTCCTTTTTCGCTTGTCTGCTCATCACCGGCGAAATTTTTGTCGCTTTATACAGGACAGTTGTAAAATTTAGAGACAAAGTTCGTGAGGTTCTTGATAAGATACGAATAAATGGAAGTGATATTATCATAGATGTTGTGTGTTACAAGGAAGCTAAGGGAAAGAAAATCTTAAATCGAAAAAGGCGACTACTCCGGAGGAATCGAGAGTTTCTAACAAACGACAGAAAGAAATGTGATTATGCTCAGCTAAAGAAAACTACCCTAGAGTCTTACAACGTGATGAAAATGTACAGTCGTGGACAAAACGAGCGAGACCCCTCGCCTTTTCGTTATGCTGATCCGCACGGCTTTAAAGTCTGCTACACAGCATAACAGGCAAGGCGACGAAGTGCTACCAACATACTATGCGCAGGCGTGAAATTGACAAACTATCTGAACTTTTTTAGACTGTATTCCATAATTTCTATGACTATATTAATGCTGATTAGTGTGTTAAATACAACACGTAAACATAGGACAGAACTGAAAGAAGAAACGCTAATTTGTATGAAACGGACGAATAAAAATGAATTTCAGCTTATCCAGATAACAGACAAAGAACCCCAGACCGTTACGAATTAGCAAAATATTATCCGCATTCGCCCGCGAAACGGTCTGTGTCAACGTTCAGACCAGTCATACTGGATTACCATTGCTGACCTACCATGAAAGTGTGCAAATTTAGCAATGCGTGAAGATTCATAACGAAATTCACTTAAACATCATTCAGTGCCACACTTAAGTCAATTCCATTATTGACAGAAGCGGAAAAAGGAGGCAGTATCATGTATGAAATTCTACAAGAGTGTCATATTGACATCCACAGAGCGCCAGTACAGAATAAAGGTAGCGATAAATCGTATTGGGTGCGCGAGAATTTCTTAAAATTGCTTTACTGATATTCTACCTGCCTCCATAGAGATTAGAACCGAAAACAAACCAGACCTTCCTTTCACTATGCTAGCAGACAACCTAGGCAAACAGCCCTCTATTATTACCCTAGACATGAACAAGCCGGCAATTTCGCAATAAAAATCTGCAGTTTCTGTTGCATAGAGCTTTCTGGACTCAAAAACATGAATTTTCTTCCTTTATGTCACCACTTATGCGACAATCATTCGGGATGATTATCGAAATAACAAATTACTGTTATTAGAGAGTAAATTTTGTAGGATAATTCTGCACCACCCCAGGAAATAAACGGCTACATAGCTGCCAAACGTATTCTGCATTGTTTCGAATTCTCCACTAGACTCGCCACAGCCAGAAAACGTTCATTAGCAGAAGTGTTTCTTAAGCTAGCTAGCAATGAGAATGTTCGTACTTCTAAAACGCGGTGGCATTAATACTGGGATGTGAATTACCACGTGTATAGGCAAATACATTCTATTTGCATTCCTGTAAACGTGATTTGGATCGAAAACGTAGCTACGACTAATATGCTTATGTATCGACAGCAACTAGAACATTTCGAATAAAGAGTAGCGGGTGTTATTTATGCGGCCCTCATCTTCAGTGTTTTCGTTGTTAGGATTTCGTCACCTAAACCGGTAAAAACGGAACCCTACTAGTCTCACTTTCTTGACCGTCTATCGGTCTACCCAACCCTTAAAACCCGTTTACCTCCAGAACGGGTGGACATAATAAGCGGAAATGTATCGCACTTCTTGCTGTAACCGGTCCCTTGCTGGTGTAAAAAAGTGAGCTTCTATGTCAACGCAATCAAAAGATACGACGGTTTATGTAAAGAAAATTTACGCGAAAGGTCAAAAAATGGCTTCAAGAACTATGCGACCTAACTGCTTAGGTCATCAGCCCCTAGACCTAGAACTACTTAAACCTAGCTAGCCTAAGGGCATCACAGACATCTATGCCCGAGGTAGAATTCCAACCTGCGACTGAAGCAGCCGTGCGGTTCGTCACTGAAGCGCCTGGAACCGCTCGGCCACCGCAACGCGGCGAAACCCTACTCACCTCATGTATAATGATAATATATACTGTCTAGTGAGGATAAACTGTATTCTCCAGCAACTCAGATCGTTTGATCACGGAACTTTTACGAAGCTACATTCAAACTTTGTCGAAGTCGTCTGCAATATCCATTACAAACACCCTAGGAACTTCGTATGCGATATCCACTTCTGAATACGCTGGCAGATAATGCAGTACTATAACAAGTAGGTGGGAACTTATTGTTATTGGTCCATGCATGACACTTTATTTTAATATCACTTTAACGCGCCTAGGTGTTCGTATATGGCTGAAATTAATGAACAAAAAGTAAATAAACAGTAAACAACTTCGATGTTCAGATCAAGTGAAAGTCACATGTCGTAATTACAACATAATTTCGTTGTTACATCTACATGACTACATCAACAGGATTTCTTTGCAATCCGGACTTACGTGCCTGGCAGAAGGTTCGGATTATTTCTCTACCGTCCCACTCATTAACAGTGTGCGGGAAAAGGGACTACTTAAATCTTTTCTTGCGAGCCTTGAATTACATTATTACTATGGTTTCTTCTTGTGTAAGTACCCTAGGAAATAATGTTTTGCCATTCAGAACATATGGTGGTGATTGAAATTTCGTGAAAAGATCTCGTGGCAACGAAAAACGCATATGTTTTCATGAATGTTACCCCAACTCGATTATCAAATCTGGGATCCTCTCTCCCCTATTTCGTGACATTACAAAGCGTGCTACCGTTCCTTGGACGTTTTTGCGTGCACAGTCAATCACGTCTGTCAAGGATATTATAGCAGTGGACGGACAAACGTAGTGTAGGCAATGTTTTCAGTTGGCCTGTTGCGTATTCTTAGTGTGCGGCCAATAAAACGCAGTCATTCGTTTGCCTTCCCCACAAAAGTATGTTTTCGATCTTTCCAGTTTAAGTTTTACTGGGTACTGAGATGAACTGACAGTGCTTCGACTTGTGTTTTGTCATGTAACCGAAAGTTAATTATTGTTATTGGACGCAGCTTTCGTGTTTAATGTATTCCTCAGTCAACAACAGTAGACTCCTCGTACACCACACATAACTGTTTCAAAGTATTAAATTGTTACTGATCTTACCATGTTGCAGTGGTCATCTTAACTTGCCGTTTTGAAAAAAAGGAAAATATTTTAGCGAAATGTAGCAACTAAGAAGCGGAGTATCCAAACAAACAAACGTTTCCGGTTTAAGTAGTTGCAGTAGGTCTACTACACAGTAACGTAAATTAGGAGCAAAGTCCATAAGTAGATCCTCATCAGGAAAACCAGCCCTCATAATGCAAAGTGCAACTACAACAAAGAAAGTTTCCAAACATGTCAATGAGTAGTCGAGGAAAGTGGACGCATTCTGTCTACTGAATCCCAACGCACGCAATTTACGAGGGGGCACGCCAAGTGTCAGACCCCGATCTTGCTTTTAACTACGCTCATTGAAAGAGGGGACAAAATAAGCTTAAACTCTACCGCTTCTGAGAAAACGACGGTCAAAGTGTTCAATGCGTTGTTGCTATAGTGTAGATACCGCTTAGCGGTTAAGGATTCAACTGAAGCGGTGGCTCTGCGGCTACCATAGCGACTTCGGAACTTTGCGCTGCGAGTTCGAAACCCGGTTTTTCCTTTTTTCCCCCCTCACTCTCTGAATTATCTACGAATGTTTATTCCAATTTATGATGAAACACTGTTGTCGTTATTCGTCAGTTAATTTACTGTGTAAAGAAATAAGTTAAAAAGGGAACACACAGTGCGTAGTGGGGCGATCACTCTGTTGTAGAAATAATTCAGAAGCCAAGATCGCTTAAATACTGTCTACTGGATAACCGGTTTCAACACACTAAAGGTGCCATTATCGGATCTAAATGTAGATTAACATTGATAAACCATTTGGATATAACGATACATGAGGCAGACGAGATGATTTTATATCAGCTTGTCTCATTCGTTTATTATTTTTTTAATTCATTAATTACACATAAAGTTAATTGTCGAGTAATGACAACATTATTTCAACATAAATTAGAAAAAAAACATTCGAAGATAATTCTGATAGAGAGGCAGGAAAATAAAATAATTAAAAAACCCAATATGGTCTCGAACACGGGAATCAATGCTAAGAAGGAACGACGGTAGCCACTGAGCCACCGCTTCAGTTGCGTTCTCGGCTGCAGAAGGTATCTACACTAGAGCAACAGCGCGTTGATAACTTTGGCCGTCGTTTTCTCGGAAACGGTCGAGTGTCTGCAGATAAGCCGAAACACAAGTTCGCTTATTTTGTCCTCTCCTTCACTGACAAGGGGAGGCCGCCAATTGTGAAATTCAGATTCGATTCATACTGCGCATAATAAAAGCTCATGGCCAGAGGTGTAATGTGGCAAAGCACCAAGATGCACTTCTCAGCCGTTGTCGAGAAAATCGACAGTAAGAAGAAACCGCTGCGGTGAAATACTCTCTACGATTCATAATTTTCTACAGCGTCGTGGCGCAGCGGTAAGCGCTCGAGTTCGTAATCCGAAGGTCGGCGGATCGAATCTCGCTCCATGCAACTTTTTTTTTTAGTATTTGTTTTTTGTAATTCAAATGTGTGTATAAACACACACACACACACACACACACACACACACACACACACACACACATATATATATATATATATATATATATATATATATATATATATATATAATTCCCGGCAACAGGTTGCAACAATTATGCATATAATAAGTTGTTGAAAGTCGTTTGTCGTGGAAAAACTGGCGACTTCGAACATCATTATGTTTTCCGCAAACAAATTTGTATTTCACAAATGTTATTAATTGTCTTCATAATGTTAACCACGTATAGTTAGCGGAAGATGTAGAAACGATATTCCGAAACGAATACGTATAGCGTAAGTCAAACGTTCGAATTAGAATAGAAACCCCACGAACACAAATTTGCTGTGGCAGGTATGAAATATAAACTCCGTTAATCGCTCGTTACACTTGAAGGACAGATGTTGAATGGGCCGAAACGAGCCGCCGCATAACAGCGTAGTTGCCTGCTAACTTCGAAAGAAGGTAGATGCGGTCCCTAGCACAACTTATAACACCGTCGAAAATCAGTGCGGACGTGAGAGCTTTGGTACACCCTGTTAAACAAACGGTAAAATGGAGGCGGTACAATTGGAGAGCGATCCGCCTTCACGAACATGCATAAGCAATTCATTAATAGTTTATATATATATATATATATATATATATATATATATATATATATATATATATATATTTGAATTACAAAAAAATAATAATAATAAAAAAATGTTGCATAGCGTGAGATTCGATCCGGCGACCTTCGGATTACGAACTCGAGCGCTTACCGCTGCGCCACGACGCTGTAGAAAATTATTAATCGTAGAGGGTATTTCACCACAACGGTTTCTTCTAACTGTCGATTTTCTCGACAACAGCTGAGAAGTGCATCTTGGTGCTTTGCCACATTACACCTCTGGCCATGAGCTTTTATTATGCGCAGTATGAATCGAATCTGAATTTCACATTTGGCGGCCTCCCCTTGTGAGCAAAGTTTCGGGACAATCAGCCTATGACACTTGGCGAGTTCCCCTCGCTCGTCGAGTCGCTTCTTACGCCCGGCGAGAATTATGTATGCCTCCGAGTAAACTGCGCCACCTGGAAACACGGCGAGCGGGGATAAACACGTTTTCCTTCTTATAAGGCAACCCTCTACAGATAAAATTCATGAAGTGTTCTTCAGGTTGCCTCAGATATTTCAGAAATGTTTCTTGCGTCAGGCCTGCCGCATATGCAAAACGTAAACATTTCATTTCATGTAATATTTATCAGGATAAGACATGACAAGAGTGGACCAGTCCCTTCTGAGAAAAATTAGAGATTTTAAGTTGCTCCACTATGTAATGACACGGGTATGGGCTTGCGATCTCTCTTTTATGCCATCGATTTCCGTGTTACACATACTTAGCCACTGCGTTGCGGCTGCCATCGTGGAGGAGGCAGTCTGTTTCCTGCCAGCGCTGTTTCCGCAGCCAATATTAACCGCGACGAATCATTCAGTCAACGCTAAATGGCCCATCTGGCTGAGGCAGACAAGGGCGCTATAATAGAACTCCATGCAGAGGGATCTTCAAATGCCGACATAGCAAGAACTATGGGTCTTCACAAGTCGACGGTAGCCAGGTGGATCAGACGAAAGGAAGAGAGTGGTAACTTGAATGGGAGGCCTCATGGCCGTCGCCGCAAAACAACAGCAGCTCAGGATCAGCAGATACGCCGTTTCAGTGAGAACCACCCATTTGTCAACGCACGACAAATTCAGCAAACTTTGGGTCTCAATGTTAGCAGTAAGACCGTCACTCCTCGTGTAAGGGAAGGTGGACTGAGAGCAAGAAGCGCTGCTGTGAAAGAGACATTGACTGTTTCCCAAAGAGAAGCTTGCCTTGCTTTTGCTACTGAAAATGGCGACAAACCTCTCCAGTTTTGGAGGCGAGTGATTTTCACGCACCAAAAAGTTTTCTCTACGGCATCATCCGGAAAAGTACTAGTTTACCGGCCTAAATGTGCTAGGTATAATCGAAAATATATTTACAGTTGCCGAAGGAGTGGCAGGTTGTCGGTGCCGGCCGGTGTGGCCGTGCGGTGCGAGGCGCTTCAGTCTGGAACCGCGTGACCGCTACGGTCGCAGGTTCGAATCCTGCCTCGCGCATGGATGTGTGTGATGTCCTTAGGTTAGTTAGGTTTAAGTAGTTCTACGTTTTAGGGGACTGATGACCACAGATGTTAAGTCCCACAGTGCTCAGAGCCATTTGTAGTCGGTAACGGTATGGGCGTGGATATCGGCCGAAGGGTGTGGGCTCCTGTGGGAAGTGGAAGGAAGATTCGATGCGCGCAATTACATATCAATTCTGGAGAACGTGATGTTGCCTGCTGTGGCAGCAAGATTTGGCGATGATCAGATCATGTTCCAACAAGATCGCTCGTCTATTCATATGGCACGTGTGGTTAAGAGGCGGGTCGACGACCATAGTAATATTACTGTAACGGAATGGCCACCTAAAGGAGCTGACACGAATCCCATTGAGAATATCTGGGCAGAAATGGTCAGAGTAATACGAGAAAAGGGCAGTCACCGTCGACTCGCCGACAGCTTTCTGATGTGATTCATGACGCTTGGAATGAGTTACTTGAATCTCCTAGTTATGTGGCTCGAGTTGTGGGCTCAATGCCCAACAGACTTCGAGCTGTTGTGGAAGCCAAAGGAGGCTTCACCAATCAGCTGTTTCAAGCTTTGTTTCTTTCTTCTTCGTCTTTTTTTTTTTTTTTTTACTTATAGACGTATATTTTATATAATTTCAAGGAAACGCAGTAAATGGAATGTGGACTGATTTTTGAGGCTTCATTTTGTGACGGCTAAACAGTGCTGCATCATGGGACCCGCTATTTGTCCACATGTGGCTGAACATCAGAGGTGTAAAAAATTTTGAGGTGCCGAAGTTCTCAGGAAGAATAACGTCTTTTAGACAAGGAGATGATTTTTAGTTCATTTCATTTTAACCATTCACACTATGATTTGACATTCTAATCTTTGATTTCATTTTATTATTATGTATCTTTTCTCCAGTGAAAGTCAACGGTAGTAAGTTTCAAGATATGAAGAATAGCTGGAAGTTTCTAATTTGTGGAAAGCGTATTTAACAGTTAATATTTTCGACAAATCTGTAGTTATAGGACATATTAAGAAGCGAGTCAAAAATGGCATTGTGGAATGATCACGTTGGTCTCTAAAGGGTAACGACGATAAAATAGCAAATATGAAACTATGGGTAACAACTATTGTTGATGGTGAGGAGCCATAATCGATATGTCACTTTTCCGTAATTGTATTTCTGAAGTTTATCGTCAATCCTAGGACTGACACCGATACTCTGTTTTACGTAAAGAATACAACCTTCAAAATTTATTTAGCAGCGCAGAATATTAAATCACAGTTTATAGATCAGGAACCTAATCCAACTGCCTTTAATTTTATTTTCACGGATGACATTGAGACAGTAAATAACAAGAGAAATAAGAAAACTCTCAGAATCAATATAGAGAATTCAAGTATCATGTGAATTCAAAAGTTTGCTATAATAGCGATTAATTGCTTTTTACAGACCCCTTCATGCCTACGTTTTCCGTCAGACAGACAATGTTTGAAACTAGGACTAACGAGGTAAACAACTTTTCCACAAATTGTCAAATTGGAAGTCGGAGAGCCAGTTACATAAATTACGATGACAACAAACGTTTTTCAAGTAAACTGATCACAGGAGGCATCCAACGCATTTATTGTGAGTTACATGCACAGTATGTAAACTGGCAACGCCACCAACACACAATACCACTAACAAGGGAACATCCCCATCGCACCGCCCTCAGATTTAGTTATAAGTTGATACAGGGGATAGGCCTTGAAAAACTGAACACAGATCAATCGAGAAAACAGGAAGAAGTTGTGTGGAAGTATGAAAAAAATAAGCAAAATATACAAACTGAGTAGTCCATGCGCAAGATAGGCAACATCAAGGATAGGGTGAGCTCAGGAGCGCCGTGATCCCGTGGTTAGCGCACGCAGCTGCGGAACGAGAGGTCCTTCCGTCAAATTTTCCCAGGAGTGAAAAGTTTAATTTTTATTTTCAGACAATTATTATCTGTCCGTCCGTCCGTCCGATGCGAGGTAACCGCGCCGTAGTATGATGACGCTACACCTAAAAAACATCGAAAGACATGACGTCAGTCGACTATAGCGCACGGAAGAGAGAGTATTCCTGCTAATGAGGCTCCCTGGCTGGCAGTTAACTGTTCGCTACTTTGGACGAGAGTGCATTAAATACGTGCGATGCATTGCGTGGGCAATATGAATCCAGCAAATATAGCTCGTGACTCCAATAACTATGTCAATGAATATTTTCCGAACTGTAAGGCATCGGAAAGTTCCTTAAGGGATCGAACGATTGTCGAACATTTGTATGATTATTTCCTACATTTGTTGAATAACAGTACGTGTGGTGATGATTGTCTGAAAATAAAAAAATCAAACAACTAACCCGAGGGAAGCCTTAAACCAACGACCTCTCGTTCTGCAGCTCCTCACGCTAACCACGCGACCACTGCGCTCCCGTGCTCAAGCTATCCTTGATGTTGCTTATCATGCACACGGACTACTCAGTTTGTTTGGTTTGAATATTTTTTTCATAGGTCCACACAACTTCTTCCTGTTTTTCGAATGATCTGTGTTCAGTTTTCAAGGCCTATCCACTGTGTCAACTTATAACTAAATCTGAGGAGGGTGCGATGGGGAGGTTCCCTTGTTAGCTATGAAACAACTGTAGCAAAACGGAGCATCCTCGTTATCCATGTGATGGATAAGACGACTAATTCGCAACATAAATGTCAATGTAAGCATCAGTTTCTGTTGGAACGTGCTTCCCGGACCAAATAACATACATTTCCTACGTCTTCAATGCGAATCATGTAGCAAATGTAATTTAAAGGACATAAAAATATCGAGTGAATTTACTAAAATAATTATGAACCACTTGAATTTGCATTCAACAGGCAATGTTCAGAAGTCTGGTATAGGAGTACTGCATGCTCTAATTCGAAACAACAAAAATCAACAGAGTAACTATTATTGAACGTCATCAGGTCACTCATCGAGCATTCCTATGCAGTACTGTTACTGGTGACGTGTTATGATGCCTTTATCGTTAACTTCCTAAGAAGAAATGAAAGGCTGAGCCCCACCAAAAGACGTAAACTCGAGGAAAGAGTTGCGTGAACATATTATTTTACATCTGATAAATCCAAAAGTGTGTTTTGGGCTACGAATTCTGCCCCCAGGGTGTGTGCAACACAGCTGGAATTTGTTGCCAACAACTGAGACACCTTTCGGTCACAGTGTAAGAAAATCGAGCAACAAAACTACATCACCTGTGCTACTGCATGATAACGCACTATGTTGATTTGAGAAACAAAACTATCCAGGAGATTGATAGGAAAGTCGTCTCTCAGGCACATTTGTATTGATAGGGAAGTCCTCTCTCAAGCACTTGTCCCTCTCGTCATATATTTGTAAAATTTTACCTTTCCCACTCTAGATCGATCAACCGTCAAGGCAATTCATTTCTAGACGAAAATACTTTTAAAACTACTCTGGTTTATTGACATCGTTAGAACAAGTAGGTTTCTACAGGCGTAGAATTTGTAAACAACTTTAGCATTGTCATATCGTTTTAGATATCGTGAAAGAAAATTCTGCTGCTAATTAATTTCTCTTTGATAATTACTGTTGCGTTTAGTAAACTAATGGAAAATGCAATTAAAATATTCACTGTACTAATACAAACTAAAGTCAGCTTAATACAGAAACATCACGACGGCAGTCTGTCTTAATAAAGCATTAAGTTTCTGTGAGACAATTGGGCTTATTTTAACACGAATTAGTAGGATATTACAGACTTTACACTTAGAAAAGATCTGTATTTATTTCATTTCCTGTACCATTCGTAAGTGTTATGAAAATGGGGCTTTTCATAGATAAAATTATGTATTCACAACAACAAAAAAATGTCGGCAGAAAACAAAAGTGGCATTATGAATCTGGCAGTACCGTAAGGTTTTCACTCTGACACTAAGAGTTACTGAAAGTATCAAGAAGAATTTTGCTCGAGCGTTGTCTTACGATTCCCTTATTAAGTTTTTATCTGCCTGCTTGTAGCTGTGCTACAAAAGAATTAAAAATCTGGCTTTCAGCAAGTCTCGAAAGGCGAACAAAAGCAGCTTGCACCTGGTTACTAAGCATGTTACCTGGGGACTGGTTTTTTCTTAAAGCGGGAAGACATCCTTTTGTGGTTCAATTGGCAAATGTCAGTCAGACGTGTGACGTTAGTCTAAGCGTTTCGGTGTGTTGAATTTGTACCAATGATTTTTCTACACGTTTTTTCTGTCCCAAATAGAGTTGAAGTCTCCCATTAGTATTTTCACGTCATCTTGGTGAATTTTGCTCATGGTATTTTCGAGTGTGTTCCAGAATTTTTCAACATTGTCGGTGTTTTTCTTATTTTCGATGTTGGTGGGTTCAAATGGTTCAAATTGCTCTGAGCACTATGGGACTTAACTGCTGTGGTCATCAGTCCCCTAGAACTTAGAACTAGTTAAACCTAACTAACCTAAGGACATCGCACACATCCATGCCCGAGGCAGGATGCGAACCTGCGACCGTAGCGGTCGCGCGGTTCCAGACTGTAGCGCCTAGAACCTCTCGAACACTCCGGCCGTCGATGTTGGTGGGGACACGTGCATTGATGAGTGTATATGTTTTACTGGGGCTCTGAATGACCATAGTCATAAGTCGCTTGTTGACGGGCCAGCCGCGGTGGCCGAGCGGTTCTTGGCTCTTCAGTCCGGAACCGCGCGACTGCTACGGTCGCAGGTTCGAATCCAGCCTTGGGCATGAATTTGTGTGATGTCCTTAGATTAGCTAGGTATAAGTAGTTCTAAGTTCTAGGAGACTGATGACCTCCACTGTTAAGTTCCATAGTGCTCAGAGCCATTGAAACCTTTTGATTGTCGATCGGTGTGATTTCTTTGACAGAGTTGATAGATCGGTGTTCGAGAAATGCAATGCCGAAGATTGGTAAGCCTTTCGTTACCTTTTGTTGTATTCTGCTCTTGAAGATGCAATGGTTTCCCTAATGCACGGTTTCATTGTCAGTTAGTCGTGGTTCTTGAAGTGCAAGGATGAGAATTTTTTGTCGGTCCATTTCTTTTGTGAGATTATTTAGTTTTCGTGTTTGGATCAAGGTATCGATGTTTACTTTTAAATGCATGTTTTTTGCTTGTAGGGAAATTTACCAGAGATCTTCGATATTCTCTGTCGTGCTAACCTGGACTCCCCAGAATCCGAAAATCCAACTGCCGCCTGTCGACAGCCGGGTTGTGTACCACCTGGGATAAAGTTGACTTTGCTTGCATAGTTTACGTTTGCTTGTGTTTCATTGGTTGTGCTTGGGTGATACCAGGACCGGACAGGACCAGAGGGTGTTGAAGCCTTTGAAAGCAAATATTTTCAGCCAAGCTCATTGAGCTAACACGGTGACCAGAGTAACGGTGATTTTCACTCAGACGTGTCTGGATTTTGCGTTCAACGGATTGAGTAGCCGTTCAGGATTGTGTTAGTATTTGGTTCACCCCTAGTATTTGATTTCCTCGGTACCACCCATATGGGGGAGGGTTTCCACTATCCGCCACACGCGATTATTATTATTATTATTATTATTATTATTGTCATTATGTCTCAGCAAATCCCATATGGTGTATCTTCCCACCACTGAAATAGATGTGTATTGTTCGATTCAGTATTTCCATCACATAAATGTGGTTTATAATTACGTTACATTGCTACTAGTAGACATATTTCTCACTTTTTCTTAGACAGTTGCTACCTGTTACTCCATCATAGGAATTTATGTGCGAAGCATTGTTGAAATACAGACGTTCAAATTATCCGATTTCTGTAATTTCATTTCGATACCAGATCGTTCTAATCGGATTCAGCCAGGTAGTCTTAATGTGGATATCCGACCACGACTGTCATCATATGATAGACTGTGTAAACCACATTCTTTATCGGACTGTTGAATATAGATCACTTATCTATGACAGGACCTGAATTCTTAAACACTGTGGAAAATAATAATCCGATGTGCTTATTACAAATACGTTATTCCAATATAAATATGTGAACTAACGAGATAACAGTTTATTTACAGGAGCAGAACTAATGTTCAAATGTTCAAATGTGTGTGAAATCGTATGGGACTTAACTGCTAAGGTCATCAGTACCTAAGCTTACACACTACTTAACCTAAATCATCCTAAGGACAAACACACACACCCATGCCCCAGGGAGGACTCGAACCTCCGCCGGGATCAGCCACGCAGCTCATGACTGCAGCGCCCCTGACCGCTCGGCTAATCCCGCGCGGCTACTAAAAGTATACTCGTCCACAAAACCCATGTGGACAATTATCTGATAATCGGTCAAGTTTTGCTTTGTCGCAGCTCTTTAGGATACAAGTCCATTTACTTCAGATAATTGTCCACATGGGTTTTGTGGACGAGTATACTTTTAGTAGCCGCGCGGGATTAGCCGAGCGGTCAGGGGCGCTGCAGTCATGAGCTGCGTGGCTGATCCCGGCGGAGGTTCGAGTCCTCCCTGGGGCATGGGTGTGTGTGTTTGTCCTTAGGATGATTTAGGTTAAGTAGTGTGTAAGCTTAGGTACTGATGACCTTAGCAGTTAAGTCCCATACGATTTCACACACATTTGAACATTTGAACATTAGTTCTGCTCCTGTAAATAAACTGTTATCTCGTTAGTTCACATATTTATATTGGAATAACGTATTTGTAATAAGCACATCGGATTATTATTTTCCACAGTGTTTAAGAATTCAGGTCCTGTCATAGATAAGTGATCTATATTCAACAGTCCGATAAAGAATGTGGTTTACACAGTCTATCATATGATGACAGTCGTGGTCGGATATCCACATTAAGACTACCTGGCTGAATCCGATTAGAACGATCTGGTATCGAAATGAAATTACAGAAATCGGATAATTTGAACGTCTGTATTTCAACAATGCTTCGCACATAAATTCCTATGATGGAGTAACAGGTAGCAACTGTCTAAGAAAAAGTGAGAAATATGTCTACTAGTAGCAATGTAACGTAATTATAAACCACATTTATGTGATGGAAATACTGAATCGAACAATACACATCTATTTCAGTGGTGGGAAGATACACCATATGGGATTTGCTGAGACATAATGACAATAATAATAATAATAATAATAATAATAATCGCGTGTGGCGGATAGTGGAAACCCTCCCCCATATGGGTGGTACCGAGGAAATCAAATACTAGGGGTGAACCAAATACTAACACAATCCTGAACGGCTACTCAATCCGTTGAACGCAAAATCCAGACACGTCTGAGTGAAAATCACCGTTACTCTGGTCACCGTGTTAGCTCAATGAGCTTGGCTGAAAATATTTGCTTTCAAAGGCTTCAACACCCTCTGGTCCTGTCCGGTCCTGGTATCACCCAAGCACAACCAATGAAACACAAGCAAACGTAAACTATGCAAGCAAAGTCAACTTTATCCCAGGTGGTACACAACCCGGCTGTCGACAGGCGGCAGTTGGATTTTCGGATTCTGGGGAGTCCAGGTTAGCACGACAGAGAATATCGAAGATCTCTGGTAAATTTCCCTACAAGCAAAAAACATGCATTTAAAAGTAAACATCGATACCTTGATCCAAACACGAAAACTAAATAATTTCACAAAAGAAATGGACCGACAAAAAATTCTCATCCTTGCACTTCAAGAACCACGACTAACTGACAATGAAACCGTGTATTAGGGAAACCATTGCATCTTCAAGAGCAGAATACAACAAAAGGTAACGAAAGGCGTACCAATCTTCGGCATTGCATTTCTCGAACACCGATCTATCAACTCTGCCAAAGAATTCACACCGATCGACAATCAAAAGGTTCCAATGGCTCTGAGCACTATGGAACTTAACAGTGGAGGTCATCAGTCTCCTAGAACTTAGAACTACTTATACCTAGCTAATCTAAGGACATCACACAAATTCATGCCCAAGGCTGGATTCGAACCTGCGACCGTAGCAGTCGCGCGGTTCCGGACTGAAGAGCCAAGAACCGCTCGGCCACCGCGGCTGGCCCGTCAACAAGCGACTTATGACTATGGTCATTCAGAGCCCCAGTAAAACATATACACTCATCAATGCACGTGTCCCCACCAACATCGACGGCCGGAGTGTTCGAGAGGTTCTAGGCGCTACAGTCTGGAACCGCGCGACCGCTACGGTCGCAGGTTCGCATCCTGCCTCGGGCATGGATGTGTGCGATGTCCTTAGGTTAGTTAGGTTTAACTAGTTCTAAGTTCTAGGGGACTGATGACCACAGCAGTTAAGTCCCATAGTGCTCAGAGCAATTTGAACCATTTGAACCCACCAACATCGAAAATAAGAAAAACACCGACAATGTTGAAAAATTCTGGAACACACTCGAAAATACCATGAGCAAAATTCACCAAGATGACGTGAAAATACTAATGGGAGACTTCAACTCTATTTGGGACAGAAAAAACGTGTAGAAAAATCATTGGTACAAATTCAACACACCGAAACGCTTAGACTAACGTCACACGTCTGACTGACATTTGCCAATTGAACCACAAAAGGATGTCTTCCCGCTTTAAGAAAAAACCAGTCCCCAGGTAACATGCTTAGTAACCAGGTGCAAGCTGCTTTTGTTCGCCTTTCGAGACTTGCTGAAAGCCAGATTTTTAATTCTTTTGTAGCACAGCTACAAGCAGGCAGATAAAAACTTAATAAGGGAATCGTAAGACAACGCTCGAGCAAAATTCTTCTTGATACTTTCAGTAACTCTTAGTGTCAGAGTGAAAACCTTACGGTACTGCCAGATTCATAATGCCACTTTTGTTTTCTGCCGACATTTTTTTGTTGTTGTGAATACATAATTTTATCTATGAAAAGCCCCATTTTCATAACACTTACGAATGGTACAGGAAATGAAATAAATACAGATCTTTTCTAAGTGTAAAGTCTGTAATATCCTACTAATTCGTGTTAAAATAAGCCCAATTGTCTCACAGAAACTTAATGCTTTATTAAGATAGACTGCCGTCGTGATGTTTCTGTATTAAGCTGACTTTAGTTTGTATTAGTACAGTGAATATTTTAATTGCATTTTCCATTAGTTTACTAAACGCAACAGTAATTATCAAAGAGAAATTAATTAGCAGCAGAATTTTCTTTCACGATACCTAAAACGATATGACAATGCTAAAGTTGTTTACAAATTCTACGCCTGTAGAAACCTACTTGTTCTAACGATGTCAATAAACCAGAGTAGTTTTAAAAGTATTTTCGTCTAGAAATGAATTGCCTTGACGGTTGATCGATCTAGAGTGGGAAAGGTAAAATTTTACAAATATATGACGAGAGGGACAAGTGCTTGAGAGAGGACTTCCCTATCAATACAAATGTGCCTGAGAGACGACTTTCCTATCAATCTCCTGGATAGTTTTGTTTCTCAAATCAACATAGTGCGTTATCATGCAGTAGCACAGGTGATGTAGTTTTGTTGCTCGATTTTCTTACACTGTGACCGAAAGGTGACTCAGTTGTTGGCAACAAATTCCAGCTGTGTTGCACACACCCTGGGGGCAGAATTCGTAGCCCAAAACACACTTTTGGATTTATCAGATGTAAAATAATATGTTCACGCAACTCTCTCCTCGAGTTTACGTCTTTTGGTGGGGCTCAGCCTTTCATTTCTTCTTAGGAAGTTAACGATAAAGGCATCATAACACGTCACCAGTAACAGTACTGCATAGGAATGCTCGATGAGTGACCTGATGACGTTCAATAATAGTTACTCTGTTGATTTTTGTTGTTTCGAATTAGAGCATGCAGTACTCCTACACCAGACTTCTGAACATTGCCTGTTGAATGCAAATTCAAGTGGTTCATAATTATTTTAGTAAATTCACTCGATATTTTTATGTCCTTTAAATTACATTTGCTACATGATTCGCATTGAAGACGTAGGAAATGTATGTTATTTGGTCCGGGAAGCACGTTCCAACAGAAACTGATGCTTACATTGACATTTATGTTGCGAATTAGTCGTCTTATCCATCACATGGATAACGAGGATGCTCCGTTTTGCTACAGTTGTTTCATAGCTAACAAGGGAACCTCCCCATCGCACCCTCCTCAGATTTAGTTATAAGTTGACACAGTGGATAGGCCTTGAAAACTGAACACAGATCATTCGAAAAACAGGAAGAAGTTGTGTGGACCTATGAAAAAAATATTCAAACCAAACAAACTGAGTAGTCCGTGTGCATGATAAGCAACATCAAGGATAGCTTGAGCACGGGAGCGCAGTGGTCGCGTGGTTAGCGTGAGGAGCTGCAGAGCGAGAGGTCGTTGGTTTAAGGCTTCCCTCGGGTTAGTTGTTTGATTTTTTTTATTTTCAGACAATCATCACCACACGTACTGTTATCCAACAAATGTAGGAAATAATCATACAAATGTTCGACAATCGTTCGATCCCTTAAGGAACTTTCCGATGCCTTACAGTTCGGAAAATATTCATTGACATTGTTACTGGAGTCACGAGCTATATTTGCTGGATTCATATTGCCCACGCAATGCATCGCACGTATTTAATGCACTCTCGTCCAAAGTAGCGAACAGTTAACTGCCAGCCAGGGAGCCTCATTAGCAGGAATACTCTCTCTTCCGTGCGCTATAGTCGACTGACGTCATGTCTTTCGATGTTTTTTAGGTGTAGCGTCATCATACTACGGCGCGGTTACCTCGCATCGGACAGACGGACGGACAGATAATAATTGTCTGAAAATAAAAATTAAACTTTTCACTCCTGGGAAAATTTGACGGAAGGACCTCTCGTTCCGCAGCTGCGTGTGCTAACCACGGGATCACGGCGCTCCTGAGCTCACCCTATCCTTGATGTTGCCTATCTTGCGCATGGACTACTCAGTTTGTATATTTTGCTTATTTTTTTCATACTTCCACACAACTTCTTCCTGTTTTCTCGATTGATCTGTGTTCAGTTTTTCAAGGCCTATCCCCTGTATCAACTTATAACTAAATCTGAGGGCGGTGCGATGGGGATGTTCCCTTGTTAGTGGTATTGTGTGTTGGTGGCGTTGCCAGTTTACATACTGTGCATGTAACTCACAATAAATGCGTTGGATTCCTCCTGTGATCAGTTTACTTGAAAAACGTTTGTTGTCATCGTAATTTGTGTAACTGTCTCTCCGACTTCCAATTTGACAATTTGTGGAAAAATTGTTTACCTTCTTAGTCCTAGTTTCAAACATTGTCTGATAGAAAATGTAGGCATGAAGGAGTCTGTAAAAGCAATTAATCGCTATTATAGCAAACTTTTGAATCCACTGGACACTTGAATTCTATATATTGATTCTGAGAGTTTTGTTATTTCTCTTGTTATTTACTGTCCCAAAGTCATCCGTGAGAATAAAATTAAAGGCAGTTGGATTAGGTTCCTGATCTATAAACTGTGATTTAATATTCTGCGCTGCTAAATAAATTTTGAAGGTTGTATTCTTTACGTAAAACAGAGTATCGATGTCAGTCCTAGGATTGACGATAAACTTCAGAAATACAATTACGGAAAAGTGACATATCGATTACGGCTACTCACCATCAACAATAGTTGTTACCCATTGTTTAGTATTTGCTATTTTACCGTCGTTACCCTTTAGAGGCCAACCTGATCTTTCCACAGTGCCTTTTTTACTTGCTTCTTAATATGTCCTATAACTACAGATTTGTTGAAAATATGAACTGTTAAATACGCTATTCCACAAATTAAAAACTTCCAGTTATTCTTCATATCTTGAAACTTACTACCGTTGACTTTCACTGAAGGAAAGATACGTAATAATAAAATGAAATCAAAGATTAGAATGTCGAAGCATAGTGTGAATGGTTAAAATGAAATGAACTAAAAATCATCTTCTTGTCTAAAACACTTTACTCTTCCAGAGAACTTCGGTACCTCTCAAAATTTTTTCAGCTCTGATGTGTAGCCACATGTGGAAAAATAGCGGGTCTCATGATGCAGCACTGTTTAGCCGTCACAAAATAAAGCCTCAAAAATCAGTAAATAAAACTATTCTTGTACAGTTGCTCCGAATCGCATATACCAACCGCCCTTTGCTGCGACAACTACTCAAAGTCTATTGGGTATTTGATTTTGTTCTGCTTTTTCGGGCCTCCTTACCTCTCCTTCTAGCCCAACTTTGTTCTGCAATTACGTCTTCATCGGGGAGCTTCTCCTCAACATTTTTATTTTGTGCTGAACTGTTTTGTACCCTTCTTGCATACACACGTGTGTCACGTATTTTATAGAGACTGAATGAATATATAAGGTGAGTATTTCTTCTCTTATCAAATTAAATATTACATATCTTGCTGTGAATTAATTTGTTTGTCCCCATTCCACTTATTGCGTTTCCTTGAAATTATATAAAACATAAGTCTGTAAAAAAAAATCGCGTATAGCCTCCTTTGGCTTCCACAACAGCTGGAAGTCTGTTGGGCATTGAGCCCACAACTCGAGCCACAGATCTAGGAGATTCAAGTAACTCATTCCAAGCTTCATGAATTTGCTGATTTGTCGTGCGTTGACAAATGGGTGGTTCTCACTGAAACGGCGTATCTGCTGATCCTGAGCTTGCGTTGTTTTGCGGCGACGGCCATGAGGCCTCCCATTCAAGTTACCACTCTCTTCCTTTCGTCTGATCCACCTGGCTACCGTCGACTTGTGAAGACCCATAGTTCTCGCTATGTCGGCATTTGAAGATCCCTCTGCATGGAGTATTATAGCGCCCTTGTCTGCCTCAGCCAGATGGGCCATTTAGCGTTGACTGAATGATTCGTCGCGGTTAATATTGGCTGCGGAAACAGCGCTGGCAGGAAACAGACTGCCTCCTCCAAGATGGCAGCCGCAACGCAGTGGCCAAGTATGTGTAACACGGAAATCGATGGCATAAAAGACAGATCGCAAGCCCGTGCCCGTGTCATTACATAGTGGAGCAACTTAGAATCTCTAATTTTTCTCAGAAGTGACTGGTCCACTCTTGTCATGTCTTATCCTGATAAATATTACATGAAATGAAATGTTTACGTTTTGCATATGCGGCAGGCCTGAGGCAAGAAACATTTCTGAAATATCTGAGGCAACCTGAAGAACACTTCATGAATATTATCTGTAGAAGGTTGCCTTATAAGAAGGAAAACGTGTTTATCCCCGCTCGCCGTGTTTCCAGGTGGCGCAGTTTACTCGGAGGCAAACATAATTCTCGCCGGGCGTAAGAAGCGACTCGACGAGCGAGGGGAACTCGCCAAATGTCATAGGCTGATTGTCCCGAAACTTTGCTCAGTGAAGGAGAGGACAAAATAAGCGAAAATGTGTTTCGGCTTATCTGCAGACACTCGACCGTTTCCGAGAAAACGACGGTCAAAGTTATCAACGCGCTGTTGCTCTAGTGTAGATACCTTCTGCAGCCGAGAACGCAATTGAAGCGGTGGCTACCGTCGTTCCTTCTTGACACTGATTCCCGTGTTCGATACCATATTGGGTTTTTTAATTATTTTATTTTCCTGCCTCTCTATCAGAATTATCTACGAATGTTTTTTTCTAAGTTATGTTGAAATAATGTTGTCATTATTCGCCAATTAACTTTATGTGTAATTAATGAATTAAAAAGTAATAAACGAATGAGACAAGCTGATCTAACATCATCTGGGCTGCCTCATGTATCGTTATAACCAAATATTTTATAAATGTTAATCTACATTCAGATCCGATGATGGCACCTTTAGTGTGTTGAAACCGGTTATCCAGTAAACAATATTTAAGCGATCTTGGCTTCTGAATTATTTCTACAACAGAGTGATCGCCCCACTACGCACTGTGTGTACCCTTTTTAACTTATTTCTTTACACAGTAAATTAACTGACGAATAACGACAACAGTGTTTCAACATAAATTGGAATAAACATTCGTAGATAATTCAGAGAGTGAGGGGAAAAAAAAGGAAAAACCGGGTTTCGAACTCGCAGCGCAAAGTTCAGAAATCGCTATGGTAGCCGCAGAGCCACCGCTCCAGTTGAATGCTTACCCGCTAAGAGGTGTCTACACTATAGTAACAGCGCATTGAAAACTTTGACCGTCGTTTTCTCAGAAGCGGTAGAGTGTAAGCAGATAAGCCGAGACACGTGTTCGCTTATTTTGTCCCCGCTTTCACTGAGCGAAGTTTCAGCAAGATCGGGGTATTTCCTCGGGAACACAGGAAGAAACCATAGTAATAATGTAATTCAAGGCTCGCAAGAAAAGATTTAAGTGGTCCTTTTTCCCGCACACTGTTAATGAGTGGGACGGTAGAGAAATAACCCTAACCTTCTGCCAGGCACGTAAGTCCGGATTGCCAAGAAATCCTGTTGATGTAGTCATGTAGATGTAACGACGAAATTATGTTTTAATTACGACATGTGACTTTCATTTGATTTAAACATCGAAGTTGTTTGCTGTTTCAAAATGGTTCAAATGCCTCTGAGCACTATGGGACTCAACTGCTGTGGTCATAAGTCCCCTAGAACTTAGAACTACTTAAACCTAACTAACCTAAGGACATCACACACATCCATGCCCCAGGCAGGATTCGAACCAGCGACCGTAGCAGTCGCACGGTTCCGGACTGCGCGCCTAGAACCGCGAGACCACCGCGGCCGGCTCGTTTGTTGTTTATTTACTTTTTGTTCAATAGTTTCAGGCATATACAAACACCTAGGCGCGTTAAATTGATATTGAAATAAAGTGTCATGCGTGGACCAATAACAATAAATTCCCACCTACTTGTTATAGTACTGCAGTATCTGCCAGCGTCTTCAGAAGTGGATATCGCATACGAAGTTCCTAGGGTGTTTGTAATGGATATTGCAGACGACTTCGACAAAGTTTGAATGTAGCTTCGTAAAAGTTCCGTGATCAAACGATCTGAGTTGCTGGAGAATACAGTTTATCCTCACTAGACAGTATATATTATCATTATACATGAGGTGAGTAGGGTTTCGCCGCGTTGCGGTGGCCGAGCGGTTCCAGGCGCTTCAGTGACGAACCGCACGGCTGCTTCAGTCGCAGGTTGGAATTCTACCTCGGGCATAGATGTCTGTGATGCCCTTAGGCTAGCTAGGTTTAAGTAGTTCTAGGTCTAGGGGCTGATGACCTAAGCAGTTAGGTCGCATAGTTCTTGAAGCCATTTTTTGACCTTTCGCGTAAATTTTCTTTACATAAACCGTCGTATCTTTTGATTGCGTTGACATAGAAGCTCACTTTTTTACACCAGCATGGGACCGGTTACAGCAAGAAGTGCGATACATTTCCGCTTATTATGTCCACCCGTTCTGGAGGTAAACGGGTTTTAAGGGTTGGGTAGACCGATAGATGGTCAAGAAAGTGAGACTAGTAGGGTTCCGTTTTTACCGGTTTAGGTGACGAAATCCTAACAACGAAAACACTGAAGATGAGGGCCGCATAAATAACACCCGCTACTCTTTATTCGAAATGTTCTAGTTGCTGTCGATACATAAGCATATTAGTCGTAGCTACGTTTTCGATCCAAATCACGTTTACAGGAATGCAAATAGAATGTATTTGCCTATACACGTGGTAATTCACATCCCAGTATTAATGCCACCGCGTTTTAGAAGTACGAACATTCTCATTGCTAGCTAGCTTAAGAAACACTTCTGCTAATGAACGTTTTCTGGCTGTGGCGAGTCTAGTGGAGAATTCGAAACAATGCAGAATACGTTTGGCAGCTATGTAGCCGTTTATTTCCTGGGGTGGTGCAGAATTATCCTACAAAATTTACTCTCTAATAACAGTAATTTGTTATTTCGATAAACATCCCGAATGATTGTCACATAAGCGGTGACATAAAGGAAGAAAATTCATGTTTTTGAGTCCAGAAAGCTCTATGCAACAGAAACTGCAGATTTTCATTTCGAAATTGCCTGCTTGTTCATGTCTGGGGTAATAATAGAGGGCTGTTTGCCTAGGTTGTCTGCTAGCATAGTGAAAGGAAGGTCTGGTTTGTTTTCGGTTCTAATCTCTATGGAGGCAGGTAGAATATCAGTAAAGCAATTTTAAGAAATTCTCGCGCACCCAATACGTTTTATCGCTACCTTTATTCTGTACTGGCGCCCTGTGCATGTCAATATGACACTCTTGTAGAATTTCATACATGTTACTGCCTACTTTTTCCGCTTCTGTCAATAATGGAATTGACTTAAGCGTGGCACTGAATGATTTTTAACAGAATTTCGTTATGAATCTTCACGCATTGCTAAATTTGCACACTTTCATGGTAGGTCAGCAACGGTAATCCAGTATGACTGGTCTGAACGTTGACACAGACCGTTTCGCGGCCGAATGCGGATAATATTTTGCTACTTCGTAACGATCTGGGGTTCTTTGTCTTACTGAAACAGTTAAGTCATCTCGATAAGTTGAAATTCATTTTTATTTGTCCAGTTCATACCAATTAGCGTTTGTTCTTTCAGTTCTGTCTTATATTTACGTGTTGTATTTAACACACTAATCAGCATTAATATATTCTTACAAATTATGGAATACAGTCTAAAAAAGTTCAGATAGTTTGTCAATTTCACGCCTGCGCATAGTATGTTGGTAGCACTTCGTCGCCTTGCCTGTTTTGCTGTGTAGCAGACTTTAAAGCCGTGCGGATCAGCATAACGAAAAGGCGAGGGGTCTCGCTCGTTTTGTCCACGACTGTACATTCTCTTATATTAGCCAAATTTCATATGATAAACACTTGAAAAAAATAGCTATATGACGCATAAATAAAACAGTCTACAACTTTCATAAGGTAGTGTAGCAGACAGTGAAGTAAGTAACAAGAGAAAACGATACAAGCTTACAAAGAAATATTTAAACATTTATGTACTTCAAGAGAATACTGAGAAATACAGATAGGTCGCGAGTAAAAATAATGAATCTTCGGAAATAATAGCACCTAAACTGCATAAAGCTAATCGAGACTCGAAGAAAGTAAAGGTGCTAGGAGATAATGCTACATCAGTATAAATGATTAAATTCAGAGGAAAAGCAGTAAAAGAAAGACTTGCAAAGTTATTTATAGTGTGTCTGCGAAGTTAGACAATTCCCACAGCTCCTACAATGATGTAACTGTAAAATTGTAGACCTCTATGCCTTCTCTCCGTAATGTAAAACAGATATTCAATAAAGAAATCATCAGTCACATAGAAAAGATATTTAATCAGGGAAAGTAAAAATGATCTGGAGAGTATTTCGTAAATTAAATAGAATTTTAAAAACTAAGTAACCGATGTATCTGCAACGGGATGCCGGCCGGTGTGGTCGTGCGGTTCTAGGCGCTTCAGTCTGGAACCGCGTGATGTTAAGTCCCATAGTGCTCAGAGCAATTTTTTTTTTTTTTTTTTTTTTGCAACGGGATGTTTACAATGAGCGTTAACTATGACTTTTGACTCACGTTTGTGAGAGATAACCATCCAACGTCAGTTAATCAAAGATGTGTTTTGCTCAGCGGGAACTGGAGACATGCTTGCTTGGAGTTACTAGGTGAATACAAAAACAAGTAAATGTATCGAAGGTAGGATCGAAGCGGAAGACTTTATTTTCGCTTAAATGTAATGGAATTTTTTGGAGCATGTATCATAATTTTGCGAATGTATATCTGACGAACCAAATTAGATTCTGAGAGGTAAAAGAAGACCAAGACGACAAGTTAACGGAAGCTGGGTGAATGACACTGGGAAATATACAGGAGCAGCACTCATGCGTATAGGTGAAGGATGTAATGGGTGAAGAAGCCCTGAGTGGATCTCGATTGACTGATGATGATGGTGGTGACTAAGCAGGAGTAACCCTGGAAGCTTTTCCTTACAGGATTATCGCCATATAAACTAAATATGCAAAAGCAACGTCACGAAAAGATGTGGGGTGAGACGAACACTGAAATCACTTCTAGCTAGGGGGAATCCGAGGCTAATACACTATTATTATGACATCCTGCTTAATATCCTGTTGGTCAAATTTTGGAACGCAGTAAGCAGCGATTCTTTGTGGTATGGGTTCGACAGGTCCTTTGTAGGTTGCCGGAAATTTGTCGCACAATATGGCTACGAACAAGTCGCGCAATTCCCGCTAATTACAAAAAAATGGTTCAAATGGCTCTGAGCACTATGGAACTTAACATCTATGGTCATCAGTCCCCTAGAACTTAGAACTACTTAAACCTAACTAACCTAAGGACGTCACACACATCCATGCCCGAGGCAGGATTCGAACCTGCGACCGTAGCAGTCGCGCGGCTCCGGACTGAGGGCCTAGAACCGCTAGACCACCGCGGCCGGCCGCTAATTACAGTCTGGTGGTTTGTGGGCGTGGAACAGGCGACCCATAGTATTCTAGATGTGTTCCTTGTGGTTCACAGCAAGTGAATTCGATGATAAAGACATCAACATTAGTTGATTATCATTCTTCTCAAAGCGACTCTGGGCTTACGATACGGAATATAATCCTGCTGGAAGAAGCCATCGCTGTGTACGAAGTTATTGCCGTCTAGGTAGTCATCAAGCATAGGGGTGCACATTGTCTGCATCGCTGTCACGGTGCCTTCCATTGTTGCCACAGATCCTGTGGAAGGCCAAGCGAATGTCCCACCACAGGCCTGCGTCCGAGGCATGGTGCATCTTTCAAGCAGCTGTTTGCTTGGATGACGAGATATCCGGGGACTTCCATTGATCTGGTGTGACGAGGGCGTGATTCACCCAAATAGCCGACGCGTTTCCATTGATCCACGATCCAGTCTCAACGGTCCCGTGCCCTCTCCAACTGTAATTGATGTAGCTGGTCGACCTGGGAACGCGTAATGGGTCGGGGTGGTCTGCTAAGGAGCTCCATGTTCAACAAATCCACGTTGAACAGCGTGCGCCGAAACACTTGTGCCAGCATCATCATTGTTCTCTGTCATCAGATCTGCCACAGATCGCAGCATATTCTACTTAACACAGCGGGCAGGCCTGCGAACGACTTCCACGTTCTTTGATGCGCGGCGTGGACGTTCAACAGCTCATCGTCTTCTTCTGGTTCGACGTTTTTCAACTATTTTTTATCTATACTCACAACAGTAGCATGTGGATAGCCTACCAGTTTCGTCGGGTTCGAGATGTCCGTTCCCAAACGATGGACCATAAGAATTTGTCATTTGTCAAAGTACTTAGTCACTGGATTTCGAAATTTGCAGCCGGTATCGTCTATAGGATGTTTCCCCTAGCACCATCAGCTACTTCTCTCTCGGCTACTAGCTTAGTTGATGAGTAGTGTATGATTATATCCCTTTCATAGCCACGCGATGTGCAGTGTTGGATAAAAATGTGGAAGCCGGCCGGTGTGGCCGTGCGGTTCTAGGGGCTTCAGTCTGGAACCGCGTGACCGCTATGGTCGCAGGTTCGAATCCTGCCTCGGGCATGGATGTGTGTGATGTCCCTAGGCTAGTTAGGTTTAAGTAGTTCTAAGTTCTAGGGGACTGATGACCACAGATGTTAAGTCCCATAGTGCTCAGAGCCATTTGAACAATTTTTTAAAAATATGGAAACACCAAAAAACAACACATTACTATGCCGAATACGACGCAGGAAACCTGTTGGTATTTAAAACAGCTTCCAGTCGTCTCGAAATGGATAAATAAAAGTCCTGTATCAATTCAAGGTATTATTATACAGTTCTTTCAGCAAAATAGTGACAAGTTCAGGTAACAATGATAGATGTGGACAGCAATCACGTACCATTCTCCACAAATTAGACCACAAAGGCTCAATAATATTGAGAACTGGAGACTGTGGTAGCCAGGGGAGATGCTCACAGAACCATTTCTGGACGATGCGAGCTGCGTTGTCTTCGAACACAGCATCGCCAAAGGGAAAGATTGTACCATGGAATGGATCTGATCAGCCAAAATGGTGACATTAGCCTTAGCAGAAATGTGAATTTGCAGGGTAACCACGGGGAACATGGAATGCCACGATGTAGCTGGCCAAATCATTACCGAACCACCTCCATGTTTCAGTCTTGGGAGGTAAATACAGAAAAAGTTCGAAATTAGACTCATACGACCGAATGATATTCTTCTGTTGCTCCACAATCCAGCTGTTAAGTTTCGGCACCACGTTTTACATTTAGGGTATTTGCATCACTAATGAATGGTTTTAAAAGTCCCGCTTGCCCCCTTGGACCATAGCTACTAGTAGACTGGGTATGACGTCATTCTCGTGGCTCAAACACCTCCCGGCTGAAAGTACGTGACTATTGGCAAAACCTGGTTGTTTCGTGTTGTGCTTACGGGTGTTCTGAGCTATTTAGAGCCGGTAGTGGCATTATATTTCATTTGTAAGTATTATTATGGTAATGAAAATGCGTTTAATGAAAGCTGCTGAATTGGTGTTTATATAAATTTGACTCACATAAAGACGCTGTCGCGCAAATTATTTGTTGAAAGTAAAGCGTGTGATATCTGACGCACATTTCATTTTGGAATGTATATGTGAATATTTAGCCATAAACCTATGTAAAATTGTTTCTCTCTCGTAACAATATGTTACCTAAAGACGAAGGGCGAAGACAGCTATGGACATAGGTGCTGAAACGCTAGCCAACTATCCACTTGCGCCTTTGTTCAAAACACTTTCAGGAAAGTTTTTTGACAGGGTGAAGATGCAGGGAGTTGGTTTCGCAGTGATGCTGTTCCAACGCTTTTTGATTTTCCTAAGCATATTTATGTGAAAAAATCTAGAGCCCGTAAATCACCTAGTAGAACATACTAAAGATGAAACCTCGATAGATATTTCTCTGTCCAATGTTTGTAAGTCTGAAATTGTATTAGAACGTGTGTTTTAATAAAAAGTTGTTACAATAGAACTGAAAACCATGTATCACGTTCCGTTGCGTGCAACGATTGCTTTTGGACAGTTGTAGAAATTATCTTTCGTATAATATGCCATTTCCTTTGCTACTTAAATGTAGTAGAAAATTTCATTTATTTTCAGCGATGGAAGCTAAAGCCAGTGCAACAAAAGTTTTCGGTTCATTGGGGACTTTTCAGCAGTGATTTGGCTACTCTTGGCATAGCTGAAAAAGTTTTAAATGTAACTAAAAAGCAGCTGACAGTTAAAACCAGAAAGGTAAGTAATTTGAAGCGTTCATGTCGCAAGATGAAGAATTAAGTTTTATCTCTTAAATTTTTGGTAAGCGATCCTGAAAAGAGTCACATCATTAGTGAATCCATGGCTGATTTACTCAAGTTAGGCAACTGTATGTATACAGAATGAGATTTTCACTCTGCAGCGGAGTGTGCTCTGATATGAAACTTCCTGGCAGATTAAAACTGTGTGCCCGACCGAGACTCGATCTCGGGACCTTTGCCTTTCGCGGGCAAGTGCTCTACCATCTGAGCTACCGAAGCACGACTCACGCCCGGTCCTCACAGCTTCACTTCTGCCAGTATCTCGTCTCCTACCTTCCAAACTTTATTTATTAATTTTGTATGTATACAGTGTCTCTAATATTTTGATATGCTACAGTTTTCAGGCTGGTGTTCATATGTAGAAGAAATGTGGCTTATTGCTTTCAAATGCCGCCACCTGGTACATCCGAATTGTGCATGAGAAGCGGACATGTAAAAGAAAAGTATCCACAAGCACTTCGAACCTTTGTTTTAACAATGAACTTATACAGTAGTAAGCATACAATTACGGTAGAAAAAACTTCAGTATGCTTCTGCCACACCCAAGGACACTGAGAAGATGGTCAATACTGTTGATGGTGATCCAGAATTCAGTAAAGAAGCAGTAATAGCACTTAGAACAAGAAGTCAGGAACACCTAGGCAAAGGCAAGAAATTGCTTTGGGCTATGCCTTTGATGAAATTGCAATAAGGAAATAAATTGTATTTTGTGGAAATATGTTTGTTGAATGCATAGATTATGGCACATAACTTGATAATGACAATCTGCCTGTCGCAAATGAAGCACTGACATTCGTGCTGACTGTTGTCAATAGCTCGTTGGAAATTCCAATTGGGTAGTTTTTAGTCAATGGCCTAGGTGCTGTTAAGATATCCAACGTACTCAATGAGGCTTTGAAGTTTATATCTGAAGATGGTGTAGAGGTAAGATCTGCGACTTTTCATGGTTCTCATGTGGACACTTCTACAGCAGATAAACTACGCGCATCTCTTTCAACATGCAGAATAAAATCTTTTTTTTTAAACACCCAGAGTGTGGTAATGAAATTTGTATTTTTCTGTATACCTGCTACATGTTCAGGTTAGTATGTAATACCTTAGCTGGTAAGGATACGATTTTTTATGACAATGGAAAGCCAATAACATTGGATTACATAGCAAAATTGCATGAACTGCAAAACATGGAGACACTTCTGGCTACCACAAAGATAAGGACAAATCATGTTGGATGGTATCACCACAAAGTGAATGTTAGGATTGATGTACAAACCTTGAGTGGTAATGCTACTAGTACTCTAGAATTTCTAGATAAAGATTTACACCTAGAAGACTTCAAAGTAAGTGAACCAACAGTTACTTTTATAAGGATAATGAACAGTATTTTCGATTGTTTTAATGTTAGAAATGTGTTAGTGAATAAATCTTCCCTGTCCATGCAGACAACTGTTTATATTTTGCCACCCCTCAGTGAGGTGGAAAAATATATAGGAGCTAAGACATGATGCAGATGGATTCTCTATTTTGTGTACAAACCGAAAGACTGGTTTCCTAGGTTTTACTGCTTCAATACAGAGTCTAAGAACATTATATTTTTCACTGATTAAAAGCTCTCCACCAAAAATTCTTGGTTATTTATAAACTATTACAAAACCACATTGAAACGTTTCTTAGTTCTATTAGAAGGTATGGTGGTGATAACAACTCAATTTGAAGCTGTCTAAAAAAGACTGCTTATTTCAACAGGCCATATGGTCAGAATTTGGAACTAGTCTGAACACAGGAGATTGTTCCATTCTCAGGGTATCTGCTGGACAGGGTGCAATACAGACCAACCCATTTGTATCATGCATTAATTTTAATGCTGACAAGTCAGATGTTGATTCAGTGTCTCATGACCACTTTCACAGTATTCCTCCATCCTCCTTTCAGCAGCTGTCAAATTATATAAGAAATGTCATTGTGTACATAGCAGGATTCATAGTATACAAAGTGCATAAAGCAATACATCGTGAAGAATCTGCACATTATTTATTTGGTGAATTAGCAAGTAAGAATGAACATATCAACAGAGTGAGTGCGGTGTGTTTAGTTACACCTTCAACTGATGTTACTATAATTTGCTAAGTAGCAGCACAAACATTGCTTGCAGCAGGCAAAGGGTTTGTAGAAGAAGAAAAATGTTACACTTCTTATTTTGTCATGTGCTACAGCTGATATTGGTAACAGTGTATCAAAATCGATCAGAGAGCATATTACGGACATTGAGCCTAAAGAGTATCGTAGAAATTCTCATACTAAATCAATTTTATTTGAGTATTTTAAAACCAGAAACCACTATTTCAGAAAGACAGTAGCATAAACTTTAGAAAAATGTTGTGTGAGGAATCTGTTTAAAAAACAGTTTTCTTCAAGGGTAATTGGACTTGGTGTTTGTGACATTACACAGCTAACTTCTTTGCTACATTGATATTATTTGCAATTTTGATTTAAATTTATGTGATTATATATGAAGCTCATTCTTTCTGTCCCAAGAGAGCTAAGAAAATCTTTCAGCTTACTCTCAGTAACTGTGAAAAATCTTAAATAAGGACAGCAGTTGAAAAATTTAAATTATTTCTTCGATGATTTGTTATGAGCAAATTCTGAGCTGTTACACTCATTCCAGCTAAAAGTTTAAAGTAAATTCTTGAGTCATCATTGAAAACTCAGTGTAAATATCAGTTTACTGAAAGCTACCAAGCTTTAAATGACAGACAGAAATGTACATGTTTCAATAGAGATCACCACAGAAAGCAGAGAACCCTTTTAACTGAAACAATGACAGTTCTAAACTTTGAAAATTAGCATAAAGAAAGGAAAAATTTCTTGAAACTTCCTGGCAGATTAAAACTGTGTGCCGGACCGAGACTCGAACTCGGGACCTCTGCCTTTCGCGGGCAAGTGCTCTACCAGCTGATCTACCCAAGCACGACTCACGCCCGGTCCTCACAGCTTTAATTCCGCCAGTACCTCGTCTCCTACCTTCCAAACTTCACAGAAGCTCTCCTGCAAAACTTGCAGAACTAGCACTCCAGGAGCTTCTGTGAAGTTTGGAAGGTAGGAGACGAGGTACTGGCGGAATTAAAGCTGTGAGGACCGGGCGTGAGTCGTACTTGGGTAGCTCAGCTGGTAGAGCACTTGCCCGCGAAAGGCAGAGGTCCCGAGTTCGAGTCTCGGTCCGACACACATTTCTAATCTGCCAGGAAGTTTCATATCAGCGCACACTGCGTTGTAGAGTGAAAATTTCATTCTAGAAAAATTTCTTGTTAAAATAGTCAATTTATAAGCTGTAGGCTTAGATCTTACAGTATGCTGAATTGGTAGTGTGCATTTTTTTTATTAATTTATGCAAAAAATATTACAAAATGTTAATGTTGAATTGATTGGGGGTTTCATTTACGACCAGAAAATTATTAAAACAAAGTAATGTCGTTATAATTTCTCTAGTGTCAGAAAAACCAAATCAATGAACAAGCATTATTGTTAGGCAAATAAGAGCCCATATTCTCTCAGAAGTAAAGGGGTGCCAATTTTTCTAGAATGTGCTTTATTTTGAGCAATGTGCAGACTGTTTCTTTTCCTTGTGGAAGATGATCTGTAATGGTTTATGTTTCTTAAAAGAGATGAAGTCTCTTGTGATGTTTGTATTTGGAGTTAGGTTGGCACAATGTATTCTGCTGCATTGGTAGTATGCTTTTCAATTTGTGCAGAAACTACAAAGAAAAACATTAATTTATAATTGAAGGAGAGTTTAATTTAAGCCAAGATAATTATTATACAACAGCGAAGAAAGATTTCCTCATGCTCCGGGTCAAATTCAGAACAGAAACAGATTGCTGTGCAGACATTATTTTTGCCAAAATAAGAGCCCATATTCTTACTTCAGTAAGTGATCGCCAAATGATGTAGAATGCATTTCATTTCGAGCAGTGTGCAGACTGTCTTTTTCTTTTATGTGATGAGCTCTAGCCATGTGACACAACTCTTAGGCTGAATGAGGTTCACTATATTAGAAGTGGAAGATGCCTTTCAGATAGCTTTGGTAAAGTATAGTCAAAATTTTACTGTCACAGCTCATTGTGGGAACTGTTGTGCTCATCCAGTTTCTCCACAGAACAGCTGTCTTCAGACAAAAGTTGACAACAGTGTATTGTCCTTGTACCTTCTATAGTATGAGTTACTGAAAAGAACTTTCTTTCAGATTGTTTCCATCAACTGTGAAAAAAGGCATGTAACAAACTTAAAATGATCGTAAAGGCTTTTGGAACTTTAATTCTCTGGTTTGCTCTGTTCTTACTGCAATGGAAAGCACCCATTTTGTAAAAAAACTTCATTCAGTTTGAGTCTCGCAGGTGACAACGATCTGTATAATTATACAAGTGAGATTCTAATACAACAAGTATTAGACACTATTGGAGTTAGAAACATAGCTAAATTATATATATATATATATATATATATATATATATATATATATATATATATATATATATATATATATATATATATATATATAAAAGAAATAGTCTACTGTTAGTTTTCTTTATTTGCAATAATTACATTCTACATAACATTTTCTGCATTAATGGTCCTAGTAATACCTAATTTATCAGTAAGCTTACTTTTACTTCAGTTTCTTTGGTCCTATGAACCTTACAATGTGGAACTCCATGATTCTGTAAAATATTGGAGATGAATATATCGTAGTGTCGAGAATGCGAAAAAAGTACATACATCTTGAGTGAAAGTATATGATGCTATATTTACACTAAGTATTGTATTGTATTGTATGTTAACCAGGTACCTAGAAACGACGGAGAGGCTCCGTCCCCGCCGCAGCCGCAGTGGTCCGCAACCCCACGACGACTACCGCAGTCCACTTCATCCCTCCGCCGCCCCACACCGAACCCAGGGTTATTGTGCAGTTCGGCCCCCGGTGGACCCCCCAGGGAACATGTCACACCAGACGAGTGTAACCCCTATGTTTGCGTGGTAGGGTAATGGTGGTGTACGCGTACGTTGAGAACTTGTTTGCGCAGCAATCGTCGACATAGTGTAACTGAGGCGGAATAAGGGGAACCAGCCCGCATTCGCCGAGGCAGATGGAAAATCGCCTAAAAACCATCCACAGACTGGCCGGTTCACCGGACCTCGACACAAATCCGCCGGGCGGATTATTGCCGGGAACCAGGCGCTCCTTCCCGCCCGGAAAGCCGTGCGTTAGATCGCACGGCCAACAGGGCGGGCTTTACACTAAATACTATTATCAGAAAAAGTTCGAGCCAGTAACAGTAAAGAAATTCGTTTACCACCGTATATACCGAGCGAGGTGCCGCAGTTGTTGGCACATTGAACTCGTATTCGGGACGCCAACGGTTCAAATCTACGTCCGGCCATCTAGATTTCGGTTTTCTGTAATTTCCATAAATTGCTCCAGGAAAAGTCGGGGGGAGGGGGGCAGAGGTGGTTCCTTCGAAAGGGCACAGTCGGTTTCCTTCCCCTTTCTTGAAACATTCCGAGCTTGTGCTCCATCTCTAATGAACACGATGTCGACGGGACGTTAAACCCTAATCTTCATTCCTTCGTTCCATTGCATATCTCAAGCAGGACAAACAAACAAATAAGACAGCGAAGGAGATGGTTATTTTTCCAGCGCTGGAGCGGGGTATGAACTGACGAACGAGTAAACGAATAAAGCAGTCTCCACTCTGCGATGTGCAATGACTAGCTGACCGAACTAATTCAGCTGTGGATTGGGGATGGAGAGAAAATTGGAAAACGAGTGAAGGTGCGATCTGCAGAAGATACTGGAGGAAAGTTAAGCGAAGTGAGAGCTGTGATAATAGTCCGCAGTAGCGTTTCACGATGCGTGGTAATCGAGATTTTCATTTACCACTGAAACTATACTGAGAGACGACTTAAGTAGCGAAGTGTAGCAGACGAAAATGGATTGGCGTCTCTCCACGTGTCTACTACCGCAGCGAAGACGCCCGGAAAGGGAAAGGCTGTTTCAAAACGCCGGCTGCTGGTGATCGTGGTGGTCTCTGTGGCGTGCGGTCGGCCTGGATTCGCAGAGCGCGTGTGCCAGAGGATGGATGTGGCCGCCGGGTGTTTTGTTTATCTGCGGCGGCGAGCCCGCTATCTGCGCAGATACCTCTCCCATGGGCGTTCACCCTGTCGGACACAACGCTTTCTATCCCTGGTAAATAAAACGCAGGGCCGGAGGGAGCAGCGTAATTCGTTTGTAGATGTACTTGTATATCCAGGGTTCAGTTGAGGAATTAACAAAAACAAAGTGTCCGTCAGCGTGGTTGGAGTCTGTCACTAACATCTGAAAATAGCCACATATAGTAAAAATTGTCTTTCAATTTAGAGGTGTGTTACATTCACTAGCCTCAGTCCACGTGGTAGGCGCTGACGCATGCTAGTGCAGTGAGGTTCGGTACTGAAAGTTGCTGTTCGAATCATGGCATCGAAGAAGTTTCTGCTACGAACTAGCTGATTACTTGGCGTTGCCCGGTTTTTTATTTACCAAAATTTCGATTGTTGTTGTATGTCACCTTCTTTCCACATCTGTTCAATTTACCGGCGGTGAATTGTCATCCAAATTGTTAGTAGTTAGCCTATCAACGCCGAAACTATGAATTACATGCTATTAATAGTAGTTGTCAGTATGATTTACTGCTCACGCTGCACCTCAATCATACAGATGCTTAGGGTGTCTTAAGACAAACACTAGCTTCTTCCAACTAGAAGGTCACACACATACCAACATTGAAATTTCTCCATGCGTTCCGGAGCAATACATTTTACCGCTTCCTACCCCTCACTCCAACAAACAGGGATTATAGTGGTCTCTTACTCAAACGTAATTGTTTCCTGGTACTAAGTCATGTGTGAACCAAGACTGGTTGATATTGCTCAGTGTGTTCCAGATCTACACTGGAGCTCACACACACAGATCAATTTTTACGTACCGAATGTTTAAAACAGGACCATTCGATTCAAAATGGTTCAAATGGTTCTAAACACTATGGGACTTAACATCTGAGGTCATCAGTCCCCTGGACTTAGAACTTCTTAAACCTAACTAACCTAAGGATCACACACATCCATGCCCGAAGCAGGATTCGAACCAGCGACCGTAGCAGCAGCGCGGTGCCAGACTGAAGCGCCTAGAACCGCTCGGCCACAGAGGCCGGCGATCATCCGATTTCACAAGGCTAAAATCTCTCTTCTTCGAGCAGCAGTCTGGAAGTCCATAAACAGGAAAAATACAGTGTAACTCTCTTACAGAGAATACTGATAACATTTTTGAGCAAAAGGCTGTAAGTCATTTTGAATGCTTTAGTCAGGCAGATAAAAACAATTTTCAGGAGCGAGGATGTTAGTGTTGAAAAGGTACTGTATCAGCTCCCTTTTCATGTAGTATTTCTCAGGGATATCTTAAGTATCTGTAGTTAATCTAAAGGGTGAATGTGCTTCTGTGTTTTACATAAAATGAGAGCTGGGAGACAGATTGTCTAGGGAACCATTAGACCTTAAGTAGCTGAGAACCCAGCTTTGCCGGGGTATGTACCTGTTCCCACCTTCTATTAGTTCATATCCTTCTTACCCATCTCTCTGTCCGTCTTCTCTTTCTCCCTTCTCTGTCCACCTCCACCCCTACAGTCTCTCCATCGCCTGCCGCTCTCTCTGTCCATCTGCTCCTCCCCACCCCTCCTTTATCTGTCCATCTGGACCTCCACCCCCCGTCCATCTACTCCTCCCTCTCTATCTTCTCCTTACCCCTCATGTCCATCTCCTCCTTCACCTGCCTCATCCCTCTCTCTCCTCCTCCCCCTCTCCTTGCCCATCTCTTTCTCATCTCTCCTCTCTTCGTCCATTTCCTTCCCTTTCTCTGTCCATTTCCCCCTTTCCCTCCCTCTGTCCTTCTCCTCTTCCTCTGTATCCATGTCCACCTCCAACTAACCCCTCTCTGTTTATCTCCTCCTCCGCTTTCTCTCCTCACGTTATCACCTCCAACCCCATAGGAGATTTGGTGGTTCTTTCCACACAGTAGTTGTTTCCAGATAGTAATACGTGTAACAAATTTGGTTGAAATAGATCCACATGTCTTTCATGAAAAATCCTACATTCTCAGAAAATTAGTGTGTTGTGTTCCGTATAGCGTAGTCGGATAGAGGGCCTTATTTTCTTTGAAACTTCAGTGAGCAGTGTGCGTACCAAGATATCACTATTCAATTCATTTCGCTTCTTGACGCAGGTGAACGTTATTGTTGGCCATGACACTTCTCATACATCTAATGAAACGATTCATTTCTTAAGCTAATTTTTTTGGTGATCGAATCATTACTCCCACATTCTCCCAATTTAGAGTCTCCAGGCTTCGTCGTGGGAGGCTGTAACGCAACCGGGGGAAATGTGGCACTTAAGTTCTGTACAACCTCTCTCTAAACATAGGAAGGGGGGCTAGATATTTAACGACTGCTTGCCCGCGCCCACGTACTTGGTTTCTCCACGGTGTTGCTCTGCTCTCCTTGCACTAACTGCTTCGATGTGCCCTGTAATAATTATTATCTAACTGGGTGCAGAGCTACTCAAACAGTGCGAACTTGCCAACTTGGTCTGGTAGAATCCAGTATATTCTAATATCATTAAATTTTCCTTGAGACATTTGAGTCTCAACTTTATCTATGATAATGATAAAGCTCAAGAAATGAATTAAAATTTGTGCCATGGCTGTGACTTGGAGGGCACTAGACTAGGTAGTTCGTCCAGGTGTGTCAGCAGGACTGTCATGGTGGTGTAATGGCAATCGCACCTGCGTCATAAGCAGCGGGACCCGGGTGCACAGTCCTGATGTGGCACAAATTTTAATTCATTTCCTCAGCTTCTATTAGTATATTCAGTTAAACACTCGTACAGGGCTGGGCTGCACATTATTCCACAATCGATCTCGTCGGTATTTGCATTCCAACCTCATAGTCTGTTGTGTACTAAAGTTAATGCTGGAGCAATATTATTCAAGTCAAGTATATGCAACACAGGACATATGTGAACTTCGTTTTTAAAAAGGTGCTTTATAAGCTGATAAAAACCACAGTTCTTCTAGTCACTACAAAACAATTCCTTCGTTCATCACAGAGCGTTCGCGTTACCGAATTCCGATGTGAATATTTGAAAAGGTCGTATGTGACATCTGAAACGAGGAAGTACTTACGCTAGTGATATCCAAACAATCCAACCATACATGTTTCGTTCACTTCGAACTCGTAATTAGAGTCAGTCCAGTATACGTCGCGACGCGGTTTATTATTGACCTCCCGGCAAGACACAGAAGAACGAAAATCGTCACCATTTGGACAAATGTTAATATTGAGCAGTGAACACTGATACGAAATGTACAACTTGCGTGACAAACGTTTTTAATTACATCACAATAACTTGAGAAATGCAATGTTACTTATAATCCATCTTGATTGCAAAGTATTTATTCACATGACCGGTTTCGGTTCCTCAAGAACCATCTTCAGATCTGCAATTTCGGTTATAGGATTAACCCGTCCACACTCAGCAACCTTCACATGCTGCGTCACATTTGAATATGACGCAGCATGTGAAGGTTGCTGAGTGTGGACGGGTTACTGCGGTATCTCTGCAGACATTATGTCTGTTTTTGCAAAACTTTAGAAATCCCTGGTGCAGCCACGGCATCAACACTGCATGATGCCCGCACCCCACGGTAACGCAGCTATGACTCCTTACGCACTCTACCATCGACAACGTGGTGACTATCGATCGGTCATCGATACAACAGTACGCATGTAAGGCTACACTAAAGCAAGGATCTATAAAAACAGACCGCAAACACTAGCGGAACTAAAGACTAACACCATGAATGTCAGAGTGCTCCACAAACTGATCTCAAACATGGTCAAACGAGTTCGTACAAATGTGACTGAACAAGGCAACCATTTCGACCACATTTATAAACAATGTGTGTAAGGTAATGAAATAAAATGCATGTGACTCCTTTTCGATCACCCAGCAGAACGGATATAGAATGAATCACAATACCTGGATTATTGCATTTGTATCTTCATTTGAAAATAAAATAAAAAAATAAACAAAATTTATATTGAATGTCCTCTCGTTATGGTTGTGCGATTCATGCACCGTAATATTATTTCCAGAAAATCCGAAGATGACAGGTAGAATCTGTTGGAACAGGTCAATGGGGAAATCAAAATATTTCAACTTGTGATCCTGGCTGCAAAAACGGTTGTTGTTGTTGTTGTGGTCTTCAGTCCTGAGACTGGTTTGATGCAGCTCTCCATGCTACTCTATCCTGTGCAAGCTTCTTCATCTCCCAGTACCTACTGCAACCTACATCCTTCTGAATCTGCTTAGTGTATTGATCTCTTGGTCTCCCTCTACGATTTTTACCCTCCACGCTGCCCTCCAATGCTAAATTTGTGATCCCTTGATGCCTCAAAACATGTCCTACCAACCGATCCCTTCTTCTAGTCAAGTTGTGCCACAAACTTCACTTCTCTCCAATCCTTTCAATACCTCCTCATTAGTTACGTGATCTACCCACCTTATCTTCAGCATTCTTCTGTAGCACCACATTTCGAAAGCTTCTATTCTCTTCTTGTCCAAACTGGTTATCGTCCATGTTTCACTTCCATACATGGCTACACTCCATACAAATACTTTCAGAAACGACTTCCTGACCTTAAATCTATACTCGATGTTAACAAATTTCTCTTCTTCAGAAACGATTTCCTTGCCATTGCCAGTCTACATTTTGTATCCTCTCTACTTCGACCATCATCAGTAATTTTACTCCCTAAAAACGGTTATTTGTCAGCAATTATTAATTTGTTACAATAGTTCAGTATCGGTTTCGGATAGTGTCGCCACCTACTCCCAGCCTCACTGGCACTACTTTATCATCACTGGACATACTAATCTTGTCACTAGAGATTGATAGGCAATCTTTTTTTCTACACAATACGAAAATAAGTGTACCTCAGTGAATGTTTCTTTGGTATTTTGCTGTGATGTTCTTTCTTCAGTTTGTTGTAGCTTCTCATAATTGAGCTTGTGTGGCACTAATACGATTACATTTCTCTCTGAATTCGCTCTCTCTTCAGCGGCGTTTATCCTGTCGTACGTGACCCACTGTTCTGACGATTTGGCTGATTTGTTTTATTTTAACTTTATGGCTGGATGCTCTTCGTGTCGCCGCCTTCGTCATTCAACCAAAATTATAGTGAGGGTCAGGTCATGTGCTGCATGTATTTGTAATTCGTGTAAATTTTGTTCTGTATGTAATCGACTGTTAACCGTTTGCGGATGATATTTTCTGTCTGGGAGATTGAGAACAACGCCAGCAAATTACCTGAACGAGAGGGGAAAATCGGCTAACAAGGGAACATCCCCATCGCACCCCCCTCAGATTTAGTTATAAGTTGGCACAGTGGATAGGCCTTGAAAGACTGAACACAGATCAATCGAGAAAACAGGAAGAAGTTGTGTGGAACTATGAAAAAAATAAGCAAAATATACAAACTGAGTAGTCCATGCCCAAGATAGGCAACATCAAGGGTAGTGTGAGCTCAGGAGCGCCGTGGTCCCATGGTTAGCGTGAGGAGCTGCCGAATGAGAGGTTGGAGTCTTCCCTTGAGTGAAAAATTTACTTTCTTTATTTTCGCAAAGTTATGATTTGTCCGTTCGTTCATTGACGTCTCTGTTCACTGTAATAAATTTAGTGTCTGTTTTGCGACCGCACCGCAAAACCGTGCGATTAGTAGACGAAAGGAGGTGCCTCTCCAATGGGAACCGAAAACATTTGATCGCAAGGTCATAGGTCAACCGATTCCTCCACAGGAAAACACGTCTCATATATTCTATACGACACTGGTGACGGCATGTGCGTCACATGACAGGATTATGTTGTCGAACCACCTAACTTGTACACTTGGCGAATGGGTAAAAAGATTCTTCTACCTTGCCCGATTTAGGTTTTCTTGTGGATGTGATAATCACTCCCAAGAAAGTGATGAAAACATAAAAGTTTGTCACATAAACTGCAACAAATGAATGCAACAGTTTCACAGTTGCACAGTTTCAGAGTTGCACAGTTTCCCTGTGCTCTGTCAAAACATATGTTTTTAACGTTTTCATACGACGTCCCCATACTATGGCGCAGATACCTCGCATCGGACGGACGGACAGATAATAATTGTCTGAAATTAAAAAATTAAACTTTTCACTCGACGGAGGACTTGAACCAAGGACCTCTCGTTCCGCATCAGCTCACGCTAACCACGGGACCACGGTGCTTCTGAGGTCAGACTATCCTTGATGTTGCCTATCTCGCACATAGACTACTCAGTTTGTATATTTTGCTTATTTTTTTCACACAAATTCTTCCTGTTTTCTCGATTGATCTGTGTTCAGTTTTTCAAGGCCTATCCACTGTGCCAACTTATAACTAAATCTGAGGGGGGTGCGGTGGGGAGGTTCCCTTGTAAGAACCACACACAGGCTGGCTGGTGTAGGAGGTCAACAATGGTTGATTCTCCTCGCAGATTCGGTTATGCATGGCTCATCTCACAGTCTCGAAAGTCAGCGTGATGCGCGTTAAGCTATACAAGCAGGTCACTTTCCTCCTACTGCAACCCTTTCTATTTATGACTATCATAAATGCTTTATTCAACAGAAATTAAGGGTGCACAGCATAGTCCACTTCGTATTGCTTAATGGCAAGGCACTGCCTCGAAATTAATTACATAATTACGCCACTCAAGTTCATCTTGAGATCTGACTGAAACTGAAGAACGAAACGTCTAAACTTAAAACCTCTTCAACGACGAGGTTATTGGATACAAAGCGCCGACTCTAATGGAGATGGATGAGTGTTATGAATTGATATCTTTGTCATCTGGATAGTGTGTAGTGAGTAGAATCGAGCTTATCTTCTTCAGTGAGTGGTGTTCCTGTCTGTACTACTCCCAGGGCACCCCGATTTATAACATTTGTTATCAGTTATGGCTCGAGGTTAATTGAAAACTTCAAAGGCATGTGCGGTCTTTTGAATGGCGGAGATGACGGATGACGCAACTCAATACTTTCAAAATATGAGTGTAATTTCACAAGATCTCTACGCGTAAACCTACATGTGCGACTTGTGTGACGAACAAAGACTGCTTCAACCTTACAATTTCCAGTCGTCATATTTTCAGTGGTACTGAATACAGATTCTGAGTTCGTCAAGGTCTGTGTGCTTTATGGTGCGCAACAACACTCCCACACTAAAAGATTTTATGCAGAAGCGTCTTCCGAAGAACTAAAACAGGTAAATAGCTGCGAGATTTCAGACACTTAAGGAGTTGCTTCGCGAACAGATCTGAGCCGGAAGCTCCAAGTGACAACTCTGTGCTGTGATGGCGAAAGAGTGTTCGCCTTAAAGGCAGTAGGGCGACTTTTTCTGTGACAGTCTTGGCTGTTTAGACGCCTCTGCTCATGCCGAACTGAGGGTGGGCTAGAAAAAGTGTCTTAAACGCTATCAGACTGGAAACCTAACTTTAGAGAACATACAGTTTGGTGGTTAAAAGAAGTACAAATATAAGACGATTCTAGAAGGTTAGAAACAACGATGGAAAATAACACGACTGAACGATATAAAAGGCGAGCAGCATTTGCACCTCCAGAAGAGATTTGACATTGACATTGGTACATTAAACGATGTGCAGGTAAAGGAAAAGTCAGAAACCTCGTAGATATTAACTTGCTTCTCAAAAGTGGATGTTGCTACTATCTGATCATCTTGAGGAAATTCATTCTGAGATAAACAAAAGGCTCAGCACAAAGCGGTCAAACATGCCAACTACCATGACCCATTGCAGTTAATGAGTATATTTTTATCATCACATGTGACGGAACTCAAACATACCACTGCCTAACAAAGTGATTCCTTTGGGAGACTTCAGGTGGTGCCAAATGGGTCTGTCGGTGTAACGTGGTGGATGTACACTCTAGAACACATCAAATACTATAGAATGACAAACAGAATGATAAAAACATAAGTGGATTTATGTGCTATATATACTATACTGATTATAGGTATCTTTGTATCCTGTAGTCTCTCTGCAGTCTCTTGTCAGTCTCTGTTCAGCTAATACCCGTAACTAATATTCACTAGCAGTCGGAGTAGCAATTGCGCCGTGCAAGGTTCACTGCACTGTAGTCCGTACGCTCGGCGTGATGAGATAGTAGTCCGAGAATAATACACTGACAGCCAAAGAAACTGGTACACCTGTTGTAATATCGTGTAGGGTCCTCGCGATCACGCAGAAGTGCCTCAACACGACGTGGCATGGACTCGACTAATGTTTGAAGTAGTGCTAGAGGGATTTTACACTATGAATCCTGCAGGGCTGTCCATAAATTCGTAAGAGTACGAGAGGGTGGAAATTCTTGAGAAAAACACGTTGCAAGGCATTGCAGATATAGTCAATAACGTTCATGTCTGGGGAGTTTGGCGGCCAGCGGAAGTGTTTAAACTCAGAAGAGTGTTCCTGGAGCCACTCTGTAGCAATTCTGGAAGTGTGGGGAGTCGCATTGTCCTGCTGGAATTGTCCAAGTCCGTCGAAATGTCGCTGGCTCTGAGCACTATGGGACTTAACTTCTGAAGTCATCAGTCCCCTAGAACTTAGAACTACTTAAACCTAACTAACCTAAGGACAGCACACACATCCATGTCCGAGTCAGGATTCGAACCTGCGACCGTAGCGGTCGCGCGGTTCCAGACTGTAGCGCCTAGAACCGTCGGAATGCACAATGGACATGGATGGATGCAGATGATCAAACAGAATGCTTACGTACGTGTGACCTGTCAGAGGCGTATCTAGACGAATCAGGGGCCCCATATCTCTCCAACTGCACACACCCACGCCATTACAGAGCCTCCACCAGCTTAAATAATCCCTTGCTGACATGCAGGGTCCATGGATTCACGAGGTTGTCTCCGTAGACGTACACGTCCATCCGCTCGATACAGTTTGAAACGAGACTCGTCCGACCAGAAAACAGGTTTCCAGTCATTAACAGTTCAATGTCGGTATCGACGGGCCCAGGTGAGGCATAAAGCTTTGTGTCGTGCAGTCATCAAGAGTACACGAGTGGACCTTCGGCTCCGAAAGCCCATATCGATGATGTTTCGTTGAATGGTTCGCACGCTTACACTTGTTAATGGCCCAGCATTGAAATATGCAGCAACTTGCGGAAGGGTTGCATTTCTGTCACGTTGAAGGATTCTTTTCAGGCGTCGTTGGTCCCTTTCCTGCAGGATCTATTTCCGGCCGCAGCTATGTCGAAGCTGTGATGTCTTTTCTGCATTCCTGATACTCACGGAACACATGTGAAATGGTCGTACGGGAAAATCCCCCCTTCATCGCTACATCGGAGACGCTGTGTCCCATCGCTCGTGCGCCGACTGTAACACCACGTTCAAACTCACTTAAATCTCGATAACCTACCATTGTAGTAGCAGTAACCGGTCTAATAACTGCGTCAGACTCTAGTTGTCTTACAAGGGAACCTCCCCATCGCAACCCCCTCAGATTTAGTTATAAGTTGGCACAATGGATGGGCCGTGAAAAACTGAACACAGATCAATCGAGAAAACAGGAAGAATTTGTGTGTAACTATGAAAAAAATAAGCAAAATATTCAAACTGAGTAGTCCATGCGCAAGATAGGCAACATAAAGGATAATCTGAGCTCATGATCGTCGTGGTCCCGTGGTTAGCGTGAGCAGCTGCGGAACGAGAGGTCCTTGGTTCAAGTCTTCCCTCGAGTGAAAAGTTTAATTTTTTATTTTCAGACAATTATTATCTGTCCGTCCGTCCGATGCGAGGTAACTGCGCCGTAGTATGGGGACGGCAAGTGAAATACTTTGTGAAAAGATTCTATGATTTTGCGAAGCTGCACAGGTACACAGTTTTACGTATTGTGATCGTGTGCCAACTATCAAAGTTCAGGCACTCACACATAATCAACTTCGCTCTCCAAAATTCAGGACATGTTCAGATTTACTTGGACATATGCAGGATTTGACGGTCTATACACGGAAAAATTTGAAAACGTTAAAAACATATGTTTTGACAGAGCACAGGGAAAACTGTGCGACTGTGAATCTGTTACATTCATTTGTTGCAGTTTATGTGACAAACTCTTATGTTTTCATCACTTTTTTGGGAGTGATTATCACATCCACAAGAAAACCTAAATCGGGCAAGGTAGAAGAATTTTCTTACCCATTCGTCAAGTGTGCAGGTTAGGTGGGTCGACAACATATTCTTGTCATGTGACGCACATGCCCTCACCAGTGTCGTGTAGAATATATCAGACGTGTTTTCCTGTGGAGGAATCGGTTGACCTATGAACTTGCGATCACATGTTTTCGGTTCCCATTGAAGAGGCACGTCCTTTCGTCTACTAATCGCACGGTTTTGCGGTGCGGTCGCAAAACACACACTAAACTCATTACAGTGAACAGAGACGTCAATGTACGAACGGACAGATCATAACTTTGCGAAAATGAAGAAAGTAAACTTTTCACTCAAGGGAAGACTTGAATCAAGGGCCTCTTGTTCTGCAGCTGCTCACGCTAACCACGGGACCACGGCGATCATGAGCTCACATTATCCTTGATGTTGCCTATCTTGCGCATGGACTACTCAGTTTGTATGTTTTGCTTATTTTTTTCATAGTTCCACACAACTTCTTCCAGTTTTCTCGATCGATCTGTGTTCAGTTTTTCAAGGCCTATACATTGTGCCAACTTATACCTAAATCTGAGGGGGGTGCGATGGGGAGGTTCCCTTGTTAGTTATCTGTAGCCGTTGCCGACCGCAGCGCCGTATTCTGCATGTTTACACATCTCTGTATTTGAATACGCATGCCTATACTAGTTTCTTTGCCGCTTCAGTGTATGAAGACAATCTGAAGATAATCTGACGCGATGGTCTGAGTGCGGAGGCTTAAAAATCCGTGCGGACCAATCACAATTGCAGGCAGTGAGATGATGAGGGCTTTCCTGGTGCCGAGTGTGTGTCACTTTTCGGCGTCTGAAGAGCCCTGTCTATAGGAGCGATACGTGCGGCGTCTGATTTAAGTGTTTCTTCCGTGGAGATGTGAGCGGCGCGCTAAGCGCCGTTACGGTCGACAAAGACACCATACATCAGACAGTGGCTACCAGTATTGTGAGTTCACGCACTGGTGAGCCTAAACGTTCTGACTACGTTCACCGGAATACTGAATGCCGCCAGGTGGCGTTGCGGGCACATGACAAGTAAGGAAACTACAATGTGTTCCACATAAAACTGGTACGCATTACGCCCGGGATCAAGTTACAATGTACTACGTAAAAAGAATAGACAACAGCGACGTTAAAAAACATTTAGTTACCTGTTTATGAGAGATGCTGGAAGTAGCGCCCATGGGCATCCAGGAGGAGGATGGAGGATATTGGTGTTTAACGTCCCGTCGACAACGAGGTCATTAGAGACGGAGCACAAGATCGGATTAGGGAAGGATGGGGAAGGAAGTCGGCCGTGCCCTTTCAAAGAAACCATCCCGGCATTTGCCTGGAGTGATCTAGGGAAATCACGGAAAACCTAAATCAGGATGGCCGGACGCGGCATTGAACCGTCGTCCTCCCGAATGCGAGTCCAGTGTGCTAACCACTGCGCCACCTCGCTCGGTGGGCATCCAGGCATCGCTGACTTTGTGTGATGACGTTATTAGCAACATGCTGTAATTCTGCAGGGGTCATGTTGTTGATTTCTCTAGCAATGTTCCGTTTAAGAGCGCCTGTTGTGCGAGGATTGTTAGCATACAATTTGCTTTTTAGTATGCCCCATAAATAAAAATCACACAATGATAAGTCCGGGGAACTCGGACGCCAAAGGCCTCTATTGACAAGTCTGTCTTCAGGAAACATATTGCTGATGTGGGCCATATTTTGGTTGGACGTGTGAGCGGTTGCTCCATCTTGTTGGAATACTGCATACCGCTTCTCTGCATCAGTTAATCGTCCATAGAGTCCAAGATCTCTAGATATCCGGCATGTGTAAGGTGTAATTGAAAAATATGGGACCAATAATGCTCATGCCGGACAATGTCCATCAAACATCTATCTTCTCTTTGTGGAGAGGTTCTTCGAGCAGAATATGGGTATTATCCTGCGATCAGTGTCTGCAATTCTGAGAAGTTACGTAACATGAAAATTGAAACCAGGCCTCATATGACATGAAGTAAACCAAATCGTTAGCAGTTGGTGTTAACAGCCAGCTACAATAATGAAATCTTTTTCCTGTTCCTCAGATTTCAACTCTTGCACCACACTTACACGCTAGCTCTTAATTTCATGTCTTTTAGTACACGATGACATAATGTACGACATACATCAATCTGCTGTGACAAATTCCTTACCGACTTGCGGGGACTTCTCGTAATGTCCATACGAATTCTTTCTGTAGATTCAGGTGTTCTCAATGTCGGTGGCCTATACCTCTGCACGTTCTGAAAGAATCCTATAGCCTTCCATTTCTTGAATAGTTCTGGGTTTCGGCAGTTTTGGAACAGGATATTTCGCTTGAAACATTTCTTTACATTCGTTGAAGAAGCCTGCCTTTATGCAACAATCCACAATATCAGTTCAGTATTCTATTCCAGCGAGCCGCTGTGGTCGAGCGGTTCTAGACGCTTCAGTCCGGAACCGCGCTGCTGTTACGATCACAGGTTCGAATCCCGCCTCGGGTATGGATGTGTGTGCTGTCCTTCGGTTAGTCAGGTTTAACTAGTTCTAGTCCCATAGTGCTTAGATCCATTTGAACCATTTATTCTATTGCAAACTGCCTTATTTCTGTAACAACTCAGCAATACGAGCTTCTCACAACAACTGACGCACGAACACACAGCTGCATTCAACTTTCCAATAAAATACCAGCTTTCGAGACAGTGTTGCCACTTCTCAAGCAATTCAACTAGAGATGATTAACCGGTATGTAAACTATGCCGTTTTTATGTGGGACACCCTGTATACAAGCGGATTAGAGACAAGTGTCAATCATTCCAGCGACGAGATTGGCACCAAATTAGGAATTTCAACGACGTAAGAGACTACGCCAAAAGATTCTTTAGGACTGGCGCCTGGGAACTAGCATTTCGGAAACGATGAAACTGGCTGTTTGCGCGCTACTGTTGTGAAGTGATGCAAGTGGTTGAAGGACGCTAAAACAACGACTAGGCTACAAGGTGCTGGATGTACACAACTTATCACAGAATGTGGAGGTCGGGGATTCGCCTTTCTGTAATGCAGGATAGGTGTTGACCTGTAGTAGACCTGACAAAAGGATACAAGTATTTTGGAGTGCAACATTAAGCGCGCTATATCGCAGCTCAGCGTTCAGCGCACATTTTTGAACATAGGGCTTAGTGGGCACGGGATCATGGAGACTGGACCGTGAATCAATGGAAACGTGTCGCCAGTTGGATGAAACACGATTCTTGTTAGACCAATACGCCATCATACAGTGCAATGGCTGAAACTTCCTGGCAGATTAAATCTGTGTGCCCGACCGAGACTCGAACTCGGGACCTTTGCCTTTCGCGGGCAAGTGCTTGCCCGCGAAAGGCAAAGGTCCAGAGTTCGAGTCTCGGTCGGGCACACAGTTTTGATCTGCCAGGAAGTTTCATATCAGCGCACACTCCGCTGCAGAGTGAAAATCTCATTCTAGTGCAATGGCTGCTCGATACACGCAGCGCGCTACGTGTGAGAGCAGATTTTGCCTTGTGGGACCTTCGCTTGAACTCCTATGCGATCTGTTGTAGTAGCCGAAGGCACCACGTCAGCTGTGAACTACGTGACCATTAATGAGGACTGCACTCATCTCTTCATGCTTGGTGGTTCTCAGTCGGATAACTGTCTCTGTAACAAGGACAGAACCGTGCTCACTCCAAGTTTATATTTTTATTCACATAGAAAACGATTCATTCTTGGGATGCATCTCGACCTAAGGACATTGTCACCTAGCGCCACCTATTAGCAGTCCCCGTCCGTGTCATCCATGTTCGCTATGTTGAGATTGTCGCTGGACGTCGGACGTAAGTGTGCATTCGCACTGAAGGAGGTGGATTTATTGCCCATCGATGTGAATAAATTATATGAATGCGTGGTGTCTGTTCTTTCGGACAGCTTCCATTCGTCTCGGAATGAGTGGATGTAGAGCCTGTATCAATTTAAAGGAGTGTTACACCGTTCTTCCTGTATAGTGGCAAGCCATGGGTAAAAAAATGAGTGCAGTCCTCATTAATGGTCACGTAGTTCACAGCTGACGTGGTGCCTTCGGCTACTACCACAGATCGCATAGGAGTTCAACCGAAGGTCCCATAAGGCAAAATCTGCTCCCTCGCCAGCACACGTAGCGTGGTGCGCGTATCGAGCAGCCATTGCACTGTATGACGGCGTATTGGTCTAACAAGAATCGTGTTTCATCCAACTGGCGACACGTTTCCATTGATTCACGGTCCAGTCTCCATGATCCCGTGCCCACTAAGCCCTATGTTCAAAAATGTGCGCTGAACGCTGAGCTCCGATAGACACGTGGAGTTTTGTTTGACCAAATGCTTGTTTTTGGGCTATTTACCTATCTGACAAGGTAAAACCACGCACCATCAGAGGAGAAAACAGGTCCCAGTTCTGCGATTCCACAGATGTCAACAAATGAATCAAAGCAGGTGCACTACGCTAGATGTTTTTCCTTATTAAGAGCCTTCAATTCCTGCACACTACTATAATGATATGCATGAAATTTTAACTTCTATATCGTTCTCTGAGCATTACCATACGAAACCTGAGATTGGGCTCATAGTATCCTCTTACGATCTGAGCGCTAACGCGTTATCACATCCCTCCTCTAAGCCAGTTCAGTATCCATCAAAGTGGCAACCCGAAACGGGTGATTAATGTCGGAACAGCAGGAGCTCGATATTTCCCACGTAAAGCTATTTCAACAAGTGCATTGTTAAATCATTATTGTAGACTACACTCTGTTATCGTCTGTCTCTACTGTTACTGCCATCCCAATATTTGCTTTTTATTAAACGAAAATGTCCGCCCCCAGTACCTCAGCGTGTTCCGTCAGAGAGCTGATTGGCCTCTGTAATAAAAAACTGAGTGGAAGTATCAACAAACGAACTTGAAGAGAATTTGATTTGAAGAGAAGTAGTAAAATGAGCTCTAACATGGAAAGTAAGCGTTTACGGACACATGAACACATAACATATTTTCTTTCTTTGTGTGTGAGGAATGTTTCCTGAAAGTTTGGCCGAAACATTCCTCACAGACAAAGAAAGAAAATATGTTATGTGGACATGTGTCCGGAAACGCTTACTTTCCATGTTAGAGCTCATTTTATTACTTCTCTTCAAATCACATTAATCATGGAATGGAAACACGCAGCAACAGATCGTACCAGCGTGACTTCAAACACTTTGTTACAGGAAATGTTCAAAATGTCCTCCGTTAGCGAGGATACATGCATCCACCCTCCGTCGCATGGAATCCCTGATGCGCTGATGCAGCCCTGGAGAATGGCGTATTGTATCACAGCCGTCCACAATACGACCACGAAGAGTCTCTACATTTGGTACCGGGGCTGCGTAGGCAAGATCTTTCAAATGCCCTCATAAATCAAGAGGGTTGCGGTCAGGAGAGCGTGGAGGCCGTGGAAATGGTCCGCCTCTACCAATCCATCGGTCACCGAATCTGTTGTTGAGAAGCGTACGAACACTTCGACTGAAACGTGCAGGAGCTCCATCGTGCATGAACCACATGTTGTGTCGTACTTGTAAAGGCACATGTTCTAGCAACACAGGTAGAGTATCCCGTATGAAATCATGATAACGTGCTCCATTGAGCGTAGGTAGACGAAACTAAAATGAGCTCTAACATGGAAATTAAGCGTTTCCGGACACATGTCCACATAACAGCTTTTCTTTATTTGTGTGTGAGGAACGTTTCCTGAAAGTTTGGCCGTACCTTTTTGTAACACCCTGTATATGACCGGATGTCATGTGACGTCCGCAACGGCCGAAGAAGTGGGTCAGCGCAATAGAACGTCAATCCTAAGGGCCCGGGTTCGATTCCCGGCTGGGCCGGAGATTTTCTCCGCTCAGGGACTAGGTGGTGTGTTGTCCTAATCATCATCGTTTCATCCCCATCGACGCGCAAGTCGCCGAAGTGGCGTCAAATCGAAAGACTTGCACCCGGCGAACGGTCTACCCGACGGGAGGCCCTAGTCACACGACATTTACATTTTTTTACTAAACGAAAATAAGTAGACTTTAGTTCAGTTTTTCCTCCATGTTTATCAATAGACATACACTCCTGGAAATTGAAATAAGAACACCGTGAATTCATTGTCCCAGGAAGGGGAAACTTTATTGACACATTCCTGGGGTCAGATACATCACATGATCACACTGACAGAACCACAGGCACATAGACACAGGCAACAGAGCATGCACAATGTCGGCACTAGTACAGTGTATATCCACCTTTCGCAGCAATGCAGGCTGCTATTCTCCCATGGAGACGATCGTAGAGATGCTGGATGTAGTCCTGTGGAACGGCTTGCCATGCCATTTCCACCTGGCGCCTCAGTTGGACCAGCGTTCGTGCTGGACGTGCAGACCGCGTGAGACGACGCTTCATCCAGTCCCAAACATGCTCAATGGGGGACAGATCCGGAGATCTTGCTGGCCAGGGTAGTTGACTTACACCTTCTAGAGCACGTTGGGTGGCACAGGATACATGCGGACGTGCATTGTCCTGTTGGAACAGCAAGTTCCCTTGCCGGTCTAGGAATGGTAGAACGATGGGTTCGATGACGGTTTGGATGTACCGTGCACTATTCAGTGTCCCCTCGACGATCACCAGTGGTGTACGGCCAGTGTAGGAGATCGCTCCCCACACCATGATGCCGGGTGTTGGCCCTGTGTGCCTCGGTCGTATGCAGTCCTGATTGTGGCGCTCACCTGCACGGCGCCAAACACGCATACGACCATCATTGGCACCAAGGCAGAAGCGACTCTCATCGTTGAAGACGACACGTCTCCATTCGTCCCTCCATTCACGCCTGTCGCGACACCACTGGAGGCGGGCTGCACGATGTTGGGGCGTGAGCGGAAGACGGCCTAACGGTGTGCGGGACCGTAGCCCAGCTTCATGGAGACGGTTGCGAATGGTCCTCGCCGATACCCCAGGAGCAACAGTGTCCCTAATTTGCTGGGAAGTGGCGGTGCGGTCCCCTACGGCACTGCGTAGGATCCTACGGTCTTGGCGTGCATCCGTGCGTCGCTGCGGTCCGGTCCCAGGTCGACGGGCACGTGCACCTTCCGCCGACCACTGGCGACAACATCGCTGTACTGTGGAGACCTCACGCCCCACGTGTTGAGCAATTCGGCGGTACGTCCACCCGGCCTCCCGCATGCCCACTATACGCCCTCGCTCAAAGTCCGTCAACTGCACATACGGTTCACGTCCACGCTGTCGCGGCATGCTACCAGTGTTAAAGACTGCGATGGAGCTCCGTATGCCACGGCAAACTGGCTGACACTGACGGCGGCGGTGCACAAATGCTGCGCAGCTAGCGCCATTCGACGGCCAACACCGCGGGTCCTGGTGTGTCCGCTGTGCCGTGCGTGTGATCATTGCTTGTACAGCCCTCTCGCAGTGTCCGGAGGAAGTATGGTGGGTCTGACACACCGGTGTCAATGTGTTCTTTTTTCCATTTCCAGGAGTGTATTCTTACTAGTCAAATTTGCGTCTGGATCAAAATTCCGAAACGCCATGTAGAATAGTAATGGAAGAAATCAAAGCCGATCCTCAAGATAAATTCAATGCGATTCTCAGTAGCTGACACAATGACTCATACAATGACTGGAAAAAAAGTCACAACACCAAGAAGGAGTTATGCGACGTAAACGAATGTTGGTGGGCGTGTTTCTACATCTCAGAGATGATGTCTTTTCAAATTTCGCACCAGTCACATAAGAATCGCGCTAGTCGCGCCACTGGGTGGATGAAAAGCAGGTTTGCTTTAAGTATGCGCTGTAGCGGTCGCAGATGTTAGTTACCTTTGAAGTTGGACGTGATCAGTTGATGTTAGTCAAGAATGTCTTTAAGGCGACAAAGTCGCCATTACCAACACCTTCCTGAGTTTGGACGAGGTCGTGTAATAGGGCTACTAAAAGCTAAACGTTCCATCTGAGATATTGCGGAAAGACTTGGCAGGAATGTAACCACTGTACGTTACTGCTGGCAGCGGTGGTCACGAGAATGCACAGTTGCAAGGAGTCGGCCATGTGACACTTCCGAGTGGGAAGACCATCGTTTTCGGCATATGGCTCTGACGCATTGAGCTGCATCTGCAGTAGCAATTTCAGCAACAGTTGCCACCTCAGTGACACAACGAACTGTTACATAGCGGTTGTTTGAATGACATCTCCAAGCCAAACGCCCTCTAGTGTGCATTCCACTGACCCCAAACCACCGTCATTTGCGACTTCACTGGCTTCAAGCGAGAGCTCATTGGAGGACACGGTGCAGATATATTGCGTTTCCTGACGAAAGCTGGTTCTGCCTCGGTGCCAGTTATGGTCGTGTGTTGGTTAGAAGGAGATCAGTTGATGGCCTGCAACCAACCTGCCTGTGTGCTAGACACACTGGACCTACACGTGAAGTTATGATCTGGGTGCGAGTTAGTATGACAGAAGGAGCGCTCTCTTGGTTATCCCACACACCCTGACTGCAATTTTGTACGTCAGTCTGGTGATTCGACCTGTTGTTCTGCCATTCATTAGTAGCATTAAAGGGAGCGTTTTCGGATAGGGTAGCGCTCGCTCATATACTGCTGTTGTAACCCAACATGCTCTACAGTGTGTCGACATGTTGCCTAGGCCTGCTCGACCACAAGATCTGTCTACAACTGAGAACATGTGGGACATCATCGGACGACAATTCCAGCGTCATCCACAACCAGCATTAACCATCCCTGTATTGACCGATCAAGTGCAACAGGCATGTAACTCCCTCCGGCACCTGTACAACACAATACATGAACGTTTTCATGCTAGTATTCAACATTGTGGCTGTTACACCGATTATTAATTTACTAGTATTTCAAATCTGCAATCTCGCACTTACATTAACCAGTGATCCTACAATGTTAATCTCTTAAATATGTTACCTAGATAAATGTTTTCCCGAAATTTGATTGCTCTACATTAATTATTATTTGGTGTTGCGATTTGTTTCCGTCAGTGTTTTATGACACTGTGTAAGTTAAAGAGATTCGAAGAACATTAACGATTTCTAGCAAAAAAATCCAACAAATGACAGTATATTCTCGAAAAACAAACGATTACACACCAAACAGTTTAAAAAAATGTAATATGCTTTCTGTTTTCGTCTCAACAGCATTTACCGGAAGAGAATGTTGTCTTTGATAAGGTGGAAACTAGCGGGGAGAGAGAGAGAGAGAGAGAGAGAGAGAGAGAGAGAGAAAGAAAGAGAGAGAGAGAGAGACAGACAGACAGACAGAGCTCAAAGAATTTAAATTAAGAAATACCTCTTCATATTCTTAAACATAAATTTATAACGCAACACCACGCCTTTTAAAACCAAGCAACAATCCATTTTTAATTCGAATGTAGGAAACTTCGTATTTAAGTAAAGAAATACATTAATTTTGAAATTAAACTTTGTTCTTGAAATATTCTTCTTACTCACCTTTCCTTGAAATAAGACACGCTATTTGTCTGTGAGAAAGCTGATTTAGGAATAACGAAAAGAGCTGGAAGTAGACATGAAGTTATGAAGTACTTTTAATATTTTGGAAGCCATAAAAAAGTTCCATTTCCGAACCTGTTAAAACCTGGATAATACCGATTTTTACATCACTGTATTGAAAGAAGAACACCTGACGCTACATTGCCCCCAGGCATGGGCGTCCTTACCAATAATAAAGGAATCCAAACTGCAAAGCGCCATTGCTGAGTGTTGTATGAAAGAGTGTACAGAATGCAGTACGCGACGCATCTGTCGCCTATCGAGGATTTATTTAACAAAGAAGACTACTTTTCAAAGCCTAGTAATAGAAATCTGTATCTTTTGAGTTGTGACATTATGAAAGCCTATGCTCGAGGTGGTAAGCATAACCGATTCTCGTCCACGTAATTAGCATGTGACCTAGGAGACTATCACCATGCCTTTTGACTGAATAGTCGTTAACCTCCGCTGACAAGTAGCGTTATCCGCACAATAGTAACGCGACATGCTTTGTTCCGTGTCGAACACCGCCTTGACACGAATAATATGGCCATTCTGATCTACACCAAGGTCCCTGTACAGAGTCGTTTCGCACCGTGACGAATACGTACCCACGAGTGAGGTGAATGTCTCGTTAAATATCACGCGGTCAGTCCAGCCGCGCTCGCGGCAACTATTCTCGGCCACTGGGTCTCACGCTCTGCTGTTGTTCGCTGCGCTAAAAAAGAATTCCCGTGAGGGGACTGGTGATTTCTGTCAGCGTCACAGAACAGTTTAGTGGAAATTTGGAACACAGCATATACCAGGTGTAATCAAATGCAAATGATAGCGAATAAAAGGGTGCATAGCACACGACAAAGCGAGACGTGTCCTGCACAGAATACCAGCCCATTTTGAACTACTTTTTTTTCATAATTCAAAGAAAAATAGTCATAACAAGAGAAACTATGCAACATAGCCAGATTCCAGAAAACGTGACGTATTGTAAACAAAACAGACTGAGCAAACGTGTTTGTAATGTATGCAATTGATGTGTTTATTATACTGCACGTATAGATTAATGAAATCCATTGCATTTTCTTTGGAGATATCGACCGCTGTCGAGCTAAGATGTTGGAGTCGACAGAAGGGCACGAAGTTGACGATGTTTCCGTCTTTCCATGGCTAGCGAATGGCCAATTCAAAGACCTGTGTATATAACTTTTTTAGGTAATTTTCTTGTTTTTGCGTTCTTAGGGCGCGCTTGTAATATTTATATCGTTTAGATATGCACGCGAAGCCCCATCACAGACGCTACACCTGCCAGGAGACTAGTTAGGTTATCTTTGATCTGCGAAATCGCGCGGTTGTTAAGTGTTGGTCGCGATGGGAGGAGATAGGTAGTTGTATCGGGGTATCTTGGCAGTGAGGTTGTACAGAAAGAACACAGGATATGGAGCTCTTGAGAATTGTTTTATTGATCTAATGGAAGCTATTATTATTACAAAAGGAATATTATCATTATGCAATGAATGAGATGAGCTGCTATTTTGAGAAGATTGGAATTTAAGAGGACGAATGAACATATTTTACTTTATTGTGGCAGCATGTAGTTAGGCATTCTTGGTTCAACACAGACACCCAAATTAGGAATTTCTTGCTATTTTTACAAAGTTTTGTCTCAGTCAGTTTGAATGGATTAGAAAAGACTAAAAGAAATTAACCATTAGTATGAGGACTTTTGCGTTAGAATAAATTTTCATGTTGAGTTATGCTTTAGTATTTCTCCTTTGTTGATCTAACGTAATTGTAATTTATAATGAAATATTTTCTTATTACTTGCTAAGATTCCAACGGTGAAATTTTGTAAATGGAATAGTGTAAAGAATTTTTGTAGATGAACTTTTTTTAAAAATACAGTTTCTTGAGAAGAATATTTGCTAGAGAGTAACTTAGATTATCCCACGTCATTATTCAGATCCCATTACCTGATGAACATTCTTTTTTATGAAAGATAAATTTTACGAAGATCTAGTTTGCATTGCATGTATTTAACTGATCGTAATGCACTTCCGTTATTCTCAGTAGTTAGTAGCAGTTCATAAATTCAGACGCATCCTTCGTTCTTTTTCTACTAGAACAGTTGCACGGCGTTTTTGATTGCGACGTAGGTAAGCCAAATTCAAGGTACATGAGTTTTCAGTTTCACAAGGTCAGTTAACAGTTTTGAGTTTAATTGTTCTCATTAAAGTTCAGAGTTAATTTTTTTGTGGTAGACAGTGTTGGTTCAGACAGGTCATATTTCATTTGCATTCTCGCAGATAGATTTAGTTCTTAACTGGAAACTTGAGATTAGCTTATGTATTCATTTAATTTCTATGAATAGAATGTTTTGGTACGCAACACCTTTCATTCGTAAAGAGACTAACATTCAGAAAGAGACAATACAGAAGTAAAAGAAACATGTACACATTCGCATTATCTTCTTTACTTATTAAGATAACTTTCATAGTAATTGATTCAAGTTTTCTGGGTATGTCATATGGTACAGTGAGTGAAATCGAGAGGCTCCGTCAAGCTGACATTTATCCTTTCTTACCTTCATCGATTGTTTGTTTCCGATGGCATTTTTAGTCCCCAAATTTTATTCAGGTGCTCGATCAAATATTAGAATCAACAAACTTGGGAACTACCTGTTCGCTTTGTAAAAACTAGTATGTTATGTTATAGCTTGGGATCAGACCTCCTCTCCACCCCATTTATTTGGAGACTCGAACACCCATGTATAAAATAACTTCAAACTCTGATTACTGAATAAATAAAATCTTGGTAATTTGTTTGCCGTGAGTTACCTGTCGCAAGTTATATACGAGGCACGTTGAGAAAGTGAGTGTACTCTGACCATAAAGCTGTGGTTTCTCTTTTTTGAGGGCTGGCGACTCTGAATGGAAGAGTGGGATCCTCTGGAACATGGTACTACGTAAACTCACGTTGTCTTTGTTCAGCTGTGTGAAAGATTTTTGTAAGAAACCAGTCCAAATGTGCGCCACGTGTTGTGATCCTCTCCCGACTCGCGGAAGGTATAACACCTGCCGAAATTTTTTCGCGAATCAAAACAGTTTACGGTGAACGTGTTTTGAACAGAAAAAGTGTGTTTAAGGGGTGTAGGGAATTTAATGGAGGCAGAACAAATGTTCATGATAAACAGAGTAGTGGAAAACCTTCTATACTCCTGGAAATTGAAATAAGAACACCGTGAATTCATTGTCCCAGGAAGGGGAAACTTTATTGACACATTCCTGGGGTCAGATACATCACATGATCACACTGACAGAACCACAGGCACATAGACACAGGCAACAGAGCATGCACAATGTCGGCACTAGTACAGTGTATATCCACCTTTCGCAGCAATGCAGGCTGCTATTCTCCCATGGAGACGATCGTAGAGATGCTGGATGTAGTCCTGTGGAACGGCTTGCCATGCCATTTCCACCTGGCGCCTCAGTTGGACCAGCGTTCGTGCTGGACGTGCAGACCGCGTGAGACGACGCTTCATCCAGTCCCAAACATGCTCAATGGGGGACAGATCCGGAGATCTTGCTGGCCAGGGTAGTTGACTTACACCTTCTAGAGCACGTTGGGTGGCACGGGATACATGCGGACGTGCATTGTCCTGTTGGAACAGCAAGTTCCCTTGCCGGTCTAGGAATGGTAGAACGATGGGTTCGATGACGGTTTGGATGTACCGTGCACTATTCAGTGTCCCCTCGACGATCACCAGTGGTGTACGGCCAGTGTAGGAGATCGCTCCCCACACCATGATGCCGGGTGTTGGCCCTGTGTGCCTCGGTCGTATGCAGTCCTGATTGTGGCGCTCACCTGCACGGCGCCAAACACGCATACGACCATCATTGGCACCAAGGCAGAAGCGACTCTCATCGCTGAAGACGACACGTCTCCATTCGTCCCTCCATTCACGCCTGTCGCGACACCACTGGAGGCGGGCTGCACGATGTTGGGGCGTGAGCGGAAGACGGCCTAACGGTGTGCGGGACCGTAGCCCAGCTTCATGGAGACGGTTGCGAATGGTCCTCGCCGATACCCCAGGAGCAACAGTGTCCCTAATTTGCTGGGAAGTGGCGGTGCGGTCCCCTACGGCACTGCGTAGGATCCTACGGTCTTGGCGTGCATCCGTGCGTCGCTGCGATCCGGTCCCAGGTCGACGGGCACGTGCACCTTCCGCCGACCACTGGCGACAACATCCATGTACTGTGGAGACCTTTCGCCCCACGTGTTGAGCAATTCGGCGGTACGTCCACCCGGCCTCCCGCATGCCCACTATACGCAATCGCTCAAAGTCCGTCAACTGCACATACGGTTCACGTCCACGCTGTCGCGGCATGCTACCAGTGTTAAAGACTGCGATGGAGCTCCGTATGCCACGGCAAACTGGCTGACACTGACGGCGGCGGTGCACAAATGCTGCGCAGCTAGCGCCATTCGACGGCCAACACCGCGGTTCCTGGTGTGTCCGCTGTGCCGTGCGTGTGATCATTGCTTGTACAGCCCTCTCGCAGTGTCCGGAGCAAGTATGGTGGGTCTGACACACCGGTGTCAATGTGTTCTTTTTTCCATTTCCAGGAGTGTATTTTGACTGATGAGTTTCTTCAAAAAATCGAGGAAACTTCGTGAAGACCGCCTTTGATAGTGGATGAAATTTCTGCGATATTTCCGCAACTCTCCAGAAATCTCTCATAAGATACACTCACAGAAACGCTGGGGCACTGGAAACTGTGCGCAAGGTGGACCCCAAACCGCTGACAGAGCTGCACAAGGAAAATCGGGTTAACAGCGCTAACGAGTTTCTTGAGCGACTTTAATTGGAAGGCGATGATTTACTGATCTCTGTTGTAACTGGAGATGAAACGTGGGTGGCTCATTACATGCCTGAGATAAATATACAGTCGTTACAGTGACGTCACACCAATTCCACCGCTGGCAAAAGATTCTAAAGCACTATTTCGGGCCTCAGTGTTTTTGGACCGAAAAGGCATAATTTTGGTCGAATTTCTGGGTCAGGGGGAGACCAGCAATGCACAACGATATTGTGAGACCTTTTAAAAATCAGAAGGAGCATTCAAAACAAGAGGATGGGAATGCTGACGAGAGGAGTGTGCCTGTTGCACGACAACGCCCGTCCTCACACAGCCTTAGCCACCATCGTGCTCCTGGACTCATTTGGCTGGGACGGCTTGAACCACCTCCCCTATTCCCCTAACTTGGTGCCTTCATAATCTTTTCACATGAGTGGAATTAAATTTTCAACTCACGAGCAGGTGCAGAAAGAGGTTCTGAAGTGAGGGATAGAGACTGCGGGAGAAAATGTGTGCGTGAATTCCTAAGGGACCAAACTGCTGAGGTCATCGATCGCTAGACTTACACACTACTCAAACTAACTTATGCTAAGAACAACACACACATCCATGCCCGATGGAGGACTCGATCCTCCGGCGTGAGGCGCCACTGAATCCGTGACATGGCACCTCAAACTGCGCGGCAATGGCGGAAGAGTTCTTCGAGGTCGGCACAAAGAAGTTTGTGCCACAGCTCACCACATGCATTGCACGGAATGGCGAACAATACCCTTTAATTTTTTTCAAATACACTTTTTCTAAAAAAAAAAATATGTATATAAAAGTCTAGTACACTTACTTTCTGAACATACATCGTATATGGTTTCTAACTTTAATACCTTACTTATTGTGTTAAACCAGAACTTTCCACTAACAGACTTCCAGACGTTTTTCAGCGACACCTTCTGAGTATATTGGCATCAGGGACCCAAGGTCTCCGGCAGCTCGTTACAGAGTTACTGCATTACGTTCGGTTTCTCGCAACAATAAGCTCTGTATCTGCATTCCACTGAAAATAGTACACGACAGTGCAAATGTCGACGGTATGCGCTGTGTGTCTTGTTTCCAATCAATCACGATACTTGCTACTGACGTCAGTAGTATCCATTTTACTTTTTCTCTTAAAGCTTGCATTCAGCGCTGTTCGGCTGTGTCTTGGATTTTTTTTCAGGCAGTGTTACGAGTATGTAAGCAGTGATACACGGCAGTATGGACATGTTTACTGATGAAGAGTTGGCCGATATGCACCTCACGTGTAGGTTCACTGAATGCGTTGCAATAGCAGCACAATGAACCTATGCTGAGCTGTTGCAGCAGCGACGGCAACCACATCATTCCATTACTCTGTGTTGTTTGGTGTGATGCTCGTTTTGGTTATTGCATATTACAGGTTTTTTCACTGTTGCGAAGGTATATTCACAGAAACAAGGGTAATTTCAATAACAAACCGAATAAATCACAATTACATCATTGCTCTGTAAAGATCCGACGTAGACCGTGGGTCTCCGACTCCAGAATACTCAGAAGATGTTCCTGAACTGTCTCTGAAAGTTTATGGGTGGAGTTCTGGTTCACCCTGTATATAGTATATTAAGTGTAATGATACAGTTTTAATCGTCACTTCGAAAAAAATTGTTACATGATTGTACAGAGTAAGAACTGTCTTCCAATATAAGTTCGGACTCCGAGTCCGATGTTGGTGTTTTTTTCGTAACTTACTCATCTAGGCTCTATCGTTTCCCCCACCGCTGGAGATTGAGTTTTCTCTTCTGCCGGAGAGTCTTGGTGAAAAGATGAAAGGGTACTGGAGGAAAAGAAAAGAGCACATGAGAAGTAATTGAAATTGTCATGTGGTCCCTGTTTGGCCAAAACGGGAAGAAAGGAAAAGTTGCGTAATCAATTTTTTTACTTGTTCCACAACACCGTAGCAAGGCGCTAGAAAAGCCAAAACATATTCCTGCAGCCAATTGATAAAGCGTAGAGTATCGTGATGAAATACATTTCTACATATAAAAGGGAACAACGCTTTAGCAATTCACGCTGGGCTGGTCCAAGTGTTTGGCAACAACACTCTACCGTACGAGGCAGTGAATAGATGGTGCAGTCGTTTACAATTCTCTCATAAAATTCTGAATGACGAAGAATAAGTGCCACACAATCTCCTAGTGAAGAACCGTAAACTACAAAACGAGGTCCGAGTGCGCTAAGACCAACATATCACAATCGAGGGAATAATCAAAATAGTGAAAACCAGTCATGGATCGCTTGCAACGTCTCACACATTTTGAACATTACCTTTTTTTTTCTTAGTCTGCTTACTGGTCTGATGCAGATGTCTCGAATATCTGCTCACAACCATTCAAAAAGTCCGCCGAACTAAGGAATCAACGGAAATGTTGCAACTGTCTCAGGTACATACAGGTGAATTACTAAGTTGCCTGACCACCATGTGCGAGTTCTCGGTCTATCATTATAACCCAGTGCCAAAGGAACAAAGCTAACGGTGGAGACATGTGGATTCATCGCCGCTGAAAAAAGTAAAGAGCCAACCATCACCAAGCAAGATGATGGTGAGTGAATTTGGTTATACCTTAATGTGATGTTAACAGATCCTGATTAAAATGGGCAAATGGTCACAGGAGCTAACTACCGAAGTCGCCTGGCTAGGTTATGGAAGACTGTCAAGTTGAAGTCCAATGGGAAACTATACAGGGGGCATTTGCGAGGACATATAGCTCGGACCATATCCTCGGTATGTCTCAAGAAACTGATTTGGCTCCCCGGTAACTCATTTCGTGCTGAACAAGTGGAATATAGCCACTGAGATAAATTTATTTCCTGTACAAATGATCAAATTGTTTTGGGCAACGATTCTGCATTTGTCCTCATAGTTGTAATCCCGAGGCGGTCTTGGTGAAAGACGCTGTCCTTGAAGATGGCATGTCACTCTCCTTTCACTTGTGTCGCAACCGGTCAAGGAAAGTCGCTGTTAAAGCAAACCAGATCAGACGCCATCTTACTACATACCACATACACTCGATGGGGAAAGGGTCTTGTGGTAGTGCTGGTAGTAGAGCTGGATATCTGAAGCTGAGTTGTCTTGTCATTGTGAGCTATGATTTCCCACATCGTGATAGTCGAGAGTTGTGCTACACGTAATTGCTTCACTGACCTTGGTAGTTTATACTCTCCTGCTGGGCGCCGCATTCGCACGCGCCCATAATTGAATCATAGCATAATGTGCTGTCTTAACCAAAGATAATCTTGCATCATTCTTGTATATCTACATCTGCAACTACTCTGCAATTCCCATTTAAGTGCTTGGCACAGTGTTCACCGAACCACTTTCAAAGTATTTCTCTACCGCTCCACTCTCGCATAGTACGTGGGAAACACAGCGTTGAGAGGAGGATAAGGTTGGTGACTGAATTTCGTGAAAAGATCTCGCCACAACGAGAAACTCCTTAGTTGTAATGAGTGCAACCCCGACAAGCACCTCCTAAAAAAATCGTACCCATGACACTCTTTTCCGCTTTTCGCGATAATACGATACGGACTGCCCTTCCTTGAACTTTCTCCAAGCCTTCCGTCAATCTCCTCTATAAAAATCAACATGCATTGCGCAAAAAAGGGATCCTGCGAAAATCAGCTTGTTCTGTTCCTCCATGAGATCCACAGCGCAGTGGACAACGGCTCTCAGGTTGATGCCGTGTTCCTTGATTTCAGTAAGGTATTTGACACCGTCCCGCATTGTCCTTTAATGAAAAAAAATACGAGCTTAAAGAGTATGGGAGCAGACTTGCGGTTGGGTTCAAGACTTTCTTGCCGATAGAACTCAACGCGTCGCTCTTAAGGGAACTAAATCCACAGATGGTAAAGGTAAATCCGGAGTACCACAGGGAACTGTGACAGGACCGTTGATATTTACAATACATATAACTTATCTAATAGAAAGCGTTGGATGCTCTTTAAGGCTTCCGGAGATGATGCAGTTGTCTATACCAAAGTAGCAACGCCAGATGATAGTAAGAATTTGCAGAACGAGCTGCAGTGAATTGATAAATAGAGCAGGCTCCGGCAGTTAATCCTGAACGTAAATAAATGTAACATATTGCGCATAGATAGGGAAAGAAATCCACTGCTGTACAGCTACACTATTGATGACAAACAACTGGTGACAGTGTCTGCGGTAAAATATCTAGGCGTAACTATCCAGTGCGACCTTAAGTGGTTCAAATGGTTCAAATGGCTGTGAGCACCATGGGACTTAACATCTATGGTCATCAGTCCCCTAGAACTTAGAACTACTTAAACCTAACAAACCTAAGGACAGCACACAACACCCAGCCATCACGAGGCAGAGAAAATCCCTGACCCCGCCGGGAATCGAATCCGGGAACCCGGGCGTGGGAAGCGAGAACGCTACCGCACGACCACGAGATGCGGGCGACCTTAAGTGGAATGACCACATAAAATAGATAGTGGGAAAAGCAGAAACCAGACTCAGATTAATCGTAAGAATCTTAAGGAAATGTAACTCATCCACGAAAGTAGTGGCTTGGGCGCTTTTTCGCCCGATTCTTGAGTATTGTTCATCTATCTTGGATCCCTATCAGATAGGACTGATAGAGGAGATAGAGAAGATCCAACGAAGAGCGGCGCGTTTCGTCACGGGGTTGTTTAGCTGGCGAGAGAGCATTACGGTGATGCTAAACAAACTCCACTGGCAGACGTAACAAGAGAGGCGCTGTGCATCAGGGAGAGATTTACTGTCGAAATTTCGGGACAGCACTATCCAGGAGGAGTTGGACAACATGTTACTTCCGCCCCGCATACACCTCGCGTATTGACGACGAGGAGAAAATCCGAGAAATTAGAGCCAATACAGAGGCTTACCGACAATCATTCTTCCCACGCACTATTCGCGACTGGAACAGGGTTGGAGGGATCAGATAGTGGTGCCGAAAGTAGCCTCCACCACACACCATTAGGTGCCTTGAGAAGTATGATGTAGATGCAGATGAATCCTATGCGTTAACGATCCCACATGACACAACAATACCCTGGAAAAGGATGGATAAGCGTAATGTGGACAGTCTTTAGTAGATTTGTTGCATCATATGTGTTATGCCAATAAAGTGCAATCAGTGGTTCGTCTTCCACACAACATTTCGTAAATGATCGTTCCAATTGAATTTGTTCGTAATTGTAATCGTTAGGTATTCAGTTGAATTGACAGCCTTTAAATTTGTGTGGTTTATCGCGTAATAAAAATTTAATGGGTTCCTTTTCGATCTGTGCCCGTTGCCCACAGATTTTCAATGAGCTCAATGATCGTCGTCGATGGAAGCACGTACCGCGGCCGCTACGGAATGATCGGTACGCTGAGCCCGTACGTTGGTGCTGGGCGCGTGGGTTAGAGTCGAGTCGAGTGGGTCTCGGCAGTGGCGCGCACGGAGAGAGGAACTGTGTCTTGTGAAGAAGAGACAGCTGTATTGGAAGCCGATAGCCGACGCCATTGGTCGTTGGGTCTTGGAGTAGTTTGTCGCTATGACAAACTTTGCTCGGGGGAGCACAAGGGTGGGCAGTACGGATTGTGGCGGATATTTGAGAAATTAGGAAAACGGTGCGTGCTCAGCAGCAGCGAATTATAAGGTACTGTACTGCGACGGAACCTGTTTTTGTGTGTGTGTGTGTGTGTGTGTGTGTGTGTGTGAGAGAGAGAGAGAGAGAGAGAGAGAGAGAGAACTGTCACCATATCGATCTGCCCTGCCGCCTGTAATTTTGAGTTTACTTTATCGCCCCTTCTGGGATACAGTGTAGGCCACAAGAGAGATTACATCATGTTGTATCTACGAAGTTTACTGTTAGTATGTCACTTTAGCTGATGCATGCCTCCTTTGAACGAACAGTAACATGAACATTTTACTGTATAGCATTGATTGGCTGTGAGTGGGTGGGATACTTGGCAAACAAAGGAACGACCTAGGAGAATTTTAGCAGAGATTTGATAAGTTATTACTCTTTAATAAATTATTAAATTTACTATTAAATTATTGTTATTATTTCTTTACTTTCTCAGACGTTAAGTCTGGTTAAGAATGGAAAGTGACGTGGACCTTGATCAAGCGTCACTTCCTATTAACTGTACGGTATGTGTTATATTGCATTTAGGAACTTTCGGGTAATTGAACATGTATCAATAATTACGGATTTCTGTAGTTGTATATATATGTTTGGATGTAGCTGTATTGCATTGATGTACTGGTGGATATTGTGTGGTATGACTCCTGTAGTTGATAGTATAATTGGTATGATGTCAACTTTATCCTGATGCCACATGTCTTTGACTTCCTCAGCCAGTTGGATGTATTTTTCAATTTTTTCTCCTGTTTTCTTTTGTATATTTGTTGTATTGGGTATGGATATTTCGATTAGTTGTGTTAATTTCTTCTTTCTATTGGTGAGTATGATGTCAGGTTTGTTATGTGGCGTTGTTTTATCTGTTATAATGGCTCTGTTCCAGTATAATTTGTATTCATCATTCTCCAGTACATTTTGTGCTGCATACTTGTATGTAGGAACTTGTTGTTTTAAAAGTTTATGTTGTAAGGCAAGCTATTGATGTATTATTTTTGCGACATTGTCATGTCTTCTGGGGTATTCTGTATTTGCTAGTATTGTACATCCGCTTGTGATGTGATCTACTGTTTCTATTTGTTGTTTACAAAGTCTGCATTTATCTGTTGTGGTATTGGGATCTTTAATAATATGGTTGCTGTAATACCTGGTGTTTATTGTTTGATCCTGTATTGCAATCATGAATCCTTCTGTCTCACTGTAAATATTGCCTTTTCTTAGCCATGTGTTGGATGCGTCTTGATCGATGTGTGGCTGTGTTAGATGATACGGGTGCTTGCCATGAAGTGTTTTCTTTTTCCAATTTACTTTCTTCGTATCTGTTGATGTTATGTGATCTAAATGGTTGTAGAAGTGGTTATGAAATTGCAGTGGTGTAGCCGATGTATTTATATGAGTGATTGCCTTGTGTATTTTGCTAGTTTCTGCTCGTTCTAGAAAGAATTTTCTTAAATTGTCTACCTGTCCATAATGTAGGTTTTTTATGTCGATAAATCCCCTTCCTCCTTCCTTTCTGCTTAATGTGAATCTTTCTGTTGCTGAATGTATGTGATGTATTCTATATTTGTGGCATTGTGATCGTGTAAGTGTATTGAGTGCTTCTAGGTCTGTGTTACTCCATTTCACTACTCCAAATGAGTAGATCAATATTGGTATGGCATAAGTATTTATAGCTTTTGTCTTGTTTCTTGCTGTCAATTCTGTTTTCAGTATTTTTGTTAGTCTTTGTCTATATTTTTCTTTTAGTTCTTCTTTAATATTTGTATTATCTATTCCTATTTTTTGTCTGTATCCTAGATATTTATAGGCATCCGTTTTTTCCATCGCTTCTATGCAGTCGCTGTGGTTATCCAATATGTAATCTTCTTGTTTAGTGTGTTTTCCCTTGACTATGCTATTTTTCTTACATTTGTCTGTTCCAAAAGCCATACTTATATCATTGCTGAATACTTCTGTTATCTTTAGTAATTGGTTGAGTTGTTGATTTGTTGCTGCCAGTAGTTTTAGATCATCCATGTATAGCAAATGTGTGATTTTGTGTGGGTATGTTCCAGTAATATTGTATCCATAATTTGTATTATTTAGCATGTCGGATAGTGGGTTCAGAGCAAGGCAGAACCAGAAAGGACTTAATGAGTCTCCTTGGTATATTCCACGCTTAATCTGTATTGGCTGTGATGTGATATTATTTGAATTTGTTTGGATATTAAGTGTGGTTTTCCAATTTTTCATTACTATGTTTAGGAACTGTATCAATTTAGGATCTACTTTGTATATTTCCAATATTTGTAGTAACCATGAGTGGGGTACACTATCAAAAGCTTTTTGGTAATCAATGAATGCGTAGTGTAGCGACCTTTGTTTAGTGTTAGCTTGATATGTCACCTCTGCATCTATTATCAGTTGCTCTTTACATCCTCGTGCTCCTTTGCAACAGCCTTTTTGTTCTTCATTTATAATTTTGTTCTGTGTTGTATGTGTCATTAATTTCTGTTTAATGATTGAAGTTAATATTTTGTATATTGTTGGTAGGCATGTTATGGGGCGATATTTAGCTGGGTTCGCTGTGTCTGCTTGATCTTTAGGTTTCAGATAAGTTATTCCATGTGTAAGTGTATCAGGGAATGTGTATGGGTCTGCAATGTAACTGTTAAATAATTTAGTTAGATGTGAATGTGTTGAGGTGAACTTCTTTAACCGGAAATTTGCTATTTTATCATTTCCAGGGGCTTTACAATTGTGAGTAGAATTAATTGCTTGGGTGACTTCATGTTGCAAAATTATCACTTCAGGCATTTGTGGTATCATCTTGTATGTGTCTGTTTCTGCTTGTATCCACCGTGCATGCCTGTTATGTTGTACCGGGTTTGACCATATGTTGCTCCAGAAGTGTTCCATGTCTGTTATGTTTGGTGGATTGTTTATTTTAATGTGTGTGTTATCTATTGTCTGGTAAAATTTCTTTTGGTTTGTGTTGAATGTTTGGTTTTGTTTCCTTCTATTTTCACTTTTTTTGTATCTTCTGAGTCGTTTGGCTAATGCTTGTAGTTTCTGCTTCTTTTCGTCTAATTGCTCTGTCGCTTCTTGTTGTGAGATTTTACCTAACCTTTTTCGTTTTTTTCCGAGATTTCATTTCTTATAAATTGTGTTAGCTGTCCGATGTCTTTTCTCAGTTTTTCTATTTTGATCTGTAGCCTGTGTTGCCATGCTGGTTTTGTGGGTTTCTTCTGTGTGTTGGTTGGTTCTGATCTCTGCCTAGTGTGTATATTAAGTGTAGTGAGTGCTCCTATATAAACCAGTAGTTGTAACTCTTCCATAGTTGTGTTTTCATTTATTTTGTTGTGTATGATTGTGTTGATAGTTTTTATTGTTGTTTCGACTTGTGGGTTATTTGGTGGTCTATGCAAGAATGGTCTAATGTCTGTATTTGTGTCTTTGTATTCTATATATGTTAGCTGAAATTTTTCTTCTATATCTAACATCTGTGTCACTTCGTGTTCTATTTGTGCTTGTTCTGGTGGCTGTCTTACGATTTCGTTTTCCTCTGATTGTTTAATTGGTGTGTGTTGTTCTTTGTTTGTTTGCTCTGGGATGTTTGAGTCCATTACTGTATTTTCTCATTCTTCTGATTGCACATTATTTTGTTCCAGTATTTGTTGTACTTGTTGCTTGATGTTTTCTAATTCTGACTGGGGTATCCTGTTATTTTTGATTATTACACGGATCTGATCAGCTAGTCGTTGTTCTGTTAAAAATTTTAATTCTGGGTATCTGGTAATAAATGTTGTGTATACTTGTGATCTGTATCCAGTTGTGTTGGTTCCTAGGTTTGTTGCTTGGTAATAACAGAACATGAGGTGTCGATTAACTTCATCTGACCATCTCATCCTCTGTCTTTGTTTTCCTTCTAGGGTGGTTGCAGGAAGCATATCCTGCAAACCACCTCTATTTGGATTTAAATCATTTTCCAGTTGGCTAGCAGTGTCGTTACCATTGTGGGCGGGCATAGGGTTCAAGCGTCGTCCCCGACCATGACGGCGCTTGTCCGAGGCTTCTTTAGTTCTGTCCTGAACCAACTAATCACACTAAAAGGGGGGTTAGCCCTATTAGTGGTTTGTTCTTTTCGTCGCCTTTTACGACTGGCAGAACATACCGGAGGCCTATTCTTCTCCCGGGCCTCCACGGGAATTATTATTATTATTATTATTATTTATTATTAAATTATTTAATAAATTATTATCTTTAGACAACTATCAGCCGCCTTTAGTGAATTATCAGTCTAGTTAAAAGTTGATTAACTCTCAACAGTAAATTGATGTTCAAATGGCTCTGAGCACTATGGGACTTAACATCTATGGTCATCAGTCCCCTAGACCTTAGAACTACTTAAACCTAACTAACCTAAGGACATCACACAACACCCAGTCATCACGAGTCAGAGAAAATCACTGACCCCGCCGGGAATCGAACCCTGGAACCCGGGCGCGGGAAGCGAGAACGCTACCGCACGACCACGAGCTGCGGACAGTAAATTGATTTCATAGGACGGATAGCATGTGTGACTGCTGTATACGGACGCAGGAGGAGCTGGCCACTGTTCGCGAACAGCTGAACGTGTTGATGGCCGCTGTCAGCCGTCTTCAGACTGCTGCCTTGGAGTGTAGCAGCAGTGGAGAGTCTGGTGCGTCGCATGGTACACCCCACGTGTTACATACTTCACCCACTGTCCCTGCTGTCGAGACATCTTCGCGGGTACCGGGCGCGGTTGGGTCACCCTCTCCCCAAGGGGAGCGGCGGGTTCAGCGGCGTTCGCAGCGCACGAGGCGGGGGGTCAATGTGGAGGCTGGGCGTGTGGCATCGCCCGCTCTGCCTGTGAGTGGACATGTGGCGGCTCCTTCAGCTAGGTTCGAGCAGGCACACGAGAGGAGGGGTTTATTAGTGATTGGGAGCTCCAACGTTAGGCGGGTGATGGAGCCTCTTAGCGAAATAGCGGAAAGGTCGGGCAAGAAGGCCAGTGTTCACTCTGTCTGCTTGCCGGGGGGGTGATGTGTAGGAGGCCCTGCCGGCGGCGATAGAGAGCACTGGGTGCTCATGTCGGCACCAATGACTCCTGCTGTCTGGGTTCAGATGTCATCCTCAGTTCATACTGACGGTTGGCGGAGTTGGTGAAGGCGGAAAGCCTCGCTCGCGGGGTGGAATCTGAGCTAACTATTTGTAGTATCGTTCCCAGAACCGATCGCGGTCCTCTGATTTGGAGCCGAGTGGAAGCCTTAAACCAGAGGCTCAGACGATTCTGCGGAGATCTGGGGTGCAAATTTCTCGACCTATCGGGTGGAGAAATGTAGGGTCCCCCTGAATAGGTCAGGCGTGCACTACATGCAGAAAGCGGCTGCAAGGGTAGTGGAGTACGTGTGGAGTGCACATGTGGGTTTGTTAGGTTAGAGAATTCCCTCCCTAGGCCCGACAAGACGCCTCCTGAGACGCAGCAAGGTAGGAGTAGGCAAAATGCAACAGGGAACAACAATATTAATGTGCTAATAGTAAACTGCAGGAGCGTCTATAGAAAGGTCACAGAACTGCTCTCATTAATAAACGGTCACAATGCCCACATAGTACTAGGGACAGAAAGTTGCCTGAAACCAGATGTACACAGTAATGAAATTCTAAACTCAGACTTGAATGTATACCGCAGAGACACGCTGGACATTGAAAGGGGGGCGTGTTTATAGCGATAAGAAGTGCAATAGTATCGAAGGAAATTGACGGAGAACCGAAATGTGAAATAATTTGGGTGAAGGTCACGGTTAAAGCATGCTCAGACATGGTAATTGGATGTCTCCATAGGCCCCCTGGCTCAGCAGCTGTTGTGGCTGAGCACCTGAAGAATAATTTGGAAAATATTTCGAGTAGATTTCCCCACCATGTTATAGTTCTGGTTGGAGATTTTAATTTGCCAGATATAGACTGGGAGACTCAAACGTTCATAACTGGTGGCAGGGACAAAGAATCCAGTGAAATTTTTTTAAGTGCTTTATCTGAAAACTACCTTGAGCAGTTAAATAGAGAACCGACTCGTGGCGATAACATATTAGACCTTCTGGTGACAAACAGACCCGAACTATTTGAAACAGTTAACGCAGAACAGGGAATCAGCGATCATAAAGCGGTTACTGCATCGATGATTTCAGCCGTAAATAGAAATATTAAAAAAGGTAGGAAGATTTTTCTGTTTAGCAAAAGTGACAAAAAGCAGATTTCAGAGTACCTGACGGCTCAACACTAAAGTTTTGTCTCAAGTACAGATAGTGTTGAGGATCAGTGGACAAAGTTCAAAACCATCGTACAATATGCGTTAGATGAGTACGTGCCAAGCAAGATGGTAAGAGATGGAAAAGAGCCACCGTGGTATGACAACCGAGTTAGAAAACTGCTGCGGAAGCAAAGGGAACTTCACAGCAACCATAAACATAGCCAAAGCCTTGCAGACAAACAAAAATTACGCGAAGCGAAATGTAGTGTGAGGAGGGCTATGCGAGAGGCGTTCAATGAACTCGAAAGTAAAGTTTTATGTACTAACTTGGCAGAAAATCCTAAGAAATTTTGATCCTATGTCAAAGCGGTAGGTGGATCAAAACAAAATGTCCAGTCACTCTGTGACCAAAATGGTACTGAAACAGAGGATGACAGACTAAATGCTGAAATACTAAATGTCTTTTTCCAAAGCTGTTTCACAGAGGAATACTGCACTGTAGTTTCTTCTCTAGATTGTCGCACAGATGACAAAATGGTAGATATCGAAATAGACGACAGAGGGATAGAGAAACAATTGAAATCGCTCAAAAGAGAAAACGCCGCTGGACCTGATGGGACACCAGTTCGATTTTACACAGAGTACGCGAAGGAACTTGCCCCCCTTCTTGCAGCGGTGTACCGTAGGTCTCTAGAAGAGCGTAGCGTTCCAAAGGATTGGAAAAGGGCACAGGTCATCCCCGTTTTCAAGAAGGGACGTCGAACAGAAGTGCAGAACTATAGACCTATATCTCTAACGTCGATCAGTTGTAGAATTTTGGAACACGTATTATGTTCGAGTATAATGACTTTTCTGGAGACTAGAAATCTACTCTGTAGGAATCAGCATGGGTTTCGAAAAAGACGATCGTGTGAAACCCAGCTCGTCCACGAGACTCAGAGACTCAGAGGGCCATAGACACGGGTTCCTAGGTAGATGCCGTTTTTCTTGACTTCCGCAAGGCGTTCGATACAGTTACCCACAGTCGTTTAATGAACAAAGTAAGAGCATATGGACTATCAGACCAATTGTGTGATTGGATTGAAGAGTTCCTAGATAACAGAACGCAGCATGTCATTCTCAAGTCTTCCGAAGTAAGAGTGATTTCAGGTGTGCCGCAGGGGAGTGTCGTAGGACCGTTGCTATTCACAATATACATAAATCACATTGTGGATGACATCGGAAGTTCACTGAGGCTTTTTGCGGATGATGCTGTGGTATATCGAGAGGTTGTAACAATGGAAAATTGTACTGAAATGGAGGAGGATCAGCAGCGAATTGACGCAGGGTGCAGGGAATGGCAATTGAATCTCAATGTAGACAAGTGTAATGTGCTACGAATACATAGAAAGCAAGATCCCTTATCATTTAGCTACAAAATAGCAGGTCAGCAACTGGAAGCAGTTAATTCCATAAATTATATGAGAGTACGCATTAGGGGTGATTTAAAATGGAATGATCATATAAAGTTGATCGTCCGTAAAGCAGATGCCAGACTGAGATTCATTGGAAGAATCCTAAGGAAATGCAATCCGAAAACAAAGGAAGTAGGTTACAGTACACTTGTTCGCCCACTGCTTGAATACTGCTCAGCAGTGTGGGATCCGTACCAGATTGGGTTGATAGAAGAGATAGAGAAGATCCAACGGAGAGCAGCGCGCTTCGTTACAGGATCATTTAGTAATCGCGAAAGCGTTGCGGAGATGATAGGTAAACTCCAGTGGAAGACTCCCATGAGAGACGCTCAGTAGCTCGGTACGGGCTTTTGTTGAAGTTTCGAGAACATACCTTCACCGAGGAGTCAAGCAGTATATTGCTCCCTCCTAAGTATATCTCGCGAAGAGACCATGAGGATAAAATCAGAGAGATTAGAGCCCACACAGAGGCATACCGACAATCCTTCTTTCCACGAACAATACGAGACTGGAATAGAATGGAGATGTCTCCTAAATCTTTTACATGGAAATTTGTGGTAATTTCCTATGGGACCAAACTGCTGAGATCATCGGTCCCTAGGCTTACCCACTACTTAAGCTAAGTTAAACTAACTTACGCTAAGGACAACAAACACACCCATGTCCGAGGGAGGACTCGAACTTCGGACTGAGGGAAGCCACGCGAACGGTGGCAAGGAGCCTTTGACTGCGCGGCTACCCCGCAATCGGAACATCGTCGCTACGATACCATTGTTTGTGCTTAGTACAGCGGATGCATCCTAGTTGCTATTGTATGAGCTGGACTCCTATGCTTGCTGCATTATTTGTGATGAGTCTTTATACACTAGGAGAAATACAAGTTAATTAAATCTTCTGTTTGTTGTGTTAACTTGTTCGCTATCATTTCTGCTCCTGTCCAACTTTCCTGTTACGACAATTGCCATACCACTCTTAGCTCACCTCTCCTTACCTTTGTGTACGGAACTGTACACAACAACCCATGCGATGAGTCATCATACCTACATGCGGCTGTCAGTCTTCAAACTGCTTACTTTCTGTTCAGTCGTCATTTTGCTTGGTTTTTGCTGTGATTGTTTTCTGGGTACCCAGTGGTTCAAATGGTTCAAATGACTCTGAGCACTATGGGACTTAACATCTGTGGTCATCAGTCCCCTAGAACTTAGAACTACTTAAACCTAACTAACCTAAGGACATCACACACATCCATGCCCGAGGCAGGATTCGAACCTGCGACCGTAGCGGTCACGCGGTTCCAGACTGAAGCGCCTAGAACCGGGGTACCCAGTGTTTGCCTTGCTTGTGCTCTTTATACTCTAGGTTCTGTGGTTGCTGTTTTCTCCGTGCTTAATAGTTTTGTTCTTTTGGACATTGCTTACTTACTACGGCTGCCAAGCTACGCGACCTGCAGTTGATCCAATTCAGTTTATTCAGTTTCAGAGTCAACAAATGGCACAACCGCTTGACGTGATGAATTGCTTCGATGATGGCACAGATGACTTCACACAAGATGCCGGACCCCACCACAGTGGCACCGCCTGCGTATGTGCCGCCGTTTCGTGAGTTTGACGAGGTAAAGGAAGATTGAACAGAGTACGTCGCACAGTTCAACACGCACATCGCAGCAAATCTCCTACAAGGTACTAACAAACATTTTTATTTCTTGGCCATGGCAGGAGTGACTGTGTATCATCTGGGTGCAAAGTTATTTCCTACGACCCGCACTGAACTTGTACCTTATCAGGACCTATCGCAGGCGTTTACAAAGTATTATGAAGACAAGGTACCAGTGTCGGTTACCCGTTACAAATTCTTTTGATTGTGTAAGCAATAAGGAAAGACATACCGTCAGTATGACACTAAATTGTAAAGCCTTACTAGACTGTGTAGATTCAAATGTGACTGTGGCAAATACTACAGTGATGCCATCGCGCATAATGTAGCTGACTCTCGAATTCGGGAACAGGTTCTTAAATACCCAGACTCCTCCTTACAACAGATTCTGCAAATTCTTGACTATCAAGACTCCTGCGAAAGTGCAGCGGACAGTTTTATGGTAGCGCTTGTTTATTCTGTAGATAGCCGCTATCAACAGGCATTGCAGCAGGCTCTTGGCCGCAGCCGCTGCGCTCCCGTAAACACACGGCCGACCCAAGGTGTGAAGTCGTCCCCTCGCGGTAATGCGACACATGATCACCGATCTTGCCCCTTGCGTGACGCGAGGTGCTTTTTTGGTGGCAAACTAGGGGCATGTATAGTCAGCGTGTTTACACAAGCGTAAGGTACCCTCTTTTGCTACTCCTTCACGTAAATATGAGTCACAAACAGAGTGTAGCGTGTAGTCAAAGCCTCACAGTGTCGTTAACGCAAAACAAGAGTGTAACAGCCCTTCAGGAAAGGCTCCAGACACATCCACAGTGCTATGTGAAGGCAACATACATTTTGTATTTCTTACAATTGCTGGACGATGTGTGTGTTTGCAACTTAGCACCGGAACTTCAGTGACTTTGCTCAGTCATAGTACTTAGGAAATGCCTGGCAAACCTAAGTCGTGCACATCGCGCCATACACTGACGGAGTGTAATGACCAAGACATACCTTTCTTAGGCACTTGTAGCCTTCCTGCAACTTCCCCAAATCTGACGAAGACAGTGACATTCACAGTGCTTTCCTCCCCAGATAGTGTTAATATTTTTGTTTTGATTTGTTTAGCTTAAGCATTCAGGACAATGTACTTTCTATTTCCTCCTTTGATCCTCAGGACAGTGTCGCTAATTTATGTGCTGAATTTCAGGATTTGTTTTCTGAGCATTTAAGCAAAGCCAATAATTTAGTTGTCCGTGTCAGAATGAAGGACAATGCACAGCCACGTTTTGTTAAAGCTCGTCCTGTTCCTCATTCTTAGAACAGGTGTCTCAAGAACTTACTGCTTTGCGAGACAGTGGGTCATAGCACCCATTACTGCCAGTCAGCGGCCGTCTCCTCTTGTTATTGTAAAAGAAGCCGTCCGGCACACTCCCGTTGTGCGCTGATTTTAAGAAAACTGTGAATACTCAGTCATTGAAAGTTACCCCTTACTGCGCCCGAAAGAATTGATGGATACATTGGGAACCGGTCGTTGCTTTTCCAAAACTGATTTACGGCACGCTTACTTGCAAATCATTCTTGATGAGCAGTCCCAAGAGGTCTTTCTCATTAATGGCTCATCTGTGTCTCTTCAAGTTTTTGAGGTTGCCGTTTGACAGTGCTTCCACACCCGCCATATTCCAGCGCTTTCTGGAGAAGCTGACTTCCTTTCTGCTTGAATTATTTAGATGCTGTTGTCGCCTCGGTTCGCCCTCCCGGAGAATATCTTCGTACTCTGTTTCAGGTATTGACTGAGATTGGTCTCAAATGTAACACAGACTAACGTGTGTATCTTCAGACCGGAGTACTTATGACATGCCAATAACAGACAGAGTGTTGATCCACTGCAATCAAATGTGTGTGTGAAATCTTATGGGACTTAACTAAATGGCTCTGAGCACTATGGGACTCAACTGCTGAGGTCATTAGTCCCCTAGAACTTAGAACTAGTTAAACCTAACTAACCTAAGGACATCACAAACATCCATGCCCGAGGCAGGATTCGAACCTGCGACCGTAGCGGTCTTGCGGTTCCAGACTGCAGCGCCTTTAACCGCACGGCCACTTCGGCCGGCGGGACTTAACTGCTAAGGTTGTCAGTCCCTATGCTTACACAGTACTTAACCTAAATAACCCTAAGGACAAACACACACACCCATGCCCGAGGGAGTACTCGAACCTCCGCCGGGACCAGTCGCACAGCCCATGACTGCAGCGCCTTAGACCGCTCGGCTAATCCCGAGCGGCCCACTGCAATCACACTACTCACGAAACTACTGAATTATGTAATATTACAGAAACGTACCAGAGGATTGGCAAACAGGTCTTGTTATCCCATTATTTAAAAAAGGGGATTGCAGAAACTGTGACAGTTATCGAGATATTAGTCTTCTGAACTCTGGATACCAGATGTATGCAAAATTCATAAAAAATAGAATAAAGATACTTTCGGAAACGTTTCTGACTGAATTACAGAATGGATTTCGGATGGGAATATTTTGCTTAGCCAATGTTTTCCAGTCTGCCAAATTATCGAAAAGCACAGGGAATACAATCATCCCACTACATAGTCTTTATTGACTATGATAAAGCTTTTGCTGAAGTTAGCAGAGTTAAATTATGGGAATTGTAGAGAAGAATGATATATCCCAGCATCCAATAACTGTAATTGAAAGTATGTAATTACGCAACAAAATCGAAGTAAAAAAGGAAGTCCGCTTGCGAGAAATCTGTCAAGAAAAGAGACAAGGATGTCCTTTATCACACGTATTATTTATATTTACATAGACAAAGTCGTAAAGACATGGCAGAATAAAGTAGTGCACTATTAGAAGCTTAACATAAAGTTATAAATGTACTCCTATTTGCAGATGATCAAATAATCCTAGCGGACTCAGTGTATTAGAGAGAGCAATTTGGTCTTGCACAAGGTGGTAAATGGTTATAATATGACAATATCTAAAGCTGTAACTAAAATAATGGCATTCCATCGTAAGTAACATTTAAGAGCAAAAATAATGATTGATGATAATCCGCTAGAACAAATAAACACGTTTAAATACCTGGGATGTGAGCTAAGGTATGATTCAAATGGCTCTGAGCACTATGGGACTTAACATCTGAGGTCATCAGTTCCCTATAACTTAGAACTACTTAAACCTAATTAACCTAAGGACATTACACACATTCATGCCCGAGGCAGGATTCGAACCTGCGACCGTAGCGGTCGCGCGGTTCCAGAGTGAAACGCCTAGAACCGCTCGGCCACACACCTGCCGGCTGAGCTTAGGTATATCACACACAATGATCAAGAACACAAACTGCAAAAATTCCAGCATTGTCCCTTTTTTTTTGGGGGGGGGGGGGGGGTCATCGGTCTTCTGACTGGTTTGATCCGGCCCGCCAAGAATTGCTCTCCTGTGTCAACCTCTTCATCTCAGAGTGAATTGGTAGGTACTATAAATCACTCTCTCCGAGTACCAAAATTTTATAATGTGATGGCAGTGCTACTTCTGTTGTATAGGTCAGAGACATGAACTCTAACCTCAAGTCAAAGGAGTAGGATTGAAGCAGCAGAGATGAGACTCCTAAGACCTCCAGGTGATTACACACTTGTAGTACTGATAAAAAAATAGTTAAATGAGGAACGTACTGGGCGTCACAAGCATAGTCCAGAAGATAGAGAAGTACAGAAGGATGTGGTATGAACACATTTAAAGGATTCCAGAAGAACGAATACCTAACATAATATACAAATATACACTTCAAGGGAAAAGGAATGTTGGGCGTCCTAAGAAGAGATGGAAAGACCAGCTGCAATCTACTTGAAATTTGAACAAGCAAGGATGCATAAACCAAAATTGGATATGATGATGATGATGATGAATGAAAAAGCCAGTTGTTGTTGTTGTTGTTGTTGTTATCTTCAATCTGGAGACTGGTTTGATGCAGCTCTCCACACTATCCTGTCGTGTGCAACCCTCTTTGTCTTGTATAATCATTGCAGTTTACATCCAGTTGAACCTGCTTACTGCATGAAAGCCTCGCCAGTCTGCATTTTGTATACTATATTTCAGTTTACATTACTTATTTTGCTGCTCAAATAGCAAAACCATCCTCTACCTCTATTGTCTTTTTTCCTGATATGATTCCCTTAGTATTGCATGATTTAATTAAACTGCATTCCATTACCCTTGTTTTACTTTTATTGGTATTCAGCTGCATGGAATGGATGTCTTGAAAAGACATCCATTCCATGCAGTCGTTCTTCCAAGCCTTTCTGATATGTATAGAATGAACCCTGTCACATGCCGTCGCCCCTCTCGACTCAATTGTGAAGTGGAAAACTGACCGCAACAGGAAAGATTTGGAAATTGAAGGTCCTAAAAAATGAGTCGAGGGTGTGTTCCTTGCCAAAATCAGTAGTAACAAATGGAGTTATGGAGTTCGTCTATCTACTGGAATCAAAGATAGGTCTACTTTGATGGTAGTTTAATATGATTAAAATGAAAAAGGTGAACAAAAACTTGATTTAGAAATGATACAGTAACTTCTCCAAACCAAAAGAGAGGTCAGTGTAAATTGGAACAAAAACTCCTTGCAATAAATTCAATGAAATACAACCGCTAAACGGAAAAGGGAAGGGTAGAGAAAAAAAGCTGGCGATTAACCCATGTTACATGGGAATAAATCAAAAGCATGATTCCGTATCGGACATGATGACTGCACCGACCTACGGTGGGTTACAGGAGATGACATGTAGGAACCCCAAGTGCAGGAATCGTCAGTGAGCCTTATCACTCAAACCATAACTTCTAACAAGCTCCCCTTAACTTTCGGAAGAAGCCCGATTACAGATGGCTCGACACTCTAATCCCGCATTCACCTTGGCGGCGTTAACTTGCTATAATTCTTCATCGCTAGACGGTGGACTGCATACACCGCCTGGAGAAACGAAGGCTAAAACTAAAATCTCCAGAGCAAAGATGGCCTCCCTTCTCCATATCTCCAAATTCACTGTCTTTTTCCAAGTTTGTAAGCTAAGTAGAAGATTATTACGTAATGAAATCCAGATTTCTACAACAATAGTTTATTATTTTCATTATGATAGATCCATTTCGGCTAGATTGCCATCTTCAGACGATATCTATATATCATCAGTGGTCGCTGTCACTCTGTATTTTATTAAACAGTGTTTTACATTAAGGACGCTTATGCTATAATCATATTAGAATCACAATAAGCTTTGGGAGACTTAAGACCGAATAAGGCAGAAGGTGTAGTTAACATTCCATCACAATTTCTAAAATCTTTGGGGAAGTGGCAACAAAATGACTATTCACTTTGGTGTGAAAATATATGAGTTTGGCGATATGCCATTTGGCTTTCGAATTGCGAAGACTGTAGGAGGTAAACAAGTGCGAGAATTATCGCATAATCAACTTAACAGCGCATGAATGAAAGTTGCTCACAAAAATAATGTACAAAAGAATAAATAAGAAAATTGAGGATGTGTTAGATGATGGTAAGTTTGTTTTCAGAAAAGGTAAAGGCACTAGAGAGGCAGTTCTGACGATGCGGTTGATAATGGAAGCAAGACTAAAGAAAAATCGAGACACATTCATAGGATTTGTCGACCTGACAAAGTCAAATGGTACAAGATGTCCGAAATTCTCAGAAAAATATGAGTAAGCTACAGGGAAAAACGGGTATTACAAAATATGAAAAATTAGTGCGGAAGACCAATTAGTGTGGAAGACCAAGAACGGAATGCTCGAATTAAAAATAGCGTAAGACAGGAATGTAGTCTCTCGCCTCTTCTAATCAATCTATACATAGAAGAAGCAATGAAGGAAATAAAAGAAAGGTTCAAGAGGAATTCAAATTCAAGGTGAAAGGATGTCAATGATAAGATTCGCTGATGAAATTGCTATCCTCCGTGAAAGGGAAGAAGCATTACAGGATTTGCTGGATGGTATGAACACTCTAATGAGTATAGAATATAGATTGCGAGTAAATCGAAGAAAGACGGAAGTAATGAAAAAAAGCAGAAATGAGAACAGCGAGAACCTTATAATTAGAATTGGTGATCATGAAGGAGAAGAAGTTAAGGAATTCTTCTACTTAGGCAGCAAAATAACCCATGACGGACAGAGGAAAGAGGTCATTAAAAGCAGACTAGCACAGGGAAATAAGTCATCCTTGGCCAAGATAAGTCTGCTTCTATAAACATGGGTTTTAATGTGAGGAAGAAATTTCTGAGGATGTACGCTTAGAGCACAGCATTGTATGGTAGTGCAACATAGACTGTGGGTAAACAGGAAAAAGAGGAGAATCGAAGTATTTGAGATGTGATATTAAAGAAGAATGTTGAAAATTAGGTGGACAGATAACGTAAGGAAGGAGGAGGATCTCCGGAGAGTCGGTGAGAAGGAATGTATGGAAAACACTGACAAGAAGAATGATAGTACGGTAGGACGTCTATTAAGGCGTCACGGAATAACTTCCTTGGTTCTAGAGGCAGCTATCGAGGATAAAAACTGTAGAGGAAAACAGGGACTGGAATACTTCCAGCAAATATTTGAAGACGTCAATTGGAAGTGCTACTCTGAGGTGAATAGGTTGGCACTGGAGAGGAATTCGTGGCGGGCCGTATCAAACCAGTTAGAAGACATAACTAAAAAGAAAAGCTATAAACTATTTTGAGGTGTGCTGCTGTTATTAATCGTCCTATCTCGTAATTTTTAGAATTTGACAGACTGACAGTTGTGACAGCTGGCGGAAGATATAACATCTACACGATCCAGTGCAGAGCAGCAACCTGTAGAAATTTTAGACGTATGCTTGAATAGACGTTAAGCACTAGATGTAGGGAAAAAGCCATTCAGCATTTGTTTTATGCGTCATTAACATACTCGCACATGTTCAAACAGTAAAATACGTTTAATAAAATCTCACAGAAGAATCACATTGAAGAGAAGTTGTAACACTACAAATAATGAGGCCTGCATCCTCCTGAAGTCAGTTACAGAAAAGAAGACTAGACTGACTGACCACCTAATATAAAAAAAGAATATCTGCTTAAGCTCGTTGAAAAAATGCAGTTAAGTCAACATCTACACACACACTCACTCACAGACACACACACACACACACGTGTTTCATTTCCTGCTCCTCCTCTTTTTATTCCTCCGCTGCCCATAGTTCTGCCATCTTTCTTATTTCTCTGTCTGTTTATCTAGATATTCACCATGAAAACTATCCGTCTTAAAAGAGGGGGAGACTATGGCAGGAACGAAGTATCCTGGCAAGTTGAGTCAAATGAAACATGTCTACCATTGACGAAAATGTAGATATCCTGGCAGGGTGAGTTAAACGAAAGAATTTACTGCCATGCGGGGAGGAACTAAGTAAACGTAAACTATTGCTATTGATTCTATTAACCATTTGATATAAGGGTCGCCAGATGTCTGAGCATCAATGATTAATACAAAAGTAGATTATATTCTATGGCCTATAGACTGATTGCAAGCTGTCTGATTTAAAGAAAACTTGCACCACAGAACTGTCATGAGAAACACTGTCCCTCACATATAAGTATGGCTGATGGCCTTGGCTAACCTATATTCACGTGACGTGGGGTTAGCTAATTACCGAAATGATATCCAGAGAAATTCGATTACTGTAATTGTATTTTACCAAGGTTTACAAACATAAAAAACTGAAAATGACGAACTTCTTCATTCAAAAATATGTGAGATGTTAAACTGTCTCAGTTACAAGTAATGCACATGTGGTGCTTTCGCAAGGTGCAGTATAGGAGGCGTTGCTTCCAGAGATCGCAACTGTCTCGACGTTAAATGACGTGGCACAGGCAATTACTTTACTTGGAGAGATTTGACTTGCACCAGAATTAATTCTTGCACCAGGCAAGTTAACTAGCATGTCAGTGGTAGCTCAAGCTTCGCTGTAACATATGTTGAGCCCCGAACTGCGCAAGAATTGAAATAAGAAGTTCAAAATCATGACTATGGCTGTGAAATGACTCTAATTTTATCGCAAGACTGCTAAACATCGTACGTCGATGATTTCAATTAAATCCTAATACTGCAGCGTGAATACTCACCATCCTGGCTGCCGCCTCAGATCTCGAACGAAGACCAGCGGTTCCCCACCCTTCTCAGAAACAGGAAACCGTTGTCCTCCGCTGCTGTCCCTCTCAGAATCTTCTGTCCTCCAGAGCAACATGTCTTCTCTATAACGTCAACCGGAACAGAATGTTCTCTGTGCCGCTCCCTGAAACCGACTGTTCCCTGTACTGTTTCGTTTCTCTGACTCTGGCGTCTCAACAAAAATAATTCCGCCAAAAATTCACGTCTGCCAACCAGGGCGCGTGCTTATTTACCACACAGATCTCTTCCTCTCATCATGCGAATCTGAGAAAGATCCATGCCACGTATTAGCGGCCAACGAGGACTCTAGTCTAGGCACTAGCGTATGAGACTTGAGCAAATACTCGTTTCTCTCTCTACCATCCTGCAATTTTAGTAAACACTTTTGGCATCGGTATGTCTGTCGGGAGAGTAATTTCCTACTTAATCAACAGGCTGTTAACCTTTTGTGAGTTGTCTCTTCTGGCCTGGAAGCCAATGTATCTGCAACAGGCGTGTCTCCACCGTTAATCAGTGAAATGTCCTCCCCAGTCCATACTGCTCAGAACGGACCGTGATGAACCCCAATCGGGTTTGCAAAGAGACCGTCCTGGGCAGCGCCTGTTCTGGATGGGCTATGCAAAGATCTTGCATTGTCTGGATGACATAAAGACGGTCGCCTTGCCAGTGGGCCTAAGAGCTCGTGATTTACGTGTGAAAATCGGCCATCCTAACCTTATCTCACATGAGCGAAAAACTGACTTCCTTGCTCCTTGACCTCTTGAGAGGACTATCATATTGTATATCTATATTCTATTAAAATGAGCTAATTACGAAGGTAGCTGCAGTTGTTTCTGTTCTGTTCACACCGAAGTTGGTGGCGGAACTAACTTTGAATCACAGCAGCCTCTATCTCCTCCAAAGAACAAGTAGTGAGATACATGCCAGCGACTTCCCATGTCCCTTTTATTAAGCTGTCTCTTTATCGTATGTTGTCAGATTATGTTTTCACATTAGTTGGATTAGGATGCTGGTGAGGTGCGCGACCCATATTATCATTTCATAAAATGTAAACCTAAAGAAAATAGTGGTACACTTCTCTCGAAGAGGTTAGTTATATTCGCAACCATCTACAAAAGGGCGAAAGGCAATGGACAGTTCAGAAAAGCAGATATAGATGGGAGGAATTTGACACATCTCTCTTAGCTACAAGCAAATCTAAAATATTTCACAAGAGAAAGCAGAACATCCGAACATGTCCTAATTTCTGGCAAAATTCGCGCTACTGTGCTTTGGGAGACTAGAGCGTCCAGCTCTTTATACACGTAACCCAAGAGCGAATGATTTCCTTTCAAGCTGCTAATGTCATGTCATATACATGTACAGAAAAACAAATGCTCACATTTTCAGAAAAATTGGATGTTTTGTTCACTCACATTTTCAGAAAAATTTAGTTCAAGAGAAAGCTTCAAAAAACCAAAGAAGTCAAGAACGCCTTGGTCCACCTCAGGCCCTTATGCAAGCAGTTATTCGGCTTGTCATTGATTCATAGAGTTGTTGGAGGTCCTCCTGAGGGATGTCGTACCAATTTATGACCAAATGGCGCGTTATATCGTCAAAAACCCGAGAAGGTTCGAGGCCCTGCCAATACCGCTCCAAAAGTTCTCAACTGTGGGCAGATCCGGTGATATTTCGGCGAAGGTGAGATCTAACAAACACGAAGACACGCCCGACAGCGGTGGGATTCCATCCTGACTGTCGCCCGACATATAGTTCGACAGTCAGAAGTAATGGTTTGGACTGAAATTTCTTTGCAGAGCAGTTCCCCTTTGGGTGTCATATGTGACATCTTTGCTGCACAGCGGTACGTTGGCGATATTTTACACACCGTTTTGTTGCCCTTATGGCAAACCATCCTGGACTTACATTTCAGCCAGATAATGCTCCCCCCCCCCCCCACTCACCCCTCCGCAAACGGCGAGAGTTTCTGCTGCTTGTCTTCGTGTTTGCCAAACCACCTTGGCCAGCAAAGTTCCCCGATCTGCCCCAAATTGAGAACACTTGGAGCATTGCAGGCAGGGGCGTCCAACAAGCTCGGGATTTTGACGAGCTGACGCGCCAATTGGTATCCCGCAGGAGGACATCCAACAATTCAATGCCCAGCCGAATGCATAAGGGACAGAGGTGGACCAACGCTTTATTGACTTGCTCAGTATGTGACGCTCTCTCTCATGAATTAATCATCCATTTTTTTCTGAAATCGTGGTTATTTGTTTGTTCCTATGTGTATATCACATATACCGATTACCGTCTCAATCGGATAATTGCCCCGTGGTGCGCAGCTTTATTTTTTTTTTTTTTTTTTTTTGTCTTAGAGTGTATTTTTATATATTTGTTAATGTTTAGTTTTACTTTCATTTAATTCAGTTTGATTGGCTCGTTAATGTGTGAGAAATTTTCGATTCACAAAAGTTGTCTGTGAAATATTAGCAACTTGAGAAGATAGTAAAGGAAGATTAGAGTTTGACGCCGGCCGGAGTGACCGAGCGGTTCTAGGCGCTAAGTCTGGAATCGAGCGACCGCTACGGTCGCAGGTTCGAATCCTGCCTCGAGCATGGATGTGTGTGATATCCTGAGGTTAGTTAGGTTTAAGCAGTTCTAAGTTCTAGGGGACTGATGACCTCAGAAATTAAGTCCCATAGTGTTCAGGGCCATTTGAACCATTTTTTAGAGTTTGACAAACTAGAATCATCTCCTCTTGTATTATTTGTATTTATCTTAGTATTTGGATCGCTTGGAACACAGAAGGACAAATGTTGACGGTAATAGCTGTGTGTCTTGTCTGGGAAGATTTGTATCATTCATTCATGCTGCGAGATGTTTAAATTATCATCTCGACAAAATAAGTTAATTGTTGTTTATTCCCAAGTATATGTCTGCAGTACCGGTACGCAGTGAAGTCCCCGCTCCACCATACGCTAGGACACTGCTAGAGGAGCCAAAACAGCAATGCCCACATTACTCTTCACTCTCAAACGTACATTTGGTATTGCTGGAGTCTGTCTGTCTTTTGTTTTTCCGGCAGTGTAAAATCTACTTTAAGAATGGTAACTGCAGCTAGACGCATTCGACATTTCATTTAATAAATCTTTAGGGAACTCAGAATTCCGAGATCCACAATGTCAAGAGTGTACCAAATTTCAGGCATTACCTCTCACCACGGATAACGCAGTGGCCGACGGCCTTCACTCAACGTCCGAGAGCAGCGGCGTTTGCATGGAGTTGTCAGCGTTAACGGACAAACGACACTGCGTGCAATACCACAGAAATCAAAGTGAGACGTACGACGAAAGTATCCGTCAGGACAGTGAGGCTTAATTTTGCATTAATGATCAATGCCAGCAGACGACCGACGCGTGTGACTTTGCTAATAGCACTGTCATCGCCTTCAGTGCTCTCTTGGACTCGTGACGATATCCGTAGGAACTCAGACGACTAGAAAACGGTGCCCTGGTCAGATAAGTCCGGATTTCAGTTGGTGAGAGCTGACGGTAGTTCTCGAGTGTGGCTCAGACCCCATGAAGCCATTCCGAGCGAGGTGGCGCAGTGGTTAGCACACTGGACTCGCATTTGGAGGACGACGGTTCAATCCCGCGTCCGGCCATCCTGATTTAGGTTTTCCGTGATTTCCCTAAATCGCTCCAGGCAAATGCCGGGATGGTTCCTCTGAAAGGGCACGACCGACTTCCTTCCCTAATCCGATGAGACCGATGACCTTGCTGTTTGGTCTCTTCCCCCAAACAACCCAACCGCCCCCTCCCCTCCCCCCAACCCCCGCACGAAGCCGTAGACCCCGGATGTCGACAAGGGACTGCCCAATGATGTGGGCTGTATTTACGTTGATTGAATCTGGTCCTCCTTATGTTCGACTACTTGGAGGCCATTTGCAGCCATTCATCGACTACATGTTCCCAAACAACGATGTCGTGTCACTGGGCCACAATTGTTAGCAATTGTTTTGAAGAATATTCTTGACAATTCGAGCGAATTATTTGGCCACTCAGATAGCTCGACATGAATTCCATAGAACATTTATAGGACATAATCGAGAGGCCAGTTCGTGCACAAAATAGGCAATAGTCTCACGATTATTGGCGCCTATAGAGGGAGCACGAGTCAATATTTCAGCGGGGGAGTTCCATCGACTTGTCGAATCCAAGCCACGTCGAGTTGCTGCACTGCGTCGAGCGAAAGAAGGTCCGACACGATATTAAGAGGTACCCCATGACTTTTGGAACTTCAGCGTAGTTTCCGAAACGACAAACATATTTGTTATTATCGCCTTGAATTGTCATTTTCCTATTGCTACTACGCCTGACCAGGAGACAGTTGCCTGTGAGAACTACACTCCTGGAAATGGAAAAAAGAAAACATTGACACCGGTGTGTCAGACCCACCATACTTGCTCCGGACACTGCGAGAGGGCTGTACAAGCAATGATCACACGCACGGCACAGCGGACACACCAGGAACCGCGGTGTTGGCCGTCGAATGGCGCTAGCTGCGCAGCATTTGTGCACCGCTGCCGTCAGTGTCAGCCAGTTTGCCGTGGCATACGGAGCTCCATCGCAGTCTTTAACACTGGTAGCATGCCGCGACAGCGTGGACGTGAACCGTATGTGCAGTTGACGGACTTTGAGCGAGGGCGTATAGTGGGCATGCGGGAGGCCGGGTGGACGTACCGCCGAATTGCTCAACACGTGGGGCGTGAGGTCTCCACAGTACATCGATGTTGTCGCCAGTGGTCGGCGGAAGGTGCACGTGCCCGTCGACCTGGGACCGGACCGCAGCGACGCACGGATGCACGCCAAGACCGTAGGATCCTACGCAGTGCCGTAGGGGACCGCACCGCCACTTCCCAGCAAATTAGGGACACTGTTGCTCCTGGGGTATCGGCGAGGACCATTCGCAACCGTCTCCATGAAGCTGGGCTACGGTCCCGCACACCGTTAGGCCGTCTTCCGCTCACGCCCCAACATCGTGCAGCCCGCCTCCAGTGGTGTCGCGACAGGCGTGAATGGAGGGACGAATGGAGACGTGTCGTCTTCAGCGATGAGAGTCGCTTCTGCCTTGGTGCCAATGATGGTCGTATGCGTATTTGGCGCCGTGCAGGTGAGCGCCACAATCAGGACTGCATACGACCGAGGCACACAGGGCCAACACCCGGCATCATGGTGTGGGGAGCGATCTCCTACACTGGCCGTACACCACTGGTGATCGTCGAGGGGACACTGAATAGTGCACGGTACATCCAAACCGTCATCGAACCCATCGTTCTACCATTCCTAGTCTGGCAAGGGAACTTGCTGTTCCAACAGGTCAATGCACGTCCGCATGTATCCCGTGCCACCCAACGTGCTCTAGAAGGTGTAAGTCAACTACCCTGGCCAGCAAGATCTCCGGATCTGTCCCCCATTGAGCATGTTTGGGACTGGATGAAGCGTCGTCTCACGCGGTCTGCACGTCCAGCACGAACGCTGGTCCAACTGAGGCGCCAGGTGGAAATGGCATGGCAAGCCGTTCCACAGGACTACATCCAGCATCTCTACGATCGTCTCCATGGGAGAATAGCAGCCTGCATTGCTGCGAAAGGTGGATATACACTGTACTAGTGCCGACATTGTGCATGCTCTGTTGCCTGTGTCTATGTGCCTGTGGTTCTGTCAGTGTGATCATGTGATGTATCTGACCCCAGGAATGTGTCAATAAAGTTTCCCCTTTCTGGGACAATGAATTCACGGTGTTCTTATTTCAATTTCCAGGAGTGTATATATGCTGTCACTATAAACAAGTCGCAGGGACGAAGAACAGGATTGTATTTACCAAACCCCATCTTACTCACGGACAGTCATGCGTATGCTTTTCAAGTGTAACTAAATCAACCAACATTTTTGTATCCCTTAAAAAAAACGGAAATTACTCGAAGATTAAATTATTACGTCATACATCGTTTACACCGAGGTATTGTAATACTCTGTAAAGAATTTGTTCAAAATTATGTGCATGTAAATGTATACACAAGGATGTGTCATAAACTGATGATTATTTTTTCACGTCGTTCTGTTAATTTTTAAAGAAGTTTCCGCTTCATATACACAACCACCCTCATCCCGACTACTACACTTGCTCTAATAATTTAAAACTAGAAAAGTGCGAAAGTTTCGCACGGTTTCCCTTGCTGTGAAGGTATTTTCAAAGAAACAGTCGTAACCAGGGCAGCAAACGGCGTAAATCGCAATTACATTATTTACCCTGTAACAATCCATACGAGATGACAGTTTCAAATGTTCAAATGTGTATGAACTCCTACGAGACCAAACTGCTTAGGTCATCGGTCCCTAGACTTACACACTACTTAAACTAACTTCTGCTAAGAACAACACACACACCCATGCCCGAGGGAGAACTCGAACCTCCGGTGGGGGGAGGGGGGGCGGGGAAGCAGTCCGTGACATGACGCCTCAAACCGCGCTGCCACTCCGCGTCGCATGACAGTTTCTATTCACAAAATACTCACAAAGGAAACTACCCATCGCACCCCCCTCAGATGTAGTGGGAACATGACCCAGTGGACAGCCCGCCAATAATTGAACACAGATCAAGCATGAAAACAGGAAGGGGGTGTACTGGGCCGTAAAAAAAAGCGAAATAGAAACAGTGAACGGTCCAAGAACAGCGAGCAAGCGGAATGCTGTCGTGGTTAAGTGGTTACGGCGTTGAGCAGCTACGCGAGTGACCCGTGTTCAATCTTCCCGCCAGCCAATCCTTTTTTTCTTTTTCTGCTGTTCGCTTTATTCAAATTTGTATCTGTATCGTGGTGTAACGTCCTTTTGCTATAGCGAGGTGTAAGGTAGGGACCTATAATGACAGTTGATTCTGCTCAACTATTCCATTAGCAGTCGAAAGGAAGTGGCTTTCGAATGGGAACAGCAATCGTTTCATGATAAGGCGACAAGTCAACCGCATCCACCGCCGGAAAACACATCTGGTGTGTCATACACGGCATTAGTGACATTACGTGTCTTATATGATAGGAATCTCTTATCGACTCGCCTAATTTGTACTACTGATAAATGAGTGAGATATGCCTCCTTGCCTGATATAGGTGTTCGTATGAATGTGATGACTTCCAAGGAAATGGTGAAAAACATAATGCATCTACATCTACTTGGATACTCTGTTAATCATATTTACGTGCCTGGCAGAGGGTTCATCGAAACATTTTCACAATTGTCTATTATTCCAATCTCGTAAAGCGTGCGGAAGGTTGGTTCAAATCGCTCTGAGCACTATGGGACTCAACTTCTGAGGTCATTAGTCCCCTAGAACTTAGAACTAGTTAAACCTAACTAACCTAAGGACATCACACACATCCATGCCCGAGGCAGGATTCGAACCTGCGACCGTAGTGGTCTCGCGGTTCCAGACTGCAGCGCCTAGAACCGCATGGCCACTTCGGCCGGCGTGCGGAAGGAACACATAGTTTGTCACATAAGCTAAAACAAAGGAACGCAACAGTTTCACAATCGCACAGTTTATCAGTGCTCTGTCAAAACATATGTTTTTAACGCTTTTGAAGTTGCGTTCCGCTTTGGAAGTCTTGACTCTTGAATTCCATTATTGCCGGCCGGTGTGGTCGAGCGGTTGTAGGCGCTTCAGTCCGGAACCACGCTGCTGCTACGGTCGCAGGTTCGAATCCTGCCTCAGGCATGGATGTGTGTGATGTCCTTAGGTTAGTTAGGTTTAAGTAGCTCTAATCTAGAGGACTGATGACCTCAGATGTTAAGTCCCATAGTGCTTAGAGCCAGGCATTTGATTTCCATTCTTGTAACATAATTGACATCCTTTTATTTATTGTTTTCATTTTGTGGGATGTCCCTGTGGTGTCTCGACTGCTCTCAATATTCTTCACATTTACTTGCGACAGTAAGTTAGTCTAACCACATGGCTCAAATGGTTCAAATGGCTCTGAGCACTATGGGACTCAACAGCGGAGGTCATCAGTCCCCTAGAACTTGTTGTTGTTATTGTGGTCTTCAGTCCTGAGACTGGTTTGATGCAGCTCTCCATGCTACTCTATCCTGTGCAAGCTTTTTCATCTCCCAGTACCTACTGCAACCTACATCCTTCTGAATCTGCTTAGTGTATTCATCTCTTGGTCTCCCTCTACGATTTTTGCCCTCCACGCTGCCCTCCAATACTAAATTGGTGATCCCTTGATGCCTCAGAACATGTCCTACCAACCGATCCCTTCTTCTGGTCAAGTTGTGCCACAAACTTCTCTTCTCCCCAATACTATTCAATACTTCCTCATTAGTTATGTGATCTACCTATCTAATCTTCAGCATTCTTCTGTAGCACCACATTTCGAAAGCTTCTATTCTCTTCTTGTCCAAACTATTTATCGCCCATGTTTCACTTCCATACATGGCTACACTCCATACAAATACTTTCAGAAATGACTTCCTGTCACTTAAATCCATACTCGATGTTAACAAATTTCTCTTCTTCAGAAACGATTTCCTTGCCATTACCAGTCTACATTTTATATCCTCTCTACTTCGACCATCATCAGTTATTTTGCCCCCAAATAGCAAAACTCCTTTACTACTTTAAGTGTCTCATTTCCTAATCTAATTCCCTCAGCATCACCCGACTTAATTAGACTACATTCCATTATCCTTGTTTTGCTTTTGTTGATGTTCATCTTATATCCTCCTTTCAAGACACTGTCCATTCCATTCAACTGCTCTTCCAAGTCCTTTGCTGTCTCTGACAGAATTACAATGTCATCGGCGAACCTCAAAGTTTTTATTTCTTCTCCATGAATTTTAATACCTACTCCGAATTTTTCTTTTGTTTCCTTTACTGTTTGCTCAATATACAGATTGAACAACATCGGGGAGATACTACAACCCTGTCTTACTCCCTTCCCAACCACTGCTTCCCTTTCATGTCCCTCGACTCTTATAACTGCCATCTGGTTTCTGTACAACTTGTAAATAGCATTTCGCTCCCTGTATTTTACCCCTGCCACCTTTAGAATTTGAAAGAGAGTATTCCAGTCAACATTGTCAAAAGCTTTCTCTAAGTCTACAAATGCTAGAAACGTAGGTTTGCCTTTCCTTAATCTTTCTTCTAAGATAAGTCGTAAGGTTAGTATTGCCTCACGTGTTCCAGTGTTTCTACGGAATCCAAACTGATCTTCCCCGAGGTTGGCTTCTACTAGTTTTTCCATTCGTCTGTAAAGAATTCGTGTTAGTATTTTGCAGCTGTGACTTATTAAACTGATAGTTCGGTAATTTTCACATCTGTCAACACCTGCTTTCTTTGGGATTGGAATTATTATATTCTTCTTGAAGTCTGAGGGTATTTCGCCTGTTTCATACATCTTGCTCACCAGATGGTAAAGTTTTGTCAGGACTGGCTCTCCCAAGGCCGTTAGTAGTTCCAATGGAATGTTGTCTACTCCGGGGGCCTTGTTTCGACTCAGGTCTTTCAGTGCTCTGTCAGACTCTTCACGCAGTATCATATCTCCCATTTCATCTTCATCTACATCCTCTTCCATTTCCATAATATTGTCCTCAAGTACATCGCCCTTGTATAGACCCTCTATATACTCCCGACCCCTAGAACTTAGAACTACTTAATCCTAACTAAACTAAGGACACCACACACATCCATGTCCGAGGCAGGATTCGAACCAGCGACCGTAGCGGTTGCGCGGTTACAGACTGAAGCGCCTACAACCGCTCGGCCACTCCGGCCGGCACATGGCTCATATTCCATAATGAATGCATAGTATGAGAACTGCTAAGAAAGAGAAGAAACATTTCATTGACAGTTGTTGATAATTCTTCCGGGTTATATGGCCGTGGTCCATGGAATACTTCTATTCCTAACGTTTCGTCCAATACTACGTTGGACATCCTCAGAGGTATGGCTGGTCCTGTTGAGTCCTGCCGACTGACGAGTCGGGCGTCGGAGAGCTTAATTTCAAGGCCTCTTCTTTTCTATTAAAATTATCTTCATGTTTATAAATTTCAATAGCCTCCCTATACAGTCGTGGATAATAGTTCGTGGTCCACTTAAAACTGTAGTTTCAGAAAACTTAACTACAAGGTCACCGGACTGAAGTGCATGTCCCGCAACGGCCGATTTATCTATTTTACCCAGTCGGCAAAGACTTTTATGCTCCTTTACCCTCGTATTCACACTTCTTTTCGTAGTACCAATATAGTCCTTGCCACAGGTACACGGAATTTTATACACACCGCTAGATGATAATGGTGGCCTTCTATCTTTAACAGAACGAAGTACTTGTCCTATTTTTCTGGTAGGTTTGAATACCGGTTTCACTTTATGGTTCAAATGGCTCTGAGCACTATGGGACTCAACTGCTGTGGTCATAAGTCCCCTAGAACTTAGAACTACTTAAACCTAACTAACCTAAAGACATCACACACATCCATGCCCGAGGCAGGATTCAAACCTGCGACCGTAGCGGTCGTGCGGTTCCAGACTGTAGCGCCTTTAACCGCTCGGCCACTCCGGCCGGCTTCACTTTATGTTTCAGCAGAATTTTGCCGATTCGATCTGTAACCTTACTAATGAAAGGTAAAGACACCTTGTTCTTCCATTGTTGTGTACCATCCATGTCCTTTGGTCTGCTGTAATTAGGTCTTAAAACTCTGTTAATTTCTTTGTTTGAGTACCCATTCTTTTCGAAGGCCTGTTTCAGATGTTTCAGTTCCGTATCCAGATGTTCCGGCGTACAAATCCATTTTGGCCTGTCCACTAAACTTTTGATTACACCTCTTTTTTGCTGTGGGTGATGATTGGAGTTCTTATGTAAGTATCCATCAGTATGTGTGCCCTTCACTTCAGTCCGGTGACCATGTAGTTAAGTTTCTGAAACTACAGTTTTAAGTGGTACCACGAATTATTATCCACGACTGTATAGGGAGGCTATTGAAATTTATAAACATGAAGATAATTTTAATAGAAAAGAAGAGACCTTGAAATTAAACGAGATATGGACAGTGGCGTTACAGAATCGATAAGTGATTTTTATCTATGACGGACTATTATCGATAGTTACATTTTATCTTTGACTAGTTTTCTCTCTTCTACTATGTGGAAGCTAGACCACGCCCACTTTCCTCGGTATTTAGGCCGCTCTCCGACGCCCGACTCGTCAGTCGGCAGGACTCAACAGGACCAGCCATACCTCTGAGGATGTCCAACGTAGTATTGGACGAAACGTTAGGAATAGAAGTATTCCATGGACCACGGCCATATAACCCGGAAGAATTATCAACAACAGTACCATCCGGTCGTGAAAGCCTTCATTGTAGGATTTCATGGACAGACGCACAGTTCATAATGTTGTGAAAAAAAGAAAAATAAGTGACACGAGTGAGTTTCGAAGGCGGCTCACTCGCTTGGAAGTCCAAAACCATGACCACTCCCCCACGATGCCATTGCTGCTTCAGGTTGCTCTTTATTGCACTTCTTCTTCTAGACCATTCAGCGTTTCTAATTCGCTTTTTTTTTTTTTTTTTCACAGTTGAGTACACCTTCTTCCTGTTTTCGTGCTTGATATGTGTTCAGCTTTTGAGGGGCTATCCACTGGGACATCTCACCACTAAATCTGAGGGGGCTGCGATGGAGAGTTTGCCTTGTCAGAAAATTTTACTGAACAGCCTCTGAAATTTTATCAGTGGAATTCAGATTCAAAAAAATAATGGCTCTGAGCACTATGGGACTCAACTGCTGAGGTCATCAGTCCCCTAGAACTTAGAACTAGTTAAACCTAACTAACCTAAGGACATCACAAACATCCATGCCCGAGGCAGGATTCGAACCTGCGACCGTAGCGGTCTTGCGGTTCCAGACTGCAGCGCCTTTAACCGCACGGCCACTTCGGCCGGCAATTCAGATTCACCATGCCTATTGTTTCAGTGAAGTCTCTTTTTTTAAATAACAAGCGAAACGCCTTTTGAATAAACAATATTCTCAGAATGCAGTTGCACAAGACACGATAGTGTAACCTCAACGATCAGAAAGATTATACCTTTCAGTTGCTCTATGGAAACTTCCGTACACAGACAGCTTGCGATTGCCGCGTAACGGGAGGTCCGGATTTCGCGAAGGTGGCGAGCGAGGGCGAGGTTGCAGACGTAAACACAGCTGGCCTTGTGAGCTGGGTCGTGGCCGTTGCTAAGGGGGGGGGGGGGGGCGGGAGAGGGGGCGTGGCGGGCAAACGGCAGCCAGAGGCTGGCGCGGCACGTGCGAGGGCAAGGGCGAAGCCGGGCGCACGTGCTTATTCACGTGGAACGTCTGACGGCAGTCCGCTACCTACAGTCTGTCGGCAGTTGTCGTATGCCGTTTACTTTACGGCCCAAAGTTGCGACAGGTACAGTCTTCTGGCAGCCACCACAGCGCTTGCGTCTCCGCGACGATTGAAAACAGCTTTAAGGGGGGTAGGACGTCAAACGGGACGACTTGGAGCAGGAGAGACACCACAGGACATTTTAATTTCCACTGTCTATACTTTTAAAAATATATTCATAACACTTTGTCAGAATGCCTAGAAAGGATTCAGGATTTACGCTTATAGTGGTGGAAGTTCAAAAATATAAGAAAATAATTAATTTTTTTGACATTCGTATTTCACCTTCTTTTCACTTACCATTGGCTGCATTTGTTGCTATAGGTACACTTTTCTTCATAAGTAAGGGAGATTATTCTATGAATTTTGCACAACATACAAACCATACTTACAGGTGTATGAAACTCTAGAATTTTCCAAATCTATTAAAAACTGTGGTAAAAATTGAGATAATTAACTATAAAATTTGAGTTTTTTTCTAAACATGAAGTTTAAAATACAACAGCACACTCATTTTGTAATAAATTAAATAATTTCTAGAGTTTCATACACCTGTAAGTATGGTTTGTATGCTGTGCAAAATTCATCGAAGAATCTCTCTTACTTATGGAGAAACGTGTACCTATAGCAACAAACGCAGCCAATAGAAGTGAAAAAAATGATGAACTTTCACGTGTAAAAAAATTTATTTTGTTATTTTTTTCAACTTCCACTGCTATGATTGTGAATCCTTAATCCTTCCTGGTTATGCTGACAAAGTTTTATGAATTTATTCGTAAAAGTATAGACAGTGGAAATTAAAATGTCCTGTGGTGTCTCTCCTGCTCCAAGACGGCCCGTTTGACGTCTTACCTCCCTTAACGCCTATCTTTTATATATGAAAAAAAAACTTGCAAATTTTCTGAAATTACGTTTAGTCTAAAAACATCTGGAATCCGTTCCTGATTTTTATTACGTCCAGAGGTTTCGTACTTTAATGTTCTCGAAACGGATGAAATTTCCCCCTCCGGGAAACAGATTGAAACTTATCAAGTCATACCTCGAAAAATATTGAGCTCATTGACATGCTTTTGTCTTCAATCACAGCCAAAATATCTACCTCAGTAACGGATCTTTCCAAAGTTCATTATCGCATTGCTTTTGATATCTACGAGCTTTGCTTTTTGGTCGATTTTTGGCAATAAGTACCGAGTGACAAGTATAAAGACTAGAGTCTCCATCTCCTTCAAAATCAAGTAAACTATGTGTAATTCATATATGGTACAGATCTCTGTAGTGTGTTTCCTGTGGCTCTCTATCGAGTGCTTTCATTGCACATCACCTGGCATACAAAACTGAACGTTGAACTTGTTGTGTACTACTTTGCACACAACAATGAGGAGAGGTGGGCTACGAAGTGATGCAGCAGCTGTCGTCGTAGGAGAGCAGGACTGAAGCAGAAATGACTAGCAAACACGTAAATACAGAAGTTTTATTTAACTTGTAGCTTTCTCCAAGCGATGCGAAGAAACTTTGCAAAAGAACAAACAGCAATAAAGTCTAGTTATTACAAGAAGCAACCTAAGGAGCGTTGCGCAGTGTGAGGCTCCCGCAACTAGCGCACGAGCGAACTGTCGAAGGCTGACTAAGACTGAAGACTGTTGAAGTTAGAAACTGAGAATGGACATGTAGCTACCACCGGCGCTCCTATACCGTGGCGGCAGAGGGCGTTCGTAGTCGCAGCCGCTGAAGGCGTGGTCAGCGGGCGCACATCACTGCATCTGCTGGGTTCTCGTCCGACCGCAATTTGCGTCAGTCAGAAATGTGCGTTTCCGTTGACAACTGTGAGACCCCGATGGAGGTGATATCAGTCTATGATACCACAGTACCAATCTCATTGCAACATATCGTCGAGATCTGCCAGGCAAACTATGAAAGGTTATTTTGTCTAAAACTGCTTGAAGAGAGAGAAATCACCAAATCATATTCTCCCTGAACAGACAGAGCTAGCCAATGCAACCTTCCTACAAAATTTCACTCACCTACTATCCAGTTTAAAACATATATAAACACTACTCCTTTTAACAACAACATGCAATCAATAATCCAAACAAAGTATTACATCATAATATGGCTGCTTGCTCAGTCACACATTACTGCAACTGTAAAATTGATTTTAAAAAAAAGTGGTGTGCCATACTACATTAATATAATTACTACTGTCACATTATTCATGTACATCTACATCTACATCTACATCTACATTTATACTCCGCAAGCCACCCAACGGTGTGTGGCGGAGGGCACTTTACGTGCCACTGTCATTACCTCCCTTTCCTGTTCCAGTCGCGTATGGTTCGCGGGAAGAACGACTGTCTGAAAGCCTCCGTGCGCGCTCGAATCTCTCTAATTTTATATTCGTGATCTCCTCGGGAGGTATAAGTAGGGGGAAGCAATATATTCGATACCTCATCCAGAAATGCACTCTCTCGAAACCTGGACAGCAAGCTACACCGTGATGCAGAGCGCCTCTCTTGCAGAGTCTGCCACTTGAGTTTGCTAAACATCTCCGTAACGCTATCACGCTTACCAAATAACCCTGTGACGAATCGCACCGCTCTTCTTTGGATCTCCTCTGTCAAACCGACCTGCTACGGATCCCACACTGATGAGCAGTACTCAATTATAGGTCGAACGAGTGTTTTGTAAGTCACCTCCTTTGTTGATGGACTACATTTTCTGAGGACTCTCCCAATGAATGTCAACCTGGCACCCGCCTTACTAACAATTAATTTTATATGATCATTCCACTTTAAATCGTTCCGTACGCATACTACCAGATATTTTACAGAAGTAACTGCTACCAGTGTTTGATCCGCTATCGTATAATCATACAATAAGGGATCTTTCTTTCTATGTATTCGCAATACATTACATTTGTCTATGTTAAGGGTCAGTTGCCCCACCCTGCACCAAGTGCCTAGCCGCTGCAGATCTTCCTACATTTCGCTGCAATTTTCTAATGCTGCAACTTCTCTGTATACTACAGCATCATGTGTGTAAAGCCGCATGGAACTTCCGACACTATCTACTAGGTCAATTATATATATTGTGAAAAGCAATGGTCCCATAACACTCCCCTGTGAAACGAAAGAGGTTACTTTAACGTCTGTAGACGTCTCTCCATTGATAACAACATGCTGTGTTCTGTTTGCTAAAAACTGTTCAATCCAGCCACACAGCTGGTCTGATATTCCGTAGGCTCTTGCTTTGCTTATCAGGCGACAGTGCGGAACTGTATCGAACGCCCTCCGGAAGTCAAGAAAAATAGCATCTACCTGGGAGCCTGTATCTAATATTTTCTGGGTCTCATGAACAAATAAAGCGAGTTGGGTCTCACACGATCGCTGTTTCCGGAATCCATGTTGATTCCTACATAGTAGATTCTGGGTTTCCAAAAACGACATGATACTCGAGCAAAAAACATGTTCTAAAATTCTACAACAGATCGACGTCAGAGATATAGGTCTATAGTTTTGCGCATCTGCTCGACGCCCCTTCTTGAAGACTGGGACTACCTGAGCTCTTTTCCAATCATTTGGAACCCTCCGTTCCTCTAGAGACTTGCGGTACACGGCTGTTAGAAGGGGGGCAAGTTCTTTCGCGTACTCTGTGTAGAATCGAATTGGTATCCCGTCAGGTCCAGTGGACTTTCCTCTGTTGAGTGATTCTAGTTGCTTTTCTATTCCTTGGACACTTATTTCGATGTCAGCCATTTTTTCGTTTGTGCGAGGATTTAGAGAAGGAACTGCAGTGCGGTCTTCCTCTGTGAAACAGCTTTGGAAAAAGGTGTTTAGTATTTCAGCTTTACGCGTGTCATCCTCTGTTTCAATGCCATCATCATCATCCCGGTGTGTCTGGATATGCTGTTTCGAGCCACTTACTGATTTAACGTAAGACCAGAACTTCCTAGGATTTTCTGTCAAGTCGGTACATAGAATTTTACTTTCGAATTCACTGAACGCTTCATGCATAGCCCTCCTTACGCTAACTTTGACATCGTTTAGCTTCTGTTTGTCTGAGAGGTTTTGGCTGCGTTTAAACTTGTAGTGAAGCTCTCTTTGCTTTCGCAGTAGTTTCCTATCTTTGTTGTTGTACCACGGTGGGTTTTTCCCGTCCCTCACAGTTTTACTCGGCACGTACCTGTCTAAAACGCATTTTACGATTGCCTTGAACTTTTTCATCTCATGTATATGTTGTTGCATGTTTATGGCATTGTATTTATACAATACCATATAAGTAACTTTCATGTCCGCCCCCGGTACTCCGGTAGCTGAGTGGTCAGCGCGACGGAATGTCAACCCTAAGGGCCACGGTTCGATTCCCGGCTGGGTCGGAGATTTTCTCCGCTCAGCGAGTGGCTGTTGTGTTGTCCTAATCATCATCATTTCATCCCCATCGACGCGCAAGTCGCCGAAGTGGCGTCAAATCGAAAGACTTGCACCCGGCGAACGGTCTACCCGACGGGAGGCCCTAGTCACACGACATTATTTTATTTAGTAACATTCATATAACTGGCCACCACATTTTTCCAGTTTATTTGTAATTAATGCTCACTGAATATGGTAAACTCACAATGTAACGTTTATTCTTTGTAATATAAATAATTGTAATGTTAGCTTGATTCTTTAGGAAAAAAAAGTTTCACTGTCAAATTAAAGCAATGTATATATTGTAATACAAGAACTTCTTTGGCACTGCTTTACACCAAAATATAGCTACCTGCTTAGTCACACTTTATTGCAGCTATACTTGATGTTAATATAATTGTTACTGTCATATTATTCATTTTATCTCACCTCTATGTTGCTCCCTGTATATAGCACAATATTTACATAATACCATATGAGTAGCATTCACACAAGCTGGTTACTACATCTGTCAACTTCATCTGTAATATTATATGCTCATAATGTAAGGTTTATCTCTGTGTTTTAATTTTCATTGTGTTATGTCTATTCTTTAAAAACAGTCATACTGTGATATCAATGCAATCTGTAAATTACAATATCTCTGATATAGAACATCTCTGGCACTATTGTATTTGTAAAACTGCAATCTTTGTGTCAACTTCACATAGGGCACTCTGTATTTCATCGGTTGGAGGTTATTTATATTCACATAGAGCGCTTCTAACACTGTTTTCTACCGTAGGGCGGCGACACACCAAGAATGTTTCGCCACCGTGGAAGAATAAAAATCGAAAACTGATGATTATGTAAAGTGTATCTTGAAAATCTTGTGAGCAGCCGTCTGATGATGAACGTGTCAGTTCGAAACCGCTTACGGCGCTATTTATTTAAATAAATAGCGGTATTAATATTGACTGGTTGCTGTCTTCTTCTTTGTAAGAATCAACCTACATTAAACTATGAAAGGGATATGACACATCTCTCTCAGCTATATTCGAATTTAAAACATTTCGCAAGAGAAAACAAAAGAATGTCAGGACACGTTGCTGTGCTGTGGGAGAATTGAGTGACCAGCTGTTTATACGTGTAACAGCAGTGATAGCCGACGATACGAGGCTCCTACTGTTGCATTTATAGCGGGAGCAGTCTGACCATTAACGATCCGATACCAGCTAGTTTAAATCGGCCTATAAGCGCTTATTTATACATTCCTTAAAGCGCAGCACAAAGCGGACGGGGAAGTCCTGTGTGTTTAAAAGTGCTATAAGACGCACAACAGTACAGAATGCAGAGCTCAAGCTGTCATGCCGTCGAGTGCTAACAGCAAGCGGGCTGTTACTGATTTGTATGCCACAGCCGAGATGTATGCTGTGCTAGAGTGCAATAATAATTAGAGGAAACGGTTATTACCGGTAAAAAAGGATGAGTAGATTTCGGGAGAGAGGAAGGTTCATAATGCTTTGAAAATCACCTTCTTTCATTACCATCATCATCATCTTCTTCTTCTTCTAAAACTGTGCTTTATCCATGAAACCATTCTCTCCTACCCTCCCCATGGTTGCAGCACTCAGGGATAATGTGGTGGTATCCTGTTCCTTTCCACACCTCACTTTCACTACTGTTCAAATTATCCTGACCGTGCCAGTAAATATTCAGTCACAATCCAGGCTGTCAGTCTGTCTTCTGCTTTGTGGTGATCTGACGTGTTGTGTATGACTTTGTTCACAATAGTAAGGAGGGATGGGTTCCAGAATGGTGCGGCAACTGTCGTCATAGGAAAGATGATCAGGAACAGAAGTGACTAGTGAACAAGAAACATGGCGGACGGAAGATTTACTTAACTTATATTTCTCCAAATGAACGAAGATTCATTACAAATTAAGCAACAAGGGAGTCCAGCTATCGATGTCAGAAGAAGAAGTACGAATGAAGATGTCACAGTATAGTTGCTCCAACCGTTACGTGGGCTGAGTCGTTGTCCTGGGTATCCTATATCGTAGCGGCAGAGGGCGCTCGCCCACAGCTGCTGGTGGCCTGGCTCAGCAGGTGTGGTCCATTGGGTCCGCCAGATCCTGCTTGACCACCATCTGCGTTAGCCCGCCAGGCTAGCCGCGCAGTGTAACGTGCTGCTTCCCGAGCGGGAAGGCGTGCCGGTCCCCGGCGGATTTGTGTCGAGGTCCGGTGTGCCGGCCAGCCTGTGGATGGTTCTTAAGGCGGTTTTCCATCTGCCTCGGCGAATGCGGGCTGGTTCCCCTTCTTCCACCTCAGTTACACTGTGTTAACGATTGCTGCGCAAACGGTCTCCATGTACGCGTACACCACAATTACAATTACTCTACCACGCAAACATTTGGGGTTACACTCGTCTGGCATGAGTCGCTCCCATGAGGGGGGGGGGGGGGGGGGGCAATGGGGGCCGAACCGCACAACAACCCTGGGTTCGGCGTGGAGCGGCTGGGTTCGGCGTGGAGCGGCGGTGGGGTGAGTAGACTGCTGTAGCCTGTTGTGGGGTTGGGTTGTGAACGACTGAGGGCTGTAGCGGAGACGAAGCCTCTCCGTCGTTTCTAGGTCCCCAGTTCAATACATATACACACACTATCTGCGTTGGTAGGAAACTTGCAATTCCGTTGCCCGCTGTGATACATCGGTAGGATGGTATCGAGATGTGATATCACAGACAGCGCTGCTCCTTTCATCAGGAAGAAAGACCCTTGCACATTTTGTCATTGACATGGTCATCTTCATCTGTCATTGTAGTCTTTGGGGGTTTATTCATCTGTAACCCCAGATGTTCTAGACAGAAGAACTCTGTTTTTACAGTGGTTTATTTCTACCTCTCCTGGTTTTGGAAATGGCTTGGAACCAGCTGTGGCTAAGAGCTATAAAGACCGAATATTCGTTCTCACTGCCATGTACCCGCTGCTCGCCCTAAAAGATAGGCAACCCCTCAGGCAATGAAGCATCATGGTTTTTATGGACAAGGCACTGTCTCTGCAGACTGTACCTATCACAGCAAACACTGCAGAGAGCGAAACAAACGCCAGCAGAGGTCCTCCCTATTTCCTCCACAGAATCATGTCTGAGGGACAGGACGGGCACGAATTCCTCAGTAAGAGTCAAATGGCTCTGAGCACTATGCGACTTAACTTCTGAGGTCATTAGTCGCCTAGAACTTAGAACTAATTAAACCTAAATAACCTAAGGACATCACACACATCCATGCCCGAGGCAGGATTCGAACCTGCGACCGTAGCGGCAGTATGAGTCCATTAGGAAGCCAACGCAATGGGATCAACGGCTTTCCAGCGATATCGCGAAACGTACCTGTCGGCCAGCTACACCAAACGCTCAACCTCTGTCGTTAGGGATTATCAGTGGCATAGTCTTCATGTCCACTACGTTTATTCACTGTGTGTCCCAAGCATATACCTGTCAGTATCTGAGAAGTTGTATTATTTTTTATTGAGAAGAGTTTTTCTTTGTTATTAAATCTCTCTAATGTCCTACTAATAAACCCTTGTTCTTGTTTACTCATGTCTTGCTATATCTTATCATCTCCCCATGGGAGATATAGCACTCACATTATAGGAGAATCAGTAAGGATAATTATGGTTCCCAATGTATCTTATGTGATAGAAATTAACGAAGCAGGACATTGTGATAAGAATATAAATTAAAAATTGTGAACTCTAATTGGGTACTATAGGAATCTTCGCAACATAAACAAACATACTAGATCACTTCTCTTTCTCTTCAAATGGTTCAAATGGCTCTGAGCACTATGAGACTGAGGTCATCAGTCCCCTAGAACTTAGAACTACTTAAACCTAACTAACCTAAGGACATCACACACATCCATGCCCGAGGCAGGATTCGAACCTGCCACCGCAGCGGTCGCGCGGTTCCAGACTGAAGCGCCTAGAACCACACGGCCACACCGGCTGGCTCTTTTTCTTCAGCTTTTTAGCTGCCTCAAATAGAACACATTATGTATTGTGCTCCAAGATTTTCCCTGTTTTTAGTGCCGTCCACAGCAATATAATTTTGTTGTGCAGGCTTAATATTTTGTTAAATTTATAAAAGGAGAGTTCAGAACAGAGTATGTTAGCACGGGGCTGGTGTGTCAATTGTTATGTCAACACGGCGTACCACTGATGCAACAGAAATCAGAACAGGACAGACAGAAACGCAAATCGGAAATGCGGAGGAACAACCGCAGCTAAACCACGACCAGGCAGTAGTGATGGACAGGGGCCGCAGAGCATTGCGGAGGGTGGTTCTAAGAAATCGCATCAAATCACGGGAATGAAATCACTCGCAGTCCAGCTTGAACAATGACTGTGCGCAGGGAGTTAAAAATAATTGGTTACAATGGTCGAGCAGTTCCTCATAAGCCACAGACTTCCGTAGTCAACGTGAACATTACTGTTCTGACGGCGGTGGCTTCTGCTAGCAGGATAGTTATCCGTGTCACAAGGCCAGTGTCGTATTACGGTGGTTCAGACGTATGATGGGTGAACTCACATTGATGAGTTGGTGTAAAGAGCAACGGCCCTGAACAGTGCATGCCTGGAAAAGAGTGATTCATTAGTCCAAATCACTCTGGAAAAGAGCAGCAATGTACTGCGTACAGTAGGGGAACAATTAGGAGGCGATGACTGTATCAGCATGCCAACGCACCCTGTCGTAAGACAGGTTCTGTGAGGCAACAGTTTGTGGATAATGACGTTCCTGAAATGGACTGGCCTACCCAGGGTCCCGACATGAACCCAAGGGAATACGTTTGGGATGAACAAGCACGGTGACGTCGCTCGAGACGTCAGCATCCAACATCTCTACCTCTCTCCTCTTCTTTTGAGGAGGAATGGGCTGCAGCTCGTCCACAGTCATTCAGATACCTCACTGAAAGTGTCCCCAGAAGAGTTCAAGCCGTCATAAAGGCGAAAGGTAGACACATCCCATATTAATGCCCACGAATGGGTTCCGGTTTACTTTTGTTAAGATTGTGTATATAATGAGCTGCAAACTATATCTGTGGTATCTACAAATTTTTGCAGTAGCATCCTCGTTCAGACACACCTTTCTTTTGATTTCTATATAATTGTTGTTGTTGTTGTTGTGGTCTTCAGTACTGAGACTGGTTTGATGCCGCTCTCCATGCTACTCTATCCTGTGCACGCTTCTTATTCTCCCAGTACCTACTGCAACCTACATTCTTCTGAATCTGTTTAGTGTTTTCATCTCTTGGTCTACCTCTACGATTTTTACCCTCCACGCTGCCCTCCAATACTAAATTGGTGATCCCTTGATGCCTCAGAACATGTCCTACCAACCGATCTCTTCTTCTAGTCAAGTTGTGCCACAGACTTCTCTTCTCCCCAGTCCTATTCAATACCTCCTCATTAGTTATATGATCTACCCATCTAATCTTCAGCATTCTTCTGTAGCACCACATTTCGAAAGCTTCTATTCTCTTCTTGTCCAAACTAGTTATCGTCCATGTTTCACTTCCATACATGGCTACGCTCCATGCAAATTCTTTCAGAAACGACTTCCTGACACTTCAATCTATACTCGAGGTTAACAAATTTCTCTTCTTCAGAAACGCTATCGTTGTCATTGCCAGTCAACATTTTATATCCACTCTACTTCGACCATCATCAGTTATTTTGCTTCCTAAATAGCAAAACTCCTTTAGTACTTTAAGTGTCTCATTTCCTAATCTAATTCCATCAGCATCACCCGACTTAATTCGACTACATTCCATTATCCTCGTTTTGCTTTTCTTGATGTTCATCTTATATCCTCCTTTCAAGACACTATCCATTCCGTTCAACTGCTCTTCTAAGTCCTTTGCTGTCTCTGACAGAATTACAATGTCATCGGCGAACCTCAAAGATTTTATTTCTTCTCCATGGATTTTAATACCTACTCCGGATTTTTCTTTTGTTTCCTTCACTGCTTGCTCAATAAACAGATTGAATAACATCGGGGATAGGCTACAACCCTGTCTCACTTCCTTCCCAACTACTGCTTCCCTTTCATGCCGCTCGACTCTTATAACTCCATCTGCTTTTTGTACAAATTGTAAACAGCCTTTCGCTCCCTGTAATTTAAGTCTGCCACCTTTAGAATTTGAAAGAGAGTATTCCAATCAACATTGTCAAAAGTTTTCTCTAAGTCTACAAATGCTAGAAACGTATGTTTGCCTTTCCTTAATCTTTCTTCTAAGATAAGTCGTAGGGTCAGTATTGCCTCACGTGTTCCAATATTTCTACGGAATCCAAACTGATCTTCCCCGAGGTCGGCTTCTGCCAGTTTTTCCATTCGTCTGTAAAGAATTCGCGGTAGTATTTTGCATCCGTGACTTATTAAACTGATTGATCGGTAATATGCACATCTGTCAGCACCTGCTTTCTTTGGGATTGGAATTATTATATTCTTCTTGAAGTCTGAGGGTATTTGCCTGTCTGATACATCTTGCTCACAGATGGTAGAGTTTTGTTAGGACTGGCTCTCCCAAGGCCGTCAGTAGTTCTAACGGAATGTTGTCTACTCCCGGGGCCTTGTTTCGACTCAGGTCTTTCAGTGCTCTGTCAAACTCTTCACGCAATATCATATCTCACATTTCATCTTCATCTACATCCTCTTCCATTTACATAATATTGTCCTCAAGTACATCGCCCTTGTATAGACCCTCTATATACTCCTTCCACCTTTCTGCTTATGGTTGAATAAATGCATATTTTTTAGTATTTTCGGCGGTTTCCGAGTGACGTGTATAACATATTTCATAGTAATCTGATAATTGTGTCCTGAAATTGATCATGCTACTAATTTTGGCAGCAATATTTGGTTCGAAAAATGGCGAAATTTTTTAGTTCCAGATGTCTCTGCACAGGTCTAGCAACTCTCGTAAATGACGGATCGTTTGCATGTAGACGCGCATCTGGCGCCGGGATAGTGTAACAGATTTCTTCCATTGTGTTAAGTTCAGGTGAATGTGATTAAGAGACGGATAGTTATCCTGCCAGAAGAAGCAATTGCTGTCAGAACAATTATGTTCATGTAGTCCTCAGCTGTTATGGTGTCTTCGATTACTACCACAGGCCCCAAAGAAACCCAGCTGAATGTCTATCATAACATAATACTGCCGCCCTCCGCCCTTCCGGTTTGCCTCCGTTATGTGGTGGGTGTTTCGAGCAGCCGTTCCCTGTAAGTCTGCGAGTTCGGACATGACCATCGATCTAGTGCAACAAGAAACGTGATTCATCGCATCGGGCGGCACATTTCCGTTCATCCACGACCAGATTTCGATGGCCCTATGGTCACTGCAGTCGTAATGCATAAACAAGGGACAAAATGGTTCTGAGCCTATGCGACTTAACTTCTGAGGTCATCAGTCGCCTAGAACTTAGAACTAATTAAACCTAACTAACCTAAGGACATCACACACATCCATGCCCGAGGCAGGATTCGAACCTGCGACCGTAGCGGTCGCTCGGTTCCAGACTGTAGCGCCTAGAACCGCACGGCCACTCCGGCTGGCAACAAGGGTCATTCGTCCGATTGTTACTTTGATTAAGAGACAAGTACACCCTGTTGGTAAAAAAAACTTAATAAACTCCTTAAAGAACATTACACATATGAGAATGAATTCATTATAAGGAGTCTTAAAATACTGTCAATAAAGTCAAAAATTCAAGGATTCCGATAACGTAAAATTCATTCCACTTCGTATCTCAAACCCATGTGACAACATTCTAGTTATAGAGACTATTGAAATCATTTAAAATAACCCCCTCAGACACATGAAAACCATTCAATCTGAAGTTTATGAAATAGCATAACTGCTACAGTTAATCACTGCGTACGACTGCTTCTTGTTCCAGGACGAAATTTTCTCTCCAATAGGAAAGGTTGGCAATGGGTTCGCACGTTGCTGATATGTTAGCTGATACAGGGTGTTTCAAAAATGACCGGTATATTTGAAACGGCAATAAAAACTAAACGAGCAGCGATAGAAATACACCGTTTGTTGCAATATGCTTGGGACAACAGTACATTTTCAGGCAGACAAACTTTCGAAATTACAGTAGTTACAATTTTCAACAACAGATGGCGCTGCGGTCTGGGAGACTCTATAGTACGATATTTTCCACATATCCACCATGCGTAGCAATAATATGGCGTAGTCTCTGAATGAAATTACCCGAAACCTTTGACAACGTGTCTGGCGGAATGGCTTCACATGCAGATGAGATGTACTGCTTCAGCTGTTCAATTGTTTCTGGATTCTGGCGGTACACCTGGTCTTTCAAGTGTCCCCACAGAAAGAAGTCACAGGGGTTCATGTCTGGCGAATAGGGAGGCCAATCCACGCCGCCTCCTGTATGTTTAGGATAGCCCAAAGCAATCACACGATCATCGAAATATTCATTCAGGAAATTAAAGACGTCGGCCGTGCGATGTGGCCAGGCACCATCTTGCATAAACCACGAGGTGTTCGCAGTGTCGTCTAAGGCAGTTTGTACCGCCACAAATTCACGAAGAATGTCCAGATAGCGTGATGCAGTAATCGTTTCGGATCTGAAAAATGGGCCAATGATTCCTTTGGAAGAAATGGCGGCACAGACCAGTACTTTTTGAGGATGCAGGGACAATGGGACTGCAACATGGGGCTTTTCGGTTCCCCATATGCGCCAGTTCTGTTTATTGACGAAGCCGTCCAGGTAAAAATAAGCTTCGTCAGTAAACCAAATGCTGCCCACATGCATATCGCCGTCATCAATCCTGTGCACTATATCGTTAGCGAATGTCTCTCGTGCAGCAATGGTAGCGGCGCTGAGGGGTTGCCGCGTTTGAATTTTGTATGGATAGAGGTGTAAACTCTGGCGCATGAGACGATACGTGGACGTTGGCGTCATTTGGACCGCAGCTGCAACACGGTGAACGGAGACCCGAGGCCGCTGTTGGATCACTTGCTGCACTAGCTGCGCGTTGCCCTCTGTGGTTGCCGTACGCGGTCGCTCTACCTTTCCAGCACGTTCATCCGTCACGTTCCCAGTCCGTTGAAATTTGTCAAACAGATACTTTATTGTATCGCTTTTCGGTCCTTTGGTTACATTAAACCTCCGTTGAAAACTTCGTCTTGTTGCAACAACACTGTGTTCTAGGCGGTGGAATTCCAACACCAGAAAAATCCTCTGTTCTAAGGAATAAACCATGTTGTCTACAGCACACTTGCACGTTGTGAACAGCACACGCTTACAGCAGAAAGACGACGTACAGAATGGCGCACCCACAGACTGCGTTGTCTTCTATATCTTTCACATCACTTGCAGCGCCATCTGTTGTTGAAAATTGTAACTACTGTAATTTCGAAAGTTTGTCCGCCTGAAAATGTACTGTTGTCCCAAGCATATTGCAACAAACGGTGTATTTCTATCGCTGCTCGTTTAGTTTTTATTGCCGTTTCAAATATACCGGTCATTTTTGAAACACCCTGTATATTCATTAACACTTTATAAGAAAAGTTGTTGGGCAGGTTCAGTCGAATTGCCAAGAACATCCTTTATTATAATAGATATGAGGACGACATTTTAATCCTATTTGTTGACGCAGCAAAAGAGAGCAATGTCACATCCACAGTTCAACACCTTACATAATAATATTATATTCACCATGGAAGCAGAGAAAAACAAAAGAATTAATTTTTTGGATTTAAAAATTTCAAACGAGAGCTCTCGAAAGATGGCCTTTCATATAATTTTGTGTTTTTAAAATTCTGTGGTTTTATCGAGTTTGCCAGAGTGTCTTTTCCCTGCTGTGTGTTCTCATATTTTTCCATCCAAAGAGATAGATCATACTGGGATCCGAAACTGAGCCTGTTCTATTCTTATTTCTATTACATTTGTTATTCAGCACACCATGTACCGGTAACCACCTGTTCTAAAAATGTATGAATGTGGGTGTAATTGCAAACGCATGCAATTGGGTGAATTCATTTATACTTTCTTGGTTTAGCTTTGCGGCAGAGACCTGCAATCAGCAGTTGAGTTTAGCTCCTCTCTTGCGGTTGGAGGGGATGCCTTGATTGGTCAGTTCGCTCCCTCCAGATTTTTTTGTCTCTGTGCTTGCGGGGGAGACAGATAGGATTTTAGTCAGATGTCTCTGGGTCGCAGAGGAGTCTAATCGCAGATAGGTTCATTGAAATGGCTCTGAGCAGTATGGGACTTAACATCTGAGGTCATCAGTCCCCTAGAACTTAGAACTACTTAAACCTAACTAACCCAAGGACATCACACACATCCATGCCCGAGGCAGGATTCGAACCTGCGACCGTAGCGGTCGCGGTTCCACACTGCAGCGCCTAGAACCGCTCGGCCATCCCGGCCGGCTTGCAGATGGGCTGCTGTGCTGATGAGGATGTGTCTCTTGTGTGCCCACTTAATTGTTTAAAGTTTTCGCGTAGGGAACTTTGTGTAACTTGTTGCAAGCGCTATGGGGTGCTCGCGAGTGATTGTTTTGCTGTCACTCATCTAAATTTAGATCGGGCAGAACTTGCTCTTTACCCACTCACGATTCATTTCATGCATCATGATTCTGACAACATTTCGTGATTTCTTTCTGTTCCGGTGCACAAGACGGATTTGATGATACAACTTTGGCGAGAAAATGGCGAATATTATCTTCATTTACTTTGTGAGTGTCTGAGACTTTTCGTATGAGGGATGCGCATCCATGTTGCACCCCCTTATCCAACCAATCCACGCTGAATAACAGTTATTAATACAGTTCGTCCTTACAGAACCATAGTGTTGGAGTTATAAGTGTTCCATGTCTCATGCAGCTGAAGAGAATGCTCCGCTTTGTAAGTAAATGTGCTCTTAGTTTAATTTTACTTTGTTAAACTTTGCCCCATTGTTCATACCCACACACCATCCGTCTTCCCGTGGTCACTGGCGTCATGTACTTTGTCAGAGAGAAATGCTAGTAAGCATTTACTAATATTCAGTTGCTGATCGGTGGATGTGAAGTCCGTTAGTTAGATTTCCGTTTTAGGATTTCCTTGGGATAGCAAAAAAATGGCTCTGAGCACTATGGGACTTAACTTCTGTGGTCATCAGTCCCCTAGAACTTAGAACTACTTAAACCTAACTAACCTAAGGGCATCACACATATCCATGCCCGAGGCAGGATTCGAACCTGCGACCGCAGCGGTCGCGCGGTTCCAGACTGTAGCGCCTAGAACCGCTCGGCCACCCCAGCCGGCTTGGGATAGCAGCTAGGGCTAAAGTCAATTAATATTTCTGGGATATCAGACGATTCTGTATTCAAGGTAGAGAATGTCAAGCACTGTATTTCTTGAATAGGAAGCTCGTGTCTAAGAGCTGTCGCTTTTATGGTCCGAAAGATTCTCCAACCAGAGAATCAACAAGTAGTATTCAGTAGTTTTGTATAGTCAATAAACAACGGGCGTCTTTTAGCCTAAACATGCAGTCGATGTTTTTTATTTTAATGTAATTTCCGCCATTTTGCTGTATACATCGTTTATTCTACTATATAACCATATCTGCGCCATTTGGCCAACGTATCACAATATTGGGCATGATCATACATAAACGAAGAGGACCTCGTTTATAAAAGCCTAATCATGCCCAACATTGTGATTCTTGAAAGAAACCAAAGGCCGAAATCATGCTTGCACAGTAGAATAAAAGATCCATACAGTCAAATGGCGGAACTTTCATTTAAAAAGTATTACATGACTGTGGCCCCAAACCATGGTAAAATTATCAAATGGTTCAAATGGCTCTGAGCACTATCGGACTTAGCGTCTGAGGTCATCGGTCCCCTAGAACTTAGAACTACTTAAACCTAACTAACCTAAGGACATCACACAAATCCATGCCCGAGGCAGGATTCGAACCTGCGACCGTAGCGGTCGCGCGGTTCCAGACTGAAGCGCCTAGAACCGCTCGGCGACACCGGCCGGCGGTAAAATTATCATACATTCTATATGTACTGACAGGAAAAAATCACAACACTAAGAATGAGTTGTGCGACATAAATGAGAGTTGGAAGGAGTGTTTCTACATCTGAAAGATGACATCTATTCATATTTCGAGCCAGTAACATAAGAGTGGCGCTGGTAGCGCCGCTATGAGGATGCAAATCAGTTTTGCTTTAAATGCACGCTGTAACGGTTGTGGGCGTCAGTTATCTTTGGGATTGAACTTGGCGAGATGATGTTAGTCAAGAATGCCTTTAAGGAGACAAAGACGACGTTATCAACACCTTATTGAGTTTGAACAAGGCTGTGTAATAGGGGTACGAGAAGCTGGATATTCCCTCTGCGATGCTGCAGAAAGACTTGGAGGAATGTTGCCTACGTGCACAACTAGAGGCAGCGGCTGTCACGAGACATCTCCGGACGGCCCCGTGGCTCTACCGAGGGGGAAGACCATCGCGTTCGGCGTATAGCTGTGGCACATCATACTGCATCAAAATGGTTCAAATGGCTCTGAGCACTACGGGACTCAACTGCTGAGGTCATTAGTCCCCTAGAACTTAGAACTAGTTAAACCTAACTAACCTAAGGACATCACAAACATCCATGCCCGAGGCAGGATTCGAACCTGCGACCGTAGCGGTCTTGCGGTTCCAGACTGCAGCGCCTTTAACCGCACGGCCACATCGGCCGGCCATACTGCATCTTCAGAAACAATTTGAGCAGCAGTTGGCACAACAGTGACACAAGAAACTGTTACAAATCGGTTCTTCAAGGACAAGTCCGAGGTAGACGCCCTGTAGTGTGCATTCTAGTCCCCAAACCACCGTCTTTTGCGACTTCAGTGGTGTCAAGCGAGAGCTCATGGAGTGGAGGATGTTGAGTCCTGCTTTGACGTCAAATATGTGTGGGATCTAGGAGGCCTCCCTTCTCCCTTCCCGGATTGCTAGACAACATTCAAACAGATCGTATTAATGAGTTTTATTACCTAATGAACAATGACAATAACACAGAAGTGCCGCAAGCAAAGCGCGACAAACAAATAAGAAATCTCTTCAGTATATACAATCCCTAATACAAGTGAAGTAATACAGTTGACTCTTCTATTCAGGTCGCCAGTCGTGAAGGTTCTGTATAACTGGACCGCGGCCAGTCGGGGCGCAGCGCTTATGTCCTCTTCGCATACAGGCCACTGCTGTCGTCTAGTCTGTAAGTAGGCTGTTTAGGTTTTTATGTTGGTAACTTCACCTAGCGTTCTGTATGTAAATCGCTGCCTGTGCTGTGTGCAGTCTGTGGCTGGTGGGCATTGTTGAAATAGTCGCTACTGTAGCGTTGGGCAGTCGGCTGTTAACAGCGCGTAGCGTTGCGGAGTTGGAGGTGAGCCGCCAGCAGTGGCGGATGTAGGGAGTGAGATGGCGGAGTTCTGAGATCGGATGATCTGGACGTGTGTCCATCAGAGACAGTAAATTTGTAGGACTGGATATCATGAACTGATACATATATTATGACTTTTGAACACTATTAAGGTAAATACATTGTTTGTTATCTATCAAAAAATTTCATTTGCTAAGTATGCCTATCAATAGTTAGTACCTTCAGTAGTTAGAATCTTTTATTTAGCTGACCGTCTTTACAAGGACTACAGTGGGTCTGCACCTTTGATGACCCACCAATACCATTATTTCTACAAGGACTGCAGTGGGTCTGCACCTCTGGTGGCCCACCAGTACCATAATCTCTACCAGGACTACAGTGGGTCTGCTCTGTGATGACCTACCTACCAATATTCTTCAAAACTTCGACTGACTCTGCAGTGGGTTTGCTCTATTGTGGCCCATTACCTGTCTGCATGTCAAGAGTCAGCACTGTCTTTCCGTTGGAAGGACAACACTACTTCGAGACTGCATGGAAATCCACTACTTCTGTGTGCATTTTCGTTTACTAATGAGACTTTCTGAAAAAAACTGTAATTACTATTGTGATTAATGATCAGGACTGTCTTTACGGACTGTGAGAAAATTTTAGCTTTTGACCAACATTGTATCTATAAGTGTGTGCATTTAATATCTTTGTTATTGTAATTATGAAAAACTTTTTCAAATCTGTATTGGCCACTTCCCAAAACAATTTGAAAAATTTTTTGTGGGGAGCATGCGGGCTATGTTAGTAGGGTGTTTAGGTTTTTATGTTGGTAACGTCGCCTAGCGCTCTGTATGAAAATCACTGGCTGTGCTGTGTGCAGTCTGTGGCTGGTGGGCATTGTTGAAATAGTCGCTATTGTAGCGTTGGCCAGTTGGCTGTTAACAGCGTGTAGCGTTGCGCAGTTGGAGGTAAGCCGCCAGCAGAGGTGGATGTGTGGAGAGAGATGGCGGAGTTTTGAGAGCGGATGATCTGGACGTGTGTCCATCAGAGACAGTAAATTTGTAAGACTGGATGTCATGAACTGATGTATATATTATGACTTTTGAACACTATTAAGGTAAATACATTGTTTGTTATCTATCAAAATCTTTCATTTGTTAAGTATGCCTATCAGTAGTTAGTGCCTTCAGTAGTTAGAATCTTTTATTTAGCTGGCAGTATTGGCGCTCGCTGTATTGCAGTAGTTCGAGTAACGAAGATTTTTGTGAGGTAAGTGATTTGTGATAGGTATAGGTTAATGTTAGTCAGCGCCATTCTTTTGTAAGGATTATTGAAAGTCAGATTGCGCTGCGCTAAAAATATTGTGTGTCAGTTGAGTGTTGATCAGAATAGGCAAAGAGCGATATGTCTGAGTACGTTCAGTTCTGCTCAGCTGTTTGAAAATCAAATAACGTAAGGGGTTTATCAGCACAGTAATTCATTAATTTTTCTAAGGGGACGTTTCAAGTCGTCCTAGAGGGGTCAGTCAACGTGCAACTGGCTGACGTCTTGTCGCAGCCCTCTCCGCTCTGTCATTCCTGATTGGCGTGCCGGCGTTTGACTCTACGCCGTAACAGAGGACTGTTGTTTCTTATGAAAGATGCCAGTGATAGTTGCGTGTTGGTTATAAGGAGGCCAGTTGAGGGCCTGCAACCAACCTGTCTGCCTACTAGACACACTGGACCTACATCTGGAGTCGTGGTCTGGGATGCGATTTCGTAGGAGCACTCTTGTGGTTATCCCACGCACCCTGACTGAAAGTCTGTAAGTCAACCTGGTGATTCGACCTGTTATGCTGTCATTCATGAACAGCATGCCAGGGGGCGTTTTCCAACAGACTAACGCTCGCTCACATATCGCTTTTGTAACCCAACATGCTCTACAGTGTGTCGACATTTTGCCTTGGTATGCTAGATCAGTAGATCTGTCTTCCAATCGAGCACATATGGGACATCATCAGACGAAAACTCCAGTGTCGTCCACAACCAGCATCAACCATCCCTGTACTGACCTACCAAGTGCAACAGGCGTGGAGCTCCATCCCACAACTTTTCATCCGGCACCTGTACAACACAATGCATGCACGTTTGCGTGCTTGCTTTCAACATTGTGGCGGTTGCACCGGTTATTAATGTACCAGCATTTCATATTTTCAGCGGTTTATTTTGCACTTACATTAACCTGTGACCTTGCAATATTAAATCACTTAAATATGTTACTTACGCCGGCACGGTAGCTCAGCGTGTTCGGTCAGAGCGTTAGCAGACCTCTGTAATAAAAAAACTGAGTTAATCGATCAACAACGAACTTAAACGGATGTCTTACGACGTCCGCCCCCAGCAGATGCAACGAACAAAAGCGAACAAAATGAGATTAAAAAAAAAAAAAGTGGTCAGCGTGACAGGGTGTCACTCCTAAGGACCCGGGTTCGATTCCCGGCTGGGTCGGAGATTTTCTCCGCTCAGGGACTGGGTGTTGTGTTGTCCTAATCATCATCATTTTATCCCCATCGACGCGCAAGTCGCCGAAGTGACGTCAAATCGAAAGACTAGCACCAGGCGAACGGTCTACCCGACGGGAGGCCGTCGTAACACGACATTATTATTATTAATTATTTTGTTGTGTTGCAGTTTTTCCCTAAGTTGTTTCGTAAACCTACGATGTCAGATGTAATTATTCATAACGAATCATGTCACCTGAGGACCCATGAATTTACATACTTCAATGCTATGATACATAGACTGATCAATATACCTCTACAAAATGGAAAAATGGAACAGGAGCTAAATATTATCCCGAACGAAGCCACAAATAACGTTTTCACAAAGGACTTGATGGGCACATTTAAAAACGAAACCAATAAAACACTTTGCAATCTAGAGGAAGAAATAATTTTAATCAGAGATATATAGCAACAGAAGAATAACGAAGTTATGAAAGGTATTCAAAAATTCGAATACTATATTACAACGGCTGTACCATTTACTGGGAACATATGAAAATTTATGCAGGTTCGGGACTCGAAACCGTATTTCCCGCTTTACGTGAGCGGTCGCTTTAACCGTTTAGTTTATTTTATTTTTCTATTCATTCAAATTGTCAGTGTTCTCGTGGTTTGGTCTGGGCGGGCGACATATGACACCCTTTAAAGTTCGTCGCCAAATACTTCACTCATCTGAAACTTCCTGGAAGATTGAAACTGTGTGCCGGACCGAGACTCGAACTCGGAACCTTTGCCTTTAGCGGGAAACTGCTCTACGATCTGAGCTACCCAAGCACGACTCACGCCCCGTCCTCACAGCTTTCCTTCCAAACTTTACAGAAGCTCGCAGGAGACGAGGTACTGGCAGAAGTAAATCTAAGTCGTGCTTGGATAGCTCAGATGGTAGAGCACTTGCCCGCGAAAGGCAAAGGTCCCGATTTCGAGTCTCGGTCCGGCACACAGTTTTAATCTGCCAGGAAATTTCATATCAGCGCACACTCCGCTGCAGAGTGAAAATCTCGTTCTGGGTACTTCACTCATTTGCTTTATTTCAGGGGGTAGCCAGCGCTGTGACCGTCGCGTTGAGCTACTATCCTGGCGTCCGTTTCGGATACCTGAGGCGTGCCACGACCGGACCCAAACTCCCATATATCCTAGTATATACGTCCCATAGTGTTCGCATACAAATCAAGTGGTTCCCGCACATGTAGAGACGTAATTTAACTCTTCGGGATTGCCTTGCTTTGGCATGAAATACAGTGGGGCAACGTCTGTATTTTACAATGTCTACATACAGGGTGTCAATATAATTCTTCTGGGCCGTTGACCGCATTCTCGATACACAAAACTGTCAGGCATTTCGGCCCTCACTGAAAGCGGCCTTCCTCAGGACTTTGTGGAGAGGTGACTGACAATGCGGTCAATAGCCCAAAGGAATTTTATGGACAGTGAAACGACCGCGGAAGCCTACGCTTACATGTATGCAGGGTGTTTATAAATCAGTTATGCAAAAGCAACCTTTGATTTAAAAAGGGTAAATAACTTACAGAAATGTTTGATACAGCACTGAATGCCGTATATCTTCAAGTTTTATTCCCGTCTGGCACTGTTAATTCCCGACGTTCCCGCTAGGTTGCATGCGCGAATGAGTTATTCCAACAGGTATCACGGAGCAGCAACTGAACAAGCTCGGCAGTCTTACATTCGTAGTCCGAGTAAATCAACGAGACATACCAGCTTAGAGCTGCACGTGCCTATTGTTAAAGCGCGGAAACGTCTGTCATTCCAACGCTTCAAATTGTAACTTTTTCAAGCTTTAATAAAAAGTGACAAAGAAAAACAAGTTGAACTTTCTGTAGATATGTTTAACAAAATGCAGATTGAAGATGATTTTCTTAATAAAATTGTATTCAGTGACGAACCCACCTTCCATACGTCGACGAACTGTGACAACGGATAACACAAGCAGTTGCCACTATACATCAAGACTTGCTTCACAGAATTTAGCATTTGCCGTGATACAAAATATTGCTAAATAGAACTTTTGTAAATAAAACTTGAAGATATACTACGTTCAGTGATGTAGCAAACGTTTCTTTGAGTTATTTGCCTTTTTCACAGTTGAAGGTTACTTCTGTACGACTAATTCACATCCCCCTTTCGACGCGATTTCATCCCAAAGCAAGGCAGTCTGACGAGTAAAATAACGTCTCTCCTCTGCGGGTACCACATGATTTGTTTGCTAGCACTATGGGACGTAGACACTAGCTGATATGGAAGTTTCGGTCCGCCGTGGCACTTGCTCTAACAGCCGTATTTGTTAAGCATGAGAGTCACGGTCCCGGTACAAATTTTCATGTTGTTGTTGTTGTGGTCTTCAGTCCTGAGACTGGTTTGATGCAGCTCTCCATGCTACTCTATCCTGTGCAAGCTTCTTATTCTCCCAGTACCTACTGCAACCTACATCCTTCTGAATCTGTTTAGTGTATTCATCTCTTGGTCTCCCTCTACGATTTTTACCCTCCACGCTGCCCTCCAATACTAAATTGGTGATCCCTCGATGTCTCAGAACATGTCCTACCAACCGATCCCTTCTTCTAGTCAACTTGTGCCACAAACTCCTCTTCTCCCCAATTCTATTCAATACTTCCTCATTAGTTATGTGATCTACCCATATAATCTTCAGCATTCTTCTGTAGCACCACATTTCGAAAGCTTCTATTCTCTTCTTGTCCAAACTATTTATCGTCCACGTTTCACTTCCATACATGGCTACACTCCATACAAATACTTTCAGAAACGACTTCCTGACATTTAAATCTATACTCGATGTTAACAAATTTCTCTTCTTCAGAAACGCTTTCCTTGCCATTGCCACTCAACATTTTATATCCTCTCTACTTCGACCATCATCAGTTATTTTGCTCCCCAAATAGCAAAACTCCTTTACTACTTTAAGTGTCTCATTTCCTAATCTAATTCCCTCAGCATCACCTGATTTAATTCGACTACATTCCATTATCCTCGTTTTGCTTTTGTTGATGTTCATCTTATATCCTCCTTTCAAGACACTGTCCATTCCATTCAACTGTTCTTCCAAGTCCTTTGCTGTCTCTGACAGAATTACAATGTCACCGGCGAACCTCAAAGTTTTTATGTCTTCTCCATGGATTTTAATACCTACTCCGAACTTTTCTTTTGTTTCCTTTATTGCTTGCTCAATATACAGATTGAATAACATCAGGGATAGGCTACAACCCTGTCTCACTCCCTTCCCAACCACTGCTTCCCTTTCGCGTCCCTCGACTCTTATAACTGCCATCTGCTTTCTGTACAAATCGTAAATAGCCTTTCGCTCTCTGTATTTTATCCCTGCCACCTTCAGAATTTGAAAGAGATTATTCCAATCAACATTGTCAAAAGCTTTCTCTAAGTCTACAAATGCTGAAACGTATGTTTGCCTTTCCTTAATCTTTCTTCTAAGATAAGTCGTAGGGTCAGTATTGCCTCACGTGTTCCAACATTTCTACGAAATCCAAACTGATCTTCCCCGAGGTCGGCTTCTATCAGTTTTTCCATTTGTCTGTAATGAATTCGCGTTAGTATTTTGCAGCTGTGACTTATTAAACTGATAGTTCGGTAATTTTCACATCTGTCAACACCTGCTTTCTTTGGGATTGGGATTATTTTATTCTTCTTGAAGTCTGAGGGTATTTCGCCTGTCTCATACATCTTGCTCACCAGATGGTAGAGTTTTGTCATGACTGGCTCTCCCAAGGCTGTCAGTAGTTCTAATGGAATGCTGTCTACTCCGGGGGCCTTGTTTCGTCTCAGGTCTTTCAGTGCTCTGTCAAACTCTTCACGCAACATCATATCTCACATTTCATCTTCATCTACATCCTCTTCCTTTTCCATAATATTGTTCTCAAATACATCACCCTTGTATAGACCCTCTACATACTCCTTCCACCTTTCTGCTTTCCCTTCTTTGCTTAGAACTGGGTTTCCATCTGAGCTCTTGATATTCATGCAAGTGGTTCTCCTTTCTCCAAAGGTCTCTCTAATTTTCCTGTAAGCAGTATCTATCTTACCCCTAGTGAGATAAGCCTCTACATCCTTAAATTTGTCCTCTAGCCATCCCTGCTTAGCCATTTTGCACTTCCTGTCGATCTCATTTTTTAGCCGTTTGTATTCCTTTTTGCCTGCTTCATTTACTGCATTTTTATATTTTCTCCTTTCATCAATTAAATTCAGTATCTGTTCTGTTCTGTTACCCAAGGGTTTCTACTAGCCCTCGTCTTTTTACCCATTTGATCCTCTGCGGCCTTCACTGTTTCATCCCTCAAATCTACCCATTCTTCTTCTACTGTACTTCTTTCCCCCATTTCTGTCAATTGTTCCCTTATGCTCTCCCTGAAACTCTGAACAACCTCTGGTTCTTTCAGTTTATCCAGGTCCCATCTCCTTAAATTCCCGCCTTTTTGCAGTTTCTTCAGTTTTAATCTATAGTTCATAACCAATAGATTGTGGTCAGAGTCCACATCTGCCCCTGGAAATGTCTTACAATTTAAAACCTGGTTCCTAAATCTCTGTCTTACCATTATATAATCTATCTGATACCTTTTAGTATCTCCAGGGTTCTTCCATGTATACAACCTTCTTTCATGATTCTTAAACCAAGTGTTAGTTATGAATAAGTTATGCTCTGCGCAAAATTCTACCAGGCGGCTTCCTCTTTCATTTCTTAGCCCCAAGCCATATTCACCTACTACGTTTCCTTCTCTCCCTTTTCCTACTCTTGAATTCCAGTCACCCATCACTATTAAATTTTCGTCTCCCTTCACTACCTGAATAATTTCTTTTATCTCATCATACATTTCATCAATTTCTTCGTCATCTGCAGAGCTAGTTGGCATATAAACTTGTACTACTGTGGTAGGCATGGGCTTCGTGTCTATCTTGGCCACAATAATGCGTTCACTATGCTGTTTGTAGTAGCTTACCCGCACTCCTATTTTTTTATTCATTATTAAACCTACTCCTGCATTACCCCTATTTGATTTTGTATTTATAACCCTGTATTCACCTGACCAAAAGTCTTGTTCCTCCTGCCACCGAACTTCACTAATTCCCACTATATCTAACTTTAACCTATCCATTTCCCTTTTTAAATTTTCTAACCTACCTGCCCGATTAAGGGATCTGACATTCCACGCTCCGATCCGTAGAATGCCAGTTTTCTTTCTCCTGATAACGACGTCCTCTTGAGTAGTCCCCGCCCGGAGATCCGAATGGGGGACTATTTTACCTCCGGAATATTTTACCCAAGAGGACGCCATCATCATTTAATCATACAGTAAAGCTGCATGCCCTCGGGAAAAATTACGGCTGTAGTTTCCCCTTGCTTTCAGCCGTTCGCAGTACCAGAACAGCAAGGCCATTTTGGTTAGTGTTACAAGGCCAGATCAGTCAATCATCCAGACTGTTGCCCCTGCAACTACTGAAAAGGCTGCTGCCCCTCTTCAGGAACCACACGATTGTCTGGCCTCTCAACAGATACCCCTCCGTTGTGGCTGCACCTACGGTACGGCTATCTGTGTCATTGAGGCACACAAGCCTCCCCACCAACGGCAAGGTCCATGGTTCATGGGGGGTTCATGTGCTCATGTGTTACTAGTAAATCGTATAGTTGTTGTAATATCGTATTCGCAATTTGCCAACGCATTTCGTAATTTAATACGGCTATCGATCTATAGAAACACTGTAAAATACAAACTCTGCCCTATTGTAAAACAAAGGTCTTGTATGCTCACATTTAGATACTGCTTCCGACAAAATAGCGCGCAGTTTCAAGATCACAAAAGAGAAAACAAACCATGGAGCAATAACAGTTTACAACCATAACTGAGACACATGTCACGTAAATCGGAACGTTTTTCACAGTGAAGAATACATAAAATTAACTATGAGGATTGTCGGCCGGAGTGGCCGAGCGGTTCTAGGCGCTACAGTCTGGAGCCGCGTGACCGCTACGCTCACAGGTTCGGATCCTGCCTCGGCCATGGATGTTTGTGATGTCCTTAGGTTAGTTCTAGGGGACTGATGACCGCAGAAGTTAAGTCCCATAGTGCTCAGAGCCATTTTTTGAACTATGAGGATTGCTATGAGCTTTATATCGGACAAACGGGAAGGAAGGTTAGCACCCGGTTTAAGGGATACACGACGGTAAGTGACAGTAACTCCTCCATTTTTTTCTGTAAACTTGAAAGACCCCAGCCTAGTATTAATGACTCACTATAGATCTAAGTCATGGACGTTATGGAGGAGATAGAGATTTATACCCATCTAAGGGACGACTCTGGAAGAATTTTAGGTAGACAAAAGGATATACTAAGTGCAGAATTTCTTGGTAATTTTGCACTTTTTCTGCGACGACAAAGCGTTGCGGTACCACTGGACGCGCAGTGGTTGCTACAGGAGGAGGAGGAAGAGATTAGTGTTTAACGTCCCGTCGATAACGAGGTCATTAGAGACGGAGCACAAGCTGGGATTAGGGAAGGATGGGGAAGGAAATCGTCCGTGCCGTTTCAAAGGAACCATCGTGGCATTTCCCTGAAGCGATTTAGGGAAATCATGGAAAACCTAAATCAAATGGCCAGACGCGGGTTCGAACCGACGGCCTCCCGAATGCGAGTCCAATGAGCTGACCACTCGTTGCTCTAGTGACAGGCATGTGTAACCACGGAGGAACCGTACAGCCATATAATAAGTCGTGGCAGTTTTATTCTGCCTTTAAATTTTTAATTTTTATTATATGACACCATGGGAACAATTTTTAACATTTTTGATATAAGAATGGTAAACTGTCCGGTTTGGCTTTTATTTTAGTTTTATTCATTTTACCAATTTGATGTCCGCATCATAGAATAACACGCATGTGCACCATCTATGGACGTTGAGTACATCGACTCTGTATACCCCAGCGTAAAGTCTTTGCACAGCTTTTCAGTAGTCACAAGCCCACAGTAAGGATTGAGCGGCCAGAAGATGTGTGATGAATGCAAAGGGAGCTGAAATGTGTCAGTTTTTGAAACTGTGACGCGCTACCATACTTACAAATGTACACAGGAAAACAGACCTGCGTAATATAATGTGCCGTCGATGAATTTTATATTGTAAACTACGTTACGTTTTTCCTACCATATCTCAAAACCGACGTGCTTCTTATGTTTAATTCTCAACTGTTTGCTATAACATCGAATGAAATGTGTTGCCTCCTTTTTATAGATGCTTGGTTATAGTTCAAGGCCGAAACTGTACTGTCGTACAACCAACAAAGGAAAAATAACAGCTGTAGGCAGCACTAAATCATTTAAGCAATCTTAACACATGTCCTATCGTCCTGCGCTTCTCCCAGTCTATGTTTTTCCACATATTCTTTCTATCGCCGACTCTGAAGAGTACTACATTTCATATCTTGTTAATTATCAGTATCTTTATGCAACATCAAATCTCATACGCTTTGATTCTCTTCTTTCCCGATTTTCCTACAGACCAAAATTCACATCCGTACACTTCTATGAAAATAAGAGCTAAAAACAGATTTTACTGACGTTTGATTATAGAGATTCTGCAATACCAGTGGATATGGCTGCTCAGTTTCGAGCTGAATTGGACTCACTACTACATCGCCTCAGTGAATTGTTGGTCTGCTCAAAGCCTTAAACAGTTCTACGAGGGCGTCCTTTTGCACTGTGACTAATCCACATCCGTGCAGCGAGGCCCTCATTCGTCGTTGAACCGGACATGTCTCGTGTAAAAGGCCGCACTTATCGCGATGTGTTTGACCTGGTATCGCTCCCTTCAGGGGCGCCGAGCTTCACCGCGGCCCGCCTGATTTGCTCCTGATCTTTGTCTGTGTCAAGGCGCGGCAGCCCACGCTCGCACTCAGCTGACTGCCGCAGGACACAGGAGCCAGTCAGCAGATAAGATCCGCCAGGACGGTAAAAGTAGGATTCTGGAAGAGCATCCGTTTAAACTAAAGTCGTGAGCCTTGCGAACGCTTCGGCAGTGTCATCCACCTTTCCTTATTTTGTGCTAATCTTTCCATCACTACATAGCTTCTACACCCAACTTTTTCTATGATCTGTTTTGTATCTTCTACTCTCTATTGGTGTACTGTTCCTTCCAGTGACAAGTTAGCTACTTTTGTCTTCCATAGGATCCTTTCCTTACCTAATCTTTTTAGTTGTTTTTCTGTCGTACTCTAATCGTCCACCTAATTTTTAACATGCTTCGATGGCACCACATTGCAACTGCTTCCAGTTTCTTCTTCTCGAAATTTCCGGTGGCTCTCCTTTTTATGTTTTCTAGCTTGCCTCATCCCAGAAGTGTTCGTATATTAAGTATTGCGATTCGTTTTCTTGTATTCTTCATAATCCTTGTTTTATTGGAAGCGTAGGTTTCTGCTATCGCGTCCCGGAAATCTGAATGGGGGATGTTCCAAGACCTTCCACAAAAGTACGTTTCATATTTATTTCAGAAGTGAAACGAAGCTGCTGTTTGTTGGGTTGTTCTACGGATCTTTAATGTGATAGTTTCCTCTTGCCTTCTATATCCTAAGTCTTTGACTCGTGAAGAGTTCTTCGCTTTCAGAAGGGATTTCTCCTTCCAAGGAGTGCAGGATGCCATAGATATCTACCGATTCAACCGCCCACCGAAACGACCCTTGGATCTGGTAGAGTGGGATTCCTTATCCCGGGAATCTTTCGGCCCCTGCGCTCGTTAGACGTTTGCCACAAACGTTGCCTCCTCTCTACCACGAGGTGGTCAGCATCACGATTTTCCTTTAATTGAGCCTAGGAACAAGACGGCATTTCCTAATCTCTCCAATACTTTAGAGATGAAATGATATAAAGCCCGTAAAAATTGAGCATAATGTTGTAAACTTTATAAGAGGAAAAACAATAACAGATAATTCACGTTTTTATGGAAAGAGTAAAAACGAAACTTAGCAGCGGGTACATACACTATGTGATCAAAAGTATCCGGACATCTGGCTGAAAATTACTTACAAGTTGGTGGCGCCCTCCATCGGTAATGCTGGAATTCAACATGGCATTGGCCCACCCTTAGCCTTGATGACAGATTCCACTATCGCAGGCATACGTTCAATCAGGTGCTGGAAGGTTTCTTAGGGAATGGCAGCCCATTCTTCACGGAGTGCTGCACTGAGGTCGGCGAGGCCTGGCGTTCCAAAACATCCCAAAGGTGTCCTATAGGATTCACGTCAGGACTCTGTGCAGGTCAGTTCATTAAAGGAATGTTATTGTTGTGTAACCACTCCACCAGAGGCCATGCATTATGAATAGGTGATGGATTGTGTTGAAATATGGAGTCGCCATCCCCGAATTGCTCTTCAACAGTGGGAAGCAAGAAGATGCTTAAAACATCAGTGTAGGCCTGTGCTGTGATAGTGCCATGCAAAACAACGAGGGGTGCAAGCCCCCTCCACGAAAAACACGACCACACCATAACACCACGACCTCCGTATTTTACTGTTCGCACTACACACGCTGGAAGATGACGTTCACCAGGCCTTCGCCATACCCACATCCTAACATGGGAACAGTTTTTAAAGATGCAATAGAAAAGGCAGACTTACGGACAGAAAAAAATGAAGAAATGGAAGGAAGTAGCGATAACAAGGTACTCATCCCAAAAGTATTAGGAAGCGAAACACCAGTCGCAGAGTTAGGTGGCTATAGGAGAGCGGCCAACTGGCACGCTTACAGCAGACACGTTGCAGGAGAATATATGTAAAACAGAATAACTGTGGTAACACGCGAAAACTAGAATAGTCTTTTGTTAAAATAAAGGACATCTAATTATACTCAGATTTTGCTTTGTAAGAGAGTCTTCACTGATGAGCCTAAACAGACCTAACAATGTATACAAACCTAACACAGTAGATGGCTACTAACTAATCTAATTGAAGTTCAGTTTGGCCGGCAGTTAGAGTTTATTAGTACTGTCTGTCAATAAATAAACACTTTGACTCTCTTGTCGCCCAATCTTCGACACTCGGCATTAATTGTCCGACGACTGGAACTGGTCGATAACTGCAGATAACTTGTTGACAAGTGCTGAGCGACCTCTGACGAGAACTGCCCGGTAACTGTGCGCAACTGTAGGCAACTGGAAATGCATATTAACTTTGCTGTGTTGAATTTTACACATTTATTCCGACCGGTTTCGCTTATCAACCATAACCCAGGGATTATACCAAACAAATGGTTAGAAACAACATATATTACTGAGGACAATTACATAATCTATAGTCGCCAAGTACTGAAACATCATACATGAAGATAATCGAAAAGAAACACTTACATTGACATACAACGCTACAGACAAACGCCTTACTGCAGGGCATGTTATGACACATATCAAACGCTCCTAGTGAAATACTGCGAGTCATTCAACTGAAATACAGAGACTGAGCATAATGGATATTTGCATAAACACAATAATCGTATGATACCACGGAAAAGAGTGTACCCGTCGAAGATATTAAAATCCAAGAAATAAAGATTTTTTACAATCGATCATTATGAAAACATCCAACGTAAAATATAAGTTCTTTGCATATAACACAATACATTCACAAATTCACTTCTGCGTATTATGAGGATATCAAAATAACATCAGTCACGTCAGGTTAATATAAGCACCTACTAGACGAGGAATTACCCCAAATGCGTGTGAAATCCCTTATTGTACTCAGTGCAACATGAAGTAAAAGCTTGAAGATTAAAATAATACAAATAAGAAAAGATACATTCAGTTTAGTACAAAACCAAATTTTTTTTTTTTTTTTTTTTTTTTTTTTTGCAAATGGTGCAACATACAAAATGAATGAAGAACAAAGAAATCTTCCAAAGTCACATGAATTAAATTATTTTTGCTAAATAACAGTACAAAAATAATCAAATACCACATAAAACACGTACATGTGTATGCTGGAGGAGTATTATATCATAAACGAAGTGACATAGAAACAAGCAGTGTAGTCCAGTACACGATAGACAAACATGGAATGCCTGGCTAAATCGCCAATACAAAAAACCTTCCAAAAATTTTTGGAATAATTAAAGACACTCATACGTATATATACGGCCAACTTTATAGGTAACAGTTTCTCTCACATGTATAGCGTCTAAACCTCATACTCTCAAAGAAAGTAGGTAGCACAATGTGAAAATCCAAGCGAGAACGTGCAAAATATATCAAACTCCTAGAGATCTTGGTGCATCCATAAAAAAAACATGTTCTTCATATCTAACTCGTATGTAGAACACTGTTTGTCTAGACGGTGGTTCTGATCTGAAGTGTCTTCCCTATTCATTAGCGACTGCTTTTAATGTGAAATTCCTTTCTTCTTTCGTTAACATCGTAACAGTTCGGAAAACTACAGCCTTAAACGCATGTCACAGATCACGCTTAAAAACAATTCGCTAGCTTGAGTTTGTTTATTTTGTTTGTCATTTTACTGTATATCAACTTGAAAAGGCGTAATTATCACCATTTGGTAATAACAACTTAAAGGGCTAAAACTTTCTTCTGTACTACGTCTTGCTGTACTTTTGTTTCCTTTTAACCAACTGTCCCGCGACTTTTTCATCATCCTTTACCGGTGGCGTATATATAGCGAAGCGCCAACGAAACTACAGATATATGTAAACAGGCAGAATACGGCGCTGCATTCAGCAACGGCTATATAATGCAACAAGTGATGGCGCAGTTGTAAGATCGCTTACTGCTGCTACAATGGCAGGTTATTAAGATTTGAGTGAGTTTTTGATGTGTCGGCAGCTGGGCCAACACCTTGTAGATAGAGGTGGCTTAAAAGGCACGCTAGACTAACGCAGACGGGCGTGAAGTACTGGAACAGGATACGTAATTAATGCTATGAAGAAAAGTACGTAGCTGGTATAATACTTATCTTTAATCAATCATTGTGGTACATCGCACAAAGGAGACTTTAATTACAATCACTGTAAGGCTAATGGCGCCTTGCTAGTTCTTAGCCATTAACTTAGCTGAAGGCTATTCTGTCTCTCGGCTAATGAGAGAGAAAGGCTTCGTACGTCTAGTCGCTAGCTCTGTCGTCCGTACAACTGGGCTGAGTTCGAGTCAGTCTCTCGAGACCTGCCTTGTGGTGGAGCTAGGTTTGCGATCACACAGTGGCGACACGCGGGTCCGACATGTACTACAGGACCGCGGCCGATTTAAGCTACCACCTAGCACGTGTGGTGTCTGGCTGTGACACCACAGTTTTAACGTGGTGTTATAGTCGGCGCACGAGCGATGGGACCAAGCATCTCTGAGGTAGCGATGAAATGGGGATTTTCCCGTACGACCATTCCACGAGTGTACCGCAAATATCAGAAATCCGATAAAACACCAAATCTCCGACATCGCTGCGGCCAGAAAAAGGCCCTGCAAGAACGGGACCAACGACGACTGAAGAGAATCGTTCAAAGTGACAGAAGTGCAACCCTTCCGCACATTGCTGCAGATTTCAACGCTGGGCGATCAAGTGTGAGCATGGGAACAATTCAAGAAAACGTCGTAGGTGTAGGCTTTGGGAGCCGAAGGCCCACTCGGTACCGTTGATGACTGAAGAGATCTCCAACCCCTTGTACTCTTACGGAGTTATGTACTGCCCTGCAGGATTCATGGGGTCAATTCCCTCCAGCACTACTTCAGACATTAGTCGCGTCCGTGCCAGGTCGTGTTGCGTCACTTCTGCGTACTCGCGGGGCCCCTAAACTATATTATACAGTATTATATATATTATATATATACACTCATCAAGAAAGTTTTGCATCAACTCGATTCCGAGAGTTCCGAAACTTGTACAGAAAATTGGAATAGAGATCAACATAAACATGATTTCCGCCCTTTTTATTGCTCATGAAAATCACACATCGCGTGTTGTACTACCATACAGCGAGACCTTCAGAGATGGTGATCCAGATTTCTCTACACACCGGTACTTCTAATATCCAGTAGCACGTCCTCTTGCCTTTATGCGTGTCTGTATTCGTCGTGGCATACTATCCATAAATTCATCAAGGTACTATTGGTCCAGATTGTCCCACTTCTCAACGACCATTCGGCGTAGATCCCTCAGAGTGGTTGGTGGGTCACGTCGTCCATAAACAGTCCTTTTCAATCTATCCCAGGCATGTTCAATAGGGTTCATGTCGGGAGAACATGCTGGCCACTCTAGTCGAGCTATGGCGTTATCCCGAAGGAAGTTATTCACAAGATGTGCAAGCTGGGGGCTCGAATTGTGCTCCATGAAGACGAATGCCTCCCCAATTTGCTGCCGATATGGTTGCATTATCTGTTGGAGAATGACATTCACGTATCGTACAGCAGTTACGGCGCCTTCCATGACCACCGGCGGCGTACGTCAGCCGCACATAATGCCACCCCAAATCAGCAGGGAACCTCCACCTTGCTGCACTCTCTAGACAGTGTGTCTAAGATGTTCAGCCTGACCGGGTTGCCTCCAAACACGTCTCCGGAGATTGTCTGGTTGAAGGCATATGCGACACTCATCGGTGAAGAGCGGTCCATTCGGCATGTTGTTGGGCCCATCTGTACCGCGCTGCATGGTGTCGTGGTTGCAAAGAAGGAACTCGCCATGGACGTCGGGAGTGAAGTTGCGCATCATGTAGCCTATTGCGCACAGTTTGAGTCGTAACACGACGTCCTGTGCCTGCACGAAAAGCATTATTCAACATGGTGGCGTTGCTGTCAGGGTTCCTCCGAGCCATAATCCGTAGGTAGCGGTCATCCACTGCAGTAGTAGCCCTTGGGCGGCCTGAGTGAGGCATGTCATAGACAGTTCCTGTCTCTCTGTATCTCTTCCATGTCCGAACAACACCGCTTTCATTCATTCCGAGACGCCTGGACACTTTCCTTGTTGAGAGCCCTTCCTGGCACAAAGAAACAATGCGGACGCAATCGCACCGCGGTATTGACCATCTAGGCATGGTTTACCTGAAGACAAAACGAGCCGTATACCTTCTTCCTGGCGGAATGACTGGAAGTGATTGGCTGTCGGACCCCCTCTATCTAATAGGCGCTGCTCATGCATGGTTGTTTACATCTCTGAAAGTAAAAGGGACTGTGTCTGTTATATGAAGAAAAATTGTCACGAAATTTAAAACCTGGATAGCTGTTGCCAGTAGGTACCAAAATTACTAATGTTGTGTAGGTCGAGAATGCACCATTTTTAAACTATGGAAACTTGACGCCACGCGCTCCGATTGGTCATCGGATTTTCCCCTGTTACCGTTTGTCGGTTAACGGGTGACGCTATGGTTGTCGGTTCACACATACAAACGCCCCTCTCCCCGTCACTGCGCAACGTGATAAGCACATATGTGGAATAGGTCTTGCTGTTTGTTTCCTATGTCACGTCAGAGGCATTCACACATGTTTCGCTTCGGAGCACATACGTCACCTGCGATATGGTCATACAGTAAGTATGGTCGACAGTATTCGTTTGAAGAACGAGATATGGTTTTTGTTTATGGACTAATCGCCGGTAATGCGCATGAATCTCGACGGTTGTATGAGGAACGGTACCCAGCAAGACGCCACCCACACACGCAAACGTTTACAGCAATTCACCGGCGACTTGGCGAAACAGGCTCGTTAGCAGGATATCATGGTGATGCTGGACGACCTCGAACAACACGGGATGCCGAATTTGAAGAGAATGTTCTCGAGCACTTCGAGGAAGCACCTACTAGTACTCGAGCGGTTGGACACGACATGAGGGTCATTCATCGGTTAGTCTGGGACGTTTTGAGGGATGACGGCCAGCATCCATTTAGTTTAAATCCTGTCCAAGACCGAAATCCTGTGGCGGACTGTGATCACAGGCTAGGGTTTTGCCGGTCGTTACTGCGACATGTTGCACGAGATCCCGACTTCCTCGCCATTATGTTGTTTACCGACGAGTGCACCTTCCATCGGGTTGGCCTTTACAACACTCGAAACGTTCATTACTGGGGAAGGGAAAATCCTCACTTCACGTACGTCCACGGACACCAGGGACGATATTCGCTCAGCATTCGGGCAGACATTGTGTGTGACCATCTGACTGGGCCGGTCCGTTGAAAGGTGGCTACACTGAGCCACAGCGCCAGAGATCGCTAGAGAGCATTGTTCCGCCGCCTCCACTGGCAGTCATTATTGAGATGTGCTAGAGGGCAGTGCTTGTCCAGGACTCGTAGTAGTCAGTTCGTGTTCAGATGTGCTAGTAGGGAGTGCTTGCTGAGATGTGATACTGAAAAGTTCTTGTTGAGATGTGGTAATAGCGAGTCGGTGTAGAGATATATTGTAATGATTAGAGTGATTTTGGTCAATATATGAAGGTAACGAAACTTGATTTATTTTTCATTATTTCCATGTTTTAAATAATGCGTCATTACAGGTTCAGTCAACAAAGCATCTGGCTTGTGTTCTTGGATTAGAGTGCAATTCTGGTTTTCTTGAGTAATTATGGTATTTCTATTTCCTTTAATTAATTCAGTATAAATGATATTTAAAATTTCTTCTGTTGTTGAAGAAGAACCGTGCCAGATGCGTACGTTGAGTCATACTTCCACACACAGAACAGTTACACTTGTGCTTTGGTTTCGTAGGTTTTATAGTTGCTGGGGACTTAATTAATTAATTGTGTTAATGAAAATTTCCATTTCATTCTTTGTTGTTGTTCTAAGCAGTCAGATTGCGTAATAATACTAGTCAGGGCCAACCGTTTACGAGACTTCGTAATCGAACAGACAGCTACTAAAGCAAAAATCAAAATTATTTGCATTTTATATAATTAAGCCCCCATGCACGTGGCGACCGCTGCTTCGGATCGTCCCTTGGAATTCTTCTGATTGTAGAAATAGTAGACAGTAGGATTGTTGTAGTAATTTCTAGTTTAGTAATTGTAGTCTATATTGCATGTGTAGATTTGGTAATTGTCATTCTTCTAATGGTATTTTTTTTTGCAGAATTTCATTTCTGTTGTCTTGTCTACGGGTTTGACAATTAGTGCAATTATTTCAATTGTTCGATGATCGTGATTGAGGGAAGCATTTCGTGTGAATGATATTGTTGGAGATATAGTGTCATTGTGTGTAATTTTCATATAGTGACGAGTTTTGTATGTTTTGTAAATGATTACGCGATCGATGAAACAGGCAAAAATGATGAATAGTCAGAATAACGAAATTGTTGACATGGCGAACTCGCCAACACAGGACAACAGTATGATGAATAATGGAGTTGAAAACAATTTAATAAGCAGGGAAAATAGTCCGGAAACAGTTCAAAATTTTTCACAATCGAAAAATTCTCAGATTGCGCGGTTAACGCAAGAAGAAATGCAGCAGTTGATGAGTGCAATATTAAATTTGGGATCTAAGATAGACTCATGGGGATCTGAAGTAAGAGCAGCGATAAGAGGGTCAGGCTCACAAGTAGGAACAAGTAAAACCGAGATGGAATCAATGGAAACACAGTTAGGCTCACGAACAGGGACATGTTTCAAAAACACGAAGGATGAATCAAAGAAAGAAATTAGAGGAGAAGCACAACCGATTTTGAAGGCTCACAATAATAGCTTAATTTCAACAGAAATCAGACAAGAGGAACAGGACAGAGAACGGGAAGAAAAAGATTGCGTGATAGTTCAAAAATTTTCAGAGTTAAATTTACAACTTGCACATGATAAGGAAGAAATATTTGAGAGAATCGAGAAATCCGTAACAAATGACTTAACGCAACAGTGTGAACAGTCAACTACTAAATGTGACAATACCGAAACCCGAGTTGCGACACTGACGGAAGACGTAAACTTATCGGAAAGAGTTGAGGAGATTCCAGATAAATTGACAAGTCTTAGTTTAAATGGGGACAGAGATTCGGATGATACAGTTGCATTGCCATTTGCAGAAACCGAAGAGTACCAGAATATAAATAAGCATGTTGAAAATCCGGCAAAATTTAATGAACGCGTTAAAAAGGAATTTGAGGCATTACGAATGCAAGTCAAACAAATCGAAGGCGAAATTGTAGGAAAAGACAGTAGAAGAAATTTGGAATCACAGATAGCAGAGGGGTTTGAAGAAAATAATTTGTTTCATTTACGGGATGCAACAAGAGAGCGCCAGGCGCGCGAACTTGACAATAATCGACATTCGGACTGGGACAGACGCGGTAGGTCTTTGTCGCCACGAGGCGAAAACTTTGACTATAAACACTTTTTGACTGTTCGGAAATTTAAGATCTTCCGCAATTCTAAAAATGACATACATCCATGTTCATGGTTAGATCAATTTACGTACGCACTTCCGCCAAATTTGCCACTAAGTCACAAACTGAAATTAATGTGCAGCTATTAAAGTCCTCAGGGGATTCACTACACTAAGTGAATATGTGCCGTAGCGATCACAGGGCCCCGAGCTGTAGTGGTGTTATTTCCCTTTTAGTTTTCTGCACCGCTGCCTACTCTTTCGCTATTCTTTGCATCTATAAAAACAACTCTTCTACTATCAATCTATCTAGACAGCAGGTAAAGAATAACCAGATTTGACTGTTTTACCCGAAAGTGACTTTGGAAATTACCGTTTGGACTTACTATATTTTCTGCAGCATTCATTCGTAGTTTAAACAAAATTTTACCTGTTTATCTTCGTGACAATATTACTTCTTATGTTGACGACATTCTTATTGCTAAACGTTCTTGGAGTGAGCACAACAAAATTTTGGATTCATTATTACGTATTTTTGTACGAGTTGGCATGACAGTGAACTTGGAAAAATCAGAATTTGGTCGTTCTCAGGTGAAATTTCTCGGTCACATTATTTCTACAGAAGGTATTCTCCCTGATCCAGAGAAACTAGACGCTATTCGTAATTATGCTGTTCCTACCACAAAACGTGATGTTCGTAGTTTCCTTGGTGTCTGTAATTTTCTTAGACGCTTTGTTAGATTGGATGATTTGGCCACACCTCGTTTACACATTTCAGTTATGCGCACTTTGGTCCCAGAAAATGCTTTCATAAATTGCGAGAAAATTGCTACTTCAGTAATATGGAAAAACGTATTCGATCTGTTCTTGCCAAATGCAAATTATGTCAAAAAACTAAGCCGCCAACGATTTCTCACAGAGCACCGTTGTTTCCTATCATTCCAGCGAAATTAAAGGAGATGGCTGCAGTTGATTTGTTCGGTCCAGTGGTTCGTTCTACTAATGGTTTTGCGTACATTTTCGTAGCAGTGGAATTGACATCAAAATATGTGTGTTTTACACCTTTACGCAAAGCAACAGCTCGTTCAGTATCTAATGTTTTCATCAAACATTTTCTTAAAGAAGTGGGTCATGTTGATAAGGTTATATCAGATAATGGATCACAGTTTCGCTCTAAAATTTGGCTTCGTACTCTACGGCGTCGTAAAATTAAACCAATCTTCATTTCACTTTTTCACCCTCAATCTAACGCTTCAGAAAGATGGATGAAGGAAATCAATAAATTGTGCCGTCTTTATTGTCATCAGAATCACAGAACTTGGGATCAGTATCTTCATATTTTTCAAAACATTCTGAATGAACTTCCTAATGATTCAACTTCTTTACCGCCTCTATTGATATTAAAAAATAAAGTACCAACAAATCGCATTTCTGAAATCGTTCCTTTTCCGCCTTCACGGAAACTGCGGCATTCGGAAATTGTAAACCTGGCTCTACAAAATATTGCATCTGCAGCTGCTAGAAGAGAGAAATCAGCTAAGCGTCCTGGTCGTTTAAAAATCTTGTCAGTTGGCCAGAAGGTGTTAATTAAGTCCCACCGTTTATCTCATAAAGGAAAAGGCTTGTGCCGCAAATTTTTTCTGCTTTATAACGGTCCATATAGGGTTCGCAAAATCATTCATGATAACACTGTTGAAGTAGAAACTCTTAAATCTCGACGCTCTAAGGGAATACATCATATATCTAACGTAAAAATTTTTGTGGAATGACATACTTGTGAGAAACCAACAGTTTACGTAAACATGGAGAGAGTACAAGGATACCGCGCCGTGTTCCGGCGGCGGCACATACTCAAAGCAACAGTCAAGTCGGCGCGCCGCACAAGGCAGTCGTTGACCGCAAACAATCGCTTCCTACGTCACGCGCCGACAGCTGATCGAGCGCTCAGTGCGAATGCACTGACAGACGTAAACAAATACACAGTCTAATTTCTCCGACTAAATTCTGTATAAAGCTATGGTGACTTTTAAATTATGTTATTAACGTTCAGTATTTTTCAGGATATGGTTGCATAAAATATTTAAGACCTTCAGGTAAATTCTGTGCGCGTCCGACGTTAAGACGACTTGCTATGGAGAAAATTTCAGGAAGAATGTAATTTCAAAGAAAAAAGTAATAAACTAAAAAAGGTAACTGTTAATTGAGTTTATTTTTCAGGTAACATAATTCCACCTAGGTACGTACTTTAGACGTAATTTGCTGCTCGCGATTACGTGATTCAGACTTTGTGCTAATTTCATGTTCTATGAATTTACTTGTAAAGCGACGTGCTTGCGTACGTTAACTGATTTTGACAATGATTGATCAATGAACAGGCTTGTTACATGTATATATTATGCATCGCTTGGCTGCTATGCTTTTTCACTGACGTCATATTTTTTTTAATTATGTGCCAGCTGTGCTTATTTTTTTAAATTATAATTGTCACCTGATTAATTGTGCTGATGTGGTTAGATATGTAAGTTATACTTTGTGATTTATCTGCTTGCACCTTCATGTTTACTTATTAAGATTACATATAAACATTTATTTGCTTATGCTGATATGATGATAATGACCTGTTTATTATGATAGATAACATATTTGCTGCCTTGCTTATGGATTGCATATTTACACATTTCTGTTTTGTTGTCATAACTACTCTTCAATTTAGTATATAGAAATGCTGATATACTGTGTACAAATATAGAGTTTAGGTTACACTGTGGTATTAATTATAGATTGTTCACTTGGCAGAGCCTCGTTGTAGGGATTGTGCTGCATCCACTTGTTGACATTCTGTTCTCTACTAGTATATTTACTCGCTATTGCATGTTTTGCTTACGCTCAGTGCCTTATATTTTTAAGATAAGTAAATGAACTGCTATAATTCGACGAACGACATTAGTACAAGAAAGTCATAGAAGTCACATGAGCTGAGGTTTTATGGAAGCTGTATAAATTTATGCTAATAGGAAGGAAGCTAACGACATGACAGACCAAAACTAGGTTTAGACCATTGACAGTATTACACTGCATTTTCGTGAGCAATTGAAATAGGAAGTGACAATTGACACAAAAAATACTCCACATGTTTGCTTCTGCTATGATTCTTGAAGTGGTGTACACACTGTGAAATATTATGATTATTCACACTCCGTAATCGTACTTAATTACTGAGAGTTATTCGAACTAAGTCTGTTAGAGGTCATGTATGCATTTCTTTTATTTAATGATGGACAAGGAACCAAAATGTATCTTATAATTTATAATGAGTAGAAAATTTGGGTCAGATGGATTACACAGAGGTTGTGTGTGGACACTGTGTCTTCGGATTGTATGGGATGATGAATTGAAGTTGCACTAGGATTTTGTCTGTACTTGTTCGAGGAGACTGACTAGAGGAAAGAGTTGTTATGGAAGTGAAATGATATTGATGCTGAGGTTTATATGTATCGACGTATTATTGAGGTATTGAGATTAGGTGAAGTAGATGATTATTGGAGTTTTCGTGGACAAAAGGTAAGATAAATGATATTGATGATCGACGTATTGAAAAGGTATTAGTGAAGTATTGAGATTAAGTTGATGATTATTGGAGTTTTGGTGGATAAGAGGTATAGTAAATGAGGAGCATTTTTTTTTTTTTTGTTGGTCCATATGGAACAAGGAGGATGAAGATGGCAGACTAGAACACTCAAGTAGAAAGAAGATTGCCTACACACACACTTTGTTAAATCAATAAGCAGTATACACTTTTTTTTGAAGAGAGGAAGTATTTGCATATCTTGGCTCACTGACAGTTGTTCAGCAACAGTACAATTTGATCTGGCTTGGCAAACATTGGTCTAGACATGATGACTATGACGTTGACTAACTATTATTGACTGTTATACATTGCTGCCACTACTACTTGATACACATAATGAACATAAAATTTCGACAGAATTGCATTTACACAGTTAACACTATTCAATTACACAGTAGCACTAATGTGGATGAAAGATGAGTGAGTGTGTTTTGTGTGTTTTCCTTTTATAATCCCAGAGAAGTGATCCCAACCTATCTCCTAAATATTATTTCACTTGTTTGTTGTGGCTTGCACTGACACCCATAAATATTATAGGTTAACTGTTATTGTGTACTGTAATAGTTAATGTAACAATTACCTGATATCATTTGTGTGTTTATTATGATTTGTATGTTTAGTGTAAGAGCATTGATAATAATTTGTTAAAGAAATTGTATGTGCATTCAAACTATTGTTCATGACTGAACTGTCTCAGTAGTTATGGTGAATAGTATGGACTGTTACTTGCACTTTTTCTACATGATTGGTGCCACAAGGACATGTTTAATTTCTGCTGATGAACTGTGTGATCAGTGATTGTAAAAAATTATGGACTGTTACTTGTACCTTTTCTACATGATTGGTGCCACTAGGACATGTTTAATTTCTGCTTATAAACTCTGATGAACAGTGTGATCAGTGCTAGTGAATTTTATGGAACTGCTTCTGCTGAGAAATGTGACTTGTTGCTGTGGGCACCTGATCAACATTGCTGGTGCCACTAATGGACTGCTTCTACTGAAATGGTGTTACTTGTTGCTGTCTGCACCTGCTCAACATTGCTGGGTGCCACTGATGGATTGCTTCCACTGAAATGAAGTCACCTGTTGCTGTGTGCACCTGATCAACATTGCTGGTGCCACAAATGGACTGCTTCTACTGAAATGGTGTTACTTCTTGCTGTCTGCACCTGCTCAACATTGCTGGGTGCCACTGATGGACTGTTTCTACTGAAAAGATGTCACCTGTTGATATCTGTACCTGCTCAACATTGCTGGTGCCACTAATGGAACTGCTTCTACTGAAATGGTGTTACTTGTTGATGTCTGCACCTGCTCAACATTGCTGGGTACCACTGATGGACTGCTTCTACTGAAATGGTGTTACTTGTTGATGTCTGCACCTGCTCAACATTGCTGGGTGCCACTGATGGACTGTTTCTACTGAAAAGATGTCACCTGTCGCTGTCTGCACCTGCTCAACATTGCTGGGTGCCACTGATGGACTGCTTCTACTGAAATGATGTCACTTGTTGGTGTCTGCACCTGCTCAACATTGCTGGTGCCACTAATGGAATTGCTTATACTGAAATGGTGTTACTTGTTGGTGTCTGCACCTATTCAACATTACTGGGTGCCACTGATGGACTGCTTCTACTGAAATGATGTAACTTGTTGGTGTCTGCACCTGTTTAACATTACTGGGTGCCACTGATGGACTGTTTCTACTAAAAAAATGTCACTTGTTGGTTTTTGCACCTGTTGACCATTGCTGGGTGCTACTGCTGGAACTGTCAACTGCTTATTCTTGGGCTATGGAAAGCGTTTATGTGAATATTTGTATAAACTGATTTTTTGTGTATTACTGTTTGTGAAAAGTTATGAGACTCTTACCTGCACATATTCGTCATTGCTGACGCTATTGATTGAATTGTTTAACCACATAATACTTGTGTAAACTATTATGTAAAGTCACATGTATGAAAGAATTTGTATTGCTTACTGTATTCTATATAATAGGTTATTGAAAGGTCAGTGCAAAGCCAAAATTTTATCTAGTTATATGATATTTACGTATTAATATTATCTTTTATTTTTGTCTGTATTTTTTTGACGAATTTGGTGGTATTTTCACCACCAATGCTGGCAAAAATACCATCAAATTCTAGCCGTGGAGGAAGGGCATATGAAAGGTGGCTACACTGAGCCACAGCGCCAGAGATCGCTAGAGAGCATTGTTCCGCCGCCTCCACTGGCAGTCATTATTGAGATGTGCTAGAGGGCAGTGCTTGTCCAGGACTCGTAGTAGTCAGTTTGTGTTCAGATGTGCTAGTAGGGAGTGCTTGCTGAGATGTGATACTGAAAAGTTCTTGTTGAGATGTGGTAATAGCGAGTCGGTGTGGAGATATATTGTAATGATTAGAGTGATTTTGGTCAATATATGAAGGTAACGAAACTTGATTTATTTTTCATTATTTCCATGTTTTAAATAATGCGTCATTACAGGTTCAGTCAACAAAGCATCTGGCTTGTGTTCTTGGATTAGAGTGCAATTCTGGTTTTCTTGAGTAATTATGGTATTTCTATTTCCTTTAATTAATTCAGTATAAATGATATTTAAAATTTCTTCTGTTGTTGAAGAAGAACCGTGCCAGATGCGTACGTTGAGTCATACTTCCACACACAGAACAGTTACACTTGTGCTTTGGTTTCGTAGGTTTTATAGTTGCTGGGGACTTAATTAATTAATTGTGTTAATGAAAATTTCCATTTCATTCTTTGTTGTTGTTCTAAGCAGTCAGATTGCGTAATAATACTAGTCAGGGCCAACCGTTTACGAGACTTCGTAATCGAACAGACAGCTACTAAAGCAAAAATCAAAATTATTTGCATTTTATATAATTAAGCCCCCATGCACCGTCTACCTCCTCGACTTACGAGAGCAAATTACCTTCACTTTTTGCAATAAACTCTACCCGGTCTGCTAGAAGATGTTGCCCTGGACATACAGCTACGCACGTGGCTGCAGCATGATGGTGCACCTGCATGTAACAGTCGTGCTGTGCGCGGATATTAAATGAACTCATCGACGGCCGGGTAATTGGCAGAGGTGCTCGACGGACATGGCCCCCCGCTATCACCAGACCTCACGCCACCGGACTTGTTACTGTGCGGATCTTTCCAGCTTCTTGTGTCACCAGGACGAGAACCACTTAAAACTAAGAGGAATTAAAGGATAGAATTCAACATGCCGCTAATCACATGAGGGCAATGCCAGGAACCTTTGAAAGTGTTTGGCAAAACAACTTCCGACGTTACCAAGCTTATGTCGCGTCAGAGGGTCGCCAGCACCTGCTTTAAGTAAACAATGTCGTAGCGACAAAAAAAGGCCACAATTTGTAAAAGACTTTCTGTACGAGAACTAACAGCTGTTGACGGGTTTGTTACCGGTACGTCTTATCATGAAACAACAATGGATGTGTCGGGACCCCGGCGGATTCGCTCCCAGCCCCTCACAGTGCGCGTTCACCGAGCGTGCTTAGATACATCGCGATCTCCGGCAGGCAAAGCATTCGCGGCCATGCGTTGTCCAGAGCACCCGGCAACAGGGAAATCCCGCGGCCAATCGGAGCGCGTGGCGCCACGTTTCCCTAGTTTAAAAATTGTGCGTTGTTGACCTACAAAATATGGTTCAAATGGCTCTGAGCACTATGGGACTTCTGAGGTCATCAGAAGTTACAACTACTTAAACCTAACTAACCTAAGGACATCACACACATCCATGCCCGAGTCAGGATTCGACCCTGCGACCGTAGCGGTGGCGCGGTTCCAGACTGTTGCGCCTAGAACCGCTCGGCCACCCCGGCCGGTGTTGCGTTCCTACTACCGTATTACATGCGCACAGTGGGTAAAAGTTCGTCATTTACTGTCCATCGAAGTGTTATTATTTTAATTTGCAGCGGCATCACACCAGACAGTTGAGGAAGAATCAGAACATTATGTGGATTCTGGTCCGAACTGCATTTTCGAAATGAATCACTTGATGCGTCAGTGTGGTACGGGCAGAACCGAGTAGTCACCGCGGTTGGTCGGAGTCTGGTGTTCTACGGGCGGCCGGTTTCCTGGACGTGGCTGTGCGACCTTGCCCGCCGAGCGCCTGCTTTGCATAAAGCATGCAGCGCCGCGCCGCGCCGCGCCGTGTTGTATAACGCAGGCCGACGGCTGCCAGACCACGGGACGCCACCTGCATACCGGACCAACTCTTTGTTCTGGAAGGGCGGGAGCACCGGAGTCTCATCCTCTTTCCAAGGTCTCCGGGTCTCAACCTCCCGATATTTCTGTGTCCTTACGTAACACACGTTTGTGGCCCATTCTTCGGCACGATTCTACTTTTTGCAAACAAACATCAAAAATACGACAGGTAGTCATAAATTTCTAATTGTCACTTCGAAACAATAAAGCTGCGGGTCTTCAATTTTGGCACATACTGAATCCCTATGCTGCAGTACCATACCACGCTGTCAGATGAACCAAATCAAAATGGCGTAGCCCATTGATAAAACGGTGTCCTTGCACCTTATGGTTAGGTTATCAGCCACATCGATGAGCCAGCCAGCCTCATAACACATTAAACATTTCTCCCTAACATTTTAAGCAACAAGTTGAAAGCATCTCAACACAGTAAAAGTCGTACCACATTCGTTTGATTGTCAGTTAAAATACAGGTCAAATCTGCTGGCAGATTAGCTTTTGCTGTCTTATCTGAACATAAGACATAGTGTATAAAAATGCGACGCACTGTGACCCATACCCCACAAGCATCACACATTGGAGGGTCCTCTCACAAGAGCAAGATGCCATGCCTTGTAGGGCTGTGTCCTATGCGAAGCCGAATTTAGAAGGGCCTTTTTGTATCCCGCCTGGGAGGCTCTCTGGCTCTGAACACTATGGGACTTTTCTGAGGTCATCAGTCCCCTAGAACTTAGAACTAATTAAACCTATCTAACCTAAGGACATCACACACATTCACGCCCGAGGCAGGATTGGAACCTGCGACCGTAGCGGTCGCGCGGTTCCAGACTGTAGCGCCTAGAACCGCTCGGCCACCTCGGCCGGCTGCCTGGGAGGCGGCGCATGAGTTGGATCAGGAAAAGGTAAAACACTGCTGTATGAATTTAAATCCCCTTTACTCAAGCAATGAGAATACATAACTTGCAAGGTGGTGCGAAGTTGAAGCGAAGTTTCCTGGCTGGCTGCACCTGATGAAAATGGGCTGAAACTGGAGCTCGTAGAGCACAGCACCGGCTAGAGGGCGCTGTTGTCGGTATCTGTCGTAGTGCCAACCTATGCCGTGGTATCGTAGCTATCGATATCACAGGCCTCCGTTTGCCTGACTGCAAAGAGGTACGCCATGTTCTAGTTATTGACTGTAGTGGTGGCAGCTTATTGTCTGTCACCTCCAGCTACTCTTCGTCCTATCCACACACCACCCTGTCCTTGAATAGCCAGGTGATACCACGTGGGATGGTAACTATCTGAGTATCGCGACCAGCCTCCCTGGCTGACACATCCGCCATTTCATTGCCCTTAATACCCATGTGCCATGGCTCTCAACACAAAGACACCTCCTTCTCCAGCCCATTGATGAAGTTGAGCTGGAGTATCGTTCAGTAGTTCGTTTTCTGCGTTTGAGGGAAAACAACGCTGCAACAATCGATGCTGAGTTCATAGCAGTGTATGGCAACAATGCACCATCATATGGCACAGTGGGTAGTTGGCGCAGACTCTCGTAGTGTGGTCGTGTAAGTCTGAATGATGAACAGTCAAGTGGCAGAACGTCTCTCTGTGAAGAACTGATAATTACAAGAGAAGTGGAGATGCTGATGGTCGAAGAACAGCGTATTACAATCACGGTGACAGAGGAAAAAGTGAAAATGATGCATGTAATAGTTTTCAACATTTTGTACAGCCTTTTTTTTTTTTAAATGACGTAATTTGCCAGCCTCTGAGTTCCACGACTGGTCATACTCATTGAACGCCTAGCTTTTTCTGCACATACCCTTATTTGGGATATCATATTTGACTCCTTGGTACATTTCCTGAGGTATGTGGCACCGGATGTGTGCGCATAGACCATGCAATTCCCGTTAACTATGAGCCGGTGGCTTGTGGACGCAGAGATGGCTCCCGATAGCGTCCCAGATGTGTTCCATCAGGTACAGATCAGGCGAATTAGGTGTCCCAAACATCAATGTGTGTTCACTGTCGTGCTCCTCAAGCCACTGTAACTTAACTCTGGCCTTGCGACATGGACAATTATCTTGCTGGAAGATGCTGTCACCGTCGGGAAAGACTTCAAGCGTGACGATACACAGATGGTCCATCGACCTAGTTTAGCAAGAAACTTGATTCGTCTAAATAGGCTACATCTTTACATTGATGTACTGTCCAGTCTCGATGATCCCATGTCCGCTGTAAACGTAGTTTACGATAAATAAATGTCGTGTGACTAGGGCCTCCCGTCGGGTAGACCGTTCGCCGGGTGCAAGGCTTTCGATTTGACGCAACTTCGGCGACTTACACGTCGATGGGAAAGAAATGATGATGATTAGGACAACACAACACCCAGTCCCAGAGCGGATTAAATCTCCGACCCAGCCGGGAATCGAACCCGGGCCCTTAGGATTGACATTCTGTCGCGCTGACCATTCAGCTACCGCGGGCGGACGTAATTTACAATGTCGTTGGGTGAAAATACAGGGTGGCGCACGAAATGTGTAAGCAATTGTTTCTTTCACAATTTACGACGCACGTTAGATATCCCGCTGGGATCTCTACAGCAGTACCAGCAGAGCTTGGAAAAACAAATGAGTTACGAAATGACGTGTAATTCACGGTACTGCCGCTAGGAGACTAGTAAGCAGCAATGGCTGACAATGGAAGACTGACGACACAGCAACGATCGGCAATTGTATTACTTTCTCATGAAACGAAAAGCCTTGTTGTGACTCAGAGGCGTTTTCGACAACAGTTTAACACACGATGGGTCCCTTGCAAGAAGACCATCCACAGGTTTTAAGATAAATTTGTACAGGAAGGAACAGTATTGGAAGCGAAGCGACCTCTTCCTAAGCCTGTTTGTTCGCCGGAGAATACTAAAGCGGTACGAGTTGCTGTACAGAGAAGTCACGGAAAATCGTGTAGAAAGGCAGCAGTGCAACTGGGAATATCCAAACGCTCCGTTCATCCCATTCCTAAAAGTGACCTCCATATGTACCCATACAAGATGACCTGTGCACAGAAGCTCACTGAAGAACACAAGCAGCAGAGACTACTGTTTGCTCAGTGGGCGGAGGATAAGGAAGAAACTCTCAACAACGTTTGGTTTTCAGACTAGGCGCATTTTCATTAAGACGGTGTGGTTAACAAACAAAATGTTCGCTTTTGGGCCACTGAAAACCCACAAGTGCTTCATGAACGACAACATTATGCTCCGAGGATTACAGCGTGGGCAGCAATTTCCATTCACGGACTTATTGGCCCCTGTTTCTTTGAAGAAACTGTGAACAGCGAGCGTTATTTGAGCATGCTTTGCAATAACTTAATTCCACAGCTTCTTGCTACTGCCTTGCCCTTCAACACGCAGTGGTTCATGCAAGATGGAGCAAGGCCACATACTGCAAACACTGTGTTGGAGATTTTACACGAGCGTTTCGACATGCGGATCATTTCACACAGGTTTCCAGGTCGCTTCAATGAAGGACAAAATTGGCCCCCCAATAGTCCAGATCTCAATCCATGTGACATTTTTCTTTGGGGGTACCTAAAGCAAAAATTTTCCCGAAACGCCCACGTGATTTAATCAATCTCAGAAGACTTATTCTTCAAGCTTGCAGTGAAATTACGGAAGACACGTGCCGTAGGGTAATCACTAACTTCACTGTTCGTTTGAAGGAAGTTAGGAAACGAAATGGTGGACATATTGAGCATGTGCTGAGTTAGAACAAATCTCCATGGACGGCTCTTCATTGTAGTATATGTTCCTTTCAGATTGTATTGACAATAAAGTTTATATTCAAAAACAAAATGGTAACACATTTCGTGCGCCACCCTGTAGGATTAAGTGGGGGCTGTCTGAGCAGCACGTTCCACGATTTGCGCAGAACAGTATGCTCTGATACATCTGTGGCAACACCAGCATTGCACTCTGTCGTCAGTGGGAGCACAGATCGCCGCCTAGCTTCCTTTACAGGGCGTGCAGGTCTGCGACCTTCAAATACTGTGATAAAGCGTGAATATCTAACACCTTGTCGTTTGCTCGTTGTTTCCAATCCTTAGCCACTTTCCATAGACGCTCACGACAGTAGCACCCGAATAGCCGACTGATTCGCCGTTTTAGACGTGCTCGTTCCCAGCCGCTGGTCCATGACACTCGGTCCTAGGTGAAAGTCGCTTATATCAGCACTTTCCCCATTTGTGCCCCGTATCGTCACTAGAATGATTCTCCATACGGCTCTCATCCAGACTGCGCTTTTCTTCCGCGTCAAATGCCCTTACGCCGCCAGGTGCCATTCAGTCTCGCGGTGGACAGTGCCCATAATGTTTCAGCTGACTAGTGTATGTGGGACAATAAAGAAGTGTCCGAAGTGATAGAAAAGAACAGAAAAAGTCGTGAATGAACTTTTTTTATATCTTGATTGTTCTTATATTACTGCATGCATGTAAGTCTTCGATCATAAGTTAACATCAATAGAATTACGACGGGCATTACAAGGATAATACATATCATGAAGAACACCTCGAAATACTTTCTTAGCCATTGGCAACTTTGCTGTTGAATTCACCTGCATGAAATAATCGTCGTTTCATCTACATCTACATGATTACTCTGCAATTCACATTTAAGTGCTTGGCAGAGGGTTCATCGAACCACAATCATACTATATCTCTACCATTCCACTCCCGAACAGCGAGCGGGAAAAACGAACACCTAAACATTTCTGTTCGAGCTCCGATTTCTCTTATTTTATTTTGATGATCATTACTACCTAGGTAGGTCGGTGTCAACAAAATATTTTCGCATTCGGAGGAGAAAGTTGGTGACTGAAATTTCGTAAATAGATCTCGCCGCGACGAAAAACGTCTTTGCTTTAATGACTTCCATCCCAACTCGCGTATCATATCTGCCACACTCTCTTCCCTATTACGTGATAATACAAAACGAGCTGCCCTTTTTTGCACCCTTTCGATGTCCTCCGTCAATCCCACCTGGTAAGGATCCCACTCCGCGCAGCAATATTCTAACAGAGGACGAACGAGTGTAGTCTAATCTGTCTCTTTAGTGGACTTGTTGCATCTTCTAAGTGTCCTACCAATGAAACGCAACCTTTGGCTCCCCTTCCCCACAATATTATCTATGTGGTCTTTCCAACTGCCGGCCGAAGTGGCCGTGCGGTTAAAGGCGCTGCAGTCTGGAACCGCAAGACCGCTACGGTCGCAGGTTCGAATCCTGCCTCGGGCATGGATGTTTGTGATGTCCGTAGGTTAGTTAGGTTTAACTAGTTCTAAGTTCTAGGGGACTAATGACCTCAGAAGTTGAGTCCCATAGTGCTCAGAGCCATTTGAACCATCTTTCCAACTGAAGCTGTTCGTAATTTTAACACCCAGGTACTTAGTTGGATTGACAGCCTTGAGAATTGTACTATTTATCGAGTAATCGAATTCCAACGGATTTCTTTTGGAACTTATGTAGATAACCTCACACTTTTCGTTATTTAGCGTCAACTGCCACCTGCCACACCATACAGCAATCTTTTCTAAATCGCTTTGCAACTGATACTGGTCTTCGGATGACCTTACTAGACGGTAGATTACGGCATCATCTGCGAACAACCTAAGAGAACTGCTCAGATTGTCACCCAGGTCATTTATATAGATCAGGAACAGCAGAGGTCCCAGGACGCTTCTCTGGGAAACACCTGATATCTCGATGATTTGCCGTCTATTACTACGAACTGCGACCTTCCTGACAGGAAATCACGAATCCAGTCGCACAACTGAGACGATACCCCATAGGCCCGCAGCTTCATTAGTTGTTAGTTCACTGAAAAAATGTGTAGTATTTTCTTCATGTACTCTGATATGCTAAAACATTATGACCACTGACAACCTCGACGTTGGGTGCTCCCTGGTGGCATTACGGGCACGTGACGCGGTAACAAAAGTATGTGAGGAACAGACACGGACGGGGGATCACCCTAGCGAATATATGGATTGGAAATGGGGAAATCCACTAACATAAGCGACTTCGACACAGGGCAGATTATTATTACGCAAAGCCTACGAACGAATCTCTCGAAAACGGCTAAACTTATCGAATATTCATGTTCTACTGTCATGAGCATCTACTGAAAGAGGTAGGACAGTGAAACTACTACTAGGCGCTAAATGGTTGGACGTCCACGACTCTTCACAGAACGTGGGGTTCGGAGCCTTGTCTGCTCTGTGAACTAGAATAGATGGTGATCTATGGCATCTCTGCCAAAAGAGCACAGTGCTGGTGCACGCACAAGTGTTTGAGCACACCGTTCATCGTACAGTGTTGAACTTGGAGCTCCGCATCAGACCACCCCTATATGTTCACATAGTGACCCAACGTCTTCGTCAGTTACGACTGCAGTGGGCACGGGACCATTGGGATTCGACAGTCGATCAATGAAGACGTATCGGAGAATCAGATTTTTGCTACACTAGGCCGCTAGACGTCTCCAAAAAAATCGTCTTCGAGGTGAATGGCGGGACGAAACGTACAGCGCACAGCGGACGCAGGCTGGTGAGAGCGGTATTATGCTCTGGGAGCTTTCACCTGCCCTTGCATACACCCTGTGGCAGTTATACACTACTGGCCATTAAAATTGCTACACCAAGAAGAAATGCAGATGATAAATGGGTATTCATTGGACAAATATATAATACTAGAACTGACATGTGATTACATTTTCAAGCATTTTGGGTGCATAGCTCCTGAGCAATCAGTACCCAGAACAACCACCTCTGGCCGTAATAACGGCCTTGATACGCCAGGGCATTGAGTCAAACAGAACTTGGGTGGCATGTACAGGTACAGCTGCCCATGCAGCTTCAACACGAAACCACAGTTCATCAAGAGTAGTGACTGGCGTATTGTGACGAGCCAGTTGCTCGGCCACCATTGACCAGGCGTTTTCAATTGGTGAGAGATCTGGAGAATGTGCTGGCCAGCGCAGCAGTCGAACATTTTCTGTATCCAGAAAGGCCTGTACAGGACCTGCAACATGCGCTCGTGCATTATCCTGCTGAAATGTAGGGTTTCGCAGGGATCGAATGAAGGGTAGAGCCACGGGTCGTAACACATCTGAAATGTAACGTCCACTGTTCAAAGTGCCGTCAATGCGAACAAGAGGTGACCGAGACGTGTAACCAATGGCACCCCATACCATCACGCCGGGTGATACGCCAGTATGGCGATGACGAATACACGCTTCCAATGTGCGTTCACCGCGATGTCGCCAAACACGACCATCATGATGCTGTAAACAGAACCTCGATTCATCTGAAAATATAACGTTTTGCCATTCGTGCACCCAGGTTCGTCGTTGAGTACACCATCGCAAGCGCTCCTGTCTGTGATGCAGCTTCAAGGGTAACCGCAGCCATGGTCTCCGAGCTGATAGTCCATGCTGCTGCAAACGTCGTCGAACTGTTCGTGCAGATGGTTGTTGTCTTGCCAACAGGGATCGAGACGTGACTGCACGATCCGTTACAGCCATGCGGATAAGATGCCTGTCATCTCGACTGCTAGTGATACGAGGCCGGTGGGATCCAGCACGGCGTTCCGTATTACCCTCCTGAACCCACCGATTCCATATTCTGCTAACAGTCATTGGATCTCGGCCAACGCGAGCAGCAATGTCGCGATCGATAAACCGCAATCGCGATAGGCTACAATCCGACCTTCTTCAAAGTCTGAAACGTGATGGTACGCATTTCTCCTCCTTACACTAGACAACACAACAACGTTTCACCAGGCATCGCCGGTCAACTGTTGTTTGTGTATGAGAAATCGGTTAGAAACTTTCCTCATGTCAGCACGTTGTAGGTGTCGCCACCGGCGCCAACCTTGTGTGAATGCTCTGAAAAGCTCATCATTTGCATATCACAGCATCTTCTTCCTGTCGGTTAAATTTCGCGTCTGTAGCACGCCATCTTCGTGGTGTAGCAAATTTAATGGCCAGTAATGTAGAAGATACACTGACAGCTACAAACCACCTTCATGCTTGAAGTCTTCCCCGATGGCGATGTCATCTTGCAGCAATATACGAGGCCTGTTCAGAAAGTAAGCTCCGATTGATTGCCAAATTGAAACCACAGTGAACATCAGAAATGTTTTACTTGTAACAATTAGCTACACCTTTCAGCTACTTCTCTACGTAGTCGCCGTTCTGACTTAGACTTTTGTCATAGCGTTGTACCAACTTTTCAATAGCCTCATCATAGAAGGCAGCCGCCAGTGCTTTCCGCCAATTCTCCACGCGGGCCTACACCTCGTTGTCTGTGTCAAAATGTTGTCTTCAAAGACAGCGGTTCATGTGACCAGAGATGAAACTCAGGGGGAGACAATTGCGGACTGTATTGTGGGTAATCTCACATTTCCATTTGAAAACGATGCAGGAGCATCTTCATTGCCCCTGCAGAATGCGGCTGAGAATTGTCTTGAAGAAGAAACAGCACGACAGTTATGTAATGTTAACTGCATAGCTTCAGGCGAAATTTCTCACCAGGCCCTCGTACTTGGCGGCAGACACTATTTTCTAGACATCTTTACGCACTCACTGCGAGCTCAGAAATGAGAAGAGCGACGTGATGCTAACTGGGGTTATACTAGAGACACTACCCAACACATCTGTGCAAAGCTTTATCGGATTTTCATAGTCGTTTCCATTTCGCGACCGATCGGAGCTTACTTTCTGAACGCCCCTCGTAATTGTCCGTGTCACGGTGCCAGAACCGTGCAACAGTGATTTGAGGAGCATTGTAGTAAACTCATGTTGATGTCCCGACGACCATACTCGCCAGATGTAAATCTAAAGGAACCCATCTGTGTCGCTATCGGCCGCCGTCACCACTTACGCAAATCAGCGGCACCTTATTTACGCGAATTATATGGCATGTGCGTGGACATCTAATGCCACGTATCTCCACAAAACTACCAAAAAGCTGTCAGATCTCTGATACGTAGAATAAGTGATATATTTCGTTCCAAAGACGGACAAACGAGGTACTAAACAGATAGTCATAATGTTTTGGTTCGTCAGTGTATCTATCAAAAGTTATGATTCGTGCGAAAAATATCGTTACAACATTCGCATCTGCATATCATGTAAAAGCTCTTGACGTAACTGAACGGCATTTTCTGAACTCCAGCGTAGATTTTCTGCTACTTCATAAGGCTTGGTAAGTGCAAGCATGCCTCGTCAGAAAAAAGAGAATTACAGCAGCAACCTCTCGTTCATTGACTGCTTGCGGTAGTCGGTTGCAGTACTAAATTCGAACAAAAGTATTTAGATTGGTCAGAAGCACTAAACGGTACAACGATGTTATCGGGCTTATTTCCAGAGCCTCACTTTATTGCCCTCGACGAGTTAACTCTTCATGCTCCACCGCTCCCCAGGTGCTGAAGACATTTCCCTTTCGGGACGCGAGGCCCGTATACGTGGCCCGATTGTTGCGTCACACACCCAGCGCTGTATCTAGGGACTGGCTTGGAGGATAAACACGGGACGGGGCGCATCCAGACAATTTGGTAATTGTTCTGGCTAATTTCAGGTGGGGATCGCCAACGCTTTCTTGCTATATGTCATCATAGCAAAGAAAAGAGGAGAGACACCAAAGAGTCATTTGCAGTTTCGGAAGAGTCTCGTCTACATCTACATCTACATCCATACTCCGCAAGCCACCTGACCGTGCGTGGCGGAGGGTACCTTGAGTATCTCTATCGGTTCTCCCTTCTATTCCAGTCTCGTATTGTTCGTGGAAAGAAGGATTGTCGGTATGCTTCTGTGTGGGCTCTACCCTCTCTGATATTATCCTCATGGTCTCTGCTTGACTCCTCGATGGAGGTATGTTCTCGAAGCTTCAACAAAAGCCCGTACCGAGCTAGTAGAGCGTCTCTCTTGCAGTCTTCCACTGGAGTTTATCTATCATTTCCGTAACGCTTTCGCGATTACTAAATGATCCTGTAACGAAGCGAGCTGTTCTCCATTGGATCTTCTCTATCTCTTCTATCATCCCTATCTGGTACGGATCCCACGCCGGTGGGCAGTATTCAAGCAGTGGGCGAACAAGTGTACTGTAACCAACTTCCTTTGTTTTCGGACTGCATTTCCTTACGATTCTTCCAATGAATCTCAGTCTGGTATCTGCTTTACCGACGATTAATTTTATATGGTCATTCCATTTTAAATCACTCCTAATGCCTACTCCGAGATACAAGGCACTTGTGGGCGACGTCAGAGCTCAACCAACCCATCGAGGAAGAGGTCACGTTCTGAGCATGCTAACCTACGCAGAATGGACGGCCTGTACCATGCTATCGCAAGAATAGACACCGGAAAACAGGGTGACTGTATCGTTTGCAGTATCGCTCCAAGCCAGGAGGACGAAAACGGTCCCCCTTTTTTGCGAAACTTGTCCGTCAGACCCTTCTCTTCATGTGCCTGAGTGCTTCAACAGGTATCACAAAGTAGCAAAGTACCGAAAGGCCTTGTAAAATATGGTTTCCTATCGAAAAATCGATATGCCAAAGTTGTAAAGTTTGTTTTAAGCAAATTTTATGAAATTTTGTAGTTTATTAACATAAATTAAATTTTTCATCCCTAAAAAGTGGACTTTTTATTTTTATTCCCACGGACGTCCCATAACAGATAAAACTGTATTTTATACGTCTAATTCAATGCTTCACCTCTTAACTAAAAAAACTAACAAAAAATCCAAATTTCAATTTTCCTATTTTAACACCACCACCAAGTCAAAAAGTGCGCGATATGGAATAATGAAAATAGTATGCCAGTAAAGAGCGTGTCTTAAGCTTCATTCAGAAAAAAAATTACTCCGATAAGCCAAAAACTACATTTTATGAGCGATGAAAGAAACCTAAGGGATATGAAACCCGCACACCGCCGCCGAATTGCTCCGCTTTGGGAAACGCGCTCCGTCCCGAAAGGGTTGAACGCGGCTTCTGAATTTTCCTTAGGCTCTATTGAATTTTTTACGCGTCCCGTTCCGCCAACTCTCTCACTACTGCGTATGAATTACGCCCACACCTCGCTGAATAAAAAAAGTGTCGAGTATTTATAATACAACTTACGTGCCTTTTTTGTGCAATTATTTGCAAAAGAATAAAAACTCGTTTCGATACCTTGAACCGTTTATGACATAAGACGATTGTTATGACAGTTATTACCACATGATTCCTGATACACAGGGACAGAATTGGGCTCTCCGTGTGCAACCATAAGCCAAATATAAAGGCCAATAACTCGAGAAAGAAATGAGATATCATTCTGCTCACAGTTTTAAATAATATTTCCATTAGCTTATCTACATTTAATACACAGCGATTTATGAGCTAGAGCCAACCATACACAAAGTTTATGGAATGCGTTTTTACCTCTGTAAATTCTTTAAAATTTTGTGCAATGCTTTATTTAATTTGATGCAGCACAGTAATTATCGCAGTGGCTGGTACGCCACTCTCAGCACAGGTAGCACCATCAAGCAAGTAGTATGGTGACAACAAAATCGCGCTCAGCACAGAATGCAGAGAGAACATCTGCAGCAGTCAAAGGACTAGTTTGGCTAGAACTGATAAGTCCCCTGTCGGAGTCTGAAGAACGAGCAGCAGAGTTACCGATGTCTGTAGCCAGGCTACCCGCTACTGGTTCCCAGGAAACGCAGGATGCAGCGCTTGCTTCGTACGTGAAACTCCCTGCATGATCCACAAAGAACGGTAAAATCGAGGCAATGTATGGACACAAAGAATCATCAAACATTGTCTCAAAAAATCGCAGGATGTAAAACTGAAAGGATAAGAAGGGAGATCAAGGAAAAGTGGATATTGCAGAAAAAAAAGGCCTATTGCTTGCTTGGAAGCAAGGTTAAGAATACCTCACTAGTCATTAGAGGAAATGTTGAATGGAGAGAACAATCTTATGAACAACAAAAGACGAAAATAAACAGGAGCTTCAGAAATAAGGGAACTTCATAACTGGGGACGACACTGTATGCGAAGGAATTCTGCTGCCTTGGAAGCAGAAATAATAACACATTGTGGGTCATTTGCGGGATATGATAATCAGCCGTAAAAAAATAGTAAAGGACAAGTTGGTTGTTTTGCCAAATTCTCACAAATAAGGTATTTTAAGTACATCCATAGTACTTTATTCATTCTGATAACTGTTTTGAAATATTTTAGAATAAGCACATATTTTTAAAATCCTAAATTCTGTCCAAAATTTTAATCTAAAAATACGTGAATAAGTACTTAACATTATTTACTTGCAGATTGAATATACTTAACATGGCTTAGAATCGACTTTACTTGCTGGGCGAGTAAACGAAATTTATCTCTGAAATCTATCAAAAACATAAATTTAAAAGGTGTCTACTGTTTCATTTTATTATACTAAGATTTCCATTACCATTTTTGTAATAACAAAAAGTATAACAACCTCAAAATTTAATCTACAGTCGCCTTACTACAGCAAGTCAACAATGTTGAAAGTACCCTTTAACATTTCTGCCATTGCAGTCATGTTACTCTGTAACGTAACTTCAAGTAAATCATCGTAAGGCACAAAATATGACATTGTTAACTTGGTAATTACACAGGGGATCAAAAAAAAATTTCTGCGGCATAAATATAAGGAGTTTATTTAGATACATGCTATGATGAAGTACTTAGCCCATAAATTGTTTCAAGAGACTCTGGTCTCATGATAAACTTTACTATAAAAAACACACCTTTTTTACTAATCTACCCTCATTACCATATCTTTTGTGAAGTAAGGTAACTGTGCACAATATGGCTATGATTCAGTATTGCCTAGTGCCTTTGTCTTGGTAAGTATGACAGGAATCCGACGTTAACTATCTTTGCTTCTCACAGAGAGCGCCGTGACTACCAGCGAATTCACAGGTGAGCTTTTGTTGTTTGCCACTCAGTCGCTATTCTTTTGTGCAGGTAAGCTTCTGCGTTACTTATTCGTTACAAATTTTCTACAAACTTGATACTGTGTAAATTACTTCATGCAACTGTTACGTTTGGGCGTTTTTTACGGATAGTAGACAATGAGTTCGTCACGGAAGTCTTGTGTTAATAACTTCGACCATTTCTGCTACAAATGTGATAAATATTGTCAAAAAAGCAACGGTGGAATATAAATGGTTTTGTAAAACAAAGATATTGGGAATATTCTGGAAAACAACTAGGACAACAAGATAAATGTTTGGTCCCACACAACGTTTGTAAAACTTGCGTGGAGTCACTTTGTTATTGGAGTCATGGAGTACGAAAAGGGCTTCCGTTTGGAACACCGATGACATGGACCAGCCACGAAACCACCTCCATAATTGCTACTTTTGTGCTGGGAATGTAAAAGGTATGACTCGATACAAAAAGCACCCTTCGGTTTACCAAAACGTACAATCCGCTAAGCCACCAATCTTGCATAAAGAAGATATGCCAAATACAATTTGCCAATTTGTATTTACTTCCTTATCAGACGATTACAGTGATGAAGTCGAAATGTTAAACAGTCAGAGTAAAAGCAACAGTGAAAGTGAATTCTCAGGGCGAGCTAAACGGCTTGATTCGATATTTAAATTTCTCTAAGAAATCAGCTGTGCTTCTTGCGTCAATAATAAAAGTAAAACATTGTCTTCAGTCTGGCGTATCAATAACATCAACATCCTGTCGAACTAGGGAGCTCGACATTCTTCCACATTTCAACGAGGGGAATGATATCATATTTTGTAGTGGTATTTCTGAGCATTTGAATTTAATGTATCTTCCTGTATACCAGCCAAAAAGACTAACGACTTTTCGTAGACAGCTCAAAAAAGTTTTGAGTGTGTGTTACTGCATAACGGAAATAAATTAGCTTCGATCCTGACAGTTCATTCAACTAGATTTAAGGAAGGATATCAAAATGTTAAGCTTGTTTTAGAGACAGATTCACTTCATCAACATCAGTGGTCAGTGTGTGTAGATTTGAAAGTTCTGAATTTTTTATTGGGTCAACAAAATGGATACACTAAATATCCCTGTTTTCTTTGTGTATGGGGCATTAGTGCGAAAAATGAACTTTGGAACAAGAAAGACTGGCCGCCGAGAATGAACTTAACTACAGGAAGAGATAACATCGTTGGTGAACCATTGGTCAGTCGGGAAAAAATCATTCTTCCTCCACTACATATTAAACTTGGGCTTATAAAACAGTTCGTTAAAGGTTTATATAGGAATGGCGATTGCTTCAAATATATTTGTCAGTGATTTCCTGGTCTCAGTATAGAAAATTTAAAGTAGGAATTTTTGATGGGCCACAAATCCATACTCTTAGTAACAACGATGATTTCACAAACCACATGACTCATATTGAATTGGAAGCAAGGAAAAGCTTTGTATCAGCTGTCAAAAGTTTTTTGAGGAATCATAAAGCTGAAGAATATTCCGAAATAGTAGACGAAATGCTCCAAAATTTCCTAAAATTAGGATGAGTGTCTAATTACATTTTTTGCGTAGTCATTTAGATAAAATTCCTGACAACTTGGGCGATTACAGCGAAGAACAAGGGAAACTGTTCCACTAGGACATCAAGATTATGGAGGAAAAATATCAAGGCCGTTGGGATCACCAGATGATGAGAGACTAGTTTTGGAACTTGCTGAGACTGTCAAGGCCAAAAACCCCATACAAAACTTTTTTCTTCTTATTGATATGTTTTTGTTGTTATGACTAATTTTATTATTCTCTATGTCATTTATAGCACTTTGTTTGTTTGAAACCATCTGATAACTTTAAAATGAACGTTTAAAAATTTTCTCCTCTTTTTTTTAATTTAATTTCCTGGATTGACTTCATCTCAAAAACTAGAGTCAATTCCTCAAAAATATTATTGTTATCGTAATCAGTAGACCAAAATTACCTGAAATGGATTAATTACGCCGCAAAATTAGTGTTAACCTGCGTTATTCACAACTTTTGAGCCGAATTTGCGTTCAGGAATATATGAAGGATCTTTATTTGAGTTGTAATTAAACATAGCGTCCTGAGATATGTACAAATCATCCCTGAAAAGCATTTTCCTGCCACGAACACACTTACGTTCCTATTGCTTGTCTCCAGGTTTTTGTCACTTACCACTGTTTACGTGCACACGACTAAGCTGCAATTAGTAAGAATCTGAAATTAGAGATAGAGCTGCCATTCCTGGGTTTATCGTGGAGTTATCAACTAATGTGAATGAAGCAAATCACGTACCAGGTCATACATGCAATAATTCTATTTCTCACTGACTGTCCCTTACAACTGTTTACAGCAGAGATCGTCATCTATTTTAAAAATGTCGAACGTAGGCTATTAGGTTAATCGTACTTATGGTCACATGTCGATTATTTACAGATCACATAATAGTAAAAAAAAAAGAAAAAAACAAACAGAAGAGGGTCAGACTGAAGCTTTGAGCTGGCATGTGAGATATGGAAGGAAGACGTTATTCGATGTGCGCTCTCTGTGATAGTCAGGTATCTCGGTTCGAATCCTACTATGGCACACAGTTCTATCGTTTGTGATTAATGCTACTTATTTTCAGTATAGAGAGAAAGAATACACTTTCAAAATATATTTAGCCTAATAACAGGAGATATTACGTAAGTCTTTTACATTACATAAGATCATGTTTCTAAATAAAAATTATTTTTTGGAATAAGTAGAGTTCCCCAGAAGGAACAGTATCAAATTCATTTCAAATTTAGCTTATCTTTATGTGAGGCACTTTTTTGTATCGTTGAATGACATTCAATATTTTCATAACAGCTAATCATGGTTACTTTCATTTGGTTTTCCTATAGAGAAAAGCGTTCGACAGCGTAAAATAGTGCAAGATATTTAAAACTGAAGGTATAAGCTGTAGAAATAGACAGGTATTGTGCGATGTATAGAGGAATCAAGAGAGAACAACAAGAATGCAAGATGAAGAGAGAAGTGCTCGTATTAAAAACGGCTTAAGTCAGGGATTCAGTCCTCCTCCCCTACTGTTCAAGCTGTACATCAAGGAAGATATGAACGAAATAAAAGAAATATTTAAGTATGGGACTGAAATTAGGGGTGAACGGATATCAGTGATAGGATCTGACAATGTCATTACTTTCCGCAGTGAGAGTGAGAAAGATTACAGGACTTGTTGGAAGGGAAGAGCAGCTTAATGTGCATCAAAGAAAAATGAAGGTAATACGGAGTTTGAGAAATAAGATTAGCGATAAGCTTACGATCATTATTGGGGGTCCTCGTTGTGCACGAAGGAATTCTGCTACTTTGGAGGCAAGGAAGAGACGTGCAGTCGGACAGGAACAGAGGTCAGTCCTCGTTAAAATATGTTTATTTGAGTCTAAAATAACCCTTGTTTTGAGGACGAAATCTCTGAGCTTGCCTGTTTGGAAAAGTACTGTATGAAAGTGAATCATGGATTGTGTGAAAACGAAAAAAAGAGACACTCGAAGTGTTTGAGATTCGCAGTTACAGAAGGCTGAAGAAAAGGTAAGAAATGAAGGGATTCTCCCAGAATCTGCGAGGAAAGGAATATGTGTACAATATTGAAGATTGTGTTAAAGATATCCACAAATAACATCCACAACAATAGAGGAAGCTTTGGAGGGAAAAGACGTAGGGGAAAATACACACTGGATTATACCCAACAACTAATTGAGTACGTTCGCCCAAGCGTTACTCTGAGATGAAGTCGTGTTGGGCAGCATTATACCACCAGTTAGAAAACTGCTGACAAAAAAGGAGGAATTTTCATTTGTTTTCCAGTATTGCAATATGGACATATTTGCATTTCAATCAAGGGAAACTTCTCGAATAATTCGTTGAAACTGGGTGCTTAGAACTAACTTTGAACTGGAAAATTCGAGGAAAAAACTTTTAGACCTAATGAGTATACGCGTATTTCTTAATGTCAAGTCGACTACTTGTCGACAGGTATTAGAGAGAACCAGATGATGTAACTCATGTATTTTCCCAAAGCTCTAAGATACATAAATATAGAAATGGAATGCGGGAAGATTAAAGTACAAGCTTCTTCTTTACCTTTGAACGACAGAGATCACTCAGAATTTCCACCTTTTTTAGTCACGAACCACTGTCATAAAATTTCAATGTCTCTGACAGTATGTGCTGCATACAAGATGACGATGCAATGGAAAGAGACAAATAACAAACAACCAGCTGCCAGCGGTGCGTTACCCTGTGGCAAACTCAAGGTCTAGCATTGAGCCAAGTCACTGTGGCGCTATTACTGAGCACAACATGAGTACCGTTAGTCACATGCGATTGCAAGGGAAAGTGGTTGTCCTCTGTGTCATTGAGATTTAACGGTGGCGCTCCTCTGGTCTCATTATGTCGTTCATGAATACCTGCAATAAGTGCACATACCACTCAGTCTAACTGCCCTGTGAAGAGTGATGAGTTTCCTGATTTATTACCAGGCGTTCGAGCATGTATTAAACCAAAAACATTAGAAAAAAAACCACGGTATTCATGTCACATCTGCGTGTAACGTATCTTAATGTAGTACTGAAAATTACACATCCGGCATAATGCAAGCGCACTACTGACACATACTGCAAAGCAGCCAGTGTTTGGTTGTTTCCTCAGTACGTCATTTTTAATTCAATCTTTCACATTCCCTATATCAGGATAGTACTGATGCATTCAATACAGTTAGTGAAATTTTGGCCGTTCTGTAGTAGCAACAGTTTAGCATATCCTTATACAGTACGCTGCCTGACAAAAAATAGTGAAGCACCGAGAAGAGGAGCAGAACACGAAATGAAACATCACTGGCCGAGGAGATATGTGGTGTTATTCCACTAATTACATAACTGATCAAATTTACAAAAGAATTGGCAATATGAGCCCACTTATCAGAATGTCGTTGGCGAGGACTCATGCACTTAAACGGTTGGAAAGACGATATAAAGCCGTTGTATCCTCTCCTGAGCCAAACTCGTGGACAACTGTTGTAGCTGGTCCTTGATATCCTGGACACTGGCTCTGGGACGGAGTTGACGCCCGAGATGGTGCCACAGGTGTTTATGACGGACAGATCCGGGGATATCACTGGCTATGGGTGACCTCAACATCAAGCATTTATACAGACACTTGCCATATGTGAACGAGCATTGTCCTGTTGAAAAATGGTACCACGATACTGTCGCATGAGAGGTAACACATGATGACGCAGCGTCTCTTTGACATATCATGGTGCCTTCAGAGTTCCCTCAATCACTACCTGGAATGTAAATCATACTTGATGGCACCTCAAACCCCTGTGCTTCTCCAAAAAATTGGAAGAATATTACCTCTCCTCATGGCGCCACCATAATCGCCGTCGATGGTCGTCGGGGGCAGTGCAGAAGCGCGATTCAAAGCTGAACACAATGTGACGCCATTCATCAACAGTCCATGGTTCCTGGTCACGGCTTCACTCCAAATGCAGTCATTTGTGCTGTGGTATGAACGGCAGCCTACGCATGGAACGATAATCCCTTAGTCCGGTTGCTGCTAGTATCCGATCACTGGCGAAGGATGGCAAAGAATGTTTCATAGAGTCCGTTACTTTTTCTTGGATGGCACTTGCATATGGAAAAGGTTACGGAGTGCTTGGTGCACAATACGGCAATCCCCCTCGTGATGGTCAGATAATGTCGACCGGAACACAGATGATGCCGGCCAAGGTGGCCGAGCGGTTCTAGGCGCTACAGTCTGGAACCGCGCGACCGCTACGGTCGCAGGTTCGAATCCTGCCTCGGGCATGGATGTGTGTGATGTCCTTAGGTTAGTTAGGTTTAAGTAGTTCTAAGTTCTAGGGGACTGATGACCTCAGAAGTTAAGTCCCATAGTGCTCAGAGCCATTTGAACCATTTGAATACAGATGACAAGCATGTATGCCCTCACATTCCCATGCAGCCAATATCGGGTGACTGGCACATCCTAATGGCTCAAAAATCTGAATAATCAGTCATCCGATTCGTCGACAAAATGGAGAGTTACAGCGAGACCTTTTTCAGCCTCTTCCGTGTGCTGATAATGCTGTCTCACACAAGTACGATACATCTCCCTGTGTTTCAAAGCGATCGGTATACATCCGACGCCGTTCGCGCCCGTTATGTTGGGTGTAACTACACTACTGGCCATTAAAATTGTTACACCATGAAGATGACGTGCTACAGACGTGAAATTTAACCGACAGGAAGAAGATGCTGTGATTTGCAAATGATTAGCTTTTCAGAGCATTCACACAAGGTTGGCGCCGGTGGCGACACCTACAACGTGCTGACATGAGGGAATTTTCCAACCGATTTCTGATACATAAACAGCAGTTCACCGGCGTTGCCTGGTGAAACGTTGTTGTGATGTCTAGTGTAAGGAGGAGAAATGCGTACCATCACGTTTACGACTTTGGTAAAGGTCGGATTGTAGCCTATCGCGATCGTGGTTTATCGTATCGCGATATTGCCGCTCGCGTTCTCTCTTCATCTTTACTAAATGGTGATCTAAGTCTATATCTACTCCTGGGTACGCCTTACAACCCAGTATCTAATTTCGTAATGTCTGCCTTACCATGATGTAATGTAACTGAAATCTTCCTGTACCTCCCGGCCCTTTCTAAGTGTACTTTCTTCTCTCATGATTCTTGAGCAGAGTAGTTGCTATTACTAGCTGAAATTTATTATAGAACTCAATTACTCTTTCTCCTCTCTCATTCCTACCACCAAACCCATATTCTCCTGTAATCGTTTATTCTGCTCCTTCGCCTACAACCGCATTCCAGTCCCTCATGACTATTACATTTTCATTTCCCTTCACGTGCTGAATTACCCGTTCAGTGTCTTCATATACTTTCTCTTCATCTTCTGCTAACGACGTTGGTATGTATACCTGTACTATTTTTGTCGGTGTTGGTTTGCTGTTAATTCTGATGAGAGTAACCTAGTCACTGAACTGTTCATAGTAGCTCGGTCGCTCCCCTTACCTTCCCATTCATGACGAATCATCTCCCCATTGTGCCATTTTCTGCGGATGTTGATGTTACACTATGCTCGTCTGACCAGAAATCCTTGTCTTTCTTCCATTTCACTTCACTGACACCCACTTTATCTAGATTGCGCCGTACCATTTCCCTTCTCAGATTTTCTATCTTCCCTACCACGTTCAAACTTTAGACATTCCACGACCCGACTCGTAGAAAGTTATCCTTTCGTTAGTTATTCAATCTTTTTCTCATGGTCAGCTCCCTTTGGCAGCCACCTCTCGGAAATCCGAATGGGGGCTATTCCGGTATCTTTTGCCAAAGAAGAGATCATCTGACACTTTTTCAATTTTAGGCCTCATGCCCTGTGGATACACATTGTGTCTTTAATGCAGTGGTTTCCATTGCCTTCTGCATCCTCATGGCGTTGATCATTGCTGAGTCTTCCACCTTTAGGGGTAGTTTCTCACCCCCAAGGGCAAGAGAGTGCCACGAACCTCTATCGCTCCTCCGCCCTCTTTGACAAGACCGTTGGCTGAATGTGTGTGACTTCTTATGCGCTGCACGCTCGTTATAAGGGCTCATGACACTAAACTTGCTGGAATCATGGCCAAAGTAAAATTGGAGGATACTTGCATACAGTCCCCTATGTGTCTGTAATCGTTCACCTTAAAATGTCTGAAGATGGAGAGTCTCTCTGTCGAAAATGGTAACATTTAACGAAGGACACTGCGGCAGAGATGGTTTTTTTTATTTGCTGTGGTTAATAACTGCTAATGAAAGTCATATTTGCATGAGGTTATTCATTATTTTAGGAACAAAAACTAGGATAGAAGAGGGGTGAGGAAGGAAATAGGGTCTCACCTTTTCAAATGAACCATTTCACCATTCACCTTTATTAATTTAATGAAGTAACTGAGAAACTAAATTTGTATGGGAGTTGGGAAAAGTTGGAACCCTGCTCCAACCTCAAAATATATTAGCCACTTCGCAGCCTCACTCTGTAAGGACCTCAGTCGGGCTAATACTTGATGATTAGGGAAATGGTGATGACAACGTATTTACTGTGAGACGAGAGACAGCCGCAGAGGGGGTAATCGCGTCAGCAGAGAGTGAGTAATCCTCAGGGCGCTTGGCTTTCTGCGGCGGCGCGGCCATCTCGCCTTGGGACGAGATGAACCAGCCAGAATGCCAGATGAGACCGCTGCGTGGGAACGCGGCGCGAGCACCCACATCTGCCGACTGATTTCTGGTTTCTCGCGAGCAGCGTCCACGTGCATTATTCCCTGTTTCGTTTACAAAGCACCACGACAACGCGGCTGATGTTAATCCCCCAAGCATTGTCTTCCTTATACGTCAATTCTTTCCTTGAAAGAAACAATTTTTTTTTGTTTCTTGTGGTTGGAGTTCACAGTCATGTAGAACTTTATGAAGCACACCGTGCTCGGCATTGTCTTTAGAAACTATTTATTTTCACTGCAGCCTTAAATCCACTATCATGTGGTATACTGCAAGACACAGCACAACTCAAATTTTAAAAATCCTCTGACATGTACACATATCGTCGCCGTATCCGAGCCTTTTAACAATGTTAACAACCTTAACACAAATCCTAATAAACCACTATTCTTGTACACTGTGTGCTAGGATTTGTATTAATGATATTAACAGTGTATCTAAGCCTTTTAAAAATGTTAATCCTTCACACAAATCACAAAAATCACAGTTCTTGGCACTGTTTATTGGGATTTGTGTTAAGAATGTTAACATAGTATCTAAGCCTTTTAACAATGTTAATATTCTTAATACAAACCTGAATAAAGCACTGTTCTTGTACAACGTTTATTGGGATTTGTATTAAAGATATTTACAACGCTGAAAGACTTAAATACGACAGTGACACGAGAACTTGTCGAAGAATTTTTAATGTTAAACATGTGCTGAAGCAAATCTCTACCAGAATACCACTTAATAATGGCCTTAAGGCCAACTATTCTATCCAAATCTTGTTCCACAGTAACACTGAAATTAACGTATGATGGATAACATTTTTCAGCATAAATATTTTAAGTTTTTTGGACGAGGTATTTGTAGGCAGGTGCTTATAATTAATCCATACTGTATTAAATAATAAATGACAGTACCAGAGCGCATACGAATATCAAAGCGTAGGAGGTGAACCATTTGGAATACACATTTCAGTCCTCTGATGACAGAAGAATTCAATAAAATATTTCACCTCATAGTAATAAAATAAAAAAAAGTCTTGTGACTAGGGCCTCCCGTCGGGTAGACCGTTCGCCGGGTGCAAGTCTTTCGATACGACGCCACTTCGGCGACTTGCGAGTCGATGGGGATGAAATGATGGTGATTAGGACAACCCAACACCCAATCCCTGAGCGGAGAAAATGCCCGACCCGGCCGGGAATCGAACTCGGGCCCTTAGAATTAACATTCTGTCGCGCTGACCACTCAGCTACAGGGGGCGGACTTAGTAATACAATAAGCTTATCTCAAAACTGAGCAACAGCAATATGTCGCAGAATTTCCTCTACAATACATGCATACATTATATAGGTAAAAAAAAAGTAATAACATTGGTTCTGGTCAAAAAGACTTCACTAAAGGACAACAAAATAAAATGACAATCTTATTCTGTCAGTGAGTAACCTAATAAGAGGGCACCAAAATAAAACAATAGCTTGCTTATCACAACAATTAACTAAACAAGGGGGCACTAAAATAAAATAGGACAGTCAGAGCGACTTACTATAATTAACTACAATCCATGACTACCAACTTGCACTGTATCCTAGACAAATCCTGACAAGACAGCACAACAACACTGCTATACCACCCGCAAGAAAAATACAGGCAAGCAAAAATACAATAACAATATCACAAATATATTCTACAATGACCTTGCCATGTTTTCAGATTTGCAATCAGAAGGGTTCACACCAAGGCCCCGCCATGCAAGTACCCTTAACTACAGTTTTCGCACAGTCAAATGCCTCGTGGCCTCGGTGTGTTTCCTTGGACACAAACTGAACCAAGCCGATTTACCTCCCAGCACACATTATGTGGTGTCAAACTGTGAAAACTACCAGTCCTTTCCAGTAGCAAACACGGCCTACGAAAGCACATGCCACTGACTCACTGTAACTAGACTCTCCACCATACGTCCTCCCTATGAGCTGCCGTCTTCTTCTGGACGCTGGCAGGAAGACACCATCCACTGCCTGATGAAGCGTGCCTCACAGACAGCCACTCCCCATGGCAGTTCACTACTGCTTTTTGCATGCTGCCTGTGGCTCCATGGCACTCTCTTCTCCACAGTTTGTTTTTCTCTGTGCACGTCAACGAACTCACTGCCAACCTCCTCCTACTGCATCCCACGGCGACTCTTCGGGACAACTATGCCGACGCGAAACAAGTGTAGTTAGCGTACTGTACTCAGGGCAGTCCCACAACGTGTCCACCGCTGCTTCAAGTCAATGTCATCGCTTATGCCCGGTACTGCAGACTGCCCCATCTGTATGGTGATGACGTCCCATACTTCGAGGAGCGTAGGGGACGATGCAGGAGTCCCGCTCTGACGTACTAGGCACGGTCCTAGCGGAGGTGGTTTGTTATGAATAATGATGATGAAGATGACAGAACAACACCCAGTCATCTCTAAGCAGGAAAAATCCCTGACCCCGCCGGGAGTCGAACCCGGGACCCCGTGCGCGGGAAGCCTGAACGCTACCGCAAGACCACGAGCTGCGTCGCCATAGCAAGACAAACCAAACCTCGACGCTGCCTCTGTGAACACGCGATCACAGAATTAATACTCTCTGGCGAAACTTGCTTGCCTGACCCGCACTAGCTTGAGAAACGGGATGAGCGGAATACAATCAAGCTGCGAGATTCAGCTTCACAGCACACTACTAATAGGATTATGTCTACATCTACAACAATTCTCTACAAACCACACTATGGTGTGTGGCAGAGGGTACCTTTAGCATTGCTATCATTTCATCCATTTCCTATCCCACTTCTGAACCGTGGGAAGGTAAATCCACTTATGAGTTATCTCTGATTTTACTCTTGTTGTGATTTCGCATGACATATGCGGAGGAAGGTAATATTTTGTTTGGATCTTGTTGGAACACACACTAATGAAATTTAAGTAGCAAAGTTCATCAGGTTACCTTCCGTTAGGAATGTGGCTGCACTCAGCGACTGTTATGTAATTAATAAATGATAGACCCCCAGCAATCAGTCGTCCTTTTGTCTGCATGTTTTATTACGCAAATCCAGATTTCGGCTAATGCCTAGCCATTATCAAAGCATTATTGTTTTAATCTCGATGCATGTTAGTTCCCTATTGTTCGGGCGTCAGTCATAGTTCTTTGAATGCTGCTGTATTTATCCTTGGATAACACAAGAGATAGTGGATTTAATTGATGAAAGGAGAAAATTTAAAAATGCAGTAAATGAAGTGGGCGAAAGAGAATATAAACGTTTAAAAAACGAGATTGACAGAAAGTGCACAGTGGCTAAGCAATTATGGTTAGAGGACAAATGTGAGCATTTAGAAGCATACTTCATTAGGGGAAAGACAGGTACTGCCCACAGGAAAATTAAAGAGGCCTCTGGGGAAAAGAGAAGCGGCTGTATGAATGTCAAGAGCTCAGATGGAAAACCAGGCCTAAGCAAAGATGGGGAAAGCTGAGGAGTAGGTGTATACAGCGGATCTATACAAGGGAGATGAACTTGAAGGCAACATTACAGAAAGGGAATGGCACGTAAATGAAGATGAGATGGGAGATATGGTACTACGAGAAGAATTTGACAGAGCTCTGAAAGATCAAAGTCAAAACAAGGCCCCGGGAGTAGACGATATTCCGTCGGAACTACTGATAGCCTTGGGAGAGCCAGCCATGACAAAACGCTACCATCTGGTGTGCAAGACGCATGACACGGGCGAAATACCCTCAGAACTCAAGAAGAATGTAACATTCCCATTTCCAAAGAAAACAGTCTGACAGGTGTGAAAATTAGCGAATTATCAGTTTGATAAGTCATGATTGCAAAATACTAACACGAATTCTTTACAGAAGAATGGAAAAACTAGTAGAAGCCGACCTCGGGGAACATCATTTTGGATTAAGGAGAAATGTAGGAACACGCGAGGCAATACTGACCCTACGACTTCTCATAGAAGATATGTTAAGGAAAGACAAACTCATGTTTATAGCATTTGTAGACTTAGAGAAAGCTTTTGATAATGTTGACTTGAATACTCTCTTTGAAATTCTGAAGGTGGCAGGGGTAAAATACAGGGAGCGAAAAGTTATTTACCACTTGTATAGAAACCAGTCGGCAGTTATAAGAGTCGAGGGGGTATGAGAGAGAAGCTGGGGTTGAGAAGGGAGTGAGACACGGTTGTAGCCTATCCCGAATGCTATTCAATCTGTGCATTGAACAAGCAGTAAAGGAAACCATAGGAATATTTGGAGTAGGAATTAAAGTCCAGGGAGAAGAAATAAAAACTTTAAGGTTTGCGATGACACTGTAATTCTGTTAGAGACAGAAACGACTTGGAAGAGCTGTTGAACGGAGTGTACAGTGGCTTTAAAGGAAAATATAAGATGAACATCAACAAAAGCTAAAATAGGATAATGGAATGTCGTCAAATTAAATCAGGGGATGTTAGGAGAAGTAGAGTAGGTAACGAGACACTTAAAGTTGTAGGTGAGTTTTGGTATTCGGGCAGCAAAATAACTGATGATGGGCGAAATAGGGAGGATATAAAATGAAGACTGACAATGGCAAGAAAAACGTTTCTGAAGAAGAGAAATTTGTTAACATCGAATATAGATGTAAATGCTAAGAAGTCTTTCTGAAGGTATTTGCATGGAGTGTTGCTATGTATGGAAGTGACACACGAACGATAAACAGTTTAGACATGAAGAGAATAGAAGCTTTTGAAATGCGGTGCTACAAAAGAATGTTGAAGATTAGATGGGTCGATCACGTAGCTAACATGGTACTGAATAGAATTGGGGAGACAGGAAATTTGTAGCACAACTTGACGAAAAGAAGAGATCGGTTGAACGGACATATTCTGAGACATCAAAGGATCACCAGTTTAGCATTGTTGGGAAGTGTCTGGCTAAAAATTTTAAAGGGAAATCAAGAGATGAGTACAGAAAGCAGATTCAGAAGGATATTCAGGGCGGCAATTATTGAACTTTTTGAAAAAAAAAGTAAATTAGTTACGAACTATGGCGTGTACGCACTTTATTCAACATGTAAACGTCACTACAGATATTCGGATTTAGATTATGACATAGTCGATATGTCTGCCATCGTTGGCGGTGATGTGGCACAGACGAATACCGAAATTCTACATGACACGCTGAAGTGTCGGAACATCGATGCTGTCGATGACCTACTGAATGGCTGTTTTCAGCTCAACAATGGTTTTTGGGTTATTGCTCTACACTTTTCCTTTATTATAGCTCCACAAAAGGAGTCGCATGTTTCCAGAAATAGCGGCCAATTGGGGCCCATGCCAGTGGGCTCTGGGTACCCCAGAGCCAAAATAGGGTCCCCAAAGTGCTCCTCCAGGTCATCAAACACTCTCCTGCTTCCATGGGGTCGAGCTTCGTATTGCATGAGCCACATCTTGTCGAAATCAGGGTCACTTTGCATAATGGGAATGAAATAATCTTCCAGAGCCTTCACGTACCACTCGGTAGTCACCGTGCCATCAAGGGATATCGCACCGATTATTCTGTGACTGGACATTGCACACCACACAGTCACCCATTGAGTGTGAAGAAACTTCTCGATCGCGAAATGTGGCTTCTCAGTCCCCCAAATGCATCAGTTTTGCTTATTGACGAACCTGTCCAAATGAAATGGGCTTCATTGCTAAACCGAACCATACATGCACATACTAAGCTCCTCTTGTCCCGCGGCAAACCGTGTAATTTGAACGCTCTAACGCAAACCGTTCGGAAGGTATAACGATTTTATTTCATATAGTCAATAACTGTCAGTAGTCATTCGGAGGTGAAGCTGCTCGCACAGGATAGAGTAGCATGGAGAGCTGCATCCAACCAGTCTTCAGACTGAAGACCACAACAACAACAACAACAACAACAACAACATTAATCGAGAGTCAGACGGTATCGGAGTAGTATCTTGTCTTCCGAAGTTCCTTCCGCTTAACTGAGAGCCTCGAAAATTGCTTCTAGTTCTTCTGTCGTAAGGAGAAGAGTAATATTTCAGCTTGAATGAAAGGGGTTCAGGTGGATCCCTCACTATGATTAGAACAGATGGGGTTGGACACAGTTCATATAACTGTTGGGGCCCAGAGACGATCTCATGATCTCGGCACTCAGCACCAGAGATCTCAGAGGTAAGGGACACACAGATTTAAAATGGTTGAAAGTGTGTTAGATTTTTGAAAAGATGGAATTTTGAGAGCTGGCACAGAACATGGGTAGTAGAAGATAGATACAGAAAGCGAGGTGGATTACATATCATTCCAAGATTTCGAGTGAGTGGTTAAACAAGGGAGCAGCAGATGTCGCTGCTCCATTTTCATAGACGATGGGGCAGATGAGGTTCTTGTATGTATGGATGTACTGAGATTTAGTCCTTACGCTCAGCCAGTTAGTAGTTATGAAACTTGTCATGTAACCTTTTAAAGATTTCATTGTGTTAGTGACTCTGGCTTGACAACCGTTTGTGGTGTCGAACAAACATTTTAAATTTCGTTCCATCACACTCCTTGATGACAGTTCTGTCGAAACACAAAACCATAATACCTAGCCAGGTGAATGGAGTTTTTAACAACAGCATTAAATATCAGAAAAATAGGAAAAACAGACGTCACATTCTATTTAACAAAACCATGAAGACTCACCATGTAATAATTCCAAAGTATGCAGAAATTGATATTAAAAATAAAAATAAATTACCACATTTAGTTAAAACTAGGAGTGAGCAACCATAAATTGTCATGACGTCTTGTGACCCGTTTCTACTGCCTTTGCATCAGTTTACGGTTTTTAGTGTATTCCTCGTAATATTTGAAAGAAGTGTGCTTGCAAGTATTAATACAGTTTTCCAGGTTTGTGAATACATTTGAAAATTTAACGACTCAGTGCGTTGAAACTAGTTATGTAATCTTCTAAAAATTTCATTGTTTTAGTGACTGTGACTTGACGACCGTTTGTGGTGTCAAATAAACATTTTAAATCTACAGAAGAATGTTGAAAATTAGGTGGACTGATAAGGTAAGGAACGAGGAGGTTCTCTGAAGAATTTGGCGAGGAAGGGAATATACACTCCTGGAAATGGAAACAAGAACACATTGACACCGGTGTGTCAGACCCACCATACTTGCTCCGGACACTGCGAGAGGGCTGTACAAGCAATGATCACACGCACGGCACAGCGGACACACCAGGAACCGCGGTGTTGGCCGTCGAATGGCGCTAGCTGCGCAGCATTTGTGCACCGCCGCCGTCAGTGTCAGCCAGTTTGCCGTGGCATACGGAGCTCCATCGCAGTCTTTAACACTAGTAGCATGCCGCGACAGCGTGGACGTGAACCGTATGTGCAGTTGACGGACTTTGAGCGAGGGCGTATAGTGAGCATGCGGGAGGCCGGGTGGACGTACCGCCGAATTGCTCAACACGTGGGGCGTGAGGTCTCCACAGTACATCGATGTTGTCGCCAGTGGTCGGCGGAAGGTGCACGTGCCCGTCGACCTGGGACCGGACCGCAGCGACGCACGGATGCACGCCAAGACCGTAGGATCCTACGCAGTGCCGTAGGGGACCGCACCGCCACTTCCCAGCAAATTAGGGACACTGTTGCTCCTGGGGTATCGGCGAGGACCATTCGTAACCGTCTCCATGAAGCTGAGCTACGGTCCCGCACACCGTTAGGCCGTCTTCCGCTCACGCCCCAACATCGTGCAGCCCGCCTCCAGTGGTGTCGCGACAGGCGTGAATGGAGGGACGAATGGAGACGTGTCGTCTTCAGCGATGAGAGTCGCTTCTGCCTTGGTGCCAATGATGGTCGTATGCGTGTTTGGCGCCGTGCAGGTGAGCGCCACAATCAGGACTGCATACGACCGAGGCACACAGGGCCAACACCCGGCATCATGGTGTGGGGAGCGATCTCCTACACTGGCCGTACACCACTGGTGATCGTCGAGGGGACACTGAATAGTGCACGGTACATCCAAACCGTCATCGAACCCATCGTTCTACCATTCCTAGACCGGCAAGGGAACTTGCTGTTCCAACAGGACAATGCACGTCCGCATGTATCCCGTGCCACCCAACGTGCTCTAGAAGGTGTAAGTCAACTACCCTGGCCAGCAAGATCTCCGGATCTGTCCCCCATTGAGCATGTTTGGGACTGGATGAAGCGTCGTCTCACGCGGTCTGCACGTCCAGCACGAACGCTGGTCCAACTGAGGCGCCAGGTGGAAATGGCATGGCAAGCCGTTCCACAGGACTACATCCAGCATCTCTACGATCGTCTCCATGGGAGAATAGCAGCCTGCATTGCTGCGAAAGGTGGATATACACTGTACTAGTGCCGACATTGTGCATGCTCTGTTGCCTGTGTCTATGTGCCTGTGGTTCTGTCAGTGTGATCATGTGATGTATCTGACCCCAGGAATGTGTCAATAAAGTTTCCCCTTCCTGGGACAATGAATTCACGGTGTTCTTATTTCAATTTCCAGGAGTGTATGTGAAACACTGCCAAGAAGAAGGAACAGCATGGTAGTAGGACTTCTGCTAAGACATGAGGTAATTACTTCCATGGCACTATAGGGAGATGCAGAGGAAGACAGATATTAGAATACATCCAGCTAATAACTAAGGATATACGTTGCAAGTGCTACTGTGCTACTCTGAGATGAGAAGGTTGGTACAGGAGAGAAATTCGTGGTGCGCCGCATCAAACCGGTCAGAAGGCTGACGAAAAAAAAAAAAAAAAAAGAGGGGGGGGGAGGCTTTCTATTGGAAGGCTGATTAGTGGGGTCTGCATGTTATTTCTTAATCGGTGTTGGCTCTCTTTTAGTATTTTAATTATAATGGTTATATAATTATATGTAAACGCCTCGAGGATGGAATGTATGGGCTGTTTTCTCTATAACTAATTCCTCAGGATTTGCAGGATTAATCAAAAGGTAGCACTGATTACGAGGGTCGTTCAGTAAATAATGCCCCACATTTTTTTTCTCAGAACATATTTGTTGTTAAGAGTCAGAATTTGGTGACAATATACATCAACATGTCTTGTTCATGTCCTATTTTTCTAGATAGTGTCCATCACGTTCTGTAGCCGTACGCCAACGTTGTGGAAGAGTATGTATTCCCTGCTGGTAAAAGCTCTTGTCCTGTGGGCGTAGCCATGTTTTCACTGCCTGACTGACACTCTCGTCATCTCCAAAAGTGTATTCCCCATAGAGAATCTTTAAGCGGCCCAAAGACATGGAATAATGACATCCGCACGATTCAGCTCGTCTGGAGCAATGGCTGTGACAGAACGTCCCGAGCGCGACTGATTATGGAACTCTGTTTCTGCGTTTCTTGAGGCTGTAACTTCCTTTACCCATCGCCCAACTGTATTACACGCGCAAACAGAGTTGACACTCAGCACGGTGACTGCTGGGAGCGACCGTAACGGCATTTCCCATTTCTAGTAGCTCCCATCAGCCACCGTGCCGAGTGTCAACTTTGCGCGAATAATACTTCCATCAACTGCAGCATCGCCATACACTGCACACAAACGTTTATGGATGTTAACCAAGAGTTATCTTTCTGCACACAAGAATCCAATAACAGCACGCTGCTTGTAACGTGATCGTATGTAGACGCCATTTTGACGCTGTACTGCGGCTGTGCCATCTGCCAGAACGGTTCGAAACTTCACCGGTGCACAGAACAAACATCATTTGTGAGACTATGTATATTAATGGCTTTGGGGCGTTACCTATAGAACGACAATCGTACATGTTCCTTCCTTAGCATTTGTCTAGTAATACTGGATTCACTGTTTTCGTAATTTGGCTAATTTATTACATTTAACTCTTTAAGTGTCACAGATCTCACACCCACACATGCATGCACACAAACACACACACACACGAAAGTTTCACTGTTAAGTATGAATACTATTTTTATGTTTCTAAGTTGGTAGACTTGAGATATCAGCGAATAAATGAGTAATGGTATGAACATTAACAGTGGTCTTTGAGGCACTGGTATTCAGAGCTGCTTTTTATTCAGATCGCATGTTTCACCTTTGGATTTTGTCTTCTGATATCTTCAATTCACACTCGCTAGTGAACATTTTTTCAACTAGTTTTCTTCTGCGCTGTACATGTAAGCAAATAGATCGTCGTGAATTCAGATCCTAGTTACATCCAGTCATAATGATTATATGCTGTGAAATACTTCTTGTAAAGAAGTCTGAATGTTACCCGCTGATATAATTCAAATTAATGCTTTTGACAACGCATATGTAGGGTTGTTACTGAAAATATGCTAACTAATGAAAACAGTTTATGAATTTACTTAAATGTGATAGGTATATTATTTAGTCATTTTTCATTGGTTTTATAGTTAACGGGGTCATACTGACATTCGTGAACATGTGTTGTAGATCTTCACTGATCAGACAGAACATTATGACCTCCTAGCTATTAGCCAGTATGTCCGCCTACGGCACGGATAACAGCGGCAACGAGTCGTCGCATGGAAGCAATGAAGCCTTGGAAGGTCAGGGAGTTGGTACCACATCTGCATAAACAAGCCACCTAATTTTCGTAAATTATGGGGAGGGGGCGATGATCGCTGACGTCATGTTCAATCATATCGATGTGTTCGATTGAATTCAGGAGTTGGGGGGGCGCGGGGGGGGGGCGGGGGGGCGGGGGGGCGGGGGGGGGGGGGGGCAGCACATCAGTTGGGACTCACCACGGTGTTCCTTGTGACATGGCATATTGTCTTGTTGGAAAATGCCACTGCCGTCGGCAAACATGATCGTCATGGAGGGGTGTACGTGGTCTGCAACCAGTATATGATACTCCTTGGCCGTGATGGTGCATTGCACGAGCTTTACTGGACCCATGGATGCCCATGTGAACGTTCCCCAGAGCATAATGGAGCCGCCGTCGCTTTTCTTCATATTGCAATACAGGTGTCAAGGAGATGTTCCCCTGGAAGACGACGGATTCGCGCCCTCCAATCTTAGTGATGAAGACGGTATCGGGATTCATCAGACCATGCAACGCTCTGCCACTGCGCCAACGTCTAGTGCTGATGGTCAGATGTCCATTTCAGACGTAGTTGCCGACGTCGTGGTGTTAACATTTGCAAATGCATGGGTCGTCGGTTGCGAAGACCCATCGTTAGGAGTGTTCAGTGCACTGTGCGTTCAGACACACTTGTACTTTGCCTAGTATTAAAGTCTGAAGTTAGTTCCGCCACCGCTCGCCGCCTTTCCTGTTTTACCACTCTGTCCAGACTACGACGTCCAACGTCTGTAATGAGAGGCGGCTACCCAATCCCACAACGTCTGGACTTGGTTTCACCTTGGTTTCGCCACGTGTTGAAGACACTCCCACTGCACTCCTCGAACACCAGATAAATCGTGCAGTTTCCGAAGTGCTCGTGCCGACCCTCCGGGCCATCACAGTCTGCCCTCGGCCAAACTCAGACAGAAAGCGCGCCTTCCACATTCTACACACCAATAGCACGCTCACTGATACTAAATGCATGTGTCTGATTAGCGGTCATTCCGCACTAGGTGACGCTGCCATCGCTTGGACGGGTTTATATCGACTGTGGGTGGGTGGTCATAATGTTCTGGCTGATCATTGTATAAGAATGACTTTACGGAGTTCCATGGCAGATGAAGTTCTAGCTGAGCGTGCAATGAACTGTCAAGGAAAGGTTACAGTAAAGCACGCAGAATCTTCAGAATGTAGAGGAGAATCGGATGCACATGATGTAGCTACTATTTCTATCGCTTGAAACGCAAATACAGTAACACATGGTAGTCTGGGTAACACAGAGTCAGGTGGAGTAGTGGGTGAAATATTAAGTACAGATGCAACAGGTAGGGTAGACTGTTTGCCTGTGCTTGAAGAAGCATTCAGGAAGGTCGTGAAACTGACTCTAATATTGAAGTGCCTGCACATGTGGATTTGTATGTGTGGTCTAAAGTTGATTGTGAACCCTTTGAAAAATGTCACCGTCCTGAGGGCACCTGATCACTAACAGTAATTGACACTGAATAATTCCCTGCATATATTTCAAACACATAAGCGATACTACCATGTATAATTTTGTGCTCCTGACTAACTGGTATGAATATTAACCACTCCAAAACTAATGATGGACTTAGAAATACATAATAAATTGAGAAGCTTTATTGATCACTGTTTCCAAAGAGCTTTTTGTCACTTGTAAACTTTGTAGCCTGCTGACATTTCTCTCATTGTGTTATACGAAAAGATAAAATTGTTGATGTTGAATTGAATGGATTTTAAGGGCACAGATATTATCCATAAATTCAGTCTGATATTACACTACTGACCATTAAAATTGCTACACCAAGAAGAAACGCAGATGATAAACGGGTATTCATTGGACAAATATATTATACTAGAACTGACATGTGATTACATTTTCACGCAATTTGGGTGCATAGATCCTGAGAAATCAGTACCCAGAACAACCACCTCTGGCGTAATAACGGACTTGATACGCCTGGGCATTGAGTCAAACAGAGCTTGGATGTCGTGTACAGGTACAGCTGCCCACGCAGATTCAACACGATACCACAGTTCATCAAGAGTACTGACTGGCGTATTGTGAGGAACCAGTTGCTCGCCCACCATTGACCAGACGTTTTCAATTGGTGAGGGATCTGAAGAATGTGCTGGCCAGGGCACCAGTCGAACTTTTTCTGTATCCAGAAAGGCCCGTACAGGACCTGCAACATGCGGTCCTGCATTATCCTGCTGAAATGTAGGGTTTCGCAGGGATCTAATGAAGGGTAGAGCCACGGGTCGTAACACATCTGAAATGTAACGTCCACTGTTCAAAGTGCCGTTAATGCGAACAAAAGGTGACCGAGACGTGTAACCAAAGGCACCCTATACCATCACGCCGGATGATACGCCGGTATGGCGATGACGAACACACGCTTCCAATGTGCGTTCACCACGATGTCGCCAAACACGGGTAAACAGAACCTGGATTCATCCGAAGAAATGACGTTTTGCCATTCGTGCACCCAGATTCGTCGTTGAGTTCAACCTTCGCAGGCGCTCCTGTCTGTGATGCAGCGTCAAGGGTAACAGTAGCCATGGTCTCCGAGCTGACAGTCCATGCTGCTGCAAACGTCGTCGAACTGTTCGTGCAGATGGTTGTTGTCTAGCAAAGTCCCCATCTGCTGACTCAAGGATCGAGACGTGGCTGAACGATCCGTTACAGCCATGCGGATAAGATGCCTGTCATCTCGACTGCTAGTGATACGAGGCCATAGGGATCCAGCACGGCGTTCCGTATTACCCTCCTGAACCCACCGATTCCATATTCTGCTAACAGTCATTGGATCTCGACCAACGGGAGCAGCAATATCGCGGTACGATAAACCGCAGTCGCGATATGCTACATTCCGACCTTTATCAAAGTCGGAAACGTGATGGTACGCATTTCTCCTCCTTACACAAGGCATCACAACAACGTATCACCAGGCAACGCCGGTCAACTGCTGTTTGTGTATGAGAAATAGGTTGGAAACTTTCCTCATGTCAGCACGTTGTAGGTGTCGCTACCGGCGCCAAACTTGTGTGAATGCTCTGAAAAGCTAATCATTTGCATATCACAGCATCTTCTTCCTGTCGGTTAAATTTCGCGTCTGTAGCACGTCATCTTCGTGGTGTAGCAATTTTAATGGCCAGTAGTGTACATATTAACAGTACTAGCTGAACTATACGAGAGGCGATTAATTTCAGTGCACTATTGTACTATTGGTGGAAGCTCTTCTTTGCCCTGTTAATCACTGTACAGATGCACTGAAGATTGCTATAATGGGACAAGTGCTAGTCAACGGCCCTTTACCATAAATTTACCTGATAGGAACCTGCAGTGTAGCTATAATTAAGGTCGTGTAACACCTTCACCATCGACTTCATCAGTCAAATACATGTTCGCAGCAGGTCAGTGTATTTTGTCAGCTTCTACAAAACAGTTTTTGATAGAAATCATGGTATACACGCTCAGGTCTAATGGTCTGAGCGCAATATAAGTGTTACATTGCACACCATATTAACTGTTTCTTATATTTTTTTCTACCTTACTGCATGCAATAGTGGCAGTTAGCTTTTAAATGCTAACAACGTGGCAGCAACGACACCACTAAAGTGCTGCTGTGAGACTCTCCTCCCTGGCACCTATTTGTATGTCTGAATAGAAAGCCGCAGTTTGTTACAAAAGTAATGGTACTTGGCAAGCAAGGAGAGAAATGCTCAAGTATTGGAGCTGCTAGGGTTCTCTTCAGTGTAAGCAACGTCACTGAATGGAATACGTGTCATTTCAACATTGCCACTTTACTAACTCCACATATAAATTGTTCTATAACTGCACAAAACACTTGTAGTATGCTATGCAACAAACCAAAGTCTTATACTAGGTGTAAACGAGAGTATGAAAAGTAAGGTAAGCCTTAAGCAGTGTACTAAGCAACCAATCAAACTTTTATCCTCAGTCTATAGAAGAGTATGAACAAAAAGATAAATCTTACGAGGCATCCATTTGAGAGGATGGAGGAGAAGATAATAATGCACACAATGATTTATCAAGTGCATCAATATTATTTTCACATTTAAAATTTCTATCAAAACATGTAAAGTGTGTGACTTACAGTATTCCTGTGTCTGAAATGAATGTCAAAAGTTGTAGAAGTTTTTTAGTATTGTGCCACCTCGCCAAGCCTCAGTTAATGGAAGAAGCAGGTAATTTATCATATTATACACTAGAAAAATTTAATTAGAGGATACTGACAAGATAATATTGTTTTTTATTACATCTGGTCTAGGAATATTTGAGGTAATTTTTCAAGGAAGGCTGCATCCATTAGAAATTGGAAATATGGTGCCAATGGACTCCAAATTAAAATAGGGACAGATTTGTAGAGAAAAAAGCACCCAAACAAATTGCTTATTGTAACACAGAAATTTAGTAGCAGATATCTGATTGTGAATGAAAATCTGATAGTTTTTCACCAAAATAAAATTATTTCTCAAAATATGTAAAATTTCAAGCACAGACCACACATAAAAGTATTGCCCTAGCTTAATTGTTCTATGAGACTAAAAAAATACACATGGCTCACATACTGGCGCTAGTGATAAAATTTACAAGTTAAGATACATTGGCACTGATCCAAGTGTGATAATTGTACCTCACTTTCCAAAACACAGCAGGCCATCAAATTAAATATGTACTTATCTAAACTGTCTACATTGCTTGCCAAAATACGAGTAGCTCACTTATTATCACCACTGAGATAAATTATAACTTAGTCAATGGCCTTATCTTGATCTTAGTGCCACACATTGAAATTAGCAAATTACATAAAAATGTGACCTTTAACGTTACAAAACACACATAGAGACTACTGATAATCTACATTATAGCTTGAAGGACACTTGCCAATGAGAAATGTTTGATCTTTGTACCAAAGTAAACAATGTTATTCACATACTTAAATTTATCAGAAACTAGTCTTAGTTTGCATAAAACTGATATCAAAGTCAGCCAAACATTGTAGTCATCCCCCATGCTATGATACTGATTTCAACTTACAATACAAAATGTTTGTCATCTTCTGCTGAGAAAGCTATGTTAAGCTGTCACACAGTGTAAACTATGTAACACTTCAGTAAAATAGGATACTGAACTGCAGTAATATACGTAGATTCACCTAGGTAAGAAATGATGGTTGCTGTTTTTTCAACTACTGTACCTGTTTTCGAAGGTAACCAAACACTACAGTGACTCTGTTAGGATATTAATTACATCTTTCAGCATAAAACATCGGTAAACTTCTTCTGTCCCACAGCGGATACTACAGGAGACATCATCACTCTATACATCAATATGTTACAGAAAAATTGTAACAAATTACCCCATACATTATGATATGACCGCAAAATTGTGGCAAATTGTACTGTTTTAGAGCAAAAATGTAACAAATTGCTCAGTGTTACAGCAGAAGTATACAAAATTGCCCACTGTTACAGCAAAAGTGTAACAAATTTCCACATACATCTAATGTTTCAGTAATATTCTTACAAACTGGCCCATACAACAGCATGTTACAGAGAGTTCTAATAAATTCCCACCTATCACACAAATCTGTAACAAACTGCATTACATACTGCAGCAAAATTGTAATCAGTTTCTCTCCCTGTTACAGCAAAACTGTGACAAATGAACCTTTGTTACAACACAACTCTTACAGCAAACTTGCAACAAACTGCACCCTATTATAGGAAAACTGTAAAAAATTGCTTCATACTTCACTGTTACTGCAAAATCGTAAAAAAACTGCCTCAGGTGACAGCAAAATTATAACAAGTTGTTCCATGTTTAACAAATTTTACTTCATTTTATAGCAAAATTTCAACATGTTGCCCCATACACGATGATAGTGCACCGAAATTCTAACAAATTGCTCCATTCATGATGATATTCCAGAAAAATCGCAACAAGTAGCTCCCTGTTGCAGTAGTTACTTGGGGTTTCAGTTGATGGGGGTGCCAGCTACTGGTTCTTAAAACTGTATTCCAAACCAATAGCTGACAGCGTATATCTGCAGTATATCTTTCAGCACTACTTTGAGCAGCTCACCTACTGTGTGTAAGGCATGGTGAATATTTAGACGACAGTCTCTTTCCAAGCACGTACACACAGGACTGGGCTAAGAACCTACAAGGACCTCTGTCCACTGCACAGCATAACTACAGTCAGATAGAAAAAGATGCCTTAGGAGTCATATTTGGCCTAACAAAATTTCATGACTGTGTCTACATCTGCCACTTCATCATAGACCACAAGCACTTACCCCTTTTTCAAAGTATTGCGTCAATATTCTCACCAAAACAGCACACCACCTGTTTCTTTCAAGTTATAATTCTGACATTAAGTACCACTCAACAACCCAGTGTACTAATGTCAATCTCCTCTCACTTCTGCCCCTGACCTAGGACCCTGCTTTTGATGAGAATCCCAACATCTGCTTCCACCTGCACATTGCCAACGAGGTAGCCATTGCCATCCACCTGTTGGACACTAAGAGCGTCACGTGCCACACCATCGAGAACCCAGCGGCCTCCAAAGTACTCCACCTGGTGCCAAGTGGTTGGCCACCAGACCACAGACAGTTGCGATATTCAGAGGTGCAGGTCGACTTGTATCACTGGAAAGATATTTCCACCCTCAGTGAAGCACTCCTGCTCCAGGGGGACCATAAATACCTTAACCAACTGCAGTCTGGTAGTCTTTACCACCATCTTTTGCTCCAGAGGTGAAGTTCTCCACATTAACCGTTCCAGACACCACAGCCCCCTTTTCAGCTCTAGCCTATACCTGGAGGGGCTCTCAGCTGCTGCATATGCCACACCAATGCTAATGCCGAGGGAGGTAGACCTTAGAGCCCTACAGCTGTCCCAGTCACTCACCAACAGGGAATCAATGAGATGTGCTACCACATCATCTCCTCCTGGGGGTGGGGGTGGGGGACGGGGGAGGATGCTGTGTTGAGACCTGGCACCTGCTCAGTCAGTAACCAACAACACGGATGGGTTATGTGAGCATGTAGGCCAGAGGGGACAACTCTTCAGATGGCAGACAAAGGATATCCACCCGGTCAGCAGGTGGCAACCCAAATGCTCCCAGAGGTCAGTGGCTCATGGATCTTTTCTCCACTGTGAGCCACATCTCCGAAAGTAGTACCTGAAGTATCCTAGCACCTAAGCCTTATTTATGCCAGTGTTCAGGCTACTCTGTGACAGTTCACTCCAAGTGATTTTCGTGGGTCAGATGTCGATAGCGAAAGCATTCCTACAATCAATACCTCCCTTTAGAGCCACTGCTACAACGACGCCGTTGTCTATATATATCTTCGACTCCAAGAGCTGTCAGATAGGACCTACATTGTTCATGACCCCTACACTTAAGAGACATGGCCTCTGACGCTGTGACCAGCATTTGAAATCTGTAATAAATGTCTTTGTTATTTATTGGCAACACGCAAGACTTAAACTTTTATGTACCCCTTCAGAACCTTAACTCGTCCTCTCAGGGCTTAAACTTTTACTCATACATTCTGGCCTCGATTGTGCAATGCTTAGTTTATGGACATTGGATTTTCGAACTTTCAACTTCCTGTGATATTTTCAGGCCTTCAGATACTATTGGTGTTCTTTCAATACTCAAAATATTAATTATTTTCAATTATTGTGTTCCAAACTAACACCTATTGGAGAAGATTGTTTATGTGTGTTACAATTCATTTTATGCATGGGTAATATTTTTGCACTGCCTTCAGTGATCACATCAGGAAGCTTACACAAGGGACTGTAATTACTTGGTCCAGCTTCTGCTAGTCTCTGACCAACTATTCAGGATGACACAGAAAGTTGCACAGAGTCGTTTACTTGTTCTCAAATGACAGGCATGGATATGAAGAGGTTCTAATGTGTTTGGTGCACAATATGGTGGTTCTATGTTTCGTACTGGAGTCCTGCGACGAGTTGCCTACCCTCACCTTCCCATGCAGTCCAACATAGGGCCACTGTCAATTCCGAATGCCCCACAAATCTGAATATTGCACGATTCCACAAGCTGACCGTATAGAGAACCAAACTCTGTCAAGAGGTGAACACTCAACATCTGATACTTTCCGTAGCCCTATATATCCTAACAGGTCTGGTTAAAATAAGAAAAACACTAATGTCCTGGTGGTAGCTCTACTGGTCAAAGAGAATTGTAACTAATTATTTACATACCCAAGGACAACGTGTGCGTGTACGAAGTTATGCTGACAACCGACCATGTCTTGTGAATGCTTCAATATTTTTGTCAGGCAAAGTCCTGGAAACTGGTTTTCATTGTAGAAACTGTGCCATGCTGGGATGAACCACGGGAAAAAAGATTACAATTGCCTCCACAGGTACAACTATTGTGGCTTCACGTCTGGAGTGAAAGTTGATGAAATATTGCTAAACAGAGTTGGAGATGTGACTTCTCATGGTCGAAGACATAGAAGGCACCGAGTTTGAATGTAGTAAGACGGTTCCTGTTAAACAAAGCCTTCAGAACCCTCCAGCTATGGCACTGGTTTCACAGAAAGAGATGTGAGACGACAAGTAGCGATAGCTGTAAATAACACTCGAAAATGATGATGAAAAAGTACGTGAAAAGTACCATCTTTGTTACAGATGTGTTTACAGCGAGTTTGAATTCGATTTTACGAGTGCAAAGATGCCTAGACCTGCAGGGCAACCACTTCAAACATACAGGGTGTTACAAAAAGGTACGGCCAAACTTTCAGGAAACATTCCTCACACACAAATAAAGAAAAGATGTTATATGGACATGTGTCCGGAAACGCTTAATTTCCATGTTAGAGCTCATTTTAGTTTCGCCAGTATGTACTGTAATTCCTCGATTCACCGCCAGTTGGCCCAGTTGAAGGAAGGTAATGTTGACTTCGGTGCTTGTGTTGACATGCGACTAATTTCTCTACAGTACTAGCATCAAGCACATCAGTACGTAGCATCAACAGGTTAGTGTTCATCACGAACGTAGTTTTGCAGTCAGTGCAATGTTTACAAATGCGGAGTTGGCAAATGCCCATTTGATGTATGGACTAACACGGGGCAATAGCCGTGGCGCGGTACGTTTGTATCGAGACAGATTTCCAGAACGAAGGTGTCCCGACAGGAAGACGTTCGAAGCAATTGATCGGCGTCTTAGGGAGCACGGAATATTCCAACCTATGACTCGCGACTGGGGAAGACCTAGAACGACGAGGACACCTGCAATTGACGAGGCAATTCTTCGTGCAGTTGACGATAACCCTAATGTCAGCGTCAGAGAAGTTGCTGCTGTACAAGGTAACGTTGACCACGTCACTGTATGGAGAGTGCTACGGGAGGACCAGTTGTTTCCATACCATGTACAGCGTGTGCATGCACTATCAGCAGCTGATTGGCCTCCACGGGTACACTTCTGCGAATGGTTCATCCAACAATGTGTCAATCCTCATTTCAGTGCAAATGTTCTCTTTACGGATGAGGCATCATTCCAACGTGATCAAGTTGTAAATTTTCACAATCAACATGTGTGGGCTGACGAGAATCCGCACACAATTGTGCTATCACGTCATCAACACAGATTTTCTGTGAACGTTTGGGCAGGCATTGTTGGTGATGTCTTGATCGGGCCCCATGTTCTTCCACCCACGCTCAATGGAGCACGTTATCATGATTTCATACGGGATTCTCTACCTGTGCTGCTAGAACATGTGCCTTTACAAGTACGACACAACATGTGGTTCATGCACGATGGAGCTCCTGCACATTTCACCTCGAAGTGTTCGTAAGCTTCTCAACAACAGATTCGGTGACCGATGTATTGGTAGAGGCGGACCAATTCCATGGCCTCCACGCTCTCCTGACCTCAACCCTCTTGACTTTCATTTATGGGGGCATTTGAAAGCTCTTGTCTACGCAAACGCGGTACCAAATGTAGAGACTCTTCGTGCTCGTATTGTGGACGGCTGTGATACAATACGCCATTCTCCACGGCTGCATCAGCGCATCAGGGATTCCATGCGACGGAGGGTGGATGCATGTATCCTCGCTAACGGAGGACATTTTGAACATTTCCTGTAACAAAGTGTTTGAAGTCATGCTGGTACGTTCTGTTGCTGTGTGTTTTCATTCCATGATTAATGTGATTTGAGAGAAGTAATAAAATGAGCTCTAACGTGGAAAGTAAGCGTTTCCGAACACATGTCCACATAACATATTATCTTTCTTTGTGTGTGAGGAATGTTTCCTGAAAGTTTGGCCGTACCTTTTTGTAACACCCTGTATATTTTTCAAACGCATTTACTGATTTTTAACAGAATGTTTTTCTTATTGCTGAAAGTGCATAGTATTGAAGCGCAGCCACGTTTATCCTGCGCCTGCTTTATTAAAGCGTGATTTAGATGGTTGCTAATGAAAGAGTTTGTATCTTTAGCTGATTTATTCACTTAATAAAATGAACTTTTGCCTATTGTTACTTTGCCCATTTGGTTGCATTTCTGAATACACAACGGAATAAGCTATATGAATGGTTGATATGGATTGTTTAATATACTCTGATTCTGATTTCACTGTTAGCATTCGCCTTTAAACTGTACATTACTAGTCCTCTCAGGAGTATTGCAGAGTTTCAAAAAGGTCGCCTGTGTCTCTTTGAAAGATTAACTGAACGTTAATTAAACTCTCTATACTCAGCATTACAGCCCCTCGTTGGTTTGACCCTTACCTTCATCATGGGACTTCTCTACACTGAATATTGATGTTCTGACATTATACTTGATGACTCTGCGTTCGTATAACCGCATACAAGTACACATCCAACCTCAGTGACTGACAATACGCGAATCTTAGATCTACTCAACTGCTCTTCGAAGTACCGCAGTTTTCAGATGGGTACGACAACCTCCAAACTCGGAACGGTGAGAAAAGTTGGCGAGAAATTTACAGGGAAAAAATCATCCAGAAAGAGCATTCTCGGTAAAGAGGGGCGTAAGAGACGAGCCTTCTTCCAAAATCAATATGCAGTTACAGATGTCACGTGCGCGAAGAAGAGGGGAATGAGAATCAAAGCTACGAATCACACGTTCAGTAGCGCTGTCCACGGGCAAGCTGTGTTCGACCATGTATAATTCAGACCGTGAGCGCAGCTGCTGTCGCCATGCATGTATAACACGGATACTCATGACGCTGCTTTGCGTCAGCTGCGAAACCGCTACCGTCATCGAAGGTAAAATCCTCTCATTTTCATGCAAACACAAGACGCTCTTGTCTGCGTCTTGGACTTAGTCAGCGAGGATCTCAGCAAATCGTCACAGGATGACTAATCTCGCATAATCCTTAAAGAAGGAGAGCTCTCTTATTCGTTGTTAATCTTTGACGATGATGACAACTTATTTAATACTGCGATATTTCTCCGGGCCCAAAGTGATCTTCCTCGAGGTCGACCTCCACCAATTTTTCCATTCATTGTAAAAACTCGTATCAGCACTTTTTAACCGTGAGTTGATTTGCTGATCCAGTGGTATTCACACCTGTCTGCACCTGCCTTCTTCGGAACTGGAACTTCTTCTGGAAGTCAGGGGGTATTTCTGATGTTTTATACGTAACTCGAGCCACGTAGAATGGTTTTATCATGGCTGGCTATCAAAAGGAACTCAGTAACTTTGAAGGAATACCGTCTTCTCCAGGGGTGATGTTTCGATTTAGGTCTTTCAGTGCTCTGTATTTTTTTTCGTAGGGTCATACATCTTATTTTTATTTTCTTCCTACTCCCTTTCTATAATACGAGGTGTGGCTAGAAAAAAACCGGACTAGTACTGGTTAAACAATAAAACGAATGCAATAAGGCTGAAAGTCGCGTGGCCTGTCACGTGACTCTCGCTCCACCTACTGCTCGAGTTTCATCTGCCTCCTGCACTCAGTCTGCCCGTGGCGTCTGTTTTAAGTAGTTGACGTTTTGTCTGTGCGTCGGAAAAGTTGAGTGTACAGAAAGAACAGCGTGTTAACATCAAATTTTGTTTCAAACTAGGAAAATCTGCAAGTAAAACGTTTGTAATGTTACAACAAGTATACGGCGATGATTGTTTATCGCAAACACAAGTGTTTGAGTGGTTTAAACGATTTAAAGATGGCCGCGAAGACACCAGTGATGACACTCGCACTGGCGGACCATTGTCAGCAAAAACTGATGCAAACATTGAAAAAATCGGTAAACTTGTTCGACAAGATCGCCGTTTAACAATCAGAGCAGTGTCTGAGTTAACAGTTGACAAGAAAAGTGTTAGGCAGATTCTTCATGAAAGTTTCAACATGAACAAAGTGTGTTCAAAAATGGTTCCAAAGTGTCTCACAATTGAACAGAAGGAACGCCGAAGAATGATTTGTTCTGACATCCTGGAAAACATTGAAAGTGATCCCACCTTCTTACAAAATGTTATTACTTGCGATGAATCGTGGTTTTTTACTTACGATCCCGAAACTAAACGCCAATCGATGCATTGGAAAACTACTGGTACGACAAAAAAAAGCACGAATGTGAAAATCGAAATTCAAGGCAATGATGATTGTTTTTTTTGACATCAAAGGGATTGTGCACATTGATTGGGTACCAGAGGGACAAACAGTGAATCAGCATTACTACATTAGCGTCCTGGCTACCCTACGTGAGCGAGTACGGAGAAAACGGAACGATTTGTGGAGAAAAAAGTCATGGATCCTTCACCAAGACAATGCCCCAGCTCACAGTGCGTTGTCAGTGAAGACGTTTTTGGCAAAACACAACATTCCCATCTTAGATCATCCACCCTACTCACCTGATTTGGCCCCCTGTGACTTTTTTCTTTTCCCTAAAGTCAAGTCAGCTTTGAAAGGAACTAGATTTGAGACTGTTGAAGCAGTAAAAGAAAAAGCGACGGAAGTAATGTATGGACTTACCGAAAATGATCTGCAGCATTGCTATGGACAGTGGAAAATTCGTATGGAGCGGTGTAGAGACCGAGGAGGAGAGTACATTGAAGGAGATAACATGAAATTGTAAATAATTGTAAATAAATGTTTTTTCCAGCATCAGTCCGGTTTTTTTCTAGCCGCACCTCGTATGTCCGCCCCCATAACTGAGTCGTCCGTGCGGCGGTCTGTCACGCCAAGGGTCCCGGTTTCTATTCCCGGTTGGGTCGGAGATTTTCTCCACTCAGGGACTGGGTGTTGTGTTGTCCTCATTATCATTTTATCATCATCAGTGGAAGGCAACGGGAAACTACCACTGGAATCACTTCCCTACAAGCTCATGCGGTGGACCTCTGACGAGGCTTTCCCCATGACAAGACCTGCCGTAAGGCAGAACACAGAGTTAACTTTTTTCTATAATATTGCCTTCATCTGCCTTGTAGGAGCGAGGTACTGAGAAGTAAACAGCTGCCTTTGACGTGAGCACCGCCGCTCCACTTGTCGCACTGCAGTGCCGATCGCCTTGTCGAGTCACGGCTTCACGCGGCCTTCCATTCACAGCTCCGCCGCCTGCCTCATCCTGGCGCCCTGCCAACTGCGTGCGCAAGGGGAACCCACGCCTGCTTGCGTAGCATCCAATGACAGATACGCATAACGTGCAAAGTGCAGGGACCAACAATGGCGACGCACCCTTTCTTCACAATGCTGTTCGGCTGCATAAAAATGCAAGTAAACACACACGGTGCAAATGGAAATACAAAGTAAGTCTGTGTAGCTGTCGACAACGAGTGAAAGAAAAAGCTGATTTTTTTTTTAAACTTACTTTCTTGTAACTCTAATAATTTATCTAGCACAACAGCCTGCCGAAGGGAAAATGGGTCCGCATCGGTAGCTGTGCCGTCACCGTGGCGGATTGCTAACCGAAGGAGCCTGGGTTCGATTCCTGCCAGCTAAGAGATTTTCTCCTCTTGGGGACTGGATGTCGTGTTGTTCTTTCGTTTTTATCGTTATAACTGACATTCCACTATTGAGATGTATGTAACAACACGTCCCGAAAGCCGATCTTTTTTTTTAAAAAGAAAAGTTTCCAAAGCGTACTAGTGTGCTGCCAACATGCAGCACCACTGCGCGTTTTTCTGCACTCACTACACTGTACGAACAGCGCAGCGTTATCTAGCGGCACAAGAGGAAACTGCAGTTAAGAACGAATCGTTTGGGGCGTCTCCAGTAGTAGCCACCAGAAACAGTCTTCTTTTTCTTTTTAAAATAAAGGCAATGAATAAAAACAAACAAATAAATAGCATAAACTTATGCATGAATGACTTAGTCTGATTTTAGAACTTTGCATTTATTGAGCGCCACATCCTGTACGATTCTCCGTGAAAAGTTCAGACACAAGCGGCAACATTCCGCACATAAGACGTAAAGGGAAAGAAATCCCCAGGACCAGACGGAATTCACTCTGAGGTGTTATAATGAACTAACTCGTTTCCTACAAAACTGTTAAAACAGTGCCGTACGAATACGATGGGTACTCACAGTATGGAAAACAATAAATACAGTTAGCCGCTCAGAAAGCTGCGCTTAGTGGCCTGGTAGAACCAAAATCTTATACGCCAATTCGCCTGATAAACAACTTGGCCGAAATCCAAGAAAGACTTCTGTGTAACCGCCTAATAACCTGAGAAAGTTGAAGACCTAAACCTTCGTCAGTTCTTCTTCATAAAAAATAAGTCGATAGAGGGCGTCTTAATCCACGCATTTTAATTAATAGTAAAATCAGTTTTTAAACACGTTGTACCAGTTTTCATAGATGTTTCATGCGCTTTTGATAATCTCTGCTGGCCTAAATGTTCGCCGGCCGGCGTGGCCGAGTATTTCTAGGCGCTACAGTCTGGAACCGCACGACCGCTACGGTCGCAGGTTCGAATCCTGCCTCGGGCATGGCTGTGTGTAATGTCTTTAGATTAGTTGGGTTTAAGTAGTTCTAAGTTCTAGGGGACTGATGACCTCAAAAATTAAGTCCCATAGTGCTCAGAGCCATTTGAACCATTTGAATAAATGTTCACCAGTTTCTGAGTACTGTGGCTTCCAAACTCTCTATACAACAGGGAACTAGGCTACTCTAGAACTAGGGTAGCCTAATGACGGGCTGTAAATCGAGCGTCTTCTTCTTCTTAGGTATCTTCTCGTTGTACGCACTGATAGTATGAATGGCAACCTCACCATCTTCTCACAGTTTAAAGTCTTCACTGAGAGGGCTATTAATAAAGTCACGTCAAGTGACATAACCCTTCTGTACTTGGCTACACATTTTTTTTTTTTTTGTATTTTCTTGTTTGGAAAGTTTTCTTAACAGATCTTACGTGATTATCTTAAGCAAATATTGCCTCTACACGTTCTGATTGAGTATGAGCTTTACGTCGAATGCCAGTGTTATCTTTCTGGCTTTACGTATCGGTTCCCTCTACTGATCTGATGAATATATGCCCTACGTATCGGTTCACTGTAATGATCTGCGGAATATATTCGACACTATAGGAGTAAACTGTGACCCCGAATCGGGATGAATATGCACACTTCGCAACCGTCCAGTCACTGCCAGTGACATTACGATCCTCACTAGCTTGTAATTCCGCTTTGGGGAAACGCAGCTGTCACTAAATAAATATTGCTCTTTGACTTCAGGAGATAATTTGTTGAGAATATAGTCATCTAAAAAGGTACACATCATCTGGCCCTGTCGCGCGGGCTAGCCGCGCGGTCTAGGGCGTCTTTTCACGGTCCGTGCGGCTCCCCCCGCCGGTGATTCGAGTCCTCCCTGGGGCATGGGTGTGTGTGTTGTCCATAGCATAAGTTAGTGTAAGTTACATTAAGTAGCGTGAAAGCATAGGGACCGATGACCTAAGCAGTTTGGTCCCATAAGATCTTACCCCAAAATTCAAATACAAATACATCTGGCCAAATTTTTGCTGTACCTTCGTGGATGTTGTTTTTATGGCCTCCTAGACTATGCATACAACGCTGCAGTGCAAACAACAAAGTGATGAGCTTCGTCGGAATATCGGATCATTATGTAACCACTGAGACCAAGAAGAATAATATTCCAGGAAAATTTTCTTTCTTCTTCTCACTCTTCGCAACCACGAGCTCACAAAATGTAATTCCGGCATCCAAAAGTTTTCCTTTATTATCTCACTAACTGTGTTTGTCCTTTGGGACGTAAATGGCTAGCTCAGTTTATTTTTCTGAAATATGGAAACTTTCCCTCCTTAACCTCACCAATTCAATTTATAATTTGCTAAATTTTCTTTGTAATTATTAATTTTATTTAATTTCAGTAGGAATCTTTGCAAAAAGCGATATATGTACTATTAAACAAATGATATTATTGTAAGATAAAAAACGGAAAAATAAATAACCCATTTATAAATGCTAGGTAACAAGTCACCAAATACGCCATAAATACATGAAAAAAATGAATGAAAGAGATAAAAACGTAAGTTATCACAACATATTCGAAAATATTACGAGACCTGAAAATAGCGTGTAACTTAAGACAAGCATGTTAACAAGAAACATGTCTAAGAAACGAATATTAGTTTGTTTTAGCTCTCTGGAGACTCCAGTGTTTCACAGGTAACAAAGCAAGTTCTGAAATCTAACTTAAAATCATTTCTTCGGGTCAACTTCTTCCATCATTCCTGCAAGAAAAATGTGTTCATTACTTTTGACACGTAAATTGTGTACATATACTGTAAATGGCTTGCTCCACATAATTTAGGTAAAAGATTAGGTCAAATGATATATACAACATATAACTAACTAAATAACATTTCATACACTTTTATGCACATTCGGAAATGATTGTTTCACAGTACAAGCGTCAACTGATTTAATTAATACCGAAATAATAACGTTTGCATTCACTATGGCATAGTTAATAAACGCAGTTATATTAATTTGGTTGTTTAGCACTGATATGTGTACCTTTATTCCGCTGTAGCAGCATTGGGCAATGTTGGATCTTACTTTTCAGTGGCACGTCGCTCTCTGCCTGCTTGCAGTTAGTCTACGGTTCCTAAACTAGATTATACCGGACTCCTCTCATATCCAAACGAATGAGATTTTGCCTTTCAAGTGACGTCCTGCTTGTGTTGTTGAATAAAACTTCACCTGCTGCATTACCGGTGTCCTATTAAGAGCTCTGTTAAAACGAACTAGTGAAATAAAGTAATAAAAAACGTGCGAGATTTGAAATGGGTGTGTCACAACTTGACTAACTGGCAATCCGTTCAAATTATAATAATGGAAAAGTTTCCCACTGTCACCGTTCAATCGGCAATCAACGCACAGGTGGTACTATACAAGTCCAGATCACTGAAATGCGCGCCAAAGATCGACTTAGATGCCAAACCTCTACATAGCCCCTCGTGATAGTGATTTACCCCCACCCCCAAGGAAGATCTTTAGCTCAGTGGCCATCTTGTTGCTATTCAAGTGGAGTAGGATGGATTCAAAGAAAGGCTTTAAAAAATCTTCCTGTCAATACATTTCCATCGTTGTACATAACACTACACTCAAAAACAGCTCATTTAGTTTCACACGAGTCACTCTACTGGAAAGGAAAGAAAGAAATTCGTCTGTACAGTGGTAAATGTTTGGCAAATGGTATACGGTACACAAGAATCGCTTTCTTTCCTCTCTGTTCCATATGCGAACAGTGAAGAAAAAAATAAGGTTTTTGGTACCTATCTGCGTAATTTGAATTTTCTCTTATTTTACTCTCGTGATAGCTGACATGTACACTAATGAGCTAGAGCATTATGATCCCATGCTTAATTGCATACTAGTCTACTTTCAGAACGAAATACAGCAGCTATTCAGTGAGGCAATGATTCGACAAACCCTTCTTAGGTTCCCGGAGGTATGTGGTACCGGACGTCTACGCACAGGTCCCACAATTCCCGAAAATTACGAGCTGGTCGTTTGTGGCACGTAGCTGGCGCCCAATAGCACCCTTGACATGTTCCATCGGGCTCATATCAAGTGAATTTGGTGGACGAGACATCAATGAAAGTTCACTGTAATGTTTTATAGCGCGGTTCTGTCTTTGTGACGAGGACAGTTAACTTGCTGTAAGATGCCAACGCCTTTGGGGAATACCTCAAGCCATCATATCTACAGCTGTTATGGTGCCTTCGATTACTACCACAGGTCCCATGGAAGCACAGGTGAATGCCCCAACAGTTTAAGACAGTCCCCACCACATAGCGTCTGTGACACGGATATTTCGAATACCTCTTCACCTGGCCGATCGGATATCTGGAGATGATCATCGGTTTGATGTAAATAGAAACGTGAGTTATCTTGTCATTCAACATGGACCAATCTTGAAGATCTAAGATCTATTGCAATCGTCACTGACAAAGTTGTTGTATCAGTATGGGAATATACAGGGGTCGTCTGTTGCGAAGCCCCATGTTCAGCAATGTCCATTGAACGGTGTGCTCCAGAATACTTGTGCGAGTAATTGCACCAAAGATCTGCCAAAGATCGCCATATATCTCGCTTTACAAAATGGGCGGGCACTCAGTCTCCACGTTCTGTAATGAGGCGTGGGCGTCCAACACTTCGTCATCTACTCATAGTTTCACCTTCCTTGAACCACTTTTCAGAGAAGCTCATGACAGTAGCACACCAACAACCGACCAGTTTCCCCAATTCCGAGATACTCCTCCCCATGTGCCGGATCATTAAATCTGTCCTTTGCGAATCGCAAAATTTTCCCTGTGAAGTTATTTAAAACAGCGTGCAGCCGACCGTTGTTTACTACAGGGTGATTATAATTAAAGTTCCAGTTTTAAAACGCCGTAAAAGAAAGTCTCTGTTCAGAATGACATCAAATTTGAACGGAATATAATCGAAGAAGGGAAAACTTTATCGAAACAAAACAAAAAAAAAAAAAAAAATTCCACTAGATAGCACTATAAGTGTCATGACGTAAATGGGTACTGTTACAACTGGTAGATGAACAGCAATATGTCGGCAATGATATGGGTTGCACGTTAAACGAACCGTAGTGTGTAATGTGCATGAATCCACAAGTATGGCATTCAACAGTTGCGGCACTATTTGTTGAAGAAACACTTCCATCATTGCAAAGTGGTTCAAATGGCTCTGAGCACTATTGGACTTAAATCTGTGCTCATCAGTCCCCTAGAACTTAGAACTACTTAAACCTAACTAACCTAAGGACATCACACACATCCATGCCCGAGGCGGGATTCGAAACTACGACCGTAGCAGCGCGGTTCGAGACTGAAGCGCCTAGAACCGCTCGGCCACCGCGGCCGGCTGTGGCGGAGCGGACTGATTTTCCGCACATGCGTGACACTGTGACGTCAGTGGTGCAATATGTGTCCACAGTTTTCTGCCACATGTTGAAATCGAGGAATAGCATGTTCCACAGCAGATCGAAGTGTCTCAGAAGTCTCTTTCGGAATACGTTGTGCAGTGTGTGTCTTTAATTTAGCTATGTTTGTAATCTGTACACTGAACACCTCATTTTGCAGACAACCTCACAGCCAGAAGTCACACAGATTAAGGTCAGGCAATGAGAAGAAGGGCGCCGTCTTGCATGTAATGATCCAACGCGCACGTCCAAGTTCTTGAACGGTTGTAATGTTGTTGATGCGCAAAAGAATCTCGTAGTGCTTGCCAGTGACTGTAAAGGTAACATGACCAGCAGGACCCATTTCTTCGAAAAAATGATGAACAATGCCGTCAATCTGCACCACAAAGTTACTTTTGCCAAATGAAGCGGTACCCGTTGATGTGCGAGCGGATGTTCTGATGACAATATTCCGCATTTCTGTGTACTCAAATGCCTTTGGAGATGGAAATGGGCTTCACCTGCCCTCAGAATGTTCCGTGGCAATTCATTGTTCACTTCCACTTGAGCAAGGAATTCTAGAGCAAACGTTTGTATTACTAACAGGTCAGCATGAATCGACTCCCGAACATGGGTAATTTTGTATGGCTAGCAATGCAGCATGTTTCGTAGAATTTCATACACATGCTCACAAGCATGCCCAAAGTTCAGCCAATTCTTCGTCATTGCATGGGCGCACACCACCGCTCGATCACTCCTGCAATGCTGTGGCCACATCTTCTACTGACGTCGGATCAATTGTTTTATTCCCTCTGACACACTGTACTCCAAAAGAGCCTACCTTTTCGAGTGTCGTAATCATTTTCTCCAGACCCTGGCAGACATCGGACCAATGACTTTTTTCATACTCTTTCGTGTGCAAAACTTCTGCAGAGCTACTGGTGCATAGTCACCATTTTTGTAAAACAGATTTACCAGCAGCGCGCGATCCTGCATTGAGACAGTCATGCTGAGCGTCTCAGACGCAAACTAACAGTCTTTTATTTAGCATATTCTGCTATTTACAGTACCACCTAGTGGAAAAATTTTGGTTAAATCTTGTTGAATTCTATAATGTTTCCCCCTTATTTGATAATATTCCGTTCAAATCTGACGTCATTCAGAGCAGTGGTCCTTTTTTTTCTTACAGCGTGTTGAAACTGTAACTTTAATTTAGTCACTCTGTGCACTCCACGATTTTTCGACGAGGCTACCCTCTCTCATGTTCAGAACACTTGGAAGACTAAAGATGATATCTCGCATTCCGCAGTTTATTAGCATGTTGTGTGTTTTCCACCCATTTTAAACGGGAGTGGTGACAGGCTCACCGGATGACCTGGAGAGAAACACTCTCGGTGGTGGAATTGCGATACTCAGGTGTCTGTGTGTTGTCGCTGGCCGTGGTCATCAGCGTCGTCGTCTTTGTTTGGAACAAATCGTGGAAATGATGGATTCTACGTGTTAGCCAACTGGAACGTGCTATCATGATTCATCAGATTTTCCACTATGCTTATTTCCACGAATTCTATAGTAATGGAGTCCCAAAAAGATGTTGCTTTGGCCAAAATTATTGTTTCATCTTACTCCACTGAATGTCCGGCAAGGAAGCAATGTTCGGAAATAATGGATTTGCCTGGATGCAAAAGACCTGTGTAGCATTGGTGTTTGGTGTGTACGCAGTCTGACCTATGTTTGCCACTCCGCACTGGTAAGGTATTTTGCAGATTCTAGCTATCTGCAATAATAAATCGACTTTCACTGCTCCCAGGATGATTATAGTCTTAGATGACGGGGGGGGGGGGGGGCGGAAAACCTCTTTAACCTGAAATTTCTACGAGATACTGGCTACACAGGATGAAATATTACGAACAAAGTGAAGAAACGCTAGCGGTGTGGTCAGCGTGCTCTTCTCTTTATCCACTTCCTGGTTTAGTAGAAGTTGAGCTGCTGCATAGAGGAACTTCCAAAGCGCATGTCATTCCCTTATTTCTTCGGCATCATCCAAGGAAAAGCGTCAAACGGCTTCTTCAGCACCACTAATAAAACTTATTAAAGGTCATGGTTTTGATGTAGGTGGAAAATTGTGTTCTTTATCTAATACTGACAACATTACATGGTACAAATTTTTCTCTGTGCAATTGACCATGGAACTTCGCGCGGGTATCTCCTGTGGCTACAGACAATCGATTTGTGACATCTGGCGAGACGTTGCATTCTTAAGGATCCAGTCGATTTTGGCCGAAGTAACTCTATCAACCCAATCCCACGATACAGAAGTGAGAACCGCTGTAATATTTAGATGTAGGTAGTGTAATTATTCTGAAATGCATTCATCCTTCGTCTCATATAATAAATCCTCTCTTTGACTATGGCATGACTAGCCTTCTCTTAATTTTCTGTGCAGTGAGAACCTTGATGAAGTACACTATGTGATCAGAAGTATCAGGACACCTGGCTGAAAATTACTTACAAGTTCGGTAATACTGGAATTCCATATGGTGTCGGCCCACCCTTAGCTTTGATGACAGCTTCTACTCTCGCAGCCTTACGTTCAATCAGGTGCTGGAAGGTTTTTTGGGGAATGGCAGCCAATTCTCACGGAGTGCTGCCCTAAGGAAAGGTGCCGATGTAGGTCGGTGAGGCCTGACACGAAGTCGGCCTTCCAAAACATCCCAAACGTGTTCTATAGAATTCAGGTCAGGACTCTGTGTAGGCCACTCCATAAAAGGGATGTCATTGTCTTGTAACTACTCCACCACAGGCCATGCATTATGAAGAGGTGCTCGATCTTGCTGAAAGATGCTATCGCCATCCCCGAATTGTTCTTCAACGGTGGGAAGAATGAAGGTGCTTAAAACATCAATGCAGGCCTATGCTGTGATAGTGCCACGCAAAACAACAAGTCGTGCAAGAAGCCTCATCCATGAAAAACACGACCACACCATAACACTACCGTCTCCGAATTTTACTGTTGGCACTACACACGCTGGCTGATAAAGTTCACCGGGTATTCGCCATACCCACACCCTGGCATCGGATCGCCACACTGTGTACCGTGATTCGTCACTCCACACAACGTTTTCCCACTGTTCAATCGACCAATATTTACGCCCCTTACACCAAGTGAGGCGTCGTTTGGCATTTCCCGGCCTGAAGTGTGCCTTATGAGCAGCTGCTCGACCATGAAATCCAAGTTTTCTCACATCCCGCGTAACTGCAATAGTACTTGCAGTGGATCATGATGCGGTTTGGAATTCCTGTGTGATGGTCTGGATAGATGTCTGCCTAATTACACATTACGACTCTCTTGAGCTGTCGGCGGTCTCTGTCAGTCAACAGACGAGGTCAGCCTGTAGGCTTTTGTTCTTTACGTGTCTCTTCACGTTTCCAATTCACTATCACATCTGAAACAGTGGACCTAGGGATGTTTAGAAGTGTGGAAATCTCGCGTACAGACGTATGACACAAGTGACACCCAATCACCTGACCACGTGCGAAGTCCGTGAGTTCCGCGGAGCGCCCCATTCTGCTCTTTCACGATGTCTAATGACTACTGAAGTCGCTGACATGGAGTACCTGGCAGTGGGTTGCAGCACAATGCACCTAATATGAAAAACGTATGTTTTTTTTTTTTTTTTTGGGGGGGGGGGGGTGTGTCCGGATACTTTTGATCACACAATGTATGTCACTCTGGCAAGTTTCAGTGTCATGTCATGGTCCTGCCGTCTCAATGAAGAGTTTTCTCTCTTAGCACGTATCTTGTCGTAACATTGGACTTTTGGGCCATCTCGTCTCCATAAAGCCACTGTGGGGAATTTTAAAATTTTCCCGGCGAACTGAATATTCAAATAAACCCCAGAACTGCAGATGGTCATCCACCCACAATATTTCGGCTAGGCACCAGCCAGTTATCTTAAACAACAGTGATAACAGCTGAAATCCGCAGTTCCATTAGCGGGGGCGTTGCACGTCGGATAGTGTGGTCAGTGTGCCACCAACATTTTAACGCATACGGGGAATTCAAACACCATGCTGATAAATTGTTGTGGGACGGAGAAAGCCTTTTTCAGAAGGTGACTGACAGGCGCCCAGTCGAAATATATAATGTAAATTCACATCTGTCTTGTAATGTCTCCCACTGGAATTTATTGAAGATGTCTGTCACATTCTTGCACTAATTAAACAATTTCGTGACGAAGCATGTTTCATTTATTAAATTCTCTGCTTCTGCTCCAATAACCCAAGTTGGTAAAGGCCCCAAATTGGTATATAATCCTACAAGAATGATGGGAGGAGTAAGCGTATTCATGGGTGAATGGTACTTCATTAGAATTATTCTGATACCTCCCACTCTAGCATCTGTTCCTTAGCGGATAAATTCAAGTGCTCGATCCACTTAAAATCAGTTCGGAAAGATACTTGTCGGTTTTGACGGAACCAAATGAAAGGCCGCGGATCATGTAGTCAAACGAAGTCGAGTCTTTTAGTTATTTGCGCGGTTTGCGTTGCATTTATTTTTTATCCAATGTCAGCTGCCAGTCTTTGGTCCAAGCGCTGCTCACCTACATTTCGTAAAAAATGAGATGTCCCCGTAAGCAAATCCATCGTCTGTGAACAGCCTGTTGTATTATGTGCTGAATTATTATTTGCTCTCACGTTGATTCAGCTAAACTGCTCACTTCAAATATTTCCGGAACCGAGAAAGGTATCGTAATTCTGTTTATATCCAAATGCATTCTAAAAATGTCTGCGCTAAACGACGTATAGTCTTTCTTCGTAGCTATATTGATTTCAGAGGTGACCATATCAATGTCGTCTTCTCCCATTTAACTGCAGTAATTTCTGCTACTCCTATGATAGAGTCCGAAGAGATGAATTAATCACGTTTAACTCTCCGAAATCCGATATCCGTTTTCTGAGAAATTTCAACGCTTAGAACTTAGGATTTATTTGTTTTGGCCATCAAACCAATTGTTGCCTATCTCAGAAGTTCGTGATTTTATGCCAATACATCTTTTCTTACAGAGAGCACTGAACCCTCTATTGTGTGCGGCACCGCTTCACCAATACAGACGGATTCAGTATGTGTTCTAACAGATATGCATTTTTCAGTTCATAGTGCCCCCTAGCCTTTTCAATGATGCCTTGATATACACGTTAATTTTACTTAGGTAAAACTTAATAACATGTATGACATCTTGTATGTGTCGCCCAGTCCGGTGACGAACAGCGTCAGTCGATTATGCACTTCACAATCCCAATTTCTTCTTCGCGAAAAAAAAGCATGATACTCTTCATTCGTCGGCAGACAGGCGGCTTCCGCTAAAATCCTCAGTCACAAGCTGCGTTGTACGCTCCTTTCACTGACCTGTCGCTATGGTTTCCACCTGTACAGGAATCCCGAGCGATAAACATCACCCATTATCAACTACGTGCGGGCAGTAAGACCGTGAAGGGCCGGTGCATTATTTCAGTTTGAAAGTCATGGATAAAATATATGCCTGTGTGATTCTTGAGTTTCTCCCGGCGTATTTGATAATCAAAATATCCACGGGTGTGCTGCCGGTCTATAGTGTCCAACGGGCACAATATTTCGGCGATCATACATGTCGCCATCATCAGGTGAACTGACGGACTGAGCTCCTGTGAACGTGCCGGAACGGAGATCCGTACGCTATGGCTGCTCAGAGGGAACTGGGTTCGGTCGCTGCTGCTTTCATCTGTTACTTTCCCCTCTTTGGGGAAGTGTGAGGGGGAGTTTGTAGCCTTTCAGCTTTTACTCCCCTGTGTACATGTGTGTGTGTTTTTTCTATAGTTTTTTGGTGTCTGTGATATGTGATGATTGTTGTGAATGTGTCTGGTACTTGCCTGAGGTAGGCGAGATGATTGGTGTTATATGGGAAGGAACTGGATTAGGGATTGGGTGGTTGGGCGGAGAGCACGTTGAATCTGCCACTCTGGGTACCCATTTTTTCGAAATATAGTTCTCAGATGTTCCAATTCCTGGGGTAGACTCTCTGCGTCAGAGATAGTGCGCGCCCTATGTACTAGAGTTTTAAGTACCCCATTCCTCTGTGAAGGGTGGTGGCAGCTGTCTGCGTGCAAATACAGATCAGTATGTGTTGTCTTCCGATACACCCCATGACCTAGGGTGCCGTCAGCCCTTCTCTTGACCAAGACGTCAAGGAAAGGTAATTTACCCTCTGTTTCAGTCTCCATAGTGAATTGATGTTGGGGTGTATGGAGTTTAGATGTGTAAGGAAGTCAAGGAGTTTATCCATACCATGTGGCCAGATGACGAACGTGTCGTCCACGTAACGGAAAAAGCAAGTAGGTTTCCATACGGATGGTGACAGGGCTTCCTCCTCGAAGTTCTCCATGTACAAATTCGCTACCACCGGCGAGAGTGGGCTACCCATGGCGACTCCCTCCGTTTGTTCGTAGTATTCTCCATTAAATAGAAAATACGTGGAAGTCAAGACATGCCTAAAAAGTTCAGTGGTCTTCTCGTCAAACTTCTGACTAATCAATTCTAGTGACTCTCGCAGGGGTACCCTCGTAAACAAGGAAACGACGTCAAAACTCACCATGATATCTGACTCATCCAACCTGAAGCTATCAAGGCGTTTAACAAAATCCACGGAATTACGGATGTGATGAGGGCATTTACCCACATAAGGACTTAATATTCCCGTCAGGTATTTGGCCAACAAATATGTAGGTGCCCTGATGTTGCTGACAATGGGGCGTAATGGTATCCCCTCTTTGTGAACCTTCGGGAGTCCATATAGTCTAGGCGGTACCGGACCTTGGGGTAACAATTTCTTAGCGTCATCCTCCGGTAAATCTGCGTCCTTGAGAAGCGCCCTCGTCTTGTTCTCCACCTTCTTTGTAGGGTCAACGCTGATCTTCCGGTAGGAGTCGTCATTTAGCAGGCTCTGCATCTTATCAGTGTAGTCCATATGGGAGACAACAACTGTAGCATTGCCTTTGTCAGCCGGTAAGACAACAATTTCAGAGTGCTCCCTCAGATCACGAATGGCCGCCCTCTCTTTACTGCTGATATTTGACTTCATCGGCTTGGATTTCGTCAACGCACGACAAGCCTCACGACGTATTTCCTCGGCTGATTCTGGCGGAAGTCGAGCTGCAACCTGTTCAACAGCACTAACAATTTCTGCGACCGGAGTGAACTTGGGGGTGGGAGCGAAGTTGAGACCTTTCTGCAAAACCGAGACCGCATCATCACTCAACACCATGCCACTCAAATTGATGACAGTCTTGCACGGAACCTGCAGAGATGGTTTGTCAAGGAGACGTGAGAACTTAGCTGTTTGACGTCCCGTAGCCTTCTTATGGGCGGAATCAGCTGACACCCAGGTGACACCATCAATCCAATCCCAGGAAAAAGAAGTGAACTTACTAGCCAGTTGCAAATGTAGTTTGAGTAATTCCTGTGAGATAAACTCAAGGCTCCGGCGGGTGAATTGCGCTCTCTCACGTACCAATGCGAGGCTGGCTCGTTTCTTGATTCTCTTAGCTGCTGCAGAATCGATGTGATGCATAACCTTAGCAAAATTTGGAACAACATTCTCGGAACGACATCCACACCCGTGGAGATTTTGATTATATGCCTGTGGTTTAGATAATAAGTGAGGGGGAAAAAGGAAGACGTGTATCGGGATACAATTAGTCTTCCTCCTGAACACACATTTGGCGTCTCACCCACTGCACCGACGTGATCAATGGAAGAAACTAAGGGAGGCCCCGATATTAACGACAGAAGTCTCACTATACTCGCAGCCGAAAGCTAGACGACGTTACTGGGTGATGAACAAAACACGAAGCACAATTAGCCATTTTTTCGATCAATTATAGCACTCGTCATATAGTCGACGTCACTATGTAGAAGAAGAAGTGTAACATTTCGAGTCGAGGTGGAGTGACACAATAGTGACAAGACTGGACTTTTATCAGGAAGACCAGGGTTTAAATGCTGTCTGGTCGTCGTGGTTTAATGTTTACATTATTTCCCTAAATCGCCACACGAGAAAGCTGGGATAAATCACCCAAAAAGGCTACATAAATTTCCTCTATCCTTCCTCTACAAATTTTAATATGGGCTGCGATAACATGCCTTCTAGCTGATGCGTTTCGTATTGGCCTCCGCAATTTTATGTGACGCGGTAACGTTTACCAGTCACAACAATGTTTATTAGGCGTCCAGACTCGACGGATGTATTCATGATATCAATAGAAGTTTCTCGTTGGTGATGAATGTGGTTGTGCAGTCGACATGATATCAATGAAGCAAACAGCAATACATGTTGCATTGTATTTTTAAACGGTATTTCCTTAGTCAGTTTCCGCTAATCTACCTACATAGTAAATGTACCCATAAAAAATAACGTTCATGGTCTTGAAAATGCTCCGGTAGCTTAAAATGGTTTTGGGAACTACAACCCGAACCAGCGACCTTGCCGTGTGCCTTGTCATTTCCCACGAACGACAAAGATTTGGTTAAGAACCCAGCTCCAACAGGTTCGAAAACAATTTTCCACACAACATACCATTTGCCCCTCTTACTCCCTCAGACAATAGGTTGCCTTTTCTTGGGCTTTTAATTATGACGTTTCACTTATGTCATAAATCGCCTCAGTACCCAAAACGGTAGCATTCACACTTTTCACCTGTTGCAGCCGAGTTCGATTACTGGTGACACCATCAATTTATATGTGGTTTCAGATGAAAATGTTTGCACCTAGCTGCGGGCCACACGAGATATTTTTAGTTTTTTATAATACACTCCTGGAAATTGAAATAAGAACACCGTGAATTCATTGTCCCAGGAAGGGGAAACTTTATTGACACATTCCTGGGGTCAGATACATCACATGATCACACTGACAGAACCACAGGCACATAGACACAGGCAACAGAGCATGCACAATGTCGGCACTAGTACAGTGTATATCCACCTTTCGCAGCAATGCAGGCTGCTATTCTCCCATGGAGACGATCGTAGAGATGCTGGATGTAGTCCTGTGGAACGGCTTGCCATGCCATTTCCACCTGGCGCCTCAGTTGGACCAGCGTTCGTGCTGGACGTGCAGACCGCGTGAGACGACGCTTCATCCAGTCCCAAACATGCTCAATGGGGGACAGATCCGGAGATCTTGCTGGCCAGGGTAGTTGACTTACACCTTCTAGAGCACATTGGGTGGCACGGGATACATGCGGACGTGCATTGTCCTGTTGGAACAGCAAGTTCCCTTGCCGGTCTAGGAATGGTAGAACGATGGGTTCGATGACGGTTTGGATGTACCGTGCACTATTCAGTGTCCCCTCGACGATCACCAGTGGTGTACGGCCAGTGTAGGAGATCGCACCCCACACCATGATGCCGGGTGTTGGCCCTGTGTGCCTCGGTCGTATGCAGTCCTGATTGTGGCGCTCAGCTGCACGGCGCCAAACACGCATACGACCATCATTGGCACCAAGGCAGAAGCGACTCTCATCGCTGAAGACGACACATCTCCATTCGTCCCTCCATTCACGCCTGTCGCGACACCACTGGAGGCGGGCTGCACGATGTTGGGGCGTGAGCGGAAGACGGCCTAACGGTGTGCGGGACCGTAGCCCAGCTTCATGGAGATGGTTGCGAATGGCCCTCGCCGATACCCCAGGAGCAACAGTGTCCCTAATTTGCTGGGAAGTGGCGGTGCGGTCCCCTACGGCACTGCGTAGGATCCTACGGTCTTGGCGTGCATCCGTGCGTCGCTGCGGTCCGGTCCCAGGTCGACGGGCACGTGCACCTTCCGCCGACCACTGGCGACAACATCGATGTACTGTGGAGACCTCACGCCCCACGTGTTGAGCAATTCGGTGGTACGTCCACCCGGCCTCCCGCATGCCCACTATACGCCCTCGCTCAAAGTCCGTCAACTGCACATACGGTTCACGTCCACGCTGTCGCGGCATGCTACCAGTGTTAAAGACTGCGATGGAGCTCCGTATGCCACGGCAAACTGGCTGACACTGACGGCGGCGGTGCACAAATGCTGCGCAGCTAGCGCCATTCGACGGCCAACACCGCGGTTCCTGGTGTGTCCGCTGTGCCGTGCGTGTGGTCATTGCTTGTACAGCCCTCTCGCAGTGTCGGGAGCAAGTATGGTGGGTCTGACACACCGGTGTCAATGTGTTCTTTTTTCCATTTCGAGGAGTGTATGTTTTGTCATGCAGGGTGGATCCGTGAAGATGTTACAAACTCTCAGGAATGACGGAGAAGGGTAAATGTGTCAATTTGAGGTTAGGGTCCCTGTTCCGGAAACGACCGGTTGGAAAGGTACAAGCGAAAACCGTTCTGATGCCTGTGACAGTGGAATACATGGACTTGTACTGTTGTTGCTAAGACTATAGCGTACGCAATTTCCAGAGATTGTGATTGTAATATGGACTAAAACAAAGGAAAATGTGTAGTAAACATGGACTCTTAAATACTTATCTTAAGACGTATCTTCGTTATTGTGAAACTCATCTCTTCTACTGAACAAGTGACCATAGCATTTAAGGTGCGCATTTTATAACTCATTTCTTGTTTCGATACCTCTGGGTATTGCTTATCCTTCAGTCTTAGCAACAATAACACTAGTACATATATTACACTGTCAGAGGTATCAGAACGATTTTCTCTTGTAAGTTTTGACTCGGTTGCTTCCAGGCCAGGTTCCCTAACCTTAAATTGCAACGTTTACACTTCTCCATCATCGCGAGAAGTTTGTAACATCGTCATGGGGTACCTTGTAAATGAGGGAGGATCACAATAAAGAAAACTAACATCCGTAAAAGTACGCGATATCAGAAGCAAGCACGTTCCAGTACACATGGGTCCAACAACGATCCATATGAGAGACAAACGGGAACGTATGGTTGTGAGACACCACTGATTTCGGTATGAAATAATGTCCCAATAATTACAAATGTATCTGAAGCATAAACTTTTCATTTAAGTTCCCATCCAGTTAGGCTCAAGTTTCTCCCACGGTTTACATTATCTATCGCTGAGGAATGTGGTACATGCGTGGTGGGGCACAGACATATTTTGCTGCTGATATAAAACGAGTTCTAAGGCGCCAGTGTCATCGAAGATCGATAGTCGAGCTCGTCCTTTACCATGGGCTCCTAGGTCAACTGATGTCAGTCCTCTTGGTCCATCTCAAAAATGCAGTACAACCACTCACGGAACAACTCAGGCAACGAATTGACAGTTTTCTCATTACTTACAAAACGATCCACCTTTTTTTTTTTCTTTTGTATGAATTTGTAGCTCAATGCAGAGACGAGTACAGTGCTTCCTCTAATGTCAGGACGACACATGGAACACTTTTAATAGGTGCAGGGGGCGGACAAAAATACGAAAACATAAAAAACACTACACGTTACCACGCTTAATACGGTGTAGGAAAATGTTGACATTGACAACTGCTTACAGTCATTTCTGAATGGATAAAGTCGTGTATAATTTTCAAGAAACTCGTATACTATTCTTCCTGCGAAATAGTGGCCTTTTCACGTACGATGATGGAGATGGATAGCGATCAAGCACCCATTCTTCCTGAAAAATAGTGGGAGTTACACATAATGATGGGACTCGCATTCGGGAGGACGACGTTTCAACCCCGCGTCCGACCATCCTGATTTTGGTTTCCCATGATTTCCCCAAAATCGTTTCAGGCAAATGTGGGATGGTTCCTTTGACAGGGCACGGCCGACTTCCTTCCGCATGCTGGGGTCTCTACACCCTCCTCATCAACCCAACAACCCAATGTAACGATAACGGAGCTGGATAGTGATCACTCACCCTTCTCTCCAAAGTACATCTACATTTATACTCCGCAAGCCACCCAACGGAGTGTGGCGGAGGGAAATTTACGTGCCAATGTCATTACGTCCCTTTCCTGTTCCAGTCGCGTATGGTTCGCGGGAAGAACGACTGCCGGAAAGCCCCCGTGTGCGCTCGAATCTCTCTAATTTTACATTCGTGATCTCCTCGGGAGGTATAAGTAGGAGGAAGCAATATATTCGATACCTCATCCAGAAATGCACCCTCTCGAAACCTGGACAGCAAGCTACACCGTGATGCAGAGCGCCTCTCTTGCAGAGTCTGCCACTTGAGTTTGCTAAACATCTCCGTAACGCTATCACGCTTACCAAATAACCCTGTGACGAATCGCACCGCTCTTCTTTGGATCTTCTCTATCTCCTCTGTCAAACCGACCTGCTACGGATCCCACACTGATGAGCAATACTCAAGTATAGGTCGAACGAGTGTTTTGTAAGCCACCTCCTTTGTTGATGGACTACATTTTCTGAGGACTCTCCCAATGAATGTCAACCTGGCACCCGCCTTACTAACAATTAATTTTATATGATCGTTCCACTTTAAATCGTTCCGTACGCATACTACCAGATATTTTACAGAAGTAACTGCTACCAGTGTTTGTTCCGCTATCGTATAATCATACAATAAGGGATCCTTCTTTCTATGTATTCGCAATACATTACATTTGTCTATGTTAAGGGTCAGTTGCCTCACCCTGCACCAAGTGCCTAGCCGCTGCAGATCTTCCTGCATTTCGCTGCAATTTTCTAATGCTGCAACTTCTCTGTATACTACAGCATCATGTGTGTAAAGCCGCATGGAACTTCCGACACTATCTACTAGGTCATTTATATATATTGTGAAAAGCAATGGCCCCATAACACTCCCCTGTGAAACGCAAGAGGTTACTTTAACGTCCGTAGACATCTCTCCATTGAGGACAACATGCTGTGTTCTGTTTGCTAAAAACTCTTCAATCCAGCCACACAGTTGGTCTGATATTCCGTAGGCTCTTACTTTGTTTATCAGGCGACAGTGCGGAACTGTACCGAACGCCATCCGGAAGTCAAGGAAAATGGCATCTACCTGGGAGCCTGTATCTAATATTTTCTGGGCCTCATGAACAAATAAAGCGAGTTGGGTCTCACACGAACGCTGTTTCCGGAATCCATGTTGAGTCCTAGATGGTAGGTTCTGGGCTTCCAGAAATGACATGATACGCGAGCAAAAGACATTTTCTAAAATTCTACGAGTACAACAGATCGATGTCAGAGATACAGACCTATAGTTTTGCGCATCTGCTCGACGACCCTTCTTGGAAACTGGAACTATCTGTGCTCTTTTCGAATCATTTGGAACCTTCCGTTCCTCTAGAGACTTGCGGTACACGAGTTAGAAGGGGGGCAAGTTCTTTCCCGTAGACCAGAAAGGCTCAATATTATTGAGGAGATGCGCAGTTCATCCTCGTGATCACAAAACCAGTACTGAATGATGCGGGCTGTATGGACAGGGGGACTGTCATCTTGTAAAACCGCATCAGCATTGTTCCATGGGATGAACCTCATCAGCAAAAATCGTCACATAATCCTCGGCAGTAACACAGCCTTGCAGAGTAACCGTGGCATCTACGGAATACCACGATATGGCTGCTCGATGACTACCGAACTCCCGCCAGGTTTCACTCACTTTTGGGATGCAAATTCGACCAGAAGTTGGAAACAGTGTAAGACAAGACTCATCCGACCAAATTACTTTCTTTAATTGCTACATACTCCACGTTTTACGGCTTTGGCTGCACATTTTCGTGTTACAGGTATTTGCATCATGGTGAGTAGTTTTGGAATTAGAGCTCGCCATGCAATTCCCAGTTCATGGACGTCTCTTCGTGTTGTTTTGGTGTTGACAAGGTTCACGATAGCTACATTAAGTTCTGCAGTGACTTTTGCAGCTGTCTTCCCCTCATTTTTCGTCATAGTGCTCTTCAGTAACCGTCTAACACGATCGCTCTTACACACGATTTCCTCCGCGTTGTGACTTAGAAGATGAAATTTCTCCGCTTTCCTTGTATTAGTGGTATAAATCTTCGATACGGTGCCTCCTGAAGCACCAAACACTTCTGCTCTCCTTGTTATGGAAGCACCCACCATACAAGCACCAAAAATTTGCCCTCGTTCCAATTCACTTAGGTCCTTCATAACGCACTCGCAACTACACAGAAGACTGCTCTGGCCACGGCTGGCACTTGCAACATATTGAGAGAATTGCACATGTTAGTTCGTGGTCAAATACAATAGAGCAACCTGCAGGCTTAGCTAGCATATGGATTTAGGTTCAAGCATGAATTTCTCTTGGTGCCTCCATATTTTTGTCCAAACCCTGTATAAGCACGCAGAATTGTAACAGGTAATGTGCTGAAGGAGCACCGTATTTGTTAGTAAGATTAGCCTTGGGTAAAATTTTGAAACGTCCCCTCAGAAAAATTATGAATTACTGTGCTGGTAAACTTCTACGTTATTTGATACAAAGACAGCTGAGTAAAACTGAACGTACTCAGACAGTTTTCTCTTTACTTATTCTGATCATCACTAAACTGACACGCTATTTTTTTTTAGCGCAACGCAATCTGACTTTCAATAATCCCTACAAAAGAATGGCCCTGACTAACAATAACCTATGCCTTTCATGAAACACTTACCTTGCAAAAATCTTCGTCACTCGAACTACTGCAATACGGCGAGCGCCAATACTGCTAGCTAAATAAAAGATTCTAACTACTGAAGGCACTAACTACTGACAGGCATAGTTAGCATTTTCATACAGAGCGCTACGTGGCGTTACCAACATAAAAACCTTAACAGCCTACTTTGTTTTTATGTTGGTAACGCCACGTTGCGCTCTGTATGAAAATCACTGACTGTGCTGTGTGCAGTCTGTGGCTGGTTGGCATTGTTGGAATATTCGCTTGTGTAGTGTTGGGCAGTTGGGTGTGAACAGCGCGTAGCGTTGCGCGGTTGGAGGTGAGCCGCCAGCAATGGTGGATGTGGAGAGAGAGATGCCAGAGTTTTGAGCGGACGATCTGGACGTGTGACCGCCAGAAAAAGGAAATTTGTATCATGACATGTTCAGCATTATTAAGGTAAATACATTGTTTGTGTTCTATCAAAATATTTCATTTGCTAACTATGCCTATTAGTAGTTATTGCCTTCGGTAGTTAGAAACTTTTATTTAGCTGGCAGTATTGGCGCTCGCTGTATTGCAGTAGTTCGAGTAACGAAGATTTTTGTGAGATAAGTGATTCATGAAAGGTATAGGTCAGGGCCATTCTTTTGTAGGGATTATTGAAAGTCAGATTGCGTTGCGCTAAAAAAATATTGTGTGTCGGTTTAGTGATGATCAGAATAAGTAAAGAGAAAACTGTCTGAGTAGGTTCAGTTTTACTCATCTGTCTTTGTACCAAATAACGTAGAATTTTACCAGCTGAGTAATTCATAATTTTCGTAAGGGGACGTTACAATTTTATCACAATTATATGCCAGTTTAACAGAAAAGTTTACATTTTAATAATATTCGCACTACCTAGGAAAATATTTGATATCGAATTGAGAGGCCAATCGTAACTCCACATTCGAAAATACGTCGCGAAGTGTCCTTTGCGGAACCATGTTTATGAGAATGTTTTGGCTTTCTGTATCGTATACTTTCACCTGCACCATTTTTCGCTACTAATTGTAATAGACCCTATATACAAGTTTTTTGCCTCTGTGTCTCTCTGTCACTCCTCTGAGTTTGGCGCCCCCACGCGGACGATTGTATCGCTTGTGCCTTAAACCAGCTCTTTCAGGACACCGTCTTAAGCTATCAGGAAGACTAATTACCGCTCTCACTCGAATGTTCAGTGAAAGCGCCGTTATAGAATCGCGCTTAATGTGATGCAATTTCTCCCATCTCCGTTACATGTTTCTCTTTACTTTCTGACACCGCAATCTTGTTGTTTGTACTTCCTAGAAAATCGCCGACCCCATCTGTATGTAAATACTACATAAACAAATTGCAAGGAATAATCATAAATTTTAAATTATCGCCTCGAAAATATAAAGTTAGGTAATTAATTTTTTATCTGTTTGCAGGTACCTGTGTGTAGTACTGGTACACTGTGAAATCGCTACTTCACAGTACTGTAGCTCATCAACAGAGGAGCCAAAAGGGAATGGTACAACCCGCTGATAAAGCGAACTTTCCTGCGATAATTCGATTCGTGCATTTGAACGTGTAACATCACCACGACAATCCACGCTAAGTCAGTGGAACAGTACAGCACCAATTCACTACCAAGATTAGGTGGCGCATATGATTCCACTGACAAATCTAAATGACAAAGAACGAAGAGGCACAAAATTTCTCTGTGAAGAACCGGAAATCACAGGAAAAGTGGAGACACTGTTCCTTGAAGACGGCCTTATTACAACCGAGGCGATAGTGTAAAAAATGAAAATCAGTCTTGGATCAGTTTTCCACATTTTGCACAACAATTTGAACAAGACAGAGATCTTACTGTAAAATCTCCTGAGTTGTTAGGCCACGTCACATTTCTTCTATACGATATACGACCCCTCTGTTCGGCTCATCTCCAGGATTTTGTGTTGTCTGCTGTTGACTGTCACTGTCAAGACCAGTGTCGCGCTCATTTATAAATGGGGAGTTTCTGCTAGAGCAGTGGGATTATTGGGTAAAATTCTTGTGGCTACGATTGGGTGGTCATCGTCATTGAAGTGTAAGAAATATGACGCGGCCCTACAACTCAGAATACTTTACGGCCAGGGAAGCCTGCAGATCACACAAACTTTTACGCTTCACTATTACCGGTTTTGGCTACTGCCATCTTCAGATCTGTTACAAACAAATACAGTGGTGTAACCAACTAAGTTCAACAAGTTGAAGCTAAATCTATCACAGACCCGTGATACATAAGAAAAATAAAAAATATTTGCGTGATTAACAGCCATGCATGCCAGCCAAACATACCACAAAATATTTTGATGTAGGTATCAACGTCAAACTAGACATGTAGGTACATTGTAAATGCTGGTGATGACCTAGATCCGTCTGGTATTTATACAGATACTGATGCGAGAAGAGGGCACTATAGCTAGGATACATTAGTAATCCATACCGCAAATTTAGTAGTTAAAATGCAGCACGCATTTAAAATAAAGTGGCACAGTATGATCACGGACTGATTTTCAGGCTATAAGTCTTCAAGGAGTCTGCGAAGGAGACTGCCTACACTACGCTTGTCCGTCCTCTTTTAGAATACTGCTGCGCGATGTGGGATCCTTACCAGGTAAGACTGACGGAGCACATCGAAAAAGTTCAAAGAAAGGCAGCGTGTTTTGTATTATCGCGATATATGGGAGAGAGTGTCACAGAAATGATACAGGATTTGGGTTGGACATCATTAAAAGAAGGGCGTGTTTCGTTGCGACGGAATCTTCTCACGAAATTCCAATCACCAACTTTCTCCTCCGAATACGAAAATATTTTGTTGACGCCGATCTACATAGGGAGGAACGATCACCACGATAAAATAAAAGGAGTCAGAGCTCGTACGGAAAAATATAGGTGTTCATTCTTTCCGCGCGCTATACAAGATTGCAGTAATAGAGAATTGTGAAGGTGGTTCGATGAATCCTCTGCCAGGCACTTAAATGTGATTTGCAGAGTATCCATGTAGATGTAGATGAACTGATAAAGCCTGCAGATTTGCGTATGACAAAGATCGCTGCCCGATATGTTACACGACTGCTCACACCCATTGAGAAAGCTCACTGAGCCGAGGCAGCAGCGGAAATGTTGCAGTTATGACAAGCCAGTCTAGACGCCTGACCACCAAGAACACGTGCCGGGTGCAGCACTGTGGCTCCGAGATAACGGAGCGATGCAAGCAATGAAAACTTACGGATTCACTCACGGTAAAAAAAAGGTGAAGACAGCAACCGTCACAGGGAATGATGCGGTTTTTTGGGACTGACAAGCTAACAGATTATTTTCATAACGGCAAAACGATCACAATATACTGCCGAAATCTCCTAGCGAGCTTACAGGATGCTGTCAGGATGGAGCGTTGCTGGAAGTTGCACAGGAGACAAACGTGCTACTTGTCTGAGCTCATCCACCCCTCCCTCGTATTCTCCTTATATGGCACCTAGTGTCTTCTTTCTCTTTCCTTGTATGAAGAAAACATGACGTACAAGCATTCGCAAAAGAGTGACGAGGTGTTTTTCAGGTGGAACGTTTCCTCAGCAGCCAAAATGCATACTTCTATAATCAGTGTCCCCTCTAAGTCATCCATAATTGGAAAAAAATGAGCAGAGAAAGTCTAGCAACAGTCAGTAAGTTTCATAATCGCAGTTTGATGTTTTCGAAGTGACAATTACTCTCTACGCCTACATATGCAACGGAAACCATTTAACCGAGTGAAGCCGCACTTTGGGAAGACACTGGTCGGAAGGACGAGCTTCAGATCCCCGTCAGGTCTTTCAGCTTTAAGTTTACCGTCGCTTCCCTAAATCACCTAAGGCAAATGCCAAGACGTTTCCTTCGAAAAGCATTTCCCTCCCTATCCTTTCCCAGAACGAGCTTAATCTCTAATGACCTCTTCGTCGGCAGAAAGATAGACTCTACTTAACTTTCCGTCCTTTACAAATCATCAAACAACTAAAACATGTTAGTCAGCATTTATAAGGAATTATTGCTGTTGCGTATGCGGTTTCGTTTGTAGTGGGATTTATATACCTCTTCCGAAAGTAAAATTCTCATTTTGGTCAGCTTATATTGGCCTATCAAAATACAAAGGTGAAAACACTACACGATAAACCCGAAACTGTTGATTATCTTTCACTACGATTAGTTCTACATTCTTTGAACCACCAGATCTGTAAATGTACTTACAGTTATTTAGACTTCGTTAAAGGGATCTTTAATGATAATTAAGTAAGCGCTTTTACGTGCTTTGTTCTTTAATTTGATTACTGTATGTAATAGACGTTGAACGGTGTGTCACTCAAAGCAACGCTTTTACTCATGACAACAAGATGTAGAAATACACTACTGTCCATTAAAATTGCTACACCAAGAAGAAATGCAGATGATAAACGGGTATTTATTGGACAAATATATTATACTATAACTGACTTGTGATTACATTTTCACGCCATCTGGGTGCATAGATCCTGAGAAGTCAGTACCCAGAACAACCACCTCTGGCCATAATAACGGCCTTGATACGCCTGGGCATTGAGCCAAACAGAGCATGGATGGCGTGTACATGCAACTTCAACACGATACCACAGTTCATCAAGAGTAGTGACTGGCGTATTGTGACGAGCCAGTTGCTCGGCCACAATTGACCAGGCGTTTTCAATTGGTGAGAGATCTGGAGAATGTGCTGGCCAGGGCACCAGTCGAACATTTTCTGTATCCAGAAAGGCCAGTACAGGACCTGCAACATGCGGTCTTGCATTATCCTGCTGAAATGTAGGGTTTTGCAGGGATCGAGTGAAGGGTAGAGCCACGGGTCGTAACACATCTGAAATGTAACGTCCGCTGTTCAAAGTGCCGTCAATGCGAACAAGAAGTGCCCGAGACGTGTAACCAATGGCACCCCATACCATCACGCCGGGTGATGCGCCAGTATGGCGATGACGAGTACAAGCTTCCAATGTGCGTTCACCGCGATGTCGCCAAACACGGATGCGACCATCATGATGCTGTAAACAGAACCTGGATTCATCCGAAAAAATAACATTTTGCCATTCGTGCACCCAGGTTCGTCGTTGAGTACACCATCGCAGGCTCTCCTGTCTGTGATGCAGCGTCAAGGGTAACCGCAGCCACGGTCTCCCAGCTGATAGTCCATGCTGCTGCAAACGTCGTCGAACTGTTCGTGCAGGTGGTTGTTGTCTTGCAAATGTCCCCATCTGTTGTCTCATGGATCGAGACGTGGCTGCACGATCCGTTACAGCCATGCGTATAAGATGCCTGTCATCTCGACTGCTAGTGATACGAGGCCGTTGGGATCCAGCACGGCGTTCCGTATTATCCTCCTGAACCCACCGATTCCATATTCTGCTAACAGTCATTGGATCTCGACCAACGCGAGCAGCAATGTCGCGATACGATAAACCGCAATCGAGATATGCTACAATCCGACCTTTATCAAAGTCTGAAACGTGATGGTACGAATTTCTCCTCATTACACGAGCCACCACAACAACGTTTCACCAGGCAACGCTGTTTGTGTATGAGAAATCGGTTGGAAACTTTCCTCATGTCAGCACGTTGTAGGTGGAGCCACCGGCGCCAACCTTGTGTGAATGCCCTGGAAAGCTAATCGTTTGCGTATGACACCATCGTCTTCCTGTTGGTTAAATTTCGCGTCCGTAGCACATCATCTTCGTGGTGTAGCAATTTTAATGGCCAATAGTGTACTTTCAGTACGGCCATGTCCTACGCATAACGCAACTTTGCATAATGTTTCCGAATTTTATACGTGCGATTGCACCATTTCATTTGAAGGACATTAAATACACGATGATTCTTATGTAATTTAAAATGACACATCGGGCCGCAAATGTCGGGAAATATCCCAAAAGTGGATGGCAAACGTTGAACTTGTGGCGTCACATGCAAAATACGAAGCGTATTTTTGGGCCTGTGCACGAAGGGATGATTGAGCGATGGATTACTTGTATTCAATGAAACGTGCAAATTTCGAGCACTTTTGTAAATGTGATCGTTGTAAATGTAGAAGCTGCAAATTATTATTCTCTCTGTAACCAACAAAATCTGTTCTTATTTTGTGTTTCTCTCCCTTTCTCCCTTCTTTTTTTGTTGAAAGGCATTACGTAATCATCGGTAATGATGCAATTCCGAAGCTTACACTCATTTACTTGCAACGTAGTACGGCTCGTTCTAGTTGTCGTGAATCTTGCAATAAACCAGCGGAGACCACGAGACCGGTAAATTAATTAATACCTCAAGGTAAACACACAATTGTCTCACACAATGGGAAAAAATACCGCTTGCTACACGCATTAGTCGAACCCTGAGCCAGACGCGCTAAAGCCCCGCACGTAGGCGCGAAGCCACAACGACGTGAATACCTGGCTTTGGTTGGGATGATCAGATGCGACAGACGGATAGGTTCAACCGCTGCACGTTTGGGAGGTCTCTCATCTGGTGATATGTTCAACATTTGTGATCCACGTTTGGGGTATTTCCCGACTTTTGCGGTCCCATACGTCTTGGGTCGATCTCTCGCGACGTGTACACATAGCTGTGTCTAGTTAATTTTGATTAGATAGTCCACGCATACTTTTCCCATGTGGGCCGTGGCTGGCACATGTTATGCTTTGCATTAAACATTGGTTGTTATTCTGTGATTAGTCTCCCGTGGTTATCCTCTCTCTCCGCGAGTCGCAGCAGCAGCATGTATCGATATTCGCTCCCTTGTACTATCTTTGGCCTCGCGCTTATAGTCTCCGGCTGTGCCGTGTGCGGGTAGTTGGTCGGTTGGCGTGGAGCAGCGAGGATGTCTCCATGGCGCATGTCTGGCCGGGGCCGTTGGCGGTGTCCACGCGTGGTCGAAGTGTGAGGGGCTGTTCCCATCGATAGGAGGTCCGTGGCTCACTGATCCTGGACACGAAAGTTGAGTCTTTACTTAATCTACCAGTCAGCCCCGACTGTTCACAGTGCGCCATTTGAATTTCGTTGTGGTCTGTTGGGACATTCCCGCGAGCAACAACGTGTGTTTTCAAGTTGGCGAAATTCTAGCCGCCCTCCTGTGGAGTTTAACTTAACTTGATTATTTTTGAATTGAAGTGCACCAGCGGAATCTTCTGCCTTGTGGCAGTTAACGTTCCGGTTACCTGTCCTGGCCGTTGGCGTAAATTCAGGCAGTGTATTTTCCTCGTCGTGTTGTGGCTGTCCAGCAGGGCGTGTAGTTTGACAGCTGAATGTGTAATTCGTTGTGGGCGCCGATATCTTCTGCGTTGTTTCATTGAACTCCCTGTTGTGTGTTGGTTGGGTGGAGTGGAAATTATCATGGCGCTTGGTCCGTTGACTGTCTGTCGGTTGGGTTGCCGTCAGATTGAGAACTGTTGGGCCGACTGCCTGTCTCATGTACGCGAGCGCTAGTGTCTGAATTCCAGGCCGACCCTTGGAAACTTCTGAGCGCCGTTTGATGTGCTGCGTTTTCTTATTGGTCCTTGTTGTTTGTTTGTGTATGGCTTCTAGCCGATTTTAAATTAAAGTTGTTTTGCCCTTAAGGCGTGAGATTGTTTGGGCCTTCAGCCTCATTTAGAGAAATGTTTTAAGATAAGGCTTTCTGCCTTTTAAATTCAAATTCCTGTTTTTGGGTCTTAATGTACTGGCCTTCAGCTGATTTTAAATTAAAGGTGTTTTGCCCTTAAGGCGTGAGGTTGTTTGGGCATTCAGCCTAATTTAGAGAAATGTTGTAGATGAGGCCTTCTGCCTTTTAAAATTAAAATTCTTGTTTTTGAGTCTTAAGTGATTGACATTCAGCCGGTTTTAAATTAAAGTTGTTTTGCCCTTGAGGGGTGAAATTGAAAGGCGCATTTAGCCGGCAATTAAGTTCTAAAATTAATGTTTGGCTTGCTCTGTTTTTAATGTTTTTCCTTATTCTTGTAATATTTGTCAAATGAATAAAATAGTATGTTCGAGTGTAACTGACAGCCACTCATTTTGACCCCTTTCCACAAATTAAACTATCTGTCCTGTCCTGCGGGTATAACAGGAGATCTCACCATGCATGCTTAAAAAGGTAGGGAATAGTTGGCCTGTAGTTATAGAAACTCGTTTGATCTTTATATCATGCTGTATTGCTTAAGCATATCAGATACTCAAGCAATACGCAGTGCGAGCATCATGCTATAAAGATAACACAAGTTTCTGTAATTAGAGGCCAACTATTCCCTACCCTTTTGCGCATGTCTGGGAAAAGTGTACGTACACTATCTGATCGAAACTAATCGAACACGGCTGTGTAATGCGGAATTGATCACTACATGTCACTAGAGATCGAACGTCCAATGTACAAGGCTGGGAGTCTTGTGGTTGTCACTAGTGAACCAGCAACTGCAGAATGAGGCGGTTAGGAGAACTCGGAGATCTCGAACATCGATTAGTCACTGGATGTCACCTGAGAAACATACACTTCAGGGACATTTCAATCCTTCTAAACATACCCAAGCCGACTGTTGGTGATATGATTGGGAAGAGGAAACACGAAAGAAGAACCACAACTAAACTAAGACCACGCAGATTTCATTTACTGATAGACAGGGACCGCCGGGCGTTGCGGCCGGTGGTTGTGGAAAATCACGCGCAATCAGGGGAGGGAATCACTCGTGGGTGTCAAACCACTATCAGCAGCCCACCTAGCACGATGACTCTGCGTAGGGAGTTAAAAATCATGGGGTACAATTATCGGGCAGCTCCTCATAAGCCGTACATTTCTGTAGTCAGTGGTAAGCGAGGTTGAGGTGATTCAAATGGCTCTAAGCACTATGGGACTTAACATCTGAGGTCATCAGTCCCCTAGACTTAGAACTACTTAAACCTAACTAACCTAAGGACATCACACACATCCATGCCCGAGGCAGCATTCCAACCTGCGACCGTAGCAGCAGCGCGGTTCCGTACTGAAGCGCCTAGAATTGCTCGGTCACAGCGGCCGGCGGTTGAGGTGGTGTGAAGAGCAATACCATTGGACAGTGGATGATTGAAAACGAATGACTTGGAGTGAATCACACTATACTCTGTGGCAGTACGATGGAATGATTTGGGTTCGGCGAATGCCTGGAGAACATTACATGCCACCATGTGTAGCACCAAGAGCGAAGTACGGAGAAGAAGGTGTTACAGTATGAGGGGCTATTTCGTGGTTAGGGTGTAGTCTTCTTATTGCGCTAAAGAAAACGCTAAATTCAGAAGGATATGAACACATTTTACAACATCGTGTATTGCATAAAGTAGAGGAACAGTTTGGAGACCATGACTGTATGAGAATGACATTGCAACCTGTCATAAAGCAGCATGTGTGAGGTAGTCTGTGGACAGTAAAATTCTAGAAATCGACTGGCCTCCCCATTCCATAACTGAACTCAATAGAACACCTTTGGGATGAGTTAGACGTTTAGCTGTAACCCTAGAAAGATTATTATAGCACTGGAAACCTTCGTGAAATGGTTCTCAAAATATTGTATCCAAACAAATATAAATCTAAAGAAAGTATTTAAATAGCGTTTTATTGTTGTTACGGCAAAAATAATAGTTAAAATACTGAATATTTCCTGAGATAGTTATCGTTTAGAAGCTGTTTGTTGGTGAAAAAAAAAATAGTTTCCAAGTTAAGCATCTTGCTGACACTGATACTGTTATCTGCAGAGTATCAGTTGGACAATAATGAAAAAAAAATAACAGGAAGTGCTTTTTCTGAAACAATCAACTCGGCATTCAGCTAAAATGATTTCATACAGCAATAACGTGAAACACAGGGTGGTTTCATTGGGATCTGAAAACGACTCATGCGAAATGCAATGCTGAGTGCTAGATCACATAAAAAGAAAATAATATAGGAAGAATGTACCTTCTTTTTAAAGATTGTATCCAGTTGCTGGCAGTAGAGGCGGAATTAAATTCGCCAGTGTCTTTTTATTTTTCAACCCACTAAATATTTAACGTCCTTTCGGAACTTAGTCCCTTCTCCTGAAACGGAGACAAGGCACCAGACCCTGCTGTAGTTTCCACCAGATTTTACATTGAACATTCTGTGGATTTAGTGCCTTCCCTAGCTCATATTCATGGAGTAGGACTCTTTGGAAGAAAGGTGGCTTTGATACTGCGAAACCGTGTTAGATAGATTTAGAAAATCAATATTTGAGGAAGACTATGGAACAATTTTGCTGTCGCCGCTGCATACCATTCGTATGAATCTTGCGCGCACGATAATAGAGATTAGTGTTGGAACAGACGCGTCTAATCAATAATTTCCTCCATTGCTCAGTACGGTGATAGAAGAGTACAAAATCGCTAATATTGGCACGAAGTGCCTGTCACTATGGTCTGCATAGTGGTTTGCGAACTTCACATGTAGATGTTGAAGGCGTAACGATGAAACAGCTATTTTTTCAGTTATGGACCAACGGTATAGTATCATACTTGTGGTGCGGTTTGCACCACGTATATAGGGTGTAAATTTTAAGTTGACAAACCAGAATAACTCGAAAAATAAACTTCGCACGAAAAAATGTGTAGAATCCAAAGTTGATTACTTTCGAGGGGGACATCTGCTGGTGCTAAAATTCACCCGCCACCTCAGTCCCCTGGGGGTGGGACTGGAGGGAACTTTAAAATTTCAAATGGGAACCCCCATTTTGCTACGGTCGCAGGTTCGAATCCTGCCTCGGGCATGGATGTGTGTGAAGTCCTTAGGTTAGTTAGGTTTAACTAGTTCTAAGTTCTAGGGGACTGATGACCTAAGATGTTAAGTCCCATAGTGCTCAGAGCCATTTGAACCATTTTTTGAACCCCCATTTTATATTGCAGAATCAGATTCTACATAAAAAACTACGTACATTTTGTCTTAAACATTTGTTCTGATTCTTGGTAGTTGGCTCTGTAATTCAAGAAAATCCATATTCTCATTTTTGCGTGGGAAATGGTTACGGATAAATAAAAATAAATAATTAAATTACAATAAAATAAAATTAAAATAATTAAATTAAAATAAATAATTAAAAGTTGTGTGGCCTCATGACCACTAAACAAACAAAACTTATCCGACTCTGCGGAAAAAATTAATATTTGGGTCAACATTTGTAAAACTCTAATTCCTCTCTCTCAAACTCCACCCTATGGGAAGTGAGGGAGAGTTTTAGTTTTAGCGAATCAAAATTTACGAAGTTAATAAGTATTTTTTTATTTATCCGTAACCATTTCCACGCAAAAATGAGAACATGGATTTTCTTGAATTACAGCTCCAACTACCAAGAATCAAAAAAAAATGTTTAACACAAAATGTACGTAGTTTTTATGTAGAATCTGATTCTGCAATAAAAAAATGGGGGTCCCCATTTCAAATTTTAAAGTTACTTCCCACCCTACCCCCAGGGGGCTGGGGTGGCGGGTGAATTTTAGCACCAGCAGATGTCCCCCTCGAAAGTAATCAACTTTGGATTCTACACATTTTTTCGTGTGAAGTTTATTTTACGAGTTATTCTGGTTTGTCGACTTAAAATTTACACTCTGTATGTAATTGAGGCAAGAATGACCAATGATCTGTTCAGTGCGGACGCACACCAGGCTCGAACTCTTACGGGCACCGGCGAAATGCGACTAGTAATGGGGATAATGGGCAAGGGGCACTGCGTTAGTAGAGTGAGGATAAGTTGAGAATTTGTATGAATCGGGAGGCTTGCTTGGGTAGTCCGTGCAGTTGCGAAGAGCATTGTGTCCGGAAGGCTTAGTGGTAATAGAATATATCTAGTGAGCAGGAGAACCGGGTTTGAATCCCGGCCTGGATAAACTTTCTCCATTGACTCAAAGCCCACTCGCAGCCAATGTCTGTAATTCCTTTGTGTCTTGATATAATGTCAGTTGCAGTTCATTCCGTACAATATATTTACAAAACTAGAAAAATTTTGGAAGACATATTGTGTGAAGTACAATAATTTCTGCTGGACTCCACTGTGAAAATAACTGTACTACAGAAGAAGAGAGAGTAAGACTCGGAAATACTGAAACTGATTTAAGGCAACTCATCACACGATTGGACATTACACTCGAAAGTTTGGCTATTAACCAGAGAAGGCAATCAGCGTGTAAAATATTCCAGTTTATTTTACACTTTTAAAGCGCATCAGACGCGTAGTCATTTCCTTCTGTCCAACAAAAAATATCGTCTACAACACATGTCAGTTGTGCGGGAAAAGACATCATTGTAATTTTCTCGGGCTTGCTGTAAACTCTCCTTAAAATTTAATATCTGCTTTCCAGTTTTTGAAAACCCATAGTGAAGCAATCGGGAGAAATATATAAGGCAAGCAGTAGCTCATGTAAGTTGAGCAAATCGAAGTACTATAACCCTGCTAACACGGGGTAGCTTCGAGGCGCCTGCACTTCCTCACTCAGCAACCCGCCACACTCCACTGTCACGCAGGTTCGCCTAAGGCGGACATTTGGATTATTCTTCGGGTTCCACTCTCTAGGACATCATTGATCGTATTTTAATGCTTATCGTTTACAAATCGAGTAAAATCATCTTCAAAATTTTGAGCTTGTTTTTTCTTTTCTTTTATTTAGATTGCTGCACAGCAAGACCTCTCCGAGAAATTCGAGAAACCAATCTGGTTGCTTATGGCGAGATGAACTTAGGCGCTTATGTGTAGTGATGTTGCATGTCAGTGATTGTGATAAATCATTTTTAAAAGTCTAGAGAGTTACGCTTATTTTCTTCAATACTCATTTACTAACAATAATGCTTCAATGCCGTGGTACATAGCAAACGACCAAAATGAAAACACCATTTTATTTTACTTTTAATATATTAACTACAAAAGAAACCTCTCGATACATATCATTGTTGTGGGACGATCGAGGAGCATCCGGTCGTAGAAGTATTCTAGTTATCTTCATCCGCACTTCGGGATTAGGAATACGCCAGTTATGAATCTACTCTCGGATTTTTTACGTGATCTCTCTACATTCCTTCTGATCAGTCGAAGGTCTAGCAGCAACACATGCCCTGTTAATCAGACGTCATTCTTTCTTTCGAAATAGCTCTTCCATTTCTGTCAATATTACTGCTTCTTTTTTTTCATGTGTATATTCAGCCCTTCATTCCTTTGAAATCCATGAATATAAGTTTTTGTTTTGATATTTTTATAATGTATTAACTGCACTCTAGATTCGATTGATACCATTTGGAGCTCAGTTTCAGTTTCTTAATTCAACATTTTGCTCTCTTTCCACTTAGTGTCCAGTTCTACCTTAAAATATCATTCTCTGAAGCTATCGTCAAAATATGTCACGAAAACATTTTAATCTAGCCTCATTTCTTAATTGTTCAGTAGCTTCAGACGTGTATTTAATTATACTATAATGTTTTTCTTCCCATTTACCGCTTCGGCAACTTCTTCAAATTAATAAATGTTTTATTACTTCCTAACTTATGCTCCCTCTGCCTAACTACACTGTTCAAAAGAATCAGAGTCTGTTATGTTAAATCTATTTTGATACACACCGTACCTGTGGTCTTCGTGCATGGCTTTTCAGTGTGTGCAACAATTACAATGATCTACTAGCTGTGTCATGTATTATAGTGTCAGGTGATTCCTTGGAAGAAAGTGAGTGTTGGTGTCTCTATATTTTCTAGGGAGGCACAAAGGTGTTAGTTGTCATCTGTGGAAGTGGATTCAACCAAACACATACAATGCGACATCTTAACGCAATGCAAGTTGCAAGGGCGGTCTGTTTGCTCTAAAAAGCTTGAACTTTCGATCGTGTTGCTGCAGATGTCAATGCCTCTACAAGTGTCATACATAGGTTGTAGAAACGCTACAGGGAGACAGGTCAGAATACAAGGCGACTTGGACAATGTCGCCGAAGCATTACAACCCCAAGTGATGACCTATATCCGGTCGTCACTGCGTCGCGACCTCGCGCGGATACCGCCAGAGTTACTGCAAGACGATCTCAGAAGCAGCCACTGGAGCTACTGTGTCCGATCGCACTGTAATGAAGAGGTAATGAGAGAGGACCTTACGACCGCGACGCCCTGTTCGTGTGCTCCACTTGACATGACATCTGGCAGCTCACCTTCAGTTCTGCCGTTCCCGTATCAACAGGCAGCTTCGTCACTGCCGAAATGTGTTATTCGCAGACGAGTTCAGATATCCTCTGACGCAAGGTGATGGCTATGTTCGTGTGTGAAGACACGTGGTGAGTGATACCTCCCAAATGCTGTCCAGGTTCTGTGATGTTGTACGGACATCAGTGTCGACAGTCATATGAATCTTGTCGTTGTCCATGGTTGTCATACCAACGCGGTATATCGAACAGATCGTGTTGGACCATGTGGTGAATGCTGGATACGATGGTGGCCCTGAATTACTTTGGATTCCAGGGCCCATGTTGAGGGAGTCAGTAGGGGTTTCTTCGAAGCCTGGACACTGAAGTAAACGAATGGCCGGCGGTGAGTCCTGATCTAAACTCGCATCGTACTCATATGGACGTGTTCGTGGTCGTGGTCGTCCTGTTCCACCACAAACTCTCCAAGAACTCTCACGGGTTCTCATTGAGGAATGGAAAAGGATATCACAGAGTGATCTCTGAAGACTTAAGCCTAGTTTACACGACGACACTAGGTTGCAGGCAACGCCGCTACCGACCACTGCGCATTCACGCCGTGCGTTTGCGCAACTCTTCGGTGAAACTAAACAGTTTCGGCGTGTTCCAAATTTGGCGACACTATTTGCATGAGTTTTGAGGTTATGTGCGTTCGTAGAATGTAGACAAACTAAAATATGAAGTGGAGAACGGAGAATAACGTTCGCTTTATGGATATCTATGCTCTGCATATAGGTGTTTGTGGGATTCCAGTGATACTGATTACATAAATAAGCAACATATTGCTGCTCCTGTGACCGTCATGTGCGATCAGAACATAGATAGTTTGACAACATCTGAAATCCCATCGTTCGAGTTGGCCGACTCCTTTTTTTTTTTTCTTTAAGGAATATTCTTGACAGGGGGGAAGGCTACACTAATCAAGAAGCTACATGCTTTATTCAATATTAATCTATTTAAAACGTCGCAGCAGTGATCCCCATTCACATATGTTTGAATTTTGAAATATTGCCACTGTACAGATCTATCTTCAAGAGAGATACCATTCTCTTCTTAATGCGGCCTGATTCAGATAATTACTGCTGTTAATATTAATAATTATTACTGTTAATAATTATTGGTGTTGAAAAAGCGTCATCACCAACTAAAACTACTTCTTATAGCATGCAGAGTGATCTCGATTGTAATGCATGCAATATGATACGTAATTTCAATTCTGGCAACAATGCTTCATACATTACAATATCTTTGTTCCTTATCGCACAGTTAACTCTATTTAGAAGATATGTTAACAGTTCTGGTGACATTCTAAGATAACTAAAAGAACTTCTTGGGTCTTCCATTACAAATTATTTCAGCAAGGATGCTGAGCAACCGAGCTGACGTCTTTTCTTCATCCAGTCACAAATCGAAACACATTTCTTATTTTTTTTCTTATGCAGCGATTCCACGCAACAAGCTTTAACTCCATCACAAGTCGTGCGACGTGCAGCTGCCAAAACTTTCATTTCAGACACGATTCTGGAACCCAAAAAACAACGAAACTGAAGTATATAGTGGTTTCGCCGTGTCTACAGTCAAATATGGAACCATTTACGTGCAACTCTTTCCACGCAACGAGTGGCGCAACCCAATGTCGTCGTCTAAACTAGGCTTTATACGGAGCATGTCACGTAGGTGTCAGGCACTAATAAACGTCCACGAAGAAAAAAAATGGTTCAAATGGCTCTGAGCACTATGGAACTTAACTTCTGAGGTCATCAGTCCCCTAGAACTTAGAACTACTTAAACCTAACTAACCTAAGGACACCACACACATCCATGCCCGAGGCAGGATTCCAACCTGCGACCGTAGCGGTCGCGCGGTTCCAGACTGTAGCGCCTAGAACCGCTCGGCCACAACGGCCGGCGCCTACGAAGAGCATACACGTTATTGAAACTCTCAGAGTACAATGAAAAGCACCCAGGATGACGTGGTAAACGACTGTTTTCACTTTGTTTTCGACGCCCATTGGACATCTCAGTTCCTTTTATCCAAGCGATCGATGATGCAATAATGTGTTATTGTGTACTTAATTTGTGAAATATCAAAGCATGATTTGGTAACATACTCATTCCTCTATTGCTGCTCAGTGGAGTGTGGCAGACGCCCAGAGTCATCTTCCCCTAATTCTTTTGAGTTGTGTATAAAAAAACATCCGAGTGCTTGTCTATGTCTTTTTACTCTAACAACAATACCTGTGCAGGAGTGTCTGTTTCTGAAATCTATTCATAGGATGAAATGGCGTTAGCCATTACCTTAAGACGCTTTCTAATAATCTTGCTACTAACTTATATGATAAACTCAAGAGGCTAATCAACTTGTAGAAACAAAAATGCTAATTAAAGAAAGACCAAGTTATAAAAGAGCAGTAGAAACGTCAAGAGTTCCACACCCCAGACTGAATCTTTCACTTTGCAGCAGACTCTGCTAAGGCAGTAAGACCGTTGCTATCGAAACGAAATGTGCAGTTTCGAGTGTCGCTCCGTAGTACAGTTTCCGTGTGGCAGAAAGTTTCATTACAGGCGTATATACCGTGGCAGATCCCTGCTATTGTAGCCAGTTTCCGGTTTATCCATTCTCCCTGTGGTTCCTGCCAAGCAAGGTAAGTGAAAACTTTCGGCCTAAGTGAGAAGGACTGTGTTTATTTTCGACGTGCACTTCTTTCATGCCAAGGCACTTTTTCCAGAGTTTATCCAGTTTTAACAATGCAGCGTCTATCGCACAGTAATACCAGCGTAGATTTTTTGCCTTTCTTTCGTAATTAAGTGCATAAGTTCTCGTCATTTTAAACTGAGCGTGTATAATCCCGCATTTATTACTACATGTCTGTAAAATCATTATTCAAATATGTAAAGATATTTCCATATTTCGTATTATCCTTCCATATTACATTAGCGGTAGGCCATGTACAAAAATTGACTGTAAACTATTTTGTAAATATTTTGCAAAAGGTAGATCCCCTAGGGTGAAGTTAGTAGCTGAATCGAAAGAACAAGCTGACGTCAAAGATAATCCATTGCAACAGAGACATTAGCGAGAGAACGACGTTATCACTGTTACAGAGATTGTTGTTGGCTATATCAGAGAGCGGACATGTTACAAAATCAGCCCAGGAACAACAAGCATTATGTGAGATGGAGAAGATAGATTAATTCCACAAGTAGCTGTCTGGTGCAGAAGCTTAGCTCCGTCGTGGTCTGTATAGCATGGTCGTGAATTTGGACAATATCGCTGATTAATTGTATACTACTCGTACTATGGAGACAATGAACACCAAAGAAAATGCAGGAATGTAACTGTGCAAATTTAGAACTGTACTCGGGATCTCTTTATTTCGTGCTCACGCTTTGTCAAAATCATTTCCAGAGTCAAATTCACTACTTCTTTTCCTGTTATTTCAGATTCATCATTGTTCATAAACCCAATCCAGTAGTAACAACACTATCATTAATTATCAATAATTTCGATCCAACAGTTAAATTCTTGATGTGTTTTGAATGAAATTAACATACGCAGTGATCAGCCTGAACATTATGACCGGTATGACCGGTATGTCCACCTTTGACACGGAAAACAGCTGTGACGCGTCATGCCATGGAAGCAATGAGGCCTTGGTAGGTCGATGGATGGAGTTGGCATCACATATGCACACACAGTCACCTAATTCTGGCAAATTCCGGGGAGGACGGCGATAGGCTCTGACGCCACGTTCAATCACATACCATATGCGTTCGATCGGGTTCAGATCTGGTGAATTGGGGAGCCAGAACATCAATTGGGACTCGCCACTGTGTTCCTTGTCACATGGCACATTACCTTGTTTAAAAATGCCACGGCTATCGGCAAACATAATCGTCATGAATGGGTTTACGTGGTCTGCACTCCTTGGCCGTCATGGTGCCTTACACGATCTCCCCTGGACCCATGGATACCCAAGTGAGTGTTCCCCATGTAAGATGTGTATATTTCTATTGTTTATTGTCAAATCACAATTTATGAAAGATGTTTATATTTTATTAATAGGATTAAGTAGGAATAATTAATATTAGTCATGTTGGAAATAATTGTGGTAGTAGGGAATGTCTGCACCAAAGTATTATTGACAAGAGAGACCGTAAATTGATATAATTTTAAAAAGGGCGGGAGAGACCGCGTATGGATACATTTTAAGAAAAGAGTGGGAAATACCGCGCATTGATACATTTTGTAATGGTAGCAGGGATTGTCTGCACCAGAAAGCATTGTTGGCAGGAGAGACCGCACTTTAGCGTTCGTAGAAAGTCAGTAGTAAGCGAGAAGTGAAGCGAGTCGGTAGCAGGTCTGAAGCGAGAGGTTGAAAGGAGCGGTGTGCCTGCCAGCCACTAGCTATGATATACAAGAGATTATAAACGGATGTACAGAGACATCAGCTAACTATTATCATAAGAGGAACTAATATTATTGAATTAATTTTTTTGAGAAACTCAAGACTACTGAAGGTGTATTTGGCATTGCTAGTTGTAAGATTATTGTAAAAAGTAAGTCCCATTTGAACGTTTGTAAAATCATTTCATTCAGAATATAATTGACTTTTGCCAGCAATATTGCATTTCTAATTATAATCCATCCCAAAAACCATCAACGTAAAACTCTGCAAAATTTTATTGTTGTCAAGAAAAAGTTAAACTATGAATTACGTAACTTCGGTCAAATTAATTAAAGAATAACGTCAGCTTTGCCATTAAAGAATAACGTCAGCTTTGGTAATAAATACAGCCACTTATTATGAAAGCCCACCAGCAGCTAATAGAGTATAGTAAAAAAGAGTAAGTATATTCATGTCGCAGTTCGATGTAGCAGTCAGATGGCGATCCAGTAACAGTAAAAAAGGTAAGGAACAGTTTTGGGTTATTGCAGATAACGACTGAGGGCCACGACGACGACACATTCTATGTCTCGTCGAAATAATCAGAAAATCACTTTTAATAAGTAGCAGTTAAATTTGTACCAGAAGATAGAGAAAGAGAATAAATTTCAAAGGGAAGATTTCATTTCTTATTATTAAGCAAGAGATAGAAATCCTAAGAAAAGGTTACATAGTCTGTTGTAACAGGGAAGGTTATCATTTACAAAAGAGGTATAGAGGAGACGTGAAGGTTTCACTTGAAATTCGTACATAAATCCTGTCATCGTTCCTGGAACATTGTTAAAAACTGTTTTATGTTGCACAAGAATATTTTCTAATTCTGTGCGTTCTGTGTCGACTTCTGCTATACTGTCTCCAGCCTTGCGTGTAATTGTCTCTAATACATTATACTCCTGTTCCTCTGCCATGTCATTATTATGTGTATTCGTGTATAGAGTGAGATAACAATCGTTATCTTTAGAATCTGCAATAATCTCGATCCTGTGCATATTTTGATCTTCTGAGGATACTGTGTTTTGAAATCTCACTACCACTTCACTGTCTTCCTTGCCATCTGACTGCTACATCGAGCTGCGACATGAATATACTTACTCTGTTTTACTATACTCTATTAGCTGCTGGTGGGCTTTCATAATAAGTGGCTGTTTTTATTACCAAAGCTGACGTTATTCTTTAATAGCAAAGCTGACGTTATTCTTTAATTAATTTGACTGAAGTTACGTAATTCATAGTTAAACTTTTTCTTGACAACAATAAAATTTTGCAAAGTTTTAGGTTGATGGTTTTTGGGATGGATTATAATTAGAAATGTAATATTGCTGGCAAAAGTTAGTTATATTCTGAATGAAATGATTTTACAAACCTTCAAATGGGACTTACTTTTTACAATAATCTTACAACTAGCAATGCGCAAACATACCTTCAGTAGTCTTGAGTTCCTCAAAAAAATTAATTCAATAATATTAGTTCCTCTTATTATAATAGTTAACTGATGCCTCTGTACATCCGTTTATAATCTCTTGTATGTCATAGCTAGTGGTTGGCAGGCACACCGCTCCTATTAACCTCTCGCTTCAGACCTGCTACCGACTCGCTTCACTTCTCGCTTACTACTGACTTTCTACTAGTGATGGGGAGCTCGTGAATGAGTCGTTCAAATGAACGCTTCACTCCAGTGAAGTGTGAACTAGCCACTCAATTTCAATGAACTGGTACTTCAAACTCTTCACAGATAGCACACTCCACACTTTTTTCTAGTTCACTCACTCTCTCCCCCTCTCCCTCTACATCGGCGCTACGTCACTCTTTCTCCCTTCACTTCAGTCCTCCCTCTATTGCCTGTCGACTTGTCGAGGAATCGCGCGGTGTTTGTGGGGAACGACAGGTTTGCGAGGGGATGGGGAGGTGAGGGGCGAGGAAAATGTAGCGTCAGCTGCTTCCTACAGTGCTGACATCATTACCCGTGACTATTTGTGCAGTTAAACATCGCGTCTACGGGTAGCCTACCGTTGGCAGCGCTTGCAGACAAATGAATATTAAAGATACAAATGAAGAGGCTGGCTGTGTGAGCATGCCCAGCCAACATGAAAATAAAAGGTTTGTTAATAATACTGAAAGAGGGATTTTACGTGAAATCGTACCAATGACTACAGGTGACAGTTTACGTTTTGAATCTGGAGGGTTATTATTCTCAACAAAAATAAAATCTACAGGAAAACTTCTGAATAATTACTTAACTTAGGTATATAGACTTTGTGACAGTGGTAAACATACTCATTCTATTTTGGATTAAGTTTTAAAAGGAACATAAAATTGGACTGCAATTCGTTGGTAGCCCTAGTTTTCAGTCCATGAATACAACAAATAATGTTTAATTTGGCAGATAAAGATTTTTTGGGCGCTTCATGAGAAAATGTCGAACTTCATTAAATGTAATACCTTCTTTACATGTGACAGGCTTCTCTGTTTATCTTTCCTTTGTCCCCTTCGACCATGCTCTATTTAAGTTAACTCAGACGCTGTAAGAGCGTAAAACGTTGCGAGCACGTTACTGCATAGTTCGGCCGTCTGTTGGTAAAATTATGAAGTATTACGAAGCTTTATTGTACGAGCGATGCGAAGCGAGCGCAGCCGCGGCTGGGCGGCGAACTGGGCAACTTCGCCAGGCTTCCGTACTTCATGAATGAACTACTTCATTTGAACGCTTCACGGCAAAGAGTGAAATGAATGAAGTAGTTCACAGAAATGAACGAGTTCGACCCATCTCTACTTTCTACGAACGCTAAAGTGCGGTCTCTCCTGCCAACAATGCTTTCTGGTGCAGACAATCCCTGCTACCATTACAAAATGTATCAATGCGCGGTCTTTCCCGCTCTTTTCTTAAAATGTATCCATACGCGGTCTCTCCCACCCTTTTTAAAATTATATCAATTTACGGTCTCTCTTGTCAATAATACTTTGGTGCAGACATTCCCTACTACCACAACTTGACTAATATTAATTATTCCTACTTAATCCTATTAATAAAATATAAACAACTTTTATAAATTGTGATTTGACAATAAACAATAGAAATATACACATCTTACATAACCCTCCACTGGGTTTCCTTAAAATTTTCCTACGTTGTTAAGTCATTTGGGCTTGACGTAAGGAGAAATTTTGATTATAGAAATATGTGTAGTAATAAGTAAGTTAATGATAGAATATTTCTTTCAACAAAGCACATACATATACTGTCATAAGAATTTGTTTTCCTAAGTCTAACAAAGAGAATATTCAAAAAGGTATACATCAAAATATACAAATAATATGAGTCAGTAAGTTGGAAGTGTACATCAGGTAGTAAAAGTTATTTATATTTCTAATAGTAATAGATGGCAAAAATGAGAACATAATTTATGTTTACAAATCTTTAACATAATGCAGCGCGTCAGCAACCGTATATGTATAGAAAATAAACAATTTTTTCAGCCTTCAGTTGCAAAAAAAAAAAAAAAAAAAAAAAAATACCTTGCAACTGAAGGCTGAAAAAAGAAAAAAAATGTTAATTTTCTAATTTATGTTTCATTATAAATTGGCATCTATTAGTACCATATTCAAGGAAGGGGAAAAAAAAAGGAATTGGATAGCATGGTCAAAGCACTGGCAACTGTCTGTGAATGCACTCAAAAGTCCGTTTCGTTCCCACACATAGCACAACACCAGGATTTGTCATGTGATTCCGTCGTCTCTTTGATCCATAGTTTTAGTGTAACCAAGCACTAAGTTAACCATCGAATTGCCTGAGTTGCCGCAGCTGCATCAGGTACAAGTTCCAACTCCAATTGTCCATTAGCAGTGATGGTGTGCATCTTGGTATGCAAGCACCTATTGACGTGCATCATGACTGTGGTGTGCATCTTGGTATGCCGACACCTCATAGAAAACAACGTAGATTGAAGTAACGTGGGTCACTATTCACTTTTTTTGTGCTCCATAACCATGGGGATGCACACGAATTAAGGTACGGGTGTAAGCATTTTGTCAAAAGGTTCACGGATATGGTTGGTACCGTTATTACCAAATTTTACATCATCTCTTTCCTCTGTGCTCATCAAAATTATCTTTACCGTATTCTTATTTTACGTTTAAAAGGACAAAATATTTCACCTTGTGTGACTGTAGAAAAAGTTTATAGTTTTAAACAATTACATAAAAAACACATTTTCCATCTGTAGTGAATTCAGCCTACAATACATATTACATTACGTGACAGTCAACAACATAAACAAATATTTATGTAAGTGGAATTTAGTAGCGCGTTTAGGCATCAACATTTTAAATAAAATAGACAAGTACCTTTATACAAACTATGTCACTTTCTGTGACTCTAAATAAATCATAATCTGGTGCTCGTCAGTTACGAGTCATATTGTCAGTCAACTATATATTATGTTTGAGTTGTGTAGCACACATTGTCATTGTTATTTATGAGAAAACATTTGTATTTTACGTAGAGTGCGAATCGGTATGCTGGCATTTGGTGTGATCTGTTTTTCCAATGTATGTATCTGATGTAAAAGATATCATGTTGAATGCAGAAAAAATTTTTCGAGTAGCAAAGTACATATAGTAAGCAATTTAATGTGGTTTCTCCATCCGTAGTGCTGCGCTGCGCTGTGTCACTTGTTATCAAAATAAACCATTACTAAATTATATTCTTTACATACTAACATCTTCATTCTCCTCTCTCCTTTGTACCTCGTGTCATCTCTCTGCATAGCCAATAATAAAATATTCATTGTTAATAATCATCAGCGCACGGCACGACACCAATATCTCTCTGTATTACCTATAACAAAATATTCATGGTTAATAATCGTTAGCGCACGGCATGACTTCAACATCTCTCTGCATCTGGAAAAAAAGCGTCATCTCTCGGAATGACCTGTAAAGCATTTATCCACATTTCTCCATATTCAATACTAATATTATAATTAAAACTACGTTTATTTTGGTGAACTATGACAACAATGCTGCATGCACGGGTTAAAGAATACATCTAATTGCTACTACTGTATGAAAATTGATTGTGCGTGTTATACATTTACTTTTAAAGTAGCCCTGTTAATTGCTTCACTTACCTTACATAATGTGAAATAAATGTCCCGCGAGAACGCTTCTAAGACTGCTATTAATGTTCAGTGTATTTATCTGCGGTCGAATCGAGGTGACCTGTTGTGCACGTAAATAACCCATTAGTATCTCACTGTATTCGGGCTTGCTGGAATGTGTCGAAAAGCTCATTGTTATACTCTGCCTATATGTATCCCTGTAAGTAGGTTTTTTTTTTCTATTTTAAGAATTTCTTTATGTTTGACATATGATGGTTTCCTCTCCATTTTTTGTTCTGAGTGTCTCAATGTGTACTACATTAGCGTGCGGAATATTTCGAATTCTGTACGGTCCTGCGTATAGAAGTTCAAATTTTTTGCATCGTTTCTTCCCTTTGTGTGACAGATAATGGGTACGAACTAGTACCTTATCGCCAATCTCGTACTTGCGTAATCTACTTACCTGCTTCTGCTGTCTCTTCCGACGATCTGCAGCTCGTTTAATGTTCGCTAGTGCCATGTCTATTATCTCACAATGACGAAGTCTACGCTTCTTTGGAAAAGTAATCATTTCAGTAAGTTTATTCAAATGGTTCAAATGGCTCTGAGCACTATGGGACTCAACTGCTGTGGTCATAAGTCCCCAAGAACTTAGAACTACTTAAACCTAACTAACCTAAGGACATCACACACATCCATGCCCGAGGCAGGATTCGAACCTGCGACCGTAGCAGTCGCACGGTTCCGGACTGCGCGCCTAGAACCGCTAGACCACCGCGGCCGGTGTAAGTTTATTCGGTGGGTCTTTATTCGTCAGTATTACAGTTGGTGAGAGCATCGTTGACTCATTAGGTCTTGCATTTATTACTTCCTGAAACTGTGAAATGTATTCGTCCCATGTTGTATGCTTTCTGTGGCAATAAATTCTACAAAGTTTCCCGATCTCTTTCATTATTCTTTCTGCCGGGTTAGAAGAACTGTGATATCTTGATATGTAAATTGGTGTTATGTTCTTACTCTCTAACATTTGTTTCCATATGTCTGACCTAAACTGCGGTCCGTTATCTGAAATAACCTTCTGTACATGTCCTACTATTGATAGAAAATCTCTTACAAATGCTCTTGATACTGATATAGCTGTTGCTTTCCTTAGTGGAGAAAATGTTACAAATTTGGATGTCGGTTCTACAGCTACTAGAATATAACTATAACCTTTACTTGTTCTGGGGATTTTACCGAGACGATCTACTGCTGCCATGTGTCTTAACTTACCCGGTACGATGGGATACAGTGGTGGAATATGTGATACTGTAGATGATTTAGCTTTCTGACATATCTTGCAGGATGCTATAACTTTGCGAATGTGTTTTTCCATATTGTTGAAGTGACAATTTTGTCGAAGAATTAGAAAGCATTTCCTAACTCCGTAATGTGCATAGCTTAGGTGCGTATACCATATCAATTTGTTTCTGATCCCTTCTGGAATGCATAAAAGCCAATTGTTGCCGTCTGGGTACGAGCGAATAAACAGAATATTTTGATGTATAGTGTAATTATGTCTGATTTTTGCGTTGCTCTTGTCTCGCCAAAGCGTTAAAATTTCATTTAGTGTTTCATCTTTCTGCTGTTCTCTCTCTATGTCCTGTAATGCTGATGATATAAAGTTTTCGAAAGCTACTTGTTTGATATACATAACACTATGGTTGTTGTAGCAGAAGGTATTTTCTTTCTCTAGTCGTTTGTGCTGAATAGATCTCGATAGTGCGTCGGCAACAATATTCTGCGTGCCTGGAATGTGTACAACAGTAAAGTCGAACTCTTGTAGATATAATTTCCAACGGCTTAATCTATCATGCGTAAGTTTTGCTGATAATAAAAACTGGATTGCTCGGTGATCGGTATATACTGTGGTGTGTCTTCCATATAGATAATGACGGAATCTCTTAAATGCTCATACTACACATAGCGTCTCTAATTCTGTTACAGAGTGATTGCGCTCTGCTGGAGAAAGTATCCTGCTTGCAAACGCAATATGTTTAACGATTGTCTTACCGTCCTCCTCTACTTCCTGGAAAATATGTACTCCTAGTGCTGTAGTTGAACTATCTGTTGCAATGGCAAAGTTTTGTGTTGGGTCAGGATGCGATAACAAAGGTGCCCTTAGTAAAGCTTCTTTCAAATTCTCGAATTCAGCTTCTGCGTCTTCATTCCATGACCAAATTGTGTTTTTACTTGTGAGTGTCTAATGCATTATAATGAATGGATTTTCTAAAATAATTAATAAGGCCCAAAAAGCTCCGAAGTTCCTTCTTATTTGAGGCACGTCGATATCTTTCAATGCTTGCAATTTGTCGGAGTCTGGTGCAATACCTGTTTGTGAAATAATATGACCTAGAAATTTTATTGAGGCTTTTCCAAATTCAGATTTACGGAGGTTTATAGTTATACCATTTTGCTCGAAGGTATTCAGTAATTGTTGAATGGTGTGGTTGTGCTGTTCCCAGTTTTCTGCTGCGATTAGGACGTCATCTACATTTGTAGTAATTTTGTTTTTAAGATCCTGTGGGAGAATTGTATTCATGCCTCATATAAAGGCTGCAGACGAAATCGTTAGTCCAAACGGAAGTTTACAAAATTGGTAACATTCACCAAAGCAAAGGAATGCCGTATACTTTCGGCAATTTGGATGCAACTGGATTTGCCAAAATCCTGATTTGAGATCGAGGGTGGTATAAATAGAGGTGCCATGAAACTTTTGCAGTAACTCTTCTAACGTCTGTGGTCGGTCAGTTTCTGTATGATTATTTTATTAACCTCACGTGAATCTAAAACTATACGGAGTGATCCATCCTTTTCAACGATGTGTAATGGATTTATACATTGGCTTGATGGTGGTTCAATTATACCCTGATCAATCATTGCTCGTAACTCTTTCTTAACTGCTTCTGTGTATATATGCGGGATTGGATAGTGTTTTACTTTGAAAGTCTCGTGTGGTTTCACCTGAAATTCGTACATAAATCCTGTCATCGTTCCTGGAACATAGTTAAAAACTGTTTTATGTTGCACAAGAATATTTTCTAATTCTGTACGTTCTGTGTCGACTTCTGCTATACTGTCTCCAGCCTTGCGTGTAATTGTCTCTAATACATTATATTCCTGTTCCTCTGCCATATCATTATTGTGTGAATTCGTGTATAGTGTGAGATAACAATCGTTATCTTTAGAATCTGCAATAATCTCGATCCTGTGCATATTTTGTTCTTCTGAGGATACTGTGTTTTGAAATCTCACTACCACTTCACTGTCTTCCTTCTGTAATGTTAGGTATGACGATTTAAAGTCAATCTTTGCGTCATACTGTACGAGAAAATTCATTCCTAATATTATATCAGTTGTTAAATGTGGAACTATCCAACAATTGCTGTGGAAAGTTTGCCCTGCAAAAACAAACGTTAGTTGTGTCTGTCTTTTGACTTCAATGATTTTTCCTGGAAATGCTCCCTTAACTTCAGTTTTGTGTAACGGGAATACTGGATAATCATTATCGCTGTTGCATCTGTTAAATGTGTCTTCGTTAATTACGCACATTGGTGAGCCTGAATCAATTATTGCTAAAATATTTTGTGACTTTAAATTTATCTGGATTATTGGGTGGCATATAGTTTTTTTCATGATCGGTTTTTCTTGTAACAATGTGTCTCGCGCGTCGTCGAATGTAATGGCATTCTCTATCGTTATCTTTTCTCTGTCCTTATCCATTGTGTCGTCATTTAGAGATTCATCACAGGCTATCTCCAGTCATAAATGTTCTGACATTTCATTTTCTGTTGGGGAGTGTTGTGTGTTTTCTATGAGCTGCACTGTTCTACCGTTTTGATTATTAGCATTCATACGATAACTTGGTTGTTGTGCACTGTTTGAATTTCTATGAAAATTATCATTGTAGAATGTCCTTTGCAGACGGTGTTCGTTTTCTCGGCACCTGTCGCCTTTTCTTGGCGATGAGTCATGTGGAAGTTTGACCGGTTCGGCATTTCCTGTCCGTATATGTGTCGTGTTATTTGGATGGCTTTGTTGTTGTCTTCAATTGTAATGTACATTGTTATTATACTGCTGTTCATTGAATCCCTGTGTGTATTCTCGACTAAAGTTTTCATTTTCGCCGCGAAAGCGTTTATTATGATTGTTATTGCCAAATCGTGTTGGCTCAAAATTATTATTGTTTATCTGGTTTGCGTTATGTCGTGAAAAGTTCTTATTAACAAACGCATAATCTGCCTGGTGTACCTCTAGCAATTGCAGGATGTCTCTAAATGCGTACATGCTGTCCTTTTGCTGGCCTGATAATAATGGCACTTTCAATGCTCTGGGGAGTTTTGAAATACACAACTGTATTAATGCGGATTGACTGTATGGCTCATTGAGGTATTGGTTTTGTTCAACCATACACTCGAAAAATTGTGTGATTGTTGGGAAAGTAGAATTATCGAAATTTGGTAGCATAATTAGCAGATCTTTAATGCTATTCTGTGTGGTGTCTGACCAATATGCTGCTAGAAATGCTTCCTGGAATGCTTCTACTGAAAAACACTGTCTAGCAATTGGTCGCAATCTTCTCGCTGGTTCCCCTTCAAGAAAACTAATAATAAATTCTAGCATATGTTGAACTGGCCATGATGGTGGGAGTGCCGCATTGAATTGTTGGATCCAGTCCAGTGGATGTATTTGCGTCCTGTCGTTTTTAAATGTTTTAAACTTTCTCACTGAAAGGAAATGCTTGTGGTCGAAACCGTCGTGTCTTTGTGTGTAATTATTTTCGTAATGTTGTGAATATGAATTTGTGTGTCTTTCTGCCTGGTTAAGATCTCTTACTCTCTGAAGTCTACCGACATTATATGTATTGTGCATCTGAGGCATGTCGTAATGGTGTGTGTTCTGTTGGAATTGATTGTTTGCAGTTGTTTCTTGTGTGTCAGCTATCCTTTGCTGTAAAGAATTGATTTTTAGATGTAACAAATTATTACGTGATTCTAGGTCTGCGATTGTTTGTTGCACATTCGTAATTTGCGTATCTTTACTATTAGAAATCTCTTGAACTGAGACTGGTGTAGTGTCATCTGATTTACTGTCATTGGTAGTATCTAACAGGTCTGTTCTTGTAGTGAATTCGTTGATCTTTTCTGTCAATTCGTTTCGTAATTTACGATTACTTTTGGTTACTTTCTTAAAATCTGCTTTCAAATTTTCTGAGTTTTGATTGATTTCTATGTGTTCCATTCTGTCAGTTAGTGTCAGAACTTCTTCTGTTAATTTATCCCTAATACTCTGGGTTTCAGTGTCTGTAGAAATTTTCGCCTCAATTGTGTGTGACTGGATTTCCGTGAGCCTCTCTTGTATTTGAATATTTGTCTCCTTAACCGTTTCGATTTCTTCCGAAATCGAGTGTATGTGATTGTCCACGTAAGTTTTTCCCTGAGCAAACACTTTCTTTTTGTCGTCCTGACGCTGTTTATTAATTGTTTGTAATAGTTCTTTTCGTTCTTTATACTGCGATCGCACCAGTTTGCGGTGACGTATCAAACAGTTTTCTGTGTGATTGTTAAAACGTTCATCAATGCAAGCGTTGTGTTTACAAAAGTTCTCTGTCATTGTTTCTCGTATGCTAACCGCAAATGCATCTTGTATCTTGGCGTGTGAGCGGTTTCGACCACTACTGCGGTCATCTTCAGACCAATGAGTAAGGACCTCCTTCTGCTGAAGAATCACTAGTGATCAAGACTGTTTTTAATAGTAAATATTTGTAACTCATTGATCACTGCCACTCCCATAATGTATTCAAAAATAATTGAATAATACAGCTTGGCTGTTCCTGTAAATAATTTATTTAGCAACTAGTTTCGTAGCCTAGAAGCCACATCATCAGGTTAAATCTGATAAAGTACAAAAATCAATCGGTACAATTGTGGTCGACAGAAAGAAATAGAGAAAATTACTTACATGGTGAATCATGACATTAAAGCTGCAACGTGGACAGAACCGAATATTCCTAGTCTATGAATAAATGGCGCAGTTAGTCGAACGTCAGTTAAGCGGAATGACTGTGTCATTTATTCATAGACGATGAATGTTTTGTCCCGTCCATGTTGCAACTTTAATTACATGATTCACCATGTAAGTAATTTGCTCTATTTCTCTCTATTGTTTGTAACTATAATTCGACCACAATTGTAGCGAACTTTTTTGTAATTTAACATAATGATGCGGCTTCTAGGCTACGAAACCGGTCGTTAAATAAATTATTTACGAGAGTTGCAATGTGGTTATTATTCAAGAAGTCTAGGTTTGTTTGACTCACAGGAGATGCAAAGATAGATGTCAACTATTCGTTAGCATACTTATAAAGTTTCAAGAACCAGTACTACACGGGGAGCAAATTTGCGAGGGGTAGTCATAAAGTTTTAATTGTTGTTGTTGTTACTGTTGTGCTCTTCAATCTGAAGACTGATTTGATGCTCCTCTCGATGCTACTCTATCTTGTGTAAGCTCCTTCAACTTCCAATAACTACTGCAACCAACATCCTTTTGAACACTCTTGCGATATTCATTTCTTGGTCTCCCTCTACAATTTTTACCCCCAGATTTCTTTCAATTCTTGATGTCTCAGAACGTCTCCAGTCAACCGACCCCTCCATGTAGTCAAATTGTGCCACAAATTTCTTTTATTCCCAGTTCTATTTAGTACCTCCTCATTATTTACATGATAGTCCATCTAATTTTCAGTAATCTTCTGTAACACCACATTTCCAAAGCTTCCATTCTCCTCTTGTCTGAACTGTTAATCGTTCACGTTTCGCATCCATGCAAGGCTACACTCCAGACAAATTCCGTCAGAAAAGACTTCCTAACACTTAAATCTACACTGTCCATTCACATTAATGTGACCACCTGTCAAAAGCAGGTTGGACCACTGCGAGACGTGAAGGTTCTGGAAGGTACCGACAAGATTGTGGAGCCCTGCCAGTACCAATGCTGTGGTCAGCTGCGCTAGATTTCTCGGCTGAGGATCCATGTCGCGAATAATCTGATCTTGGTGGTCTCACCCATTCCCATTTGGGTTTAAATCCGGGAGTTTGACGGGCAGGGGAGTGTGATGGTAGATGCCATCGTGCCAAAGAAAAACAAACTGCATGTAGGCATGGATATGGTCCCCAAAAATACATGCATACTTGTTGTGCTGATCCATTGTGGTTTCCAGAATGACAATATCACCAAGATAATGCCACAAAAACATTTCCGAGACCATAAGACTCCCTCCTCCAATCTGGATACTTCTGACGATTGTTGCCGGGTGTTTGCTTTCAAACGTTTCACTCCGTATACGCCAACGACCATCTGGAGCATAAAGCGTGATTCCTCTGAAAAGGCCACCCGTTGCCGCTCAATGAACGTCCATTTGCGGAAGTGGCGTGCAAATTCCAGCCTTCGTCGCCGATGAACGCAATCAGATTAGGTGCATGAACAAAGCGCCTCTTGTAGAAGCCCATATGCAGTAACTTTCGCTGAGCGGTCGTTGAAGACACACCGTTGGTGGTCCCTTGGCACGTCTGTTTGCCCCTACATATCTCCGCAGCCTTCATCTCGGTCATCTATGGCCAATGGTGCACCACAATTGGCCTGGCGCCGGTTTTGAATAGCGCCATTTTGTCATTCAAGATATACTTTAAGCACGGCGGCACACGAGCTATCTACAAACTTAATTGATTCTGAAGCGCTTTCACCCCTGGCTCTAAATCCAATGGTCATGCCCTTTTGGAAATCAGATAAATCGCTCCTTTTCCGCATTACGACATCGACTGCACTATTTGCCGTGTACCCTGGCACGCTTTATATACCATCCACCGATAGTGCTGCCATCTGTCAGTGATTGGTTATTGACGATAACGTCGAACATAGGCAGTTGTCACAGTGACGTGACTGGGTCGTGTATAAAGTTATGTGAGACACTGTCCATTCCATTCAACTGCTCTTCCACGTCCTTTGCAGTCTCTGACACAATTACAATGTCATCGACAGACCTCGAAGTTTTTATTTCTTCTCCTTGAACTTGAATTCTTTCTCCAAGCTTTTCTTTGATCTTCCGTACTTGCTTCTCAATGTACAGATTGAATAACATTTGGGATGAGCTACAACCCCTCCTCAGTGCCTTCCCAATCACTGGTTACCTTTCGACTCTTGTAACAGCTGTCTGGTTGTAAATAGTCCTTCGCGCCCTGTATTTTACCCCAGCTACCTTCAGAATTTCAAAGAGTATATACCAGTCAACAATTTCAAAAGTCTGTAAATGCTATAATGCTATAAATGTAGGTTTCCCTTTCCTCGATCTAAGTGAAGTCATAGGATCAGTACTGCCCTGCATGCTCCTACATTTCTCCAGAAACCAGACTGATCTTTCCTGAGGTCGGTTTCTACCAGTTTTCCATTTTTGTCTAAAAAACTCGTGCTAGTATTTTGCAATCATTATTTACTAAACTGATAGCTCGAAAATATTCACACTTGTTGGCACCTGCTTTCTTTGGAATCGGAGTTATTACATTCTTTTAAGGTCTGTAGGTATTTCGCTTGTCTCACACAACTTGCACACCAGGTGGAACAGCGTCATCATGGCTGGCTCTCCCAAGGATATCAGTAGTTCTGAGTGTGCTATCGTCCAAACATCGCAGCACCACACCTCAGTCGGCAATCTGCATCGATACCACAGACATTAGCGATGTCTTACTGCAGTCTACGACGACGAGTGGAAGAGGACAAAGAAGACACGCCCTCACTCTCAGCACAGCAGAGCACTCGCACGGAGGTCAATGTAGATCCGAGCATGGAAGCACTCCGTCCCAGTTCGTGATCTCAGCTGAAGCAGTCAGCATCATCGAGTAGGACTAAAGAGTTATTTAAGTCTCAGATGGAAATGTACTTTTGTAAATGCTGAACATTCTGCTTCAAGAGAACAGTTTGTTAACTAGTGCATCTTGCGATGCTTTAATAGTCATTGGCAGTTGTAAATTATCGAGCATTCCTGTGGCAATGCATTGTATCGAGTTAAATGAATATTTTTATCCATGCATGCAATAAAGTGAACTGATAGGCCTATACCATACGTTGTAGTTCCAATGAGTCATCTGCCAGAGCAATCAAAAACCCCACAGCTATGGCCAAACACTTATAGTTACGACTAGTCATGACACTGACGAACTGTCGTCGCCTGTGGTCGTGAAATTTGGCGATAGTGTTGGTCCATCCCTACATGTTCAGCCTTCCACACGACATATTTTTACCAACAATGGATTAGTTTTCGGAGACTTCAGCTGCTGAAGTCTTCGTTTTGGCTGTTCAGGAGAAGTTCCACCACGAAAAATCACCTCGTCGTCATTCTGAGAATGCCTGCATAGCAGTGGTTCCTTCATCTGAGATGAAAATAAGAGGTCACCGAGGTCCATGTGGGGAGAATGTGGAAGATGAAGCAAAGTTTGACAGCCTAAAGAAGCAGCATGTGTTGCTATGTCCTATGTAGAACGTGCTTGTGCGCTGTCGTGGAGTAAAGAAGTCTTTTGGAGAGCTCCCTGCGACAATTCATCTCGATAGTTTCCAAAAACCTAGCCAGGAGATTTTGATACTATGCACTTCTGATGGTTTATACCTTACGAGCATAGTCCAAACCATGGCTGTCCCAAAAATCACCGCCCATCACTTTCCTCGATGATATACATGAAATGCATTAGCAGTTGCGCATATGGACAACCATCAGCTGTAAAATGGAATGACGGCAATGAAAATTTGGGCCAGACCGGGACCCGAACCCAGATTTCCCGCTTACCGTGAACAGCCACCTTACCATTTTCAAAAAAAAAAAAATCTCGTTTTGTTAGATGCGGATGCTCGAAGGCACCCGTTCAAGTTCCTCGCTGACCCATTCACTCAGTTTTTATATTACAGAGGATAGCTAACGCTCTGACCGAACACGCTGAGCTACCGTTCCAGCAACCATTTGGCTATCCGAGCCAAACATCCACATGTCGTCAAACATGTGTCTACAACCTGCACTCGTACATACTTTATGTATATTTCTGTACAGGAGAAAAATTTTAATTGAAAGTCACTTGCCCAGTCTCTGCGGATAAATACGATATTGTGGTGCCTGTGTTGTTCAGAAGTACGATGCAATGTTCCTTTGGACATGCAGGGATGTCTGAAAGAATATTCACAGCAGCGTTTACAGCCATTTTGAAATACACGACATGTACTCACAATTGCGAATACCGGCAACCATCAGCAGTATAATGGAATGGCGACAATGAAAATTTGTGCATGACCGGATTTGCTGTTTATTGCGAGCGCTTGCCTTACAATTAGGCTATCCGAGCACGCCTCGGAGCCAGACCCAGACTTCCATATGTTGTCAACTACGTGTCTACAACCGGCACTTATGTATCCATTACGTACAAGGGCGAGTCTAATGAAAACCTTAAATTTGTAGTAACAAATCGAAATTTCGCGCCGTTATCCTGTAAGTTGGTAAGCGTGCTACAAACAGCATGCAGAATGGCCTGTAGGTGGCAGCATAGTGCAGATGCACACATACCGTCGCAGTATCAGTATAAAGATGGCCGCCCCACTTGCGACTTGCACCAGGGAAGAACAGCGTTCTGTTATTCGGTTTCTGCGTAGTGAAGGTGTGATACCTATTAAAATTCATCGACGAATGAAGTTTTAGTACGGTGATGCATGTTTGTCACAGCAGCAAGTCTACGAGTGGAGCAGGAAGTTCGCAAATGGTGTGACTTCAGTGGAAGATGCTCTCGTCCAGATCAGGCACAACGAGTTGTGACTCCACAGAACATTGCAGCAGTTGAAGCAACAGTGAAGAAAAACCACCGAGTGACACTGGATGACAATGCAACATGTTTGCAGATTAGTCATGGGTCAGCATACCGCATTGTACATGATGTGCTCCAGTTTCACAAAGTGTCTGCAAGATGGGTGCCACGGCAGCTGCATCCTGAAATGAAAGAACGATGTGTTGATGCTTGTGAAGAACTTCTTCGGCGCTTTGAACGTGAAGGTGATAGCTTCTTTGCAAGAATCTTTACTGGGGACGAAACCTGGGTTCACTTCCACCAACCGGAAACGAGCGTCTTCCTCTTCCACCATAGTCACCAGACCTTGCCCCAAGTGATATTCATATGTTTGGACCACTCAAAGACGCAATGGGAGGAAAGATGTTCCATTCTGATGAAGAGGTACGCCACGCAGTGCATGAGTGGTTACGCGGACTACTAAAAGAAATTTTTTTATAAAGGAATTTATGCACTTCGTAAGCGCTGGAGGACTTACATTGAGTGTGGGGGAGATTGTGTTGAAAAGTGATACAGCTCTGTACCACTTCTGCACAATAAATAGTATTTAAAAAAATATTTAAGGCTTTCATTTGACTCACCCTCGTGTATGCACGTGTGCATGTTTGTCCAAAGGAACATTCACTCATACTTCTGCACAACACAGGCACTGCGATATTGTATTTATCCGCCGATAGCAGCCAAACGACTTTCAATTAAAATGTGTCCCCTGTACAGGAATATACATAATGGATCTATGAATGCAGGTTGTGGACACATGTTTGACGACCTATGGAAGTCTGGATCTGGCTGTGAGTCATGCTTGGATAGCCTAAAAGTAAGGCGACCACTCGCGATGAACAGGAAATCCGAGTTCGAGTCTCAATCCAGCACAAATTTCCATTGTCGTCATTCCTATATACAGCTGAAGGCTGTCCATGTTTTATAACGGTTGTAGTCGCTGCAGTGCCTGTTCAATGCATGCATGTCCAAAGGAACATTGCATCGTACTTTTTGAACAATGCAGGCACTGCAATATCGTATTGCTGGATGATGGTCGGATCTTCGTTTTATCGGCGATTGTGGATCCACAAGTTTCCAAATCTTGCATCGCTACTTTGTACAGGACAAAGTGATCTATTGTAATTAGCCACAACGAATACTCATCTGGATCAGGCTGACACTATTACTTCATTTCCGCAGCTGCCTCAGTTCGACAGTTTTTTGGATAGGTGCCAGCAGTCGAGGAACCCTTTGGGTGACGATCTCTGTCGTGTGCAAAATGTCGTGTACTGTCGCGTCTGTTACGATACACTGACTTTCGAGTACCAGAGCGTCCACTTCTCTTGCGATTCAATTCACGTTTCTTCACAAAGAGGTTGCCTACTTCTTCGTTCTTCGTCATTCACACTTTTTTGACCATACTGGAAACTTCTACTCCACCTAACCATTGTAACATGTGACAATGCGTTGTTGCCCAATAGTCCCACCACCTCAGAATCGATTGATGCAGCGTCATTTCCTTTTACACTGAAGCGCCAAAGAAACTGATATAGGCACGTGCATTCAAATACAAAGAAATGTAAATAGGCAGAATTTGGCGCTGCGCTCGGCAACGCCTGTATAAGACCGCAAATGTCCGATGCAGTTGTTAGATCGGTTACTGCTGCTACAGTGGCAGGTTATCAAGATTTAAGTAAGTTTGAACGTGGTGTTATAGTCGGCGCACGAACGATGGGACACAGCATCTCCGAGGTAGCGATGAAGTGGGAATTTTCCTGTACGAATATTTCACGAGTGTACCGTATCAGGAATCCGGTAAAACGTCACATCTCCGACACCGCTGCGACTGGAAGAAGATCCTACAAGAAAGGGACCAACAATGGCTGAAGAGAGTCGTTCAACGTGACAGAAGTGCAGCCCTTCCCCAAATTGCTGCAGATTTCAATGCTGGGCCTTCAACAAATGCCAACGTCCGATCCACTCAACGAAACATCGTCTAGGTGGGCTTTTGGAGCCGAAGTCTTGATGACTGCACGACACAAAGCTTTACACCTCGCCTGGGCCCGTCAGCACTAACATTCGACTGTTGATGACTGGAAACATGTTGCCTGGTTGGACGAGACTCGTTTCAAATTGTATCGAGCAGATGGACGTGTACGGGTATGGAGACAACCTCATGAATCCATGGGCCCTGCATGTCAGTGGGGGACTCTTCAAGTTGGTGGAGGCTCTGTAATGGTGTGGGGCATGTGGAGTTGGAGTGATAGGGGCCCCTGATATGTCTAGATACGTCTCTGATAGGTGACACATATGTAAGCATCCTGTCTGATCACCTGCATCCATCCATGTCCATTGCGCATTCCGATGGGCTTGGGCAATTCCAACAGGAGAATGTGACACCCCAAACGTCCAGAATTGCTACAGATTGGCTCCAGGAACACTCTTCTGAATTTAAACACTTCTGCTGGCCACCAAAATACACAGACATTACACTATTGAGCACACCTCGGATGCCCTGCAATGTGCTGTTCGGAAGAGATCTCCACCCCCTCGTGCTCTTACGTATTTATGGACAGATATGCAAGATTCATGGTGTCAATTCCCTCCAGCACTACTTCAGACATTTGTCGAGTCCATGCCACGTCGTGTTGCGGCGCTTCTGCGTGCTCGCGGGAGCCTTACACGATGTTAAGCACGTTTACCAGTTTTTTTGGCTCTGCAGTGTAAATGCAGCAAACGAATTATTGCAAAGTGATTCCGCTCTATCAATGGGCTATGCCATTTTGTTTTGGCTTATCTAGTAGCCTGCTACAGTGCAGTGGATTTCAGTATGTACCAGCACTGCAGACAGGTACCTGTAAATAAACAAAAGCATCATTACATAACTTTGTTTTTTTCGAAGTGATAATTAAACCTCTAAACTGCCCATCACAGGAATATGCCACAGTCCTCTATGTATCACTCCCATAGGGAAAGCGAACACATGTTTAGAGCAAATAACAATGTACACAGAGGCATTTAAACTGTTATTCTTCCCACACCCTTTACGTGAATGCAATGGCAAGAAAGTCTAATATATGGTGCAATTGGAAGTGACCTCTGCTGTACAATTCACAGCGTATGAATATAGATCTAGATGTAGAAGTAGTTGGTTTGGAACCCTACCAACGATGGAAATAGGAGTATATCAGACTTGTTATCTATGAAGACATTTACAGAGAGATTGTGTCCAGTGATCGCGAGACATCTGTAGCGCCAATGAATACCAATGATGACTCGAGAAGTGTAGATCTAAATATGTTATAAGCCAACATAAACGAAAAGAAGAGCAGTTGAACGGAATGGACAGTGTCTTGAAGGGAGGACATAAGATGAACATCAACAAAAGCAAAACGAGGACAATAGAATGTAGTCGAATTAAGTCGGGTGATGCTGAGGGAATTAGATTAGGAAATGAGACACTTAAAGTAGTAAAGGGGTTTTGCTATTCAGGGAGCAAAATAACTGATGATGGTCGAAGTAGAGAGGATATAAAATGTAGACTGGCAATGGCAAGGAAAGCGTTTCTGAAGGAGAGAAATTTGTTAACATCGAGTGTAGATTTAAGTGTCGGGAAGTCGTTTCTGAAAGTATTTGTATGGAGTGTAGCCATGTATGGAAGTGAAACATGGACGATAAATAGTTTGCACAAGAAGAGAATAGAAGCTTTTGAAATGTGGTGCTACAGAAGAATGCTGAAGATTAGATGGGTAGATCACATAACTAATGAGGAGGTATTGAATAGGATTGGGGAGCAGAGGAGTTTGTGGCACAACTTAACAAGAAGAAGGGATCGGTTGGTAGGACATGTTCTGAGGCATCAAGGGATCACCAATTTAGTATTGGAGGGCAGCGTGGAGGGTAAAAATCGTAGAGGGAGATGAATACACTAAACAGATTCAGAAGGATGTAGGCTGCAGTACGTATTGGGAGATGAAGAAGCTTGCACAGGATAGAGTAGCATGGAGAGCTGCATCAAACCAGTCTCAGGACTGAAGACCACAACAACAACAACAAACGAAAACAAATATCTAAACTAAGAAAATAAAAAGTATCCTCTTAAAAAGGAATATTATCTTACAACAAATAGATAAGAAACGGGTTGCCCTAATATACAGTACGAAATCAGTTTATTCTTTTTCAATTTACGAAGTCAGCATGAAGGCATGTTTATCATGTCATTGTTTTATGAAATGGAGGCATTCTTCACGAAGCAATCGATATACATTGTTGGTCATTAAAATCACAACATCAAAAAGGATAGCAAATAACGACATGTGTCTTCTTATGCTTATATACCCTAATATAGTAGAAAGAACATACGTTAAATTGTAAAGCAACTTAGGGCAGTCCCGGAAAAACAGCGCTCCGTGAGCGCTTTCGCCTTGCTCCTGCCTAGCGCTCACTGCGCCGTGAAGAGTGGGGCTGGTGGAGGATGAGGAAGAGGGAAATGTAGGCTGCAGCCAGACGCCGCAGTACTCCATACGCCGAGCGAAGAGCTCTGACAGCTGACAGCCCAGTTGCCAGTATTCGACACGGATGGTCAGCGAGCCTATGGCGGGTGGAGTGAGGCGACAGACCTTCCTGTCTCACCCTTCGGCCTGCGGCAACACTCGGCTCCTTCAGAACTTAACAATGTCGTGTTATTCATTGCAGCATTCCTGTAGAGTCAGCGTTCTGCTGACCGATGTGTTCCTTGATGGAATACTTTTTCACATGCACTATTAGTGTTTGTCACCTTACACAAACACAAACATAAATATTTTCTTTAATGATGTTGCAGCCATTTGAATGCAATAATTTTCATTTAACTGTTATACGATTCAGATTTCGCTGTATTTCATACCAGTCTGATGTCTTTTGACATATAAATAAGTTACTGTACTTGAAAATGGCCTATGGCCGAACTCTGGATCGTATAACAATAAAATGAAAATTCTTACCGTCAAACGGCGGTAACATCGTTAAAAAAATTACCATGACTATGGATCTACCCAAAATAAAAATTACACACAATAAGATTTTCAACATTAACAAGGTAAAGCAAATTGCACAAATGTTACATGTAAAATATCGAATAAGGGCGTTATTTCTATTTTTCATGCGGGAGAACGGAAACCCCAAGATCATCGTCATCTGATTGGTCATCTCCTGTCACGACCACATAGTCCTCGGTATCGTCGCTGCTGCTGTCTCCATCGCCTGATAAAGAAATGACAATATTATGAACGGATTCTTCTCTTACACCTTCTTCTATGTTTGACCTTGTAATCTCTTTCCACACGCGGTTCACGGCGTTCTTCCAATTTTCTGGCGTTATTTGTGTGACGGCCTCATTTACCAGCCTCTCCGTGTCTTGCAACATAAAGGTTTTGTTTCGCTGCGCAATATATGCTTTCATTGGAGCCCAGATGAGTTCAATTGCGTTGTAATGGCAGTAGTACGATGTGGCAGTGGTTTTCTGCCAATGTATCAATCACATAATGCGTCTTCTGTTGCTTGTATCATTTCACTAACTACAGAAGTTCCACTTTGCGCATATTCTGTTCAAAGACTATTTCGTCTCTCCTTGCAGCAGTCGTTGGTGCCTTATTTAATTGTACAGAATGGTACAGCTCGTTGTCCATAACAAAAACACTACCAGATCTGTGGTAGCAAACGAGTAACGAACCAGTCTTTGTATCTACTCATCACGCATGTTTCGTCAATCCATATTGCATTTACCAGTTTTACTGCTAGCAACTCACACAGGAAACGACGTCTCCAAGCTACAATGTCTCTGTGTTCCATTACTAACTTTCTTCCTGAGAACTTTCTCCAATGGAAGCCAACTTTTTTCAAAACAATGGAGAGACTTGTCGTTCTGCCTGTTACCAAACCACTGTCTGACAGTGATGCCATCAACGTTTTAAGTGCTGGATACTCCTTCCTGCTGTAGTACATGTATATGTGTTGCCTGATAGAACTTTCGCCAAAGATTTCTGTTTCAATCACACAACTCGATCTCTTTCTTGACTTTCCAGGCATCACAATAACAGGGCTCGCAGCTGGATTGGCGGCCTCTTATTCATTTCTGACTCTCTTCACTATCGCTGTAGAGATGTTCAATGCATCTGCCACTCTGTCAACCACTTTTCTCACTGATGTCAAAGGCCCACCATTGTCCCTTTCCATTTCAAAGTAAACATGCAATATGTATATAAATTCACATGCTTGGGATTTCAGCGAAGATCCCTTCCCCAAAATCCCTCTTCTCTGCACTACAGGCAGCCATTTTCCACTTATACACACTTTTCCACTTATGCACACGGGAAGATACTCGCAGAAGTAGCGGAATGCACACGTATACACACAAACCTGAACGTAGCACATGGCGCAACTAACTGAAAGCAGCGGTCGCCCAACACTACCACAACACTGGGGCATTGCCACGGTAACGTAAAACAAGCTCACGATCTGATTGGCCGTCGTGGATGCGCAAAGCACGTGCGCCAAGGTTCGCGTCAACTGTCAGAGCTCTTCTCTCGCCATATGCTTTATAGAGCAAAGAAGTCATTTTGTCAGATGCCAAGCAGTTTGATCACAATACTACTTGGGTTAGATTTATGTTCTGCATTAGGAATACAATGCCGTCTACGCACTGTCCAAAAAAGAAGAAATATAGAAGGCGTAGCTTTCAGTCACAAATGGGGATTGCCTTATTTCTCGTATCTTTCAAAGGCCATGAGAAGTGCTTAATATCTCAACACACCACTATGAGCTGGAAAAATTTTATTGGAATGTCATTATAACACCAGCCACAAAGACGATGTGATGCACTTGTCTTCTGACGAATGATAGTGATGCAGACTGAACTGAAGTCGTCCTTTACTGAGACAGAGGGAAAAAACTGAATTGTTAATAGAGTGGTGACAAAAAATGGTTCAAATGGCTCTGAGCACTATGGGACTTAACATCTGAGGTCATCAGTCCCCTAGAACTTAGAACTACTTAAACCTAACCTAAGGACATCACACACATCCATGACCGAGGCAGGATTCGAACCTGCGACCATAGTGGTCGTGCGGTTCCAGACTGAAGCGCCTAGAACCGCTCGGCCACCAGAAACCGGCAGAGTGGTGACAAAATTTGTTATGGTCGACATCATCAATTATTTAAATTCATTAAGTATCTTAATGCAAGGGGAGAATGGTTTGGGAACAGATATGGTGGACAAGATTGATGCTATCAAACAAAAAATAATCCTATTGAAAAAATCAAATTCAGGTTCATAACTTGGAACATTTCCACAGCTCAAGGCAGACATTTATGAAGTTGACGTGACTGACTACGTTTCACTAACTGAAACATTTCATCGTAAGTTCTCTAAGAGACTCCAAGACACTGCACGACTGAGACGGATTTCGATTTATTTGTCAGACTGTTCTCGCTTTTGGCTGCTAATTTACCTCATTACACGCAACTTGAGATGACAGACATAAAGGGTAGCACCCAGCTCAGCGACCTGATTGTCCAGTACAGGAATTTACATGATTTGTATGACAACCAACAGCAGCGTCCTAGACTCCACAGACAAGCCGCTAAAGTTATTTCAACGTTTGGTTCAACCTATGGCAGCGAACTTTTTTTCTGTTATGAAATTGACAAAGTCGCGCCACCGTTTGTGTTCAAGAGATTTTAATTTGCGTAATTCCATGTGTTTGACTCGAATCATAATTCCAGATTTAGTACATATTCTATAATCGAAATGTATATAAATTATAAACATCACAACTTAATATTAAATGACTGTATGTAAGTCTTTATGTAGTTATTCACACCATATTAGCACTATCTAATGTACTTCTTTAATCAAGTTATTGCTTTAACAAAAAAATACTAAAAAGTGGAAAATAAATACTAGTGATAAAATCCTGCCTATAAAAGTATGCCGCAATGCTCGCCTCCTAGAAGTAGTTGCACTGTATTTCATGTATGCAGCCTTTGGCTTATAGCCATCTTACTCAAACACCTGCTCAGAATGTCGCAGTGGTGGAAGAAGATGGAGTATTGGGCAAACTCGGCTGCACTCACGGAGAGGCAGCATGCTCTAGGAGTGCAACCTTACAAAAGTCTGTTTTAGAGGATGTAGGGTCTGAAATTTAGCACACCTCTGGCAGCAGCAATGGCTCTAACTCAGCTAGGCAGAGAGGGAGCGTGCTCTAAGAGTGCAAATCTTAGCAAGGTCTGTTTTAGAGGATGCAGGATCCGAAATTTAGGGCACGTCTGGAAGCAGCAATGGCTCTAACTCAGCCATGCATTGAGTCAAAACAAGCTGGGATGACAGATATGGGTATGTCATTCTACGCTGCCTCAATTCTATGCCAGAGTTTATCAGCTGTAGTGGCTGGCAACTAGTGGTGTTCCATTCTCTCTGCAATCCAAGGCAGAGTATTTTGAGTATGAGAGAAATCTGTTCAACAAGATTGTCACAGCAACAGCTGAATAACTTATGCAAAGTGGTAGGCCAAAACAGGGCGAAAAACATTCGAAATTGGGTTATCTTGCGTAAACACAATATCAAAATGACCACAGAGAAAGGGCACAGTCACCAACCTTAACACATCAGAAGCGTGAAGGCTGCTTTCCAAATTACCAGCTATGTGAACTTGTGGTGATCGTGTCATGTACCCAGTAGCACCGTATACCACCAAGGCAGGTTCTGGTGCCAAACGCATTGTCTTCGAAGCTTCCAAACATGGACATGTCTACTATATGCAGAACTGGGACCTGCCAGAAAGACAACAGGGTACTGATGCTGTGTCTAGTGCTATTATTCAGTGCACCAGTATCAACACAGTTCTCTCTAGTGATGTGTCAAGAGAAACTACAACAATGGTAGCCTTGTTGGCTATCTGTGGTGCTTCATAAGTGGATACCTCGATACTTCTCTTGCCACAAACATTTCCTGACTCAAGATATGGTACATGGCTGTAGAATCCTGCACTGCCAATTGAACAATATGTCTGCCCTCTCAGCCACTAATCATGTGATGCTGCTGAGGTCCTGCATGGCTCTGAGTGTGTTCCCCCTGAAACCATTCATTCGATTTTCACATGACAGCCACAGGTCCCAAACAATGCTAGCACAAGTATTGTGGAACAACGAAATGCATTCTCAGTAGATCATATCCTGCTGTTGATGGATACTGACCTGTGCTGGTAGACATTTCTCCTTCTTTAACTATGTATAACACGGTCTTCTCACAAACAAACATTCAAATGCTGTTTCTGAATGAGATACCCCTTGTGTAATCTCTCCTTGTATACAAATGTGTGTGAGATTTGCACTGTCTAATTTCTGCGGTTGCACTGAAAGTCTAAACATTTGTGCATCCAAGTATGCAATACTCTTCACACAGATTGGACATTTTTTATATGCCGACTTCATGATGTTGTATTAGAACTTGTAGAACTTTTATTACCTGCATAATAGTTATGTATTTCAGAAAATATGTATAGACTAATGATGAACAAACTACATTTCTTTTCTAGTGCTCATTTGTTTGTAAGTATCTTCCAAGATTATGAGATGATATAAAACTTTGTAATACAATTATAAAGTGATTAATATTAGTTAATTGTAACTATGTACTCATAAAAACATTTGGAAACAAGTATCCAGTCCAGCTTTTCTCATTTTTATTATATATTGGTACAAAGAATTATAAAAGAGGCTCAATAAAACATTTTATCTGAAAGTCATATTATGTACCTTCACCAACATTCCAGCAGTACTTAAAAAGAAGAAAGTGATTCGTTTTTTTGTTTCCACACCACACCAATGATTTATTTGTTTCATCCCTTTATATATGGATCAGACAATCTCTTAGGGATGATAAAAAGAGCTTCAGTTTGAGGGAGGGAACTCTGGTCTAGAAATGATTGAGCTGAAAGTTATAAACAAAAGTAAAAACACTTAAAATTACTGCTTTTGCTGCTGATGATAAAAATCCGTGTACACACTTGTTCCTATGCCACCATGACATCATTGCACGAAGTTCTGTGAAATCTATTGAAGTACTGACTGTGTACAACATTTCAGCCTTCTTACAGTTTCCATTTGCTTCTTGTACACAAAAATCATGTCTGCTAATTCCTTAACTCGATGTATCATTTCACTAAGTAAGAATGACTGTATACTTCGACTTGAAAACAGACGTTCTTGAGAAGTAGGCACGGTAGGTTTGCGGTTATTATGTTTTATGGAGGCATAAAGCAGAGGGTATTAGCACCAGGTCAACCATTTAGCGATAGGCACTCACAATTTAAAGAAATCAGACATTGTGTTCTACAGTGTACTTATTCTTCTTCATCATCATTTTTTTTTCATTATCGTTCTGCCTATCTTAGAGTCACATAATTCAGATTTGGACTTACCATTGGGTGTTGGGCCAGTTAATATCTATGTAAACAGCTCACTTTATTTTCTATGGAAACTCATATCCTTCAAAATTTGCATCAGTATTGCATATCTACTGAATTACTTGCTTTCTCGGAGTCAACAAACACGAGCACAAAATTATTGCTTTCCCATATTTCAACCGAAATTACCAGTTTCATATTTGAGATAAGTTCCCATCATTACTCAAAGATTGTATCAGTCTCATGTAAATACTCAGTATATTAGGTCTATATGTGTTATTTAGAGAGTACAATGTAGAACTCCAATGTTGGCTATTACGTAATTAGAAATTCGAGTATACAAATACAAGGAACTTGCTTTAAAGTATATTGTGTAGCTAATTTTCACAAAACTTATTTTTGTGCATTAAAACCATGACTGGACACGCTGCCTGCTGTCCATCTATATCTACATCCACATTCTGCATGCTACTGTTACGTGCATGACAGTCCCCTTTGTAGGTTGACTGCATTTCCCACGCATCTTATTAAGGAACTGAAGTCTGTCATTTGCTGTAACTATGACTGATCCTCTAACACCGTACCATTTCATAACCCTACAAAATGTTACACCAAGGTACTATTGCAATATATTTGATTCCAGATGTGACTCATCGATGTTTTACTCATATAGGATACTATGTTTCTGTGTTTTACAAAGTGCAGAATTTTACGTTTCTCAATATTTAAATCAAGTTGGCAATCTTTTTACTACTCCAAAATTCTATTAAGATCTGCCTGATTCTTTGTTATGACTTGCATACCCTCTTTGATCAAGTGCTACTCTAGCAGGGATTCATTGATCAATTCATTATCAGTAACAGTACTGTATTCCATTTCTTTTTTAATTGTGTTTTGTGTAACATGCACATTAAAAATGTAAGGCCATAGTGTGCTATTGATATATGTGTTTACTGTCCAATACATTTTTCATTTTAGAAAAAATGATGCTGAATGAGTTAGTTATTTGCGTGTTTTGTGGATCACAATTGTGACCTCTCGCTGTGTGCAGGTTTAGTTAGTTTTTCAATTGTACAACTGTAGCAACTTCATCAAATTTATTTATTTATCCGTTCGACATATACAAGGCAAATATTACAGTGTCATTACAATCCACCAGGAAATTACAACACTACACAATGCTACTTATAGTTTTGAGCCAATCTATGGCTAGGTCAGGCAAGTAATGTATGTCCTTCAGTTCACCACTATATCTACCACTTCACACACCAGTAGGTGGTCCATTGTCTGGATTTCACCACATTCACACACGGGACTCTCCGCAAGTCCCCACTTATTCATTAGATGTTTGCATCTTCCCACGCTTGTTCCAAGGCGATTTAAGGCAACCCAGAGCTTCCGAGGGAGATCAAAACCATTTATCTTCTTGCTGGGGTCATCGATAAGCTTTTGGTTCTTGTGTGTCCCTTTGCGCCATGATTCCCCCCAGGCTAGAGCTTTGGGTTGAAGTCCTGTAATTCCCTGCCAATCTTCCAAAAGGGGGACCTAGATTTTGCCTGTTGATGGGTGATAAGTCTTGGTGTATAGGGAGTTCTGGAATGTGTACGATCTTCCTATATATTCTTGAGGTCGCCATGGAGCGCCTTATATCAGGGGGTTCTATGTTGGCAAGGACTGGGAGCCAGTCACATGGGGTAGCCCTAAGTGTGCCTGAGATAATTCTCACCGTCTCTTTCAATTGGGTGTCTACTTTATTTACATGCGCACTTTTCGCCCAGACTGGTGAAGAATATTCAGCCACGCTGTACACGAGGGCTAATGCTGACGTCCTTAGTGTATTAGCTCCGCACCCCCATCAAAAAAATATGGTAACTTGCTGAGCATTTATATGATTGTCTTAACTTTTCTAACAATAGTATTTTTAGCTCCCCCCCCCCCCTCTCTCTCTCTCTCTCTCTCTCTCACACACACACACACACACACACACACACACAAACTTGTGACATTGTTCCCTGTACAGAAATTCTTCTTTGGAGTAGACAGCGTTTCAAGCTGATGTGATTTCAGTTTGCATTTGAAGTCTATTCTATTTTCTGCAAATTTTATTGATATTGTTGCCATAAATCATGTGCTAGTACAGCTAGTCTATTACACAGAAATTCGTAATTCATTGCCTGATTTAGAACTGAATGTTCAAGCTTATGACAGGTATCATTTCGTTGAAGTTTTCTGCTTGTGTTCATCTGCAGTAGTTGTGTTTATAGTTATTTATTAATTTACATTTAAAAAGTGTTGTTGCTATATTGTGGTGTCTCTTTAAATGTAAAGAGCAGCTCTTCAGTCAAACTCATCTGTCGGATGCATTATTGCTATGAGCGATCTTTCGTATAATTACATTATTAGTTTGTCATCTACTGCCAAAAATGAATCATTTATGTGTAGACTACAGCTCTACCAGTGATTCATTTTTTGTATCAGTGGTAGTAGCTACACAAGTACTATAGATGATGGCTTTTGGTGTCTCGATTTCGAAGATCTCCTTCCTTTTCTCTTCGAATTTATTTTATAATTTTCGAAACAGATACACAGGTTTTTAGCTTCACAGAGTTTATTTTACCGTTTTCATTTGCCAACACTGTATTAATGTGTTTCCTTCAAAGATACTGTGTGTGTTCCAACAACGTCTGTGTTTATGTTATTGTTTACGTTTGACTACTGGCGGCAATATACAATGGGTTGCGAAGACGTGTTTAAAAGTTTACGTGAAGTTGGTTGTTGTAAACGCTGTTGTCTGCGAGTTATCGGTGAAAGAGAATCTACAGCATACAGTGATGTGCCAGAAACACTTAGAAAGGTGCGCATATTTTCAGTACTTAAAGAACATGAGGCATGAGAACCGGCTTTAACCTGCATTGTTTTACAGAAAGGACTCGAGTCACCGGTTGAAACTAATGAATGTGGAGAAGATAATGTTTCAGAAGTCATATGCATTGCTTGTTTGGGTTTATTACAAGATAATTTGTTTGAAGGAATAACTGAGAAGGTACTGTACTGTTTTGGATAATATCTGCTGACATATATATTTTTGTAAAAAAATCATGTGTCAAGGAAGTGTGATTTGACATTTATTCCCCAGATTTCCAACAAAATACTAGAAGGATCCTTCGACAGCACCACATTCACCTGCGCGTTGTCACTACCGGTCTGTTTCCAGATCAGGGCGCATTCATTATGGTTGTTTATAAGGGACAAGTTCCCCGAGTATTTTGATTCTGATTTCGCACGTTATGAAACTCATATGGTGCCAGTAAAAGACGTATGGAAGTGGACAGTTGTACCAGCAATAGCCAAACGAGTCAACAAAAGTTTTGATTCTGGAGATAAATGTAATTTCTTCGTTAACGTGAATGTGGAATACGCCAATGACGAAGACGAATGTGCACACATGTATGTAACAATCGTGTGACAGTTGTGTAGGCTGCATATATTTTACAGATGTTCTGTGTTATGTTTCTCTGCAATCAGTTGTATCATAATTTATACCACGTAACCAACATTTTAATTTATAGCCAAGTGTTGGCAGTGCTTTGTACTTGTCCAATTGCTTTCACGAAGGCTGCATGAAAAATAGCTTCTGTCATACTTTTGCTGTGCATAATTTAACTAACTTTCTCAGTTTTGATATTGTATTGTATGTGCATGAGGGAGACTAAAGAAGTCCTATTTATCTACCTCAGAAGGCGAGCATTTAGAATGAGACTGCACCTATCTCAGAATGTTAAATACTTTATTTGGTTTACTATGAATGTATCTATTATTATGCCTGAATTGAACATGCTAAAGTATGCAAACAAGTGAGTAACATTTAACATGGGTTTCACATGCGGCTTATAAGCTGCTAATTTCCCAGACAAGTTACCACAAAGTTTAAAGGTTATTCAGAGTCAAGAAGTGATTTTTTTTTCTGTAGCCCAGATGTGCTGTTTAGGATCCAGATCTGGAGGCAGATACAGCTATGAAAAATACCTTCTTTCATTAATATAAGTACAATCTCAATGTTAACACTTCTACAGCAGAGCACTGTCACTTCACTGATGTGAACAGGACATGAACACTGCAAGAGATGTGGCATGCAGATCAGCTGTTTTGGGTGTAGCACTTGGAGGGGTGACCATCTGGTCAGCCGAGCGGGGTGCACTCAACCCTTATGAGGCAAAACTGAGGAGTTGTTTGATCGAGAAGTAACTGTTCCCACCTCATAAACTGACATATGACCGGGAGAGTGGTGTGCAATGCCCCTCAATGTCCACATTCTGTGACACCTTTGGGCTGAGGATGACATGGCAGCCAGTCGGTGTCTTTGTGCCGTCATGGCAGAGTTTAGTTATTTTTAGTTTTAGTGTTCTTGGTTGCCTTGTAATGGGTTACAAAAAATATGTTGTGTCTCCGATTTGTTGACAAATGCTGAAGCTTTAACCAATTTACCGAGAAAATGCTGTGTCTGACATGCTTGAAGCAATGCAGGGTTTCTACCTTGCAAATAAAGAGTGCTAAATTTAAGTGCTGGATTCCTCCCTGAAATCTTACTTGTACCTTATGCCAGAGACTAGAGCAGCTGGCATAAGGTACATGTAACTTATGAAAATATTTTACCCTGTGATGCCTATTACAGTTTTATGTTGACAAGAGCACCTACCTGTAGACATTTACTAATGAGCATTCATTCTGAAGTATGATATATGTAATCTGGTGCTATCTAAAGCCATTGCTTCCAATAATTCTTGTTTTATCAATTTTGTTTATGACGAGAGCCATTCGGCTCCATCTAATCTATTGTGCCATCATGTGGTGTAACAAGGCCACCAGTACTGGAGAAGATATTTTCACAGATATCGAAACCATGGTCAAGGGCTAATAAACCTTTATTAGCAACTGGTTGACTGATTTTTCAACCTTGTCAGATTTACACAGTTGCTATTTTGCAGCCATGTTTAAGATTTTGAAATATATAAATATGTTTCACTTTGCTTTTGTTATACACAGGCTGTTGGATCTCCAGAGTGAAAAGAAAGACATGTCTCACATCATTATTGCCTACAAAATACATGATGGTTTTGACATGGTTATTTAGATTAGAGGAAACATGTTATGCTTAACTGTAAACTGTGCTCTAGAATTCTTGTTGTATGGGTCCTGTAGTTCTGTGCATATTCTGTATTGTTTAAGTGCAATATCCACGGAATGGCATCTTTGCTTCTCTTTGCACATAATTTGTGATTTGATTGTTTTAATCATATTAACATTTCCTAACTCTTTATGGACACAGGAGCCTCAATAAGAAACACTTATTTTTGCAGTTAATAAAATATTTTTCAAACAGCTTTTTTAAAATCTGAGTTTAGGTGCAGCATTCTTTTTGACTTCTTGTTGTTGTGGTCTTCAGTCCAGAGACTGGTTTGATGCAGCTCTATCCTGTGCAACCTTCTTCATCTCCCAGCACCTACTGCATCCTACATCCTTCTGAATCTGTTTAGTGTATTCATTTCTTGGTCTCCTTGTATGATTTTTACCCTCTGCGCTGCCCTACAATACTAAATTGGTGATCCCTTGATGCCATAGAATATGTCCTACCAACCAATCCCTTCTTTGTGACTTGTATGTATATGAATTTGCGTGGAGGGGGACTATAATTCTTCATGAAACTTTACTTTTTCTGTTGAACAATCATTAATATAATGGTACTAATACATGTTTGACTAAGTGAATTTTTGTACAGTGCCATGATTGCTTTTTCTGATCCCCTTTTATGGCATAAGTTTGAGTGTATTTATAATTATTCAGAACAGAGCTGTTGTTGAAAGCAGCATTATGATGTGTTAGGTTACAGATGTTGTTTAAGATCACAAATTTCACCAGTTTGGTTGGTGGATAATATCCTCTTGAGCACACCACAAGCTTCTTGTGTCTTATTGGCACAATATTGTTACAATTTAACTTGCTCTGTTCGTAAGGGCAAACTTCAGAAAGCACTTGAGATAATGGTAAGTAACTTTGTCTGAATGTTATGCCAGAATGGGTAGCCTGCAGTTATGTACATTTGGTTTGGTGCAAAAAAGTGTTGCTTAAGCGTAATAAATAACTATTTAAGTAGTTTGTACACCATAAAACTGAGTTTTTTGGAAACTCGTCATTTGTTATTCTGGGGGTGCTGAAATAAATAACTCTTAAGTGAAAAGTCCAGGTTGCAGTATCAACCATCATGGAAAAGATAGGTTGATCCTCACCAGAAAGATGCCGCATTTAGTTGCAGAAAGGCACAACAAAAAGACTGTTACACATTAAGCTTTCGACCAAAGCCACCATCAGGAAAGAAAAACATGCATGCATTCACACAAGCAAGCATTTTTCATACACAAATGGTCACTATCTCTGGGTACTCAGGCCAGACTGAAACTGAAATGCATTGAATGGGAGCAGCAATTTGTGGTGGAGTGGAAAAGTGGCAGGGATAGCAGGTTACCAGTGGGAGAAGAGGAAACAGTGCTGCCTGGCAGAGCATGCAGCTTCTAGAGGTGGCAGACAAGGGGCCACCTGGTGCAGTGTTGGGAAGCTAAGGGAGAGGGAGGGAAGGGAAAAATGGGAGTGGGGAGGAGAGTAGTAGAGATGGGAAAAAGACCAGTGGGTGCATTGGCATAGAGAATTGCACATAAGGGTGAGGAAATGTGAGTTAGGAGGAGGGTGGATGATGTGGGGACAGTAGGTACTGTAGGTTAGGAGTGGGATGATTTTTGGGAGTAGAGAATGTGTTGTAAGGATAACTCCCAACTTCACAGTTCGGAAAAGCTGGTGGTGAAGGGTAGGATCCAGATGGCCTGGGCTGTGATGCTGCCATTAAAATCAAGATGTTATGTTCAGCTGCGTCTCTTACACTAAATCCCTTGCACTGCAGCACATGGAAGAGCACTTGAGACACTACCTCCATAAGTTATCCACCCTGCTGAAACCATGTTGCCACCTTCGGGCACCAGTATCCAACCCTTGACCTACCCATAGTGCTCCTCCTTGTCGACCCCTCATAACAACTGGGCCCTTCTTAGCTGACCTTTTCAACTTGTCACATCCCCCAAAGCTGTCTTCTGACACATAACTAAATCCAGAGCCAAAGCAATCCCTGGAAACTGTTGTTAACCTTTTCACCAAAATCCTCAGCCCCACCGAAGTTTCAGTTCTATCCAAATGCTTTACCTTCAGCTGTATACCCCAGTTTAAGCCTGCTTGACTTGGCAAAGAAGGTTTCCATTGCAGTGATTAGAAGGATAATAGGTTTTTGACATCGAACCCTCCATCCAAAGTAAACCTAATCCCAACATTCAACCCTGCCTCTGCTATGCCTCTCACTTCCCCACCCCCTCTACAGTTTGTTGCTCTCACTTGACATGTTTCAGTTTCATTCAAGCCTAAGCACACAGAGATAACAGTCATTTGTGAATGAGGTGTGCTTGCTTATGTCAATGTGTGGGCTTTTCTGATGAAGGCTTTGGCCGAACGCTTACTGTGGCACAATCTTTCCGTTGTGCCTGTCTGCAACTCAAAATTTCATCTTAATGATGAGTAGCAATGAATCCTTTTCATAATTGTTGGGAACTTATAAGTGGGTTATTGATTAAATTTGTATTAAAAGTGGTGATTTAATTATTGATTGTGTTTTATAAAAAGTAGGTTTGATAGAGTGGGAACTATTTTAAGACTGGCACCATAAACCTGTTTCTGTTGAACAGGCAGAAGATGTGTAAAAAGTTCTTTGCAGAACGTCGAACACAGAGACGGAAGTTCCGTGGTGAACTGTATACACGAAAAGGAGTAGAACAGCTGCTCCCAACCATTGATTCAAAAGTATTCAAGGAAAATTTTCCCTGTCCTCCATCTGTGCCACAGGTTTCAGTTGCCATCACTTCTGTTGCTTGTTCTCATAACTCAATTTACTTCGCAGGTTGGTTGGTACAAACACATATTCATTACTTATGTCTACAACTTCATCTTGTATATTGCATAATCATTTGCCATTAATTTAGAAGTAATATTTGCTTTTGTATGCAGGTCGCTACAATAAGTTCTCCCGCTTTCTCAGCCAGACACCATGGCTCATTGATGGTGAAAGGAGAATGGAATCATCCGTTCAAGAGATAATTAGTGACAAACTAGAAACAATAACACAAGCAGAGGGTAACATACTTTTATCTTGCACCTGAAATGTATCCTAATGAAATAATATTTAGCATTTTATTTAATTTAATTGGTTAAGATGTTTGCTGTATCATTCATTCTAATTTTTACTGTCATACATCTCATACAATTACACACCTGGTATACTTTAGATGTTTGTGTGTTCCATAGATCATATGTGCAGTATTTTGTTATGATGTGGAACATGTCGGCAGGTGTTAGCGTATATTTCATTCGTAGAGTGAGGACTTCAAAATAGTCCTAAAACCTGTACCGCACTTGTGAACCTGCATGTGGCACAGTTTGGCATAAAGATCTAACCCTAAAACTCAAACAATACATACCTAGCAGACAACTTACAGATCTGATTAAAATATGTGAATAAGTCAGTCCTTCGAAGTCACACTTGCAAGTTATATAAATTCAAAAATTGGCTGCCCTGAGGATCAACAACATGCCATCCACTATATGTGATAAATTCAGGTACATAAACGATTGTCCCATCCCAAGTCTGTGTAAATCACTCAGATACAGAAAGCACGTTTTAATGAAGACTTGGATTCACTCCATAACTATTATAAAATCTAAGGTTACTCCTTCACTTCTCCAAAGCTGAGATGTACGCATTTCACCAAAATAACCATCTGACAGCTAAAACAGCTAAATGCTACTTTCAATTCAAAGAGATTATGATATAGCTTCCACCCTAAACATCTCGTTTTTTTCCTAAACTGCTCTTTGAAGTTATGAAAACCTTGAATGTACAAGCTAAAAAATAAAAACTAGAAGCAGTGTTTGGATAGTACAAGTAAAACCCTTTTCACAACAGTAACTGCTTTGGTCTATTTGACCAGGGAATATTGTGCTATCATCTGGTTCAAGAGTGCACTTGTCAAAAAATTGGATATGCGACTAAATCAAACCATAGTGATGACAACCAGTATCTTAAAATCTACCCCAACACTGTGATTACCTGTGCCCAGGAACATTGCACCACCTGATCTAGGATGACAGACAGTTTCATGAATGTCAAAGAAATCCCATGATTCGTACCAACCACAATACCTGGCCATCCATATGACTACAAACAGTTGATTACAACATTGATTGAAGTCCCAGAAACCAGTCTGGGAAATAGCACAGAATCAAATTTCAGCATTAGTAAAGAATGAAAGGGGAGATGAACAACAAGTATCAACCACCTAGATATCACAGATCCCACACTACAACTTCCGGTAATGAATATTCTGAAGAAAATTTGGTCAAAGGGGAATTGAATATGAACAGAACATGTGAGGTGCAACTCCATGAAGCATAGGTGGGCTATATCAGCTACTGCAATGTGTAACTAAATGAACCTGAACAAACTGTTAGCCACAAGTGCAAGTTAGAGTGCCCAGCAAGGACCAATGCAGCATCTGATTGTATCAATCAATTCTGTTGTTACCTGGTTGATGGCACTGGACTAAGAAATGTAATATAGAACTGTATAACTTCCAGTAACATATGCCTATAAAATAGTTAACATTTTTTTACCTTCTTTCTGTACTTATTCTTACCTACTGGCATATGGTATATTTATATAATGGTATATTTGTATATTTCCAAATTCTATGTACTGAGTATTGCCATACGATAAATAAACTTACAGAAGTGGCTTTTACATTAATCTAAACCTATATTTAAATTTATTTGTTGTAAACAGCTGCACAAAGACTGTTATCTATTCAGAAATTCGTCTGTGAATTAAGAGTAGCTGTCATGGAGAAATAACTCTTGACACCTGACAAATCAGCTGAATTACAGTCTGACAGAATTAATACTGGGTTGAGATGTATGAGTTATTTTGCACCATAGTTTTCTGTTCACCTCCGAATGCAGTAACAACATTT